>NC_137789.1:31811002-32411002 GCF_963383645.1 Muscardinus avellanarius | reverse complement strand
CCAATTCTCCATGTTCTCCTCTTCTGGAAGCTGAAGGGTCAGTGACACAGTGGGTCTACTAAGTACCTTTTGGTGATAAGACTCAAAACTCTTTGGAGCTTGAAGTTTAAGACATCAACGAACTTCCTGATTTTCTGATTCCCTTGAAGATCAACTTGGTGCCAATGAAGACTCACACCATTAAAGACACCAATTCAGTCTCCCTCCTGGCAGCTACAAGACCAAAACCTGAGTAGAAATAATGCACAAAAAACTGATTATTTAAACTAGTGACCGCCTTTCCTAATAGAGATAGGGATGGGAGTGAAAGTTCCTAAGGACACCCAGATCTGAACTGTGAACATTTACATGGGATAAAAAAAGCAATCTGTCTGGTATACTTAGGTGTATGATGGCCTCTTCCCTACACATTGAACATCTGGGCCTGGAGAATCAACAGAGAGAAGACTGATGTAAGGGTCAGGAGTTCTGAAGCTACTTAATTCTACCACCTTCTCAGGTGAGCACATGTGGCTCTTACCTATAGTCATTTTGAGATTATATTTCCCCATTCCTGGGAAAGAATTAAGTTGATGATTTGTTTATATTTTCTACTTTATTTTTATCTCGGAGATTTCCCCTTCTCCTTAAGGATGCTATTTTGAGTAACTTAAAAAAATGTAAACATGACTAAATTTGGTGAAATTTAAATGACTGTGATAGAGGTTTAGGGGATCTTATAGGAAATCACGCATAGAAAGTCTTTTTATCTATTTCATGTTCTACTTCTGAACTATGTCCCTACCTGTATTTTATTTTTTTCTTTGAAACAGGATCTTGCTAAGTGGCGGAATGGCCTTGCTAAGTTACTGAGGCTGTCCTGGAACTTGCAAGCTTCCTGTTTCAGACTTCTAAATATTGAGATTATGCCGGGCGTGGTGGCGCACGCTTGTAATCCTTGCGCTTGGGAGGCGGAGACAGGAGAATTGCGCGGGTTCGCAGCAAGCCCAACTGCCTTAGGAGACTCTGTTTCCAAATAAAAATACAAAAAAATAGGTCTGGGAGTGTAGCCCGGAGGTAGAAAGGCTTCCAGGAACCCCAGTACCACCAAAAAATAAAAGAAATATTGAGATTATAAGTGTGTGCCACCATGCCCAGTGGAAGTCTTTTCGTAAAGACCAGGAGCATGAGAAGAGAGAAGAGACAGAAGAAGAAAGGACAAGTCTATATTTTGAGTGTTGAGAAGGTAGTGGAAAGATGGAGAGCTGAGAACTGAGTACTGCACAGGCTGCTGCATATGCTGTAGATTCTGAGTTGTAGCTGAGTGTCAGTCCTAAATACTTGAAAACAGAAAGACCCTGCAAAAGTGTGATTTTTCAGTTTGTTCATTTAACCAGGCAGCCATAAACCTTAGTACTGTTTCTGTCTACCACAAATAGTTACCTCTTGATGTCCTAATACGATAAGGAACACTTGAATTATCAGAGACTTGGACTGTGTTACAAGTATGAGGGTTTACAAATCTCAAAAATAACAATGCATGAAATTTCTTAATAAAATTTTATAGTTAGGAAGATAGATGTTATATATCCTACTTACCCGATTTTCTATGAAGATTGAGCCTTACTAGTTGAGTAATAATTTGAATTAAATAATTTTATAAAAAATATTTTGCCATCTGCTAGAAGGTAAGAAAAAGAAGGCACCACAATCTAAAGAAAGAGTTTTAGAAAAATTTAATCTTAAGAACATTGATACATTAAATTAATTCATGGAGATTTGAACAAAAAAAGGAAAGTTGAAATAGGGTTTTTTCCTTTTTTTTTTTTTTTTTAGGTACTGGGGATGGAACCCAGGGGCGTTCTACCTCTGAACTATACCCTCAGCCCTATTTTTTATTCTTTATTTTGAAACAGGGTTTCACTGACTTGCAAAGGGCCTCACTAAGTAGCTGAGGCTGTCCGCAAACCGCAATCCTCCTGTTTCAGCCTCCTGAATGAATGCTGGGATTACAAGAGTGGGCCACTACGTGGGGCTTGAAATAGGGTCTTTTTTTTTTTAATTCAGATGAGTTCTTTAGCTATGCCTAGTAACTATCCTGTGTATATAGAGTTTGCTTTTTCCCTAGAAGCAAAATAATAAAGTAGAAATACAATGTCTCTATAATTTCTTAGACAATTTAAAGTTTTTATTCTAGTTCACCTAGTTGATGAAAATCACTCTTATGTTCTTATTACTGCGAAAATATTGATTATTTAAGGAATCAGTATTCTTTCAGTAATAATAGAAATACAATTCAACTGACTTTTGGAGAAACAAATGATCCCGTATTGCCACATGTAATTAAGAAGGATATAAAGGCAATTCATGAAGGAACTGGAGTCAAGACATATTGCTACCAGAAATATGTCTTTCTTCCCTTCTGTGCTTATTTTTTTTATTTCCCACAAGCAGAGTCTTCACCCTTTGACTTGTTTTGTTAACAGAACAAATGGTCCATAAAGCATCAGAGAACAAAGGCTAATCCTACTTTCCTTCCTCCATGCACAAAGGTACATAGCTTCTTCAGGATCAAAAGTTAAAGTGCCAACGATTAATTTGCTAAGTTTGGAGAGTCAAATCAATTTTCCAATCAGATGATCTGAACAAATAGGACTATCTTGGGAAATAAAAAATTCTAGTAACTTTCCCAATTTTTGTAATATTTCTCTATGGAGTTAAATAAAAAAAAAAATCCCTCCATCTCTATTGGATCAAGATAGATTGGAAACCTAAAAAGAGCAACTGAGAGCTTTGCTTAGCAACTTTCAGGTAAAATGAATGATTGAGCATACACATATCCAATTTTAGCCTCCAAATAAAAATCATAAAAGTAATTTTTACCACCCAATAAAAATCATAAAATTTTAAAAAGTAAACCCCCAAAAAGTGGGGGAAAAGAAATGACGGAAAATAGCACAAAATTGTAGGAGTTTATAAACAGATGGAAAGTAGTACTGAGTCAGCATACCTAAAAAGCTAAATCCCAAGCCTGCAGTGGAAACAGTAAAGAATAACTTTATTTCATAGAATTCCTTAAAATGTTAGAAATTAGTTGCACTAATCATGGAAATGGGAGGAAAGGAAATAGCCAAAGTCAAGATGGCAGGTGGAAAGATGTCCAGATTTACCATTTTTTCTATGCATCGGGTAGACTGCCTCTTTCTACTGTAACAAACCTTTGATGGGTTATTGCTTCAATAAAGCAACACAGCAGGGCCGTGGACTAGCAAACAGTGGATGCTTGTCAAGTGAGCAGCAGCTTGTTGAAAACAAGATGTTGAGATGTCTCATCTTTTTTTTTTTCAATTTGTTTCTCAAAACCCTAAAAGTCAGGTCTTTATCCTCCAAGAAAGACAGGAGGACCCTCCTCATGGGAAAACGATCATTTTCAAAGTACATATAAAGATCCCGAAATTGAAAGCTCATCAGTGAAATATTCTAGCCAAATTTTCCCACCAAGAAGCTCATGGTTCATAATCACCTCTTATGCTCAATCAGTGCTTTTAGTCCTCTATCCTTAAATATAAGCAGATAAATCAGGGTTGCTGAATATTTGGGAAAAAAAGCTATGAATATAAAGAAGAAAAGAAGGAAAAAGCAAGATGTTTAAGAAAACAGAGCTTATGCAGTGAAAAGAAAAACTTGACAAATATCAGCATATCCAGGAGACATAACAGCAGTAAAAACCTGAGTAGAGCAAGAATCCCTGGAAATTAAAAGTATAAAAATAGACTTGAAATTCATAAATGGATTAGAAAATGCAAAATCTTCCAGGGAATGGAGTGAAACAATAAAGAGTTAGCAGGTAAGAGGGAAAAGCATGAAAATTATTAGATCATCAGTCCAGTAAAAATAATTCTATAGCATAATGTGCCAGTCAGATATTACATATACCGTCAGTAATCCTTACAGAAGCTTATGATTATAGGTACTTTTATTATTTCCATTATTCTACTGGGAAAAGTGAAACAGGGAAAATTTTAAATGTACTACTCCTAAGTAGAAAAAGTAGTTTTCAAACCCTTGCAGTCAGTTTGGTTCCAGAGCCTGGGAATGTTAGCACTTAGCCTTTCAAAAACTAAAGAAGAAAGAAAATCAAGGGAAAAAAAAAACATGTGCTTTCCCTGATAAAGCGTGCTTATGAAGCAGCCAGTACAATAAATGAAAAATAAGTGAATGAATGAATAAATAAATAAATCTCCATATCAAGGTATATCTCAGTGGAATTGAGAAAAATAGAGATAAAGAAATGATACAACAAACAACAGAAACTAAAGAACATATAACAAACAAAACATCAGGATTAAAAAGCCTTGGACATTTATGCCCCATATAGATGCTAGGAGATAAATAATGGAGTTGTGGCTACAAAATTCTGGGGCATAAATGACTTTGATTGGACGATTCTATCCTGATATAAACTACAAATATAATATGATAATGAAATACAGACATTTTTAGATATGGTGAAATGTTCTCCCATGCACCATTGTCAAAAAAGCTACTGAGGAAGAGCTTCATAAAAATGAAGAGCCTTGAAACGAGGACAAAGTCAAAAGAAGTCAGTCTGGGAGGTATAAACAGTTCAGATGAGAATAGGTCAGAAGGCTACAGGAGTGATTTTCTAAGAAGATGAAATAGAATATCTGATATATCTAAATTGTGTGTGTGTGTGTGTGTGTGTGTGTGTATGTATGTTTCTGTCACTGAACTCACGTGCACTCTACCACTGAGCTTTATCCCTAGTTCTTTTTATTTTTTATTTTGAAAGAAGGTCTCACTAAGTTGCCAAAACTGACCTCAAACTTGTGATTGCCCTGCTTCAGTCCTCCTTCCCCACCTCCCTCCAGGTAGCTGAGGTTATAGGCGTGTGTCACTGTGCCTGGCAATGTATCAAAACTAGCTTCTTTCCCTTTTTCCCTCCCTCTCTCCTTCATTTTATAGTAGTACTGGGGATTGAATTTATAGGAATGCTACCTCTGGGATACACACCCAGCCCCATTGTATTTATTAATTTGAAACAGGGTTTTACTAAGTTGCTACAATCCTACTAAATTGAAACTACAGTCCTCCTGACAGCTTCCCAAATATTGGGATTACAAATGTGTGCCACCACACTAGGCTGTATCTAAATTTATAAGGGGAGATTCAAACAAGTGGCAAAGAGGCCATGGGTTGAATTTGAAATTATGATAAATATATTACAAAATCAAAAAAATAATGCAATTACTAACTCCAAGGAAAATGTAAAGATTAGCTGTAAAGGCAAAGTAATCATAATCATTTCAATGAAACAACTTTGAAGAGCCTTTAGAAAATTCTAATATGAACCCTGAATAGTGAACTAATTAAAATTATGCCATAACTACAGTGGAAGGGTGAGATATGCATGATGGGATGAGAAGAGGAAAGAGACCCAATGCTCAAGCTCAACAGGAAATCATCAGTAAGACAATGTCTAGTACTAAAATAATTTTAAAAAGCATCAAAACCATGTATTTTTAGAGAGATGGAGGTAAATAAAAATAAGAATAAAATAAAAATAATTTTCATGTGTTTCATTTTTCATAATAAGGATTCTCTTATTTTTGTAGAATAATTTGGCTCTTAAATTATGTGCATGAATAATAGCTAAAAATAAAAATTCTGTTTTGTCATTTTCTTATGACTAAGATTACTTGGATAAATTGAAGTTCAGTTATACTGAGTTCCATTAAGAACATTTACAGCTGGGTATAGTGGGCATGGCTGTAATCTCAGGACCTGGGAGGCTGAAACTGGAAGTTCACAGGTTCTAAGCCAGTCTTAGCAACCTAGCAAGTCCTCAAAAAGTAAATAAAAAGAGTTGGAGGTGTAGTTCAGAGATAGACTGTCCCAGACCGGAATGGCAACAAACATTTGTACTTGGGAGGTTGAGACAGAAGGATCGCAGGTCTGAGGACATCCTGAGCAAGTAATGAAACTCATCAACCTAGCGAGACCCTATTTCCAATAAAAAATAAAATTGGGGCAGTCGGTGTAGTTTGAAGAACACACACACACACACACACACACACACACACACACACACACACACACAGAATGTACCTAGGTTCAATCCCCAGCACTAAAAACAAAACAATAACCACAAAAAAATTTACAGGTAGTAAGAAATAATTAGAACATTTGTTATTATATATACAAAATACATTTTAATTCTGTATATTATAAAATCTCAGATAATCTTTAAAATTCCTTTAAAATAATTTCTTCTTCAATGTGTTCTGTGTTCTTATGAGCTAGGAATTGTCCTCAATTTAAAATGAAGTTTCAGGGAATGAGAAAATATTTAAAACTGCCCAACATCTTTTAGGAATTTGGGGAGAGTAACCAGATCAGAACATAACATTCCAAATTTTTGTCCTTATGCCACAAAATCATGTTGAATTTTCCCAAATATTTAAAAATAATAAACAAAACCCTCCAAATAACTTGAGAACCTCCAAGAGAAAAAAAGGCAACAATGTTAGCACTATTGGAAACTAATTGTGCATATTTGACAAGAACTCATGAATTCTTGTTAGATATAAAAATAGAGAAGTCAAGTTCTTCTAGAGCTGCAAAAATCATAAGTGAATAAAGACTATTATGAATAAATATAAAAAGCATGATGAGCAATAAGATCAAGTATATAATCAGTGGATAAATATGGTACAAGGCTGATTATAGTATATCTATGAAATCAATGAAAGGGATAGAAAGCTCATCACATTTACACAACTTTATTCCAATGATTTCCCTTCAAGGAGACGGACTATTTCTGGTTTTGATTGGACACACTCTCAGTTCACTTCTTTTAGATTAGAATATTATTTAAATTTATTTTATATGAAATCTTTCCTCTTTAGCAAAATATTAAAATAAACAGTGATTAGATATAAAACTGGCCTCAGATTCCTCATCTGTAGAATGAGGGTAATAAGACTATCCATAAGAGAGAGTGTGGTGACAGTTACATAAAATAATTCATGGGAACAGTTGCATAGTACTTCAAGTCATTTTAAGAATAAACTCTAATTTCAATGCTTCAGCTTAATTCTCTGTCCAATTCTGCTATTTAGGAAAACACTTTAATAAATATAGAAATATTTTTAAGTGATGATAAGGTTTTTATACATGGTCTGGGGAAAAAAACTAAGAAAGCAAATGCTCTGCATGAATGAGCACTTTCAGCTGGTTGGATATAGGGGTACAAATTTGGGGTCTGGAGATCAGGGAAGAGAGGGATGTAGTTGAAAAAGGACATTCAAAGATGGAGGGGAAACTCAGTTTAAAACATTCTTCTAATGATGTCAGCATATTCCCCCTCCATAAACATTTCATTTAATAAAAAGTTGGCTACTCACCCAGTAGTGTTTTGTTAGTGTGGCTTTTGGAAATGAACAGAGGGTCAAGGGTACGGTCAAAGGAAGGTGACAGAGTTAAGAAGGTGAATGGGAATCAAGACTAGAAGTTGAGAGACAACTGGATCCCTGAAAGCCTTTCCGTGCCCTCGCATTCTTGGGAATATCTAGGAAATTGTGAAGGGTCCTGAATTTCCCCATATATATATATATATATATATATATATATATATATATATATATATATATATCAGGATTGACATCAGTAGTTCTTTCTTTCAGCTAAAATAACTAAAAATAATTAAAAGATTAATAGTTATGAAAGATCACAGCTAGCTACAAGTGGTTTCCTAAACAATGGTATATAATGAGTAAGTTTTGATGTCATAGGAGGGATGGATAAAAAGTTTAGGGTGTTTAATATTTTAAGAGTGTCACAAATATTAACTGTACGATTGTTAATGAAAGACTCTGAGGTCATGAGCTTCTTTTTATCTTTAACAAGAAAAGTAGATTCAGATATGTTAAAGAACTTTCCAAAAAATCAGTGAGTTTAGACTTTCTACTACACTACAAATCCCAACCTTAGTAGGGAGGTGTGTTAGTGTTACGGGTTTGAGGGATGATGCTATGGTTTGGGAAACTGTCCCCAGGGATCTTTGTTAGACCCCTGGGAATAATTTCCCAGTAAAACCACAAAAAACCCCAAAACAGAAAAAGATAAAAGGCACAGGTTCTTGTCCTGAGCTAAGGATAAGTATGCAATAGCCTGGACTCTTGCTGAAGGTTTAAAGTGTATTAAAAAGAAGACAGTTACAGGTAACATGAGGGGGTGGTTGGAATGAATTCACCAAGATACAAAGCATGAATAGACTTTTTATACACATGACCTCCATCTTGTTCATGTAATTCTGACGTAGTAAAAGTCCCTCTAAGGTACCTCCCCTTACCCTGTAAGGTACCTCCCCTTACTTTCCTGCCAAGGTGTACTTTCCTGCATAGATGTCTCTTTTCACAAAGGTCATGGTCGAAGGTCGACCCCTCCTCCCATCCTAGCTAGATTATCCAATTATTATGTAAACCTGTCTTTAGAATGAGGATGTGGAAGTGCTAGTTTCCCTCTCCTATAGACTTGCTAATCACCTTTAACTACGTTAATTTACATTGGAATAGTTGTTTGCTTTTTTGGGCAGAAACCAAGTCCTTTCACCAATTTTTGAAATATACTAATCAGAGCTTTCTCAAATCTTCCTAGGCCATTCCCAATACTGGTACATTACTCAGCTTCCTGCCAAATACCTGAGACAATTATCTCAAGAGGAAGAGGCTAGGGTCTCACAATCCCCTTCAGGGTATACCCCCAATGATGTAAATACCTACCTCTAAGCCCCATCTCTTAAAAGATTCACTACCTCCCAACAGCAAACTTTAAACACATGGCCTTTGGGGATACTTACAGTCCAAACTGTAAGTTATAGGGTGATATGGTAAGATATGGAATGGTCTCATGAAGAGCTCATAAATTGGTGTTTGGAGTTGATATAATTGTGTCTTGAGGCTTGTAATTCCAGCAGTGAATACATCCATTGTCATGGATTTACCTGGGCCAGTTGAGTGAGGTGGAAGTGGATCCCTGGAAGAGCAGCCTTGGGGATTATATTTGGTTCTGCTTCTTCCTTCTCTCTCTCTTGCTTCTAGCCTCCATGATGTGAGGTGCACAGCCCATGTGTTCTTCCTCTCTCCATCCCCCACTGCCATGCCCTGAGATCCTCAGTCTCTGGCCTCACATGGACTGAACCCGAAACTGTAAGAAAATAAATCTAGTTTCCCCTAAGTTTCATGGTGAAGTCTTTAGATTATGGATGTGATAATGTTGACTGGAACAGAAGAGGAGAGGAGACAAATCTGACTTACTCCAAAAACTTTCTATACCCCTTATGAATGGATAAATCAACTTAAAAACTTACCATATGCCTAGTATTACAGCTGGTATTTAAAAATATTAATGAGTGTGATTTTGGTAAATCTAGTATATTATAAAAAATTGCTAAAAATGAATGTGCATCCAATGAGCACAGGATGATTGTTTTATCTCTCCAGGATGATTGTTTTATCAATATATTTGTGAGGAGACATCATTCCACATTTCTAACCACATTGGTTCTCATTATCTGTCTTTCCATTATAGTTTAAAGAAATAAAACTATTTTAATAAGCCCAGTTCTATAAAGAGAAAATCTTTAAGCCAAAGTGAGATAAAAGCTAGCCATCATTTTATTATCAAAGTACTGATGGAAGTACAGAATCTAAACACAAATGAGGGAGAAATTTAATGCCACTTAAAAGCAAATACTCTGGGAATGTCAAAAGAAACTGAACTTAGGAATTTAACCAGTAAGGACAAGAGACAACTCAATTTTTAAGTGCATGACAGAAATATATCAGCTTATGCATTCAAAACTCTATACATAAATAAGTGCTCAATATGTGGCTCTGTATCATGTCTTTAAAAGTTTGGTCTTCTTATAATAACCCTTTGGACGCACACAGAAAATTAGTTTTGATACCAAATATCTATTTCCCAAGTACACAATTTTCTCTCCCCACCCCATTGGTGGTGATGACTCTATTGAAAAAGCCAACTTTTTTTGCATTCTGGTTTTTATTCATAAATAAAATGAAAATCTATTGATTGAACACAGTGGTCAGAAACCTTTCTTAGTGGTTTTCCTGTTTTGTCAGCCTTCCTATTAAGTTATATTTGAAATAATATGGCATGATTTTATAGTAAATTAGGTATTTTGCTTACATATTAGATGTGCAAAAGGTTCCCTGTACTTGTGATTTACTAAGATTTAAAGACACTGAATACAGGGCACTGTTCTGCCAAAAAATATGTAGCAATGGAGCCAATAATCAATGATCATAGCAGCGTATTAGCAACAATGCAAGACAGTCTGGAGGAACAGACAACCATAGGAGAACCCCTTATACTTCCATTCCTGGAGAACATTCTTACTTGACAATTTCATCAATAATCATTTTATTTGCCTCAGTTCAAATAAAGGTGATATTTAAAAGTTGATCTATAAAAATCTAAAATGATAATGGTAGAGTAATTAAGCATTTAATTCTATCATGTATCAACTCTTGCCTAATCCTCCTAGACTTTAGCATCCTTGTTGATATATGAAAATAACAATAGTGTATGCCTCAAAGAACTGTTGTGAGGCACAAATGGAAACCTGATTTCAAAAGTTCTGCTCTGCATGTACTGACTTAATTGACATTTGTTATTTTTTTCTGGTTTTCTTTTTAGCATATTTTTTCAGGCTAGAAGTCTTAGTTAAAATGTTTTTAGCTGTTAAGTTTAAGGCCAAAAGAGTGGTCTAAATACACAGAAGTTTATTTTCTCAGTTAATAAATCTGGAGATTGGCAGTTCCCTCTGAAGCTCAACAATATCAGGATGTTACTCAATGTTTCTGGAATTCTTTTGCTTTCTGTGGCCCCAATCCTTACCCATGATCACAAAACAAGGAAAGCATCTCATGAGAATATTTAAAGCAGGGAGGCAGTGGGCGGGCAGAAAAGAGACATTCTTTTCCCAAGGAGATTCTCCTTCTGCCTCATTATCCCAGACTCTGTTGCATGCTCACCTGTGGGCCAATAAGGAATGAGATTTCCATGATTGACAGAGACTAGCAAGAATTTATCACCTGGGCCTGGTGTTGAGAGATTACCACTCAAACAATAGTGCAGTGTTGTTGGCAAGGCAGACAAGTAGAATGGGATTGGCCAGGCAAAGAGGGTGACCCCAGTGTTTTTTTCTTAGCCCTCCTCTGAACAAGTTTAATTAACAACATAGAGCTGAATTATTACTGGCCCATTAGTTCTTGTTACTCCAATATAGCAAAAACAGGCCAGGGATTATCATTTGTTTTTGGCTTTTAAACAACAAAATAAAGAACACATCTCTGCAATTGTATAAGGAAATATAGTGTGTGTTTTTCTGGTGGTCTCTCAATAGAAACAGATTTGTCTGTTTGCTTGATGCGGATATTAAAAATAAATTGGACAATAGTCTTCTGCTGGGATGAATTACATTTATAACTAAGAAATTTTTTTTCTAGCTATGCAAGATATTTTCCAATTCTCTCATTTTGGACTTCTGTATACTGCTGATCTCCAAGGAAATGACTTAGCAATAAATGTGAAATGGATAGGAATGTAGGTAAAAATCATATATATAACAACTGAACAAGAAATTATACCCATTTGGAAATAACGTGATTATTTGGTTGAGGACTTGGTTCTTTAGTTTTAAAATTGAAAAGTCAAGAAATTTGATCACTTTATATTGGAAATATAGGCAAATGCGAAAATATCTACTCACAGAGTAAAAATTATTTGTTAGGTTGTTTTTATTTTCTTCTAGACAGTATTTCAACATTAGTACCCTTCGTTCTCCCTTTTCTACTACCAGGTGTTGCCTCTGGTATTATGCACACCAGAAGTCTCCCAATTTGTTGTGTGTCTTTATACCAGTTGATCCTAAGGTATCACAGCAGCTGGCCATTACACAAATATTCATGAGAACACCATATGACCAGTTGTTCATTTTATCCCCTTTGGCTGTTTCAACCCCATGTAGCTAATAATATAGTACAATATGTTACTATATAAAGCTGGTCCAAAGACATAAGAATACTCTGATAAACAGCTGTAAAATACTGAATATGTGTCAATATAAAAATGAGACTAAATTATTCTTAAAGAGGGACTGATTTTCTGGCGTGAAAGTTTGTAAAGTAAGAATGATTTATTCCCATGAAACATTTTACGGATAATTTCTAACAAAACATATGATTTTTAGTACTTTTGAGGAAGTTTTAACAATTGCAGTTTCTCTCAAAAGAATATGTCCTTCTATTGACTGGGTAACAAATTAAAGGGAACTGTGTAAGACACATAAGGTGATGTTGATAAGAACAGGTATATGAACTCAAAATCTAGGTAATAACTAATTTTTAGGAGATATTCAGTTCTAAAATATCTCTGCTAAAATTAAACTAAAACTTATGAATAAATAACCCATCCAAAGCTTAATTTCTGATGAGGAGAGAATAGGGGGGAAAATCATGGCCATCAGCCCTGAGAGGTGTGGCAACTGTATTCAGGGACTGTCATCTGTGGTCTCCTAGCTTTAATTGGCCTCCCGGGGCATGTAGAATGCTGTGTGTTTGTCACACTTGTAGAAATCTTGGCATAAACTATTTACAGCTGTTTGGAATCTTAACATACAATAGAGAGGGCCTGCTGGGTCTGGCATTTGCTGACACAGCCTTGAAGTCAATGAAAAGTCTGGCTTCTTTTTTGAGGTTCTTACAGTGAAGGATTTGCAGACTGTAAAGTATACAAGAAGCTAAGCATCACCCTTACCACGGCCAAAACTCTTCCCTGCAGGGACTCTGGGGATTCTGGTTAGTACACTCTTCCTGCAGAGCCCTGGAATATTTTCACCTTCCCTACTTGAATAATGTGCTACCCAAGAAAAGATCTTATAATATTTTGCCTAGATTTGTCACACAAAGATACGATGACAAAGGATCCTCCAGCAGAGGTGGCAGAATAATAGCTTGTAGTCTGAATCAAATGCACGGGCATTTGCCCTTTTTTAAAGGAGGAGGGACTAGATTCTCGTAGTGTTTCATTTTGCTTTGTTTAATTTGAATTAGTTGCCAACTCTTAAAATCAGAACATTTCACTGTTTTAAAAATCCAGATTATTAAGCTGGCAACACAAAGTCTGAATTCCTGCTTGGCAACAAACAACCAGGCTGGGTGGTGGCTGCCCTCTTTGGAGCGGCCCTAGGTCTCACGTGCCAGAGTCCCACTGGCAAGCTTCCTACCCTTACATTTTCTGATGGGTTCTACACAACACTTTAGTTAGCAGTCACTACAACTAGAATATGCTTTCAAAATATAGATTTCAGCCGGGCGTGGTGGCGCCCGCTTGTAATCCCTGTGCTTGGGAGGCTGAGACAGGAGGATTGAACAGGTTCGAAGCCAGCCTCAGCTGCTTAGTGAGACCCTGTTTCCAAATAAAATATAAAATAGGTCTGGGAGTATAGCCCGGAGGTAGAAAGCCTCTGGGTTCCACCCCCAGTACCATAAAAAAAAAAAAAAACCTTGAAAAAATATATATATAGATTTCAAATATAAAGAACAATAAGTAATACTACAACATAACCATCACTTACCTTGCTTAAATGATAGCATGTTCTTATTTTGCACAATTCTGCAAGGACATTTTGCTGCACCTTATAATTAAATCTGAACTCCTTCAAATTCATAATCTCTCCTGTCAGCTATTACCACTCTCTCCCAGGATTTTCTTCCTGACCACTCTCTAAAATAGCTCCACCATTTTCCCCTGTCTGCCAGTACCTATTTAAAACATCACCATTTTCCCCCAATATGAGTGTGGCTCTGAAATAATATTTCATCACACTCTGAAATAATATTATTTGCTTACTTATTTTTTTCCTCCACTAACGTGTAAGTTTCATTGAGGCAAGCTCCTTTTCTGTCTCAATCCTGCCAGTATCCCCAGCGTTTAGACACTGCATGACACGAACTGGTGTAAATCTTTTTTTTTTTTTTTTTTTTTTGGTGGTACTAGGGCTGAAACCCAGAGGCTATACTCCCAGACCTAGTTTATATTTTATTTGGAAACAGAATCTCACTAAGTTCCTGAGAGCCTCACTAAGCAGCTGAGGCTGGCTTTGAACCTGTGCGTTCCTCCTATTTCAGCCTTGCAAGTGCTGGGATTACAAGCATGCGCCATCACACCCAGCCGTAAATCTATTTTGAGTGATTAAATAGAAAATAGTTTTCTTTCCCCTACTTCATAATTATCCAAAATGCAAGCTATGCATTATCTGACTCTCCCTTGATTCCAGGAAAAAGATTCTTATCAGATATTAGAATTTTTATCATGACTATACATAAAGGTCAAACTTTTATAGACAGCTATATAAAGCATGTACAATTTGCCCCAAATTTTAAGATAAACAAATGCCTTCCCACTGGATAAACGGTCCTTCTAGGTGAGCTGGTCAACAGCCTCTAGCAGACTTAGGTTTCCTGCGGTTAATAAGCTTTCTAGCAATAGAACCATGCCCCCTGCTGCGGTGTGATGCTAGTCCTGCTCCAAAGGCCCAGGTGTTTTCTTGGCTATGACACCTGTGGGAGTTAGAGTCCTGGTATCATTACCAAAAAAAATAAAAATAAAAATAAAAATAAAAAAATCAAATGAAAGCAAGAAGAGCTATTGAATAGACACGACATCTCTTACTAGAGTGTTTCAACTCATAAGAGCTTGTGGTACCAAAAGGGACCCACAGCCAGTGAAAACAGGGGGTGGTGAGTAAATAGTCCAGGTTCCTCATTACTGGAACAGATTTCAGGATCTCCCAAAGGCTCGCCAGCAGGATGCAGCCCCGGTTAATTACAATGGTTGGGTTGCCCACCCACTCATGCATTGTCACAAGTTTTCACAGTGCATCCTGAGACTGAACCAAATTTGGGTGTCTGCTTTCAGGATAACCCAATTAATTCAACAATCCAACAACCAACAGTGTTTACCACTTGTAACCCAGGTGCTTGTCTTCTGTGATGTCATTTCTGATCACAACTTTTTTTTTTTTTTTTTTGGTGGTACTGGGGTTCCTGGAAGCCCTTCTACCTCCGGGCTACACTCCCAGACCTATTTTTACATTTTTATTTGGAAACAGGGTCTCCTAAGCCAGCGAGGCTGGCTTCGAACCTGCGCGATCCTCCTGTCTCTGCCTCCCAAGCGCGGGAATTACAAGCGTGCGCCACCACGCCCGGCTTTCTGATCACAACTTTTTATAAGTAGCTAAAACTTTCTTATCCCTTTGACTACTCTGTGGCACAAACCACTAATTTAACGTACTTTGGGTGTCCTTCTTGCCTACTACACTGTATGTTCCTTCAAGTTAGGGACCCAGACTTTTCAGTGTTATATCTCTATTTTGGAGCAGGGTACCTGGTATGTGGTAGGTACTACTTAAATGTTATATACATGAGCAGAGCCCTTGAAGCCCAGTGTGTGATTTCTTATCTGGGGACTACTCTAAAAAAAAAAATCATAATTCTTTGAACACCCAAGTCATTATCATCCCTCTTTCTCCCTTTTATTTTCATCATTTCCATTACTCTTTCCTTCTGCTGCTGTCTCAGAGGTTAAATATCTGGATTTCTCCAGGCAAGCAAGGTATTCATATGGAGTATATATACTCCCTCTAAGTTAATGTCCCTCAAGACATTTATTTTTCTTTAACCATGTTTTAGCATTCCCAATCTCTGAGACAGATCTTTTAACCTAAACATTGCCTCACAGCTGGCAGATCGTCTCCAGACCCACTGAACTCCAGCTCACTGTGAAAGCCAATAATTCACTGGGCTAAAATATGGGCAGTAGGGCAGAGGGCTGCCCTGCTGCCGCTATAAGAAAACTTTATTTGAGAAACTCTAATTCTTAGTGACATATTTAGTATATTTCCACTTTCCTCCTTAACTTTATTGCCTCATCAGTAAAACTGAAACTGCCTTCAAGTATTGAAATAGAGTTGGAAAATAAAAGTCAAATGGTCAGTAAGGTGGCTGCTATGTATTTGTTTTACTCTCTAAAAATATAATCCTATGAGAAAAAATAAACAGAAAAAAAGAGCTGCTATTGTCAATAAAATATATGACAATTCCTGACATAGAGTAATAGTTAAAGGAAGGGGGAGCAAAGTTGGGATTGTGGGAAAAATTTTTGAAAGCAAGAAAAAAAATGATGTTTTTAGGCCAATATCTAACTAGAGTGATGCTGGCATCACTACTGACATCCCGGGGTCAGTTTGGATGTTATTAAGAGCTGTTATGGTGAAGTTAGCTTCTTATACTGATATCCAATAGGCCTTTAGATGAACACAGTAAACACCTGTGACAGGAGTGTAGTGAAAAAGCAGGGCTGCAACAAAGATTAGAAAGAAAAAGTTGTGAATGTGGCTCAAAAGATGTATATCTTAGCCGGGCGTGGTGGCACACGCTTGTAATCCCAGCATTCGGGAGGCGGAGACATGAGGATCACGGTTCACGGACAGCCTTGGCAACTCAGTGAGGCCTCTTTCAACTCAGTGAGACTCTGTTTCATAAAAAAATAACAAAAATTAGGGCTGGGGTGTAGCTCAGAGATAGAATGACCCTGGGTTCCATTCCCAGTAGCGCAAAAAAAAAAAAAAAAAAATATATATATATATATATATATATATATATATATATATATATATATATATCTTGCAAATGCTGGATAAAAAGAAACATTCTGCAATCAAAATTTCAGTGTTGTTAATGAAAATGACTTATTCTGGAGCTAAAAAAAGGTTAAATTTTAGGCTGCTTTCATCCAGGCAGGACCCTTCTACAAAACAGTACTCAATTTGTATGCACCATCATTTTCATTCATCCAACTGTATGAGCTTCACACTCTAAAACACCTCTTCTCCCTACAAGTTAAATTTGATTTTAAGACGTTACCAAAAGACATCAACCAATATTATAATAAAATATAAAATTGAAAAAATATGTAAAAATTACAATTTGGAATAATAAATGAATATGTAAATGTATTATTATGCTAATTTTATAACTCTTGAAGAGATTTAAGATGCTTTCTCTTTTCTTAAAGATGGTAGACTGTTGCCGGGCGTGGGGGTTACATGCTTGTAATCCCCGCGCTTGGGAGGCGGAGACAGGAGGATCACGCAGGTTCGAAGCCAGCCGTGCTGGCTTAAGAGACCCTGTTTCCAAATAAAAAATATAAAAATAGGTCTAGGAGTGTAGCCCGGAGGTAGAAGGGCTTCCAGGAACCCCAGTACCACCAAAAAAAAAAAAAAAAAAAAAAAAAAAAAGATGGTAGACTGTCTGAGAAATGAAGACATAAACACATAAAATAACTATTGTCTAAAAATTTTTTAATGGAAAGTATTCATCTAAAATATATTAACTCTTGCCCGTGTGACAGCTACTGTACTAGGCACCGGATCTCCAAAACCTAACAAACAACTATAATCAGCTTTCATGGAACCTGCAGTCCAGAGGGAAAGAAAATGATAAAAGAAAATAAATGAATAAATGGAATAACTTAAAGCTATGAAAAGTTCAGTAAAAAACATTTAGGTTGTTAAAAAAAATTAAAAAGAAACTTTTTTTTAGATTGGGTAAGTAGTCAAGGTTTAAGAAGATGACACAGAGGAAGGAAGAGAGCCATGAAAAGATACGAAAGGAAATATTTTCTGGGAAGACACATAAAGATTCAAGGTGGGAAAGAGCTTGGCCTTTTCAGCCACACACAGAAAGCCAGTGAGGATAAATACAGTAGGGAGTCAGGGACATGAGATGAGGCAAAAGACGCCAGATATATTTTATGCACAGGCAGAGGCTTTTGAGTATTTACCTTATTGTAACTGTTCCTTAACCCAAAAATGATGAGATTTCAAAACCTTGGTTCTTAGACTATAGTACAAGATCCAACTATTGCAATGCAAGAAATGTTTTATAAATTACAATAAAAAGGAAGAAAAATTAAATATGTGGTGTTCTATAAAATTCTTATGTCCCATTTTCTGTCAAAAGTATATATATTTGTTGATTTATAATTGTATTAATTAGAAAATGGTGAAATCTCACTTGTCAATGTACTAAATAACAGATAGTATAACTGGATGCTAACAATTTCATTTATGCAGGCTATAAAGAATGGGTAAGTCTATACCCCACCCCTACCTTTGGAAGAAGTTTGTAACCATGTTTAGATTTTAGTAATAGATGAGTTTTATTTTCCCCTCTTTGGTTAGGGGAGGAGCCAGGTAGGAACTGGAACTATAATGGTCAAGACTTCTAAAACAAAGAAATATTACTAGCTGAAATCTGAGAAAGGGTGTGGATAAAATTTCATCATAACTTAATATTAAGTTGGATAAAAATAATAAAAAGATTTTTATTAAAATCCTTTTGGCAAAATTCTTTCTCTTAGAGAAATGTAAATGACTCTCCATTTTACTTTTTACCAAAAAAAAAACCAACCCAATTAATTAGAGCCTAATAAAAAATGAGGTAGGCAGAGGCTTGATTGTACCTGGCTTTGAAGCCAAAGGCATGGGAATTGGATTTTGATCTAAATGCAACAGAAAAACATTGAAAAGGGATAGCTTGAAAAATCATTTGGTTCAATTTGTGTTTTTAAGTAGCTGAACTTTTTAGGAGGTAGCATAGACAATACGTTCTATGTAGGGAGATTAACGTGTACTGATCACAGAGATGGGCAGGGCTTCTGCTCAGAGATCAAATCAGGATGTTAAATGTTAAATGGTGGATGAAATTAGACGTGCAATAAATTAAAGGGGGGCTCATGGCAGCAGCAATGGAGTGAGAAAAATACTATCAGAGGGTCTCATGTTGGGAAGAACAGGAATGAAACCACCTGACTGAGATTATTAAGTTTTGATCAAATTATAAAGGACTCTATCAGACTACAAGCATTTAGGTAATATGAGACAAATTTATTATGCACAATAAAATAAGAGTGTCAGAAACACTAATTTGGTGGAAATTGTGAAGATCCATTAGAAAGTAGAGGAAGAAGTAAAAAACCTAAGTAAGAAAAATCTAAGCAACAAAATGAGGTCTAAAGTACACTTTTTTTTTTTAAACATCTGTTAGAACCTAAGAAAGCTTCAAAAGGTTGTATCATTCTTTCAGTAGAAGAAGAGGAAGAAGCACAGAAGAAGATTAGGATAAATGTAGCTGGGACTAGCTGTAGGATGGGTCCTTTGGGGAATGTGATATAAATCAAAATCACACTAAGCATGGAAACCTGGGCTTGGGTATGGTTCAAGCTGATATTTAGTGAACCTTCTCTGGAAGGCAAGGGTATGGGGGGTGGTTAGTGTCATATATATATATATATATATATATATATATATATATATATATGACATATATACATACATACATATATACATATATACATATATACATAATCGTTATTGTTAAAGTCAGATAAATGGTCCTAAAGGGCTATGGATGGAGAGGAGGGACCAGAAAGAAAATACCAGGCTAGTTCATCCTTAGAATCCATGACACAAGTTAAAGAATTTATCACAACTCAGTCATATACAAGTATTTAGTGCTGTATTTTTGTTGTTCTGGAAGCTAAGTAAAATATGAAATAGTCCATACACCACAGAAAAAAGCCACCTGAAACACCACAAACCTTAGTACTTATCATCTCAGGGCCTGGAAAAATCCAAGGCTGCCCAATGCAGGGAGATAAGTAGTGTGATGTAATGCAAAAGTGCCTCGTGGGCTCATATCCTCAGTTCTTTCACTAAGTAGCTGGTGACCAGTTATAATTACCTTGAACCTCAATTTATTTTTCTAAAATATACAAATACTAATACTGAAAGGCACAGCTACTATGAAAATGATTGCAAAAGTGCTCAATTAAAAAAAAGACTCGATAATGGCAGTTCTTATATTAACAAGGAAATTAGCAAAAATAGCCTCTAACAGTTGTTGCCCTGAATAACTATTTTATAACCTTATTTACAATTCTACTTAGTGTTTGACATATAATGGATGCTTAACAAATTCTTGAGATTAAATGAATAATCAAGCCGGGTGTGGTGCCACACCCTTGTAATCCCAGCGTGTGGGAGGCGGAGACAAGAGGCACAGGTTCAAAGCCAGCCTCAGCTACTTAGTGAGGCTCTCAGCAACTTAGTGAGAGCCTGTTTCCAAATAAAATAGAAAATAGGTCTGGGAGAGTAGCCTGGGGGTAGAAAGCCTCTGGGTTCCATACCCAGTACCACAAAAATAAATAAATAAATAAATACTTTACTTAAAAAATAAAATAAATGAATAATCAAGCTATTATTGTGGAAAACACTGCAGCAACCCAGGTGGAGGAAAAAGTAAATCTAAAGATTCTCATGGGGAGAAAAAAGGAGAGAGACAGCATAGCACATAGATATGTTAAAAATAGGAAGTCAGCTTCTCTATCTATGACTAAGAGAAAACACAAAAGCACGATTAATTATGAGTTGTGAGTATATATCAAACTTAAAACTGTGGCCATAGCAGCTAGAAATCATATTCAAATTCATTTTCTGGTGAAAACAGATTTTAAGTTTATGACTTAAAAAGGCAAATACTATTGGTTGTATTAAATATAGAATCCACTTTTGGCAAGTATTGTATGAAAAGGAGAAAGTATCTTCCTGTATTAAATTCAAATAAAAGCAAGAATAGTAAAAAAAAAAAAAAAAAAAAAAAAAAAGCGTGGTTATTAATTCAGCACTTAAGAAGACAAAACTCCTGGTCCAAAAATCTCACAGACTAACTTTGACAAATGGGACCCAGGAGAGAAGTTGGATGACCAGGAGGTGTTGGAATTGGATGTATACATCCATTGCTACGTTACAGTTGGGTGATTTAAGAGGCCCCAAAGCTAATGAATATCACCAGGAACCAGAAACTCCCTTGACAGCCATGTATACATGTGTAAAATAACAAAGACTCTGAATGCAAGTGTTTGTACTTCATTGCTCAGTCTGAAATACTATCCAATTCATTCAAGCCCAGAGAAATGTGCAGCTCTAGCAAAAATTGGTCCCTCCCTTGAAACAAAATATTAATGTTACCTCGGATGTACCCACTTTCCTAGGCATTCTTCATTTCAGATGTTCTTAATAGAACTCTGACACTGCATCTAATCAATCCATATTAAAGGGCCAGCAATAGGACTTGACATTTCCTCTGGAAAATTACACGTGTTAAAACAAAATCTGGGCATTTGCCACAAAGTTATTTTGTATTAAGTGAAAACTGCTGCTCAGGAAAACAAAAAAATTTTGCCTGAAGAAAATTTGGAACTTTTTAGCGAACTTAATTTGATATAGAAAATTCAAAAAATGAACAGGATAATATATTGCTTTTGCTATGCTGATATTTATGCACCAAATGAATCTAGTTGTTTGTGTCCTTGTGTTTTCTTTGATACAGATTATCCCATATTAAGTCTAACTTTAAAATAATAAACTTTTTGAAAGAGTAATAAAATTTAGCTTAAGGGAAAGATTGTCAAAGTTTGGGTAGACTGGGATAATTGACCAACCAGACACAGTATATTTCTAGAGAGACTGCGGTTACATTTGTGAATAGTTTATATCTTTTCCTACAATATAAAATGTTATTATATAATATCAAGAAAACTGCAACTAATATTAACTTCAGAAATATTTAATGTCAGAATCGTTTTCAAGATCTAAACATTAAAAAGGAATATTTTATAGAAACCATAGTCTTATGTAGTTCTTTAGGGTTTATCCATGCCTTAATAAATACTGATTTGAATGAGGCAAAATATAGTCATAATATCATTAATCCAATCAAAATCATATTTGTTCAGTATTTTTTAAGACAAAAACACAAATTCAAAATCTCATATTGGCAAAGTCTTCCTTAATGATAGTAGATTATTAAATGAGCGTGAAAACTCAGAAGTCATGGGCATCAGCACCCCATGTGTCTTGACAGCTAAGTCTTGGTTGGCCAGACAGTCTTGAGTTTTGCTTTGACCTTATTATCCTCTCCTCCTCTACCCAAGCTTTTGAATTTGGATAGCTTCAGGAATTAGTTCTGAATCCTCTTCTTTTCTTTGTCTAGACTCTATTCCCAGAATCTTAACCACTTAACAGGCTCTAAACAGCACCTCCAGCACATACCACTAAACTAAAGTCTGACTGCCTTTTACCACTTCACTTGGATGTGACATATCCATTTTAGAATCCATTCTACATAGGATCACATTTTAAAAATGTGAATATCATGTCTCTTTTCTGGCTAATCTCTTCACTGACTTTCACTTCTTCCAGAATAAAATTCAAAATCTTTACCATGGTCTAAGAGGCCCTGACGACGCTAACTTTTCACCTCCTCTCTCCACTGCTCATATCTCTGCTGATCTTCTAGTTTCTTGGGTGAACTAAAGGCCTTTGCTTTTTTTTCATGCCTTTGCATTTGTTCTTGGACTGTTCTGATTTTCTTTCAACTCCACGCCCTGGATTTGCACATCCTCACCTCTTGGTTCAGAGTGCAAAGACTTACCCTCTCAGAGATTTCCTTTATATCCTTTTCCTTCCCCATCCCCTTCTCTTCATGGTACTGGGGATTGAACCCAGGAGGATTCTATTCTACCCCTGAGCTACACCACAGCCCTTTTTAATTTTTTTTGCTTGGAGGCATGGTTTTATTAGGTTGCTGAGAGTATCTCTATGTTGATGAGGCTATTCTCTAGCCTGCAATCCTACAGCTGTTCCAGTCTCCCGAATACTGGGATTTAACCTCCATGCCTGACTCCTGACATTCTTCTTAAAGTCTTTTTTCCCATTTGCTCACCTCATCTACCAGTGTATGATTTGCCTCATACTAATGACAATCTGTAACTATCTTATTTATTTTAGTATTATAAATTCCACAAATATGCTTTGTTTTCTCGCACCACTAGTTGAGGTCTATTCCCTCTGCAATTGTCCTAGGGATAATTAGTGTTGCTATAGCAAAAATGCAAGGAAAAGAGACTATTGCAGTGATACCAGCTATGAAACACCTATCTCATGATTTATACAAACCTTTTAATAAAAAGGGGGCTTTGGAGACAGAAAATGTCCTTTTTTCCCTGGAGTTTAATTTTATCCATACATAGCAATATTAAAAGAAAATAGACTGTAAAGTACCAGTTATTGTAGATGAGTTGATGAAAGAAGAAACAGGGAAATTGTAAACTAAGGCAAAATAGAGTGGTGGTGAAAACTTTATTTTGACCATTCTTCACAGGTTGATTTAAAGTAGAGAGAGATTGGTCTTTAAGAGAAACTCAGAATCAGAATTTCTGGGATAGAACTTTAGCTTCTCTGTCTACCAGCTAAGAGACTTTGAGTCAGGTGCCTTAGCTGCTTTATTTGCAAAATGTAATAGGTTTTCTTACCTCGTAGAATCTTGAGGATTAACTGATATGTACACAGGACTTAGAAGGCAATATAATAGAAAAGCTCAGTAATAGTTTTGTCTTGCTTTTTTACTGTCTGCCTGATAATCTCTTATTAAGTGTTTAAAATTGTGGAAAGACTATTATCTCCCTAAGTGTTTGTACGTCTGTTCTTCACATTTATTTAACACAGTATCATGAAGACATTTATTGCCAATCCAAAATTTGCAAACTACCTAAGCACGGGTGACATTGTGCTTAGTTACTTCTAAGTTCTTTTAAAAGAACAAAGGTTTCTGTGATGATGATTTGTATGGCCAACGTATTTACACAAACTATGTAATTCTGGAATTTAAAATTCCAAATAATTTATTTTCTCAAAAGAACTTTGTCAGGCACACTTAATTTTTGAAAAACAGCTCGAGAAGAAAATTTATACGACGTTCCTAAACGTTAAAATTTTGTAAACTAAAAATCCCCCTAAGTGATTTATTCTGGGGAGAGGCAGTACACTTGTCTTATGTTTGGAATCAAATGCTAATGTCCTCATCTTATACTTATGGCATCATTATCACAACAACATGAATGCACGTTTCAGTTATCCCCAATCGCATGTCCTTTCCCTCTGAGAAACTGTTTTACTTAAAAATACATCACATTCATTGGTAGAACTTCTAAAAACCATACTCATTAACCTACTTTGTCCCATCAGCCTAGATGTGGAATATGTACAAAAATTAAATTTAATATATAAATTTAATATACAATTATACACTATATACTATAGCTATACAATAAGAAAAACATATAACAGTTAAAATGTATTATTATATTAATATGATAACATATATAAGCTGTAGATTATGGTTTCTAACCTACTTTAATGCACTTGTGTAGATTTTGTTGAAATATTTGCAGAACTGAAAATGTGGGATTTAATGGGTTAAGTGCACATGAATAAGTGACTTAGCATTCCAGATTTGCTTCGAGGTTATGCTTAGCTAATAGCACAAGTGAAGCAAGAACAGTTAAATAAACCATAAGTCAAAGGAATGATAAACTTTAAATCTGTGAAACATATACTTTTTCACCTTGCTACCTTATTGTACAGAGGCTATTAAAAATACATGTTGAATCAGTAGCTACATTTTCTGGAATTCTTTATAATTTGTCAGAACAAATTGGTACTGAGGATATATATCTGAAGATGCCAGAGATTAAGTTCTTAATCATCGATGAAAGTAATTGAGCCATAATTAAAGACTTCAAACAATAGTTCTATTTTGGTAAAGTGGTGAGTTTCATCTTGGTCCTAAAAATTAACTTAGTGATCTAAATAGAATAGTTTGCTTTTTTTTATGTAACAATCTTTCTCTTACCCACCTTGGTGTTATAGTTGGAAATGCAGACAGTGAATACAAATGTGCATTTCCTTTCCAAGAGATTATGTTGTACTTCCAGTATCCAGCATACTTTCTAATCTCGATTCTTGTATAATGTCTGCCCTATTTCTACCTTCTTTCCTACCATCTATTCCTTTCTGTACCAAAATGCCCCCAAATCTCACCTTCTTTCCAGAATTTCCCAAACAAAATGTAAAGAAAACCATAATACCTTTCAACCTAAATCTCACAACGTGGGCTAGTTTAACATAAAACATATTCATTTTCTTTTTCTACCCAGTTCTCTCCTTGCCTACAGAGCAGTCCCACTCCAACTATCAGCCGTGTTTTTTAATGGCCCTTAAATTTTATTTGCTCATTAATCTTTACCTGTCCTGCATTTCATTCCCTCAATGTTTTCTAGTGATGATTAAATCATATAAGCAACTAATCTGAGCTAAAGTGATGCACAGAAGTAGCACTGCCGATGGTCAGATGATAAGGAGTGACAGAACACACACTGAAAACACGAGCTCAGAGAGCAGAGATCATTAGTCACCAAGCAGGAGAACTGAAGCCAACTAGTCAGATTTAACTACATTTATGAAAAGGTTTTTCTTTCTGGTTTTCTAGTTTATTAATATGTTTTAAGTTTTGTATTAAAATAAATTCAGTGACTAGAAGGTAAAACCTTCTTAAAGACCAGTGTTTAAAAAATGCCTTGAAATAGATTTTGTTGAAACTAAGATCTCCTGAATCACAAGTGGTGATTGTATAACATAATTTCTGATTAAATATTACTTTCTTTGAGCATGTTCTGACATACACACAAACCTAAAGGCCAAGTGACTTCATTCTGCCTGTAGTGGCAATTTCCCAGGATAACACACCCTGGAACGTATTATTGTGGATTTAAAACAGACTATGTAGTGGCAAATTTGTCATAATTAAGATGTTGACAAGAATACTATGCCTATTAAAATATTAAGTTGTTGGTGGGGCATGATGGCATACGCCTATAATCCCAGTACTTGGGAGGCTGAGACAGGAGGATCGCTGGTTTGAGGACAGCCTTAGCAGTTTAGCGAGACTCTCTGCAACATAGCAAGATGCCGTTTCAAAAGGAAAAAAAAAATTTTAAATGACTGGGAGTGTAGCTCAGAGGTAGAATGTCTTAGTTAATTTTAATGTAAATACCACCTAATTCTAGTGGCTACCATAGTGAAAGATGCTGATCAAGATTGATATATACCATGAAGTTTACAGTGGTTATGATTTACTGTTGTTTATTTTATTCCTTTTTTGCCTAATTTCTAAGGTTTAAAAATGAACATGTTTTACACATGTGATGAAACAGCTATAAGAATCATTTTGGGGGAAGTCAAAGAAGAAAATAAAGCTTGGGCCAAGGAGTTTGACGACCTGGATTTGAGTACCAATTCTGCCATTTATTTGCTATATTAATCACTTCTTAAAGTTTTCTAAGCCTATATAATGCCTGCAACATCTATTATGGTATTACTATTTCATGGTGCTTTTAATTAAATTAATTGATATTTGTGACCAATGTCTTCTCCTAGGGCAAGAGTAAGGCATGCTTTTTATTTTTTAAATTTTATTTATATGTGGAACATATTGAAAATGCTATACATTTAGACTGTGCTTGGTGCCCTCTCCCCCTCCACCCCAGTTCCCTTTCCCCCCTCCCAACAATGAGTGTCCAGGTTAACCATGCTATATTCATACTTTTACATATATTCAGATGTAGCTTCCCCATTAATCAACCTCAGCTTTCCTCCTCTCCTATCCTTCCATTCTAGCTTTGCTAAGGTTTCCCCTCCATTATCTGGCGTCCCTCTGGTATTCCTAATACTCCCTAGCTTGGGCATATTAGAGAAGACCTGTGTCCCTTCTCTTTCTGTGCTTGGCTGATCTCACTTAATATAATGTTCTCCAGATCTTTCCATCTTCTTGAGTGTGGCATGATTTTGTTCTTCTTTATTGCTGAGTAGAATTCCATTGTGTGTATTTCCCATAATTTTGCAATCCATTCATCTGTAATAACACTGAAATAAACTTATTATGATGTCTGTACAATAGAAAATGAAAACTAAAAGCTATCATAAAGTGAAAGAAAAGTGGCCACAATTATCAAAGGCAAATGAAATTACTTGAAACAGTTATTAATGTGAATGAAACCTTTAGCATGTGTCTTATAGTTAACCATTAACTATTTTAATAAGACAGAATAAAAACAAAAGTACTTGTCTAAGAATATCTCACTGATTAGATGATGTATCCAAAACATTAATAGAAGCCAATACTCTCATTTAATTAAGTTATACTAATTAAATTTTAAAACCACTTGACTGTACAATAAAAATATGTCATTGTAAATGCCCAGTATATAATAGTTAGTAGTTGAAAAGCAGTTCTCTCTGTTTTAATACTATTAAAATATTCTAAAGATAATATTTTGAAAATTCAGAAGAACCCAACCCAAAGAGTACTTAATTAATGAAAAGGGTCATTGCTTCATGAGGTCAACAGAAATACTCTCATAGCAATACTTTTTAAAATAAATGACACTTGATAATTATTGCCTTAAAAGTCAGATGAACAATAAATTATGAAACTTATATTCATATAAAAATTAGGCATAAAGCATAAAGGCACTTGGAAGATGAGTTTTAAAGAAATTCAAAAAGCTCTGTTTCTAGTTTTATTTTTAAAAATTTTCTTTAAGATATCCATAAAGAATAATGTTTATAAATTCAACTGAATGTATCTTGGGATATTCCTGTAGAATTCAAATAAGAAGTCAAAAGGAATATTAGAATTATACACAAAAAGTAATAGAAGATATTTATTAAATTTATTAAAAAAATAAAAACATTAATTATTCTAGCAATTATTTTGCAGCATCATTTACTTTTAATTTGTCTTACAAAAACCCATTTGCATGTTCTATTCATCTAGGGCTACAAATGGATGAAAGAACAAAGGATTGGGTTAAATATATATGTGGCAATAAATATTTTTCTAAATTGAAAGGTTTCCAGCTTATAAATTCCAATTCTTTCATGTTAAGTTTCTTAAGGTACTTTCTAAAGGCATCACAAGCCACTAACAATTATTTTCAAGATTTGAAGAGATTGTTGAGGTGCCAGTGGACTAAGTTGTAAGTTCTTATAACCATAAAAAGAGAAAATAACAGAAGTAACTGATTGTTAACACTGACCATATAACTCAGAAACTATCAATATGCATTTCAAAGAAATAGATTTGTAGCTAAGTAGGCCATGAATAACAAAACAATTTGAAACAACTTAAAAGACAATGCCTTATTTTAATATTGCTAAAGTATCACAGTAATTACTTTTAGGTTTTTCCTTTGAACATATAACATTGATATAGTGATCTGTAATTTATAAAGTATTTTTCATGTCACATTTTTAATTTTACCATAAAACTATGAAATAGTATTAAGATGAAAAGAATTTTGTGGATAAGAAACTTAGAAAACTTATTATCTAAGGTAAGTAACATTGGTGAGACTTGAACCTAAGTTTTCCGGTTTTAAGACAACTCTGAGGCAGAAATATACCAAGTTTCTAGCTAATTTTCGAGCCAATAACTTTTCTTTATAAATCCCCAGAGTTAGGGAATGAAGGCCTGAAGAATTGTTGCTCTTACCCTACCCTCCCTATAGGAGAGGGAGGGCAGTTACTTCCTGATGCTAAACTGTTCTTGCTTTAATAAAGACACGCAATCACATGCTTTTCTTTTTGGAATACAATACACCATCACTATAAACTTAAAAAATAAACTCCAGTATAGACTTGCTGTTTGTTTTAACAACCTATAATGTCAATCTCATCTGTAAGCATTATTATGAACTGATGTTCTGAAATGTCAGAAAACTATTGTCCCAAAGACAGCCAATCATTAGGGCCAAGTAATTAGTTTTAAGGCAAAATTTTGCACTACAAAGGAGGAAGTTGGTATATCACTTGGGATTGTCTTGTTCTTCTTTTCTGAGAATTCTTACACATTAAAGAACAAACCAACTATACTAGCCAAAAATTCAGTCTGTAATTTTAGTGTTAAGAAAGGTAGGAGGTTACTAGGGTGTGGACTTGGATAGTATTAATGAAAATGGAAAAGAGAATATATTAGATAGAAATGGTTAGAAGGTAGATTGAATATTAAGTTGAACACTGGAGACTGAGAGTGAGGTAGAAGTTTGTGTTAGCAAGCTTCTGGTCACAATAATGAAATACCTGAAGCAATAAACCTAAAAAGATAAATTATTTTGGTTCAGTTTTGGAGGTTCTGATCCAAGATTAGATAGACCCATGACTTTGGGGCCTGTGGTGAGGCAGCATATTATGGTGGGAGGACATGGTGGAGCTAAACACTTACGTCATGAGCCAGGGAGAAAATGAGGCAAGTGTTGGCAAGGTTCCATCATCCCCTTGAGGCGCACACCTCCCAGTGACCTAAGGACATCCCAGACCCCACTTCGCAAAGGTTCCATTATCTCCCAAGAGTGTCGCACTGTGGATCAAGCCTTTGGAGACCAAACACATGGATCTTTGGGGGGCATTCTAAATCCAAACCGTAGCAGGGTTTTCCCCCTCCCCTGTCTTCCTAAAA
The DNA here is from genome assembly GCF_963383645.1 of Muscardinus avellanarius. Lineage (NCBI taxonomy): Eukaryota > Metazoa > Chordata > Mammalia > Rodentia > Gliridae > Muscardinus > Muscardinus avellanarius. The sequence goes on along the minus strand of NC_137789.1, from coordinate 32,381,438 downwards.
ATTCTAAGTACAGTTCCAGATGAGGATCCTTCTCAGATTACTAGCACAATACATAAAAGAGTATTTGTAAATTCTTATTATTTTCAGTTATGTAAAGTGTTCAGTAGGCAGTAGATTCTCAAAAAGAACTTGTTGGGTAATAAATGACAAATTAGAATAGTGGAAAACTAAGTTCATAGTTTCAGATATGGGGACTAGGCAGGCAAGAGAGAATTTTTAAAAACTGCGATTATTTTCAAAGCTTAGAAAATTCATTTCTTTCCAAAATTCTAAGAACCAAAACATGAAGAACTTTATAAAGTCTCCGTATCTTTTATTTTTTATACTAAATTGTGTTATAAATCTGGATATAGTTAACTTAAAAATGAAACTCTTTTAGTACTATCAAAATCAATGTATCATTTCTTTAAATCCTTTCAAAGCACATTTATTTGCATTTCTCTTATTAACAACAGTTGTAATTCGCATTGTTTTTTTTAATATTGTCATATTTCCTCTGAAGAGGCATTTGCATGGCTTGCATATAGTTAATAAAAATAACTTAGTGAATTCTCTTCCTATTGTTTACATTATTCTGTATCTTTTCTATTCTTCCCAAACGCCTCTTCTTATTCTTATCCCTCTCGTTTTCAGTTGAAGATCTCAAGTCTCATATTACAAACAAAATAAAGACACCCAGACTAACCTCCCTCATTGTCTTTCTCTCTGTTTACCAAAGTACTGGAAGATTTTAATTAATAAATTATTTCAATAGTTCCAGTGAAAGTGATTGACTTGAGGGTACACTGGACAGAAAACTAAATATGAACCCTCCTGATATTGTGGTGCAAAAACTGAATGTCGATCTAGGAAATGAGCTGGAATTTACAACTTGACTTTGATTTAAGAGAAATATATTATCCTTTGAGTAAAAGAAAATATGTGAATAGAAAAATGGGTAAGAGATAGAGGAAAAATAAAATAAATTGAGTTCTCAATTTAAAAATAGACTGATAATTTAAAATCTAGGTACAAATAGGTCAAAAATAAACTGTATTACTGGGGATGGGAAAGTAGCTTCATTGTTTGATCCCTAGTACATTAAAACAATTTTTAAATGTGTACTGATGTGTATTGGGAAATGGCAAACATTGAAAAGGTGAGAAAATGAGAAAGTTACCTTTCAGACGGTGTAAAAGCTTTGAGGTAGAATCGTTTCTAGTACATTTCACTGCTGGGGATGTAGTTCAGTGGTAGAGTGCTTGCCTAGCAGGCATTTGTGAGGCTCTGGTTTTAATCCTCAGCTCCACACAAAAAAAAAAAAAAAAAAAAAAAAGTTCTAGCATGTTTCATGAGTGAGAGGCCAGAAAAAGAAGAAGGTCACTGGGACTGGAGCAGAGAGAAAGAGGAAAGATTTATAAGCAATAAAGAATGGCAAAACATTAGAGTAGCAGTATGCTTTATATTCAGAATATGACATGAGCTGTTGAAAGATTTTTAGTAAGCAAATAATGGGATCTAACTGATCTTTTTAAGGTCCCAATAGGTTTTATATTGACTATGTATGAACCAGTAAGAAGGCAGGTGCAATAAGACAGGTGAGACAAAGATATGGTGGGAAGTAGTTACATTTGGATATATTTCAAAGGGGAGCCAACAAGATTTGTTGACAGATTAGATGTGAGGTGTGATAGAAAGATAACATTTTTAGCCTGAACACCTAAAATGTTAAAGTTGTCATTACTGAGAAAGAGGAAAGTTTGGGATAAGCTGGTTTAGATGGTTATGGGAAAATGGACTATTAGGAATTCAACTTAATCACATTAACTATGAAATGTTTATTAGATATACACACTAGTGATATTGAGTAGGCTGTCAACATACATGAATCTGAAGTCAGAAAAGAGTTCTACAAATGAAGTAAATAGCAGATAGATGGCATTTAAAGCTATGGAAGCAGATGACATTGAGAGTGATTCCAAAGATGTTCGAAGATGTTTACACATTTTAACGTTGCCGGGCCAAAGAGAGATGGAAGGACCAATAAAGGAGTTTGAGAAGAAGTAGCCAACAGAGCAGGAGGAAAACTTAAGAGCGTGCCTGTCCTGTAAGTTAGTTTAAAACGCTGCTCAGAGGTAAGGTGAGGACTTAAAACGAACCACTGGGCTTATAAATGTGACGACCATCTGTGTCCTTGAAAGGGCATTCCTGAGAAATGTGGGAGGAAAATGCGCACAAAATTCTGAAAAATATGAACAAAATTCTGACTGGAGAAACTGTGTTTTATGCTTATAATCTAGGAAAAGGGAAAACCATGATGAAGCAGGGGAGGAAGGATTGTTAGAGTAATGGTCTGAGTTGATTATAGAGATGGACTCTAGTAGAAGACTAAAAGGCTTCATAGCAGAAATTAATTTTTCCCATTTTGTGTGCTAGAAGTCCAAGATTACTGTGTCTGCAAAGTTGTTTATTCTAAGACCTCTCTCCTTGGCTATAGATTGTCCTCTTTTCCCTCTGTCTTGACATGTTCTCCCCTCTGCCTGTGCTGACTGTGTATTGCTCTCTTCTTGTGAGGACACCAGTAGTACACAATCAGAGCCTATCTGAGTCACCACACTTTCATCACTTCTTTAAGGCCCTATCTCCTTAAATACAGTCATATTATGAGGTATCTGGTGAGGAGATTAAAACTTCAACATTTAAATTTTAGGGAGACTAGATTTAGTGCATAAAATTAGTGTATTACAGAGAAAATACATACCTTGGAGAAAGCCTTAGTTTACTTTTACTTAATGTCATCTGCTATAATTTGGATCTTAAGTGTCTCCCAGTGATCCATGTGTTAAAGATATGGTCCCCAGCTTGGCACTTTTGGGAAGCTGTGGAACCTTTAAGGATGGGAGCTAACAGGAGGTCTTTGGGACACTGGAGCTTGAAGGGGCAAGTGGGACCCCAGCCTCTTTTTCTTTTGCTTCATCACCAGGAGGTGAGTAATTGTTCTACCACACACTTTCTGCCATGATTACGGCCTCCCACATTGCCTCCCCGCAGGCACAAAAGCAATGGGGCAAACAGATCATAGACTGAAACCTCCAAAGGAGTTAAAAATAATTGTGAGTCAAAATAAACCTTTTTTCTTGATGAGCTAAATATCTTTGGTATTTATTATAGTGATAGAAAGCCGACTAACACAGTCATTTCTTTCTTTTTTTTTTTTTCCCCTTGGGTCTGGGGATGGAACCCAGAGGCATTTGACCTCCGAGCTACACCCCCTGCCCAATTTTTTATTATTTATTTTGAAACAGGGTCTCACTGAGTTGCAGAGGGCCTCACTAAATAGCTGAGGCTGTCCGCGAACCGCAATCCTCTGGTCTCAGCCTCCAAATGCCTAGATTACAAGCGTGCACCACCATGCCTGGGTACATAATCATTTCTTAGTAGCTCTATCAAATTAATCATTGGAATTCATTTTATTATGACGATTAGAATGTTCATTTTTATAATTTTAAAAAGAATCACCACTCATTTTCCTTTGAAAATCTAAAAATAAATTATACATATTTATTAGCGATTTATAAGGAATTTCATATATTCTTGTTTGAATCTAATAACCTATGAAAATAGTACTCATAAAAATTTTGAAAATATATGTAGGTCTAAAACTTCATCATCTTATTCTCCATTCAATAGCCCTTTAACTATACCTTAGATTATACCTAGTTATAATTATATTTATACTATATATATTTATAACTAATTATATAGTATAATTATATTTATACCTAATTATATTATACCTAGAACAGGGAATAGCAGATAGAAATGTAGGTGCATGAGAATTCTGGAGACTCAAATATCACAAGTTGTAAGGGGTTTTCTAGAAAGCTGCCTTTAGGCCTAAACCCACAGTTTCATAGTGCTTTCTTAAGGACTATAAGAAAGATTTCCTACACTTATAAGTGGCATAATCCAGGTGAAATAAAGAGAAAAGGATAGTCTTATTTTATAAATTGGATCAAATTATCTTTCTAAATACTTATATTAGTATGTCTTTTATAAAGTAATTTTAAAGTTTTGGCCAGCTATAAAACCTCCTATGACTCCTAGTGGAGGATAGTGACTATCGTAAACTACAACTCTGTATTTAATTTTAATGCTACAATTTAAAGGATCAAGTGTCACATTTCATAGGATCAGTGGCAAACAAATGGCATTCCTTCCTCTGGGGGGTTCCTCAAGCTCCATCATTCAGCTTGATCAAATTAACTGAATCATTCTTCCACTCATTGAGCCAATGTGTTCATTGCCTAAAAATTCACAACTCTGCCAACTGTGGCTACCACTATTATGGTGCATTTTTTCCTTTTGGGGAATATTATGCTTTTTAGTGAGTAAAACTATAGGATGCTGACGTTCTCTGTAAATTCGGGAAAATTCTTCATGCAATTGCTTTTCATGTTGAAACTCCTGGAGTAACATACCCGAGGGTAAACTCAAGTCCTGGCAAGATGTATGAGCATGAGGATCTTTAAGAAAGTAATCGAAGTTTATACTTCATGAAGTGGATAAAACTTCTGGTAAAATATGCTTCTTATTTCATCATCATCCTGGAGGCCTGACAAAACAAGTAAAACTTTCTTAAAAAGACTGAAGAACATAACTAAAATAAAGAGAGATAAAGATGATGAGAAATTTCAACAAAGTTCTTTGTGGGAGACAAAGCCTTTGGAAAGTGGTGTTCAGTAAAAACTATACTCTGGTCCTTACACAGAGGTTATTAATAAGAAATTATTCCCTCCCCATTATTCTTTTGTATTTCTTATTATTGTATAATTTGCCCTACAGAAATCTGAAAGGTTTTAACATGAAGGCATAAGGTACTGGGGGAGTTGGCGGTGAACATAATCAGCGAAAACAGAAGAGTGTTTAAAAGTAGATAGGATTTTTGTCTCCTGTCCTGTAACCAAAGCTAAGTAATATATTCTCTATTTTCTATCTTCTATCCTGAATGATGCCAACATTTTACCTATAGTTGATTACTAAATCTGAGTGGACCTGAACTTACAACTCTGGCCAGATGAAGTAAGGGAAAGGGGGCTAACGTAAAAAAAAAAAAAAAAAAAAAAAAAAAAATATATATATATATATATATATATATATATATATATATATATATATATCAATTTTTATAGTCATTGGTAGAACTCCAGCCTTTCTCTGTCCTGCACCTTGAACATAGTTAATGAGAGAAAATGGAAGAATTATTCTTTGGAAATAAAAATGACCTACCTGCAAAAGACATATTATAACTGATGTTTGAGAGATCTTAATTTAAAAAAAAAGGAGGTTCACTACAATCATATATTTGAGGCATACGTATGAAATAGCTGAGCATCACAAAGCATTTGAGGATAGTTTTTAATACAAAAAACATATAGAAGCCGGGCGTGGTGGCACACGGTTGTAATCCCAGCATTCGAGAGGCTGAGACTGGAGGGCTGCAGTTCGTTGACAGTCTCAGCTACTTAGTGAGGCCCTCCGCAACTTAGTGAGACAGTGTTTCAAAATAAATAATAAAAATAGGGCAGGGGGTGTAGCTTGGAGGTTGAATGCCCCTAGGTTCCATCCCCAGACCCGCAAAAAAAAAAGTACAAAAAATGAATCTTGAGGAAATAAAAACATTGAAGGGAATGTAACAAAATTTAAAGACTGTTCTCAAAATGGTGACAGAGAATTACAGCAGAGAAAAATAAGAACAGCATGCTACAAAAACAGAGATTAGGGAAAACATTTGAAAATAAAAACTACAATAGTCAAGAAAGAAAAAATTAATAGGGGATTTGAAATATAATGTTAGAGAAAATTTCCCACATAGAATAAAAAGATCAAAGAGCAGCAAACAAGAAATAAAAAATAAGTAAAAAACAGAGGAGCCAACAAATGATCCAGTTTTCAAATCAAATATAGGTAATGTAATCTTCAAAATAAGGACACACACACACACACACACACACACACACACACACACACACACACACACACACACTCTTCTCCCTTTCTCTCTCTCTCTCCAGAAATTAAGTGTAGAGAACAGTTCAGATTAGAGCATAGGGATAGAAAGAAAAATAAAAGAGGAAGAATACATAAATTTACTTTTGAGAAAACAATACTGAAAAATATAGTAAAGGTAGCCAAATGAAAAACTAATAAAAATGTCAAACAGAAATTTTATTTAACTGTGAATTGCGCTGCTATAAACATGGATGTGCATTTATTACTCTGGTAGCTTTGTTTCCATGCTTTTGGGTAGATACCCAGGAGTGGTATTGTTGGGTCATATGGTAGGTTCATTCCCATTCTTCTGAGGATCCACCCCCACACTCTTTTCCAAAGTGGCTGTGCTAATTTGCAGTCCCACCAATAATGAATTAGAGTTCCCACTTCTCCACATCCTCTCCAATATTTGTTGTTGTGTTGATAATGATTGCCATTCTAATTGGGGTTAGGTAAAATATCAAGGTAGTTTAGATTTGCATCTCTACCATAGTAATGCATGCATATCTATATTTAGAGCTGCACAATCTGCAATTGCCAAGCTACAGAACCAGCCAAGATGTCCATCAAGCCATAAGTGGATTACAAAACTATGGGATATGTACACTCTGGAATTCTATTCAGCCATAAAGAAGAACAAAATTATGTCATTTTCAGGGAAATGGATAGAACTGTAGAAAATTATGTTAAGGGAGATTAATCAATCACAAAAAGTGAAAAGTCAGATGCTCTGCCTAATATGCAGAAGCTAGGGATAAAGGAGGATATAGGAGGGACTCCAGACAAAAGAGAAACCTTAGATGAGTGAAGAAGGTGACCTGAGAGAGAGAAGGGGTAGAGGGAAACATCTCCATGGACATGATGGATATACACAAACTTATCAAAGTCAACTACTATGCTGAGGACAGGAAGGAGGGTAGGGGGAGGATATAGGGCAAGAACTAGGGTAGGGGTAAATGAGTGCTGTGTGCATGTATGCCTCTACCATCCTGAACTTTATCAAGAGGTATGATTATAATGCACCAAAACAAGAAAAAAATTCTAGGTAATTACTAATTCTAGGGGAAAATGAAGGGTAGTATAAAAAGGGGGGAGCAGTTGGGACTTTGGCTCAGTAACAAAATGAACTTATACAGTCCTAAGAAAGTAAACCCTATGCAGGAATGAGAAAACCAGTTAATGAGAAATATATCATTAATACATTAGGATAGCAGTATTGTATATTATTTAAAAATATGAAAATACTAGAGGAAAAACATGTTTAGAACTAAAGTCATGTCTGGGGAGAGGAGGACTGGTATTACTGCAAAGTTTTTAGTAAAAATTGACTTAATACAAACTATGTGCATGCATTTGGTAAAAATATAAATTATATTAATATAAAAGAAAAAATTATGCTGGGTGTGGTGGTGCATGCTTGTAATCCCCGCGGTTGGGAGGCAGAGACAGGAGGATCGTGCAGGTTTGAAGCCAGGCACGCTGGCTTAAGAGACCCTGTTTCCAAATAAAAATATATTTTAAAAACATAGGTGTCTGGTAGTATAGCCTGGAGGTAGAAGGGTTTCCAGGAACCCCACCAAAAAAATTGATATTATAATAAAGAATCTTGGTAAGATAGATTCAAATATTACTATTCATGATATAAACATATTATTTATATGCAAATCATCTCCAACTTGCCACTTTTTGACTTTTTTGACAGTGTGATGGCACAAAAGCCATTAGTAGATCCTCCTGTATTCAGAGGAAACTGTCGTTTGATCTTTTCCCCTCAGGTCAGTGATATGTGGTATAATACTCTCCAGATGCTGAACAATCGGACAGCAAGTCTGAGGTCCCATTCAGCTACATGATCCCTATGGCAAAAACTGATATTTCACACTGTACCATGTGGCTAAGCTGTGATACTCAGGTATATCAAATGTATTTTTGAGTAAGAATATTTTTTTAACTTATTATTTTTTTAATTTATTTTATTGGTGCACTGTATTCATACATCATAGTGGGATACAAACTTTTGTAGACATACATGCACACATCACCCAGTCAGCCCCCACCCGATCCCCACCCCATTCCCTCTCCATCCCTCCTTCCCATGCTTGGCTTAGTGGTTGACATCTAGTATTATAACAAATTATCCAAAATTAAAAATGATAATCTCACATAACAGTTTCATTTGTCTGATACCAAGCTATTGATGACTTAAAGATAACATTTCAATATTTCTTTTTGCTTTCTTTCTTACCAGAGAATATTTTTTTTCTATTTTTTAGGTGAGACTATCATATATTTATATATTTATTTTTCAGAAAAAAAATCTATCCTAATATGGAATATGGATTCTAGATACCCAAAACGATCTTGAAAAAGAACAAAGGTAGAAGATATATATTTTCTGATTTCAAACCATATAAAGCTACAATAATTGAAACAGTGTAGTACTGTTCTAAAGGCAGATATATAAACCATTGGAGTTAAATACAAGCCTAGAGCTAAATTCTTCCCTATATTATCAAGTTATTTTTGACAAGGTTTCCACGAACATTTGGTGGTGGAAATAATAATCTTTTAACTAAATATTGTTGAAAAATAATAATTACATGGAAAAGAATAAAACTGGACCCTTACCTAATCCCATATACAAATATTAACTCAAAATAGATAAAAGACCTAAATATAAATCTTATGACTATACATTTTTAGAAGAAAATCTGGGTCATAAAACCTCACAACATTGAAATTGGCAGTGATTTCTTGGATATGATTTCAATGGCACAGGCAACAGAAGAGTATACAAACTCCCTAAAAAATAAAAAATATTGTATATCCAAAGACAATGTAAACAGAGTTAAAAGTTACTAATAGAATGGGATAAAATATTTCCAAATGCTATATCTGAAGGTATATTAATATTCCAACTAGAAATCCTAAAAATTAACAACAATAAAGGCAAACAATACAATTTAGAGATAGGTAAAAGACTAACATAAATAATGAATCTCCACAGATAACCAATCTTAGTTGTTTGTTGAATGGAAACTCTTGTTTCTCTGGTTCTGGTGTGTGTTATCTATTTCTTCTTTGTAGTTAATCTCTTTGAGTATTTTCTCTAGTGCTGGTTTTGAAGACATAAATTCCTTCAGTTTCTGTTTGTCATGGAAGCTTCTTATTTCTCCATCTAATTTGATAGAAAGTTTTGCTGGGTAGGAAATTTTTGGCTGGAAGTTGTTTTCTTTCAGAGTTTGGAATATGTTACTCCAAGCCCTTCTGGCTCTCATGACTTGGTTTGGGAAGTCTGGAGTGATTCTAATTGGTTTGCCTCTGAATGTCACTTGGCCCTTTGTTTTTGTTGCCTTTAAGATTCTCTGCTTGGCTTCCACAGTGGTCATTTTGACAATTATGTGGCGTGGGGATCCTCTTCTCTGATCCTGTCTAAAGGGAGTTCTATAAGTTTCCTGGATCTGTGTATCAACCTCTTGCTCTATGTTTGGAAAATTTTCTGCTATTACTTCCTTGAAGAGATTGTTGATCCCTTTGGTATCGCTTTCTTTTCCCTTCTATTCCAATTATTCTTAGGTTAGCTCTCTTAAAATGGGACCATATTTCTTCAATGTCAGATTCCTGCTGTTGGATATTTTTTTTCTAGATTAGAAACTATGCGTTCATTTTTGGAATGATCATCTTCTAAGAGCGAGATTCTGTTCTCCATGTGGTCTAATCGGTTGTTTGTGCTTTGAATTGAGGCCTTTACTTCATTAATTGCATCCTTTATCTCTTTTTGGCTCTCTCTGAGTTCTTTTCAAAGCACCTCTATTATTTCTACAGTTATTTTCCTGATTTGATCTTCTAGAAATCTCTGATTTTCTGTTTTATCGGGTTCTGATGTTGTGGGGTTGTGGGCATTCATTGCTCCAGTGTTATTCCTCTTTCCCATGATTTCGGAAGTTTGTGCCTTCTCTGGGTTCTTCCCTTGGGTCACTATGACTTCACTTAAGGTGCTCTGGATCTCGAGTCTGTAGTATCTCAGACCCCACTACTCCTTTACTGGGTTGTATCACAGAGTCTCCGACCCAGGGAGTCGATAGAGGCTGCTTTAAACTATGGGGGGCGGGTGCCAGGTTGCACGTTCTCCTATGGTGTGATATCTCTGCCACCGCCACTCCCCCACTGGGTCAAGTCCCAGGAAGTACAGTACTGGAGAAATCCTCTGTGGCCCGCAATTTGACTCACTGTTCTTGAGTTCGCAGATGTAGCTATACTGGACACGTTGAATTCGCTGCTGCTGCCGCTGGTGGCAATATGGCGCCTCTGCTATGCCCTCGGCCGTAAGGCTGGCTTATTTCTTCTTGGTTTTGAATTCCACTCTGAGTTCTTGCAGCGTGTGCTGAGCTCAGCCACTGGGAGCTTTAGATGTACCCTGCGCTGAAAAATCCCGCCTGGCTGTTCCGCAGTGGCTCACCTCGGCTTGCTGTAGCCGTCCGGGGAAGTTGCCGCTGCCGCCGGCAGTATGGCGCTGCTGCTGCGTCCTCGGGCGTGAGGCCGGTGTATCTCCTCTGTGGCTCTGAGCTCTGTTCTCAGACTGCTTTCTCTCTGGAGCCTGGTGATTTTTTTGTTTCTCTGGTGATGGTGCTTTCTGGCTATGAAAGGTACTGATTTTGTGGTAATGGAGATTGGTTGTTAGCAAGTCTTTTAAGCCCCGCTTTTCTCGGTCGCCATCTTCCTGGAAGTCTTCTTTTTTTAACTTATAATGGGTGAATTGGGACATATCCTCATTATAAGTCGGGGAGCATCTGTATGAACTTAAAATATTATGAAAGAGTTTTTTAAAATGTGAAATGAGACCCAACTTATAGGAGGTTTTTCCTGTCATTTGGTAAAATCATACTTTTATTTCTTGCAAAATATTTTAGTGTTTTGATTTTCCAGGTTCATGTCTTCGTTTGGCATCTTGAACTTTACACAGCAAAAATACTAACATTTTTGCTGGGCGTGGTGGCGCATGCTTGTAATCCCCACGCTTGGGAGGCAGAGACAGGAGGATCATGCAGGTTCGAAGCCAGCCGCGCACGCTGGTTTAGGAGACCCTGTTTCCAAAATGAAAATGTAAAAAATAGGTCTGGGAGTGTAGCCCAGAGGTAGAAGGGCTTCCAGGAACCCCAGTACCACCAAAAAAAAAAAAAAATACTAACATTTTAAAAACAAGAATAAAATATTCCAATTTTCATTCTACTAAGTAAGAGTAACTCTATATATCACTGTAAAACTTTGCTTTTAAAATGAGACAAAAAATAGCTCATATGTTACCTTAGTGATTGGTTGTAGGAATAGAAACTCAAAGTATGTAATGACAAAGATCATTGACATTATGAAAAATTCCACAAAGGCAAAACCTATATGTTAGAGTTTATCAGTAATGTTTTTACATGTTAATGAGGTTCACTTTTAAGTTTTATGTGGGACTTGATGTGAGACAGGTGTGATTATAATCTCATATTCCAAGTCTTTATAGAAAAGTTAGAGTAGGTAGATGCTTATTTTATAAGTTTAAGAATCATTTGGGCTTTCTGGATAACCGTTTCAACACTGAAGACACTCTGTCTCCAGTGTTTTAAATTAGATAGATTGGTAATGTACAGATTAAAAAGGTAACAAAGATCACCCTACTCTAATATCTTCAAGTCTATATCAGACTTCTATTTAACTGTCACCAAAAATTACAAATTTGTTTAGTCATGCTGCACTAGAGCTTAATGATGAATAGGAAATAAAAATGAAAATAATTAATAAATGATGGCTATATTAAGATAATTACTTTTAACCACTTCAAATTTATTGACATGTCAAGAATTGTGTTAAGTTTTCATATACACTTTCACACATAATTTTCTCAGGAACCCTGCAAGGTATGTATTATTCCCTTTTATTAAATGACATAATAAAGGACTTACATGAGGTAGTATTACCATAAGTGGTAAAGCCAGAAATTAAATAAAAAGTTTCAGGATTGAAGGGAATATATTTGAATATATTAGCAGCAGTTGAAAAAACAATGGAGCCAGGCGTGGTGGTGCACACTTTTATCCCCAGCACTTGGGAGGCTAAGACAGGAAGACTGCAGGTTTGTAGCCAGTCTGCACTTAGTACAGCCCTTTACAACTTAGTAAGACCCAGTTTCAAAACAAAAAATAAAAAATAGGGCTGGGGGGGGGTGTATCTCAGAGGTAGAAAGCCCCTGGGCTTAATCCCTACTACCAAAACAAACAGTTTATTTTTTGACAATGACTATAAGAAATACCATGTTCTTATATTTGTGTCATGTTTAATTCAGATCATTATTTGCATGCTTACAATTACACTTGGATATTTATTCCTTAGTTACAGTTTCTTCCAAAACAAAACCCCAAACAACAAACTATCTCCTCATAGGATTGTCTGGTGGTAAATAAAAAAAAATTTTTTCAGAAGCTCAGCTACCTAAGTCATTAAATAAAGTTTTAAAATTATATTAATATATACTTTCCTCTATTAAATTAAAAAGTTATTTATTTTTCTAAATTAAAAAGTTGCCTATGTAAATTAATTTTACATAATTGATCTTAAATAAGCTTCATCTGAAACAATAGAGATCCACTCTCAAAATCAAGACCAGCGCACTCTAGTTGAACTTATGTTTTTCAGTTAAATGTGCTTAATGTGCAGTTTAGGTTGATAATCTTGTCTGTGTTGACACTTTAGTATCTACTCATTGATATTATGCTGCCAATTATAACTATTTTCATAAGTGATAAGCCAAATTTAGCTCCTGATAGTTAAAAAATATTTAACTATTATCATTAACACTTTTCAAAAACTGCTATCAACATCATTTTTGTTTTCATATCCTAGGATTTTTAGAATTGGAGAATTTGTGCTCAAGGGAAATGGAATAAGATACTAGTCTACTTATTAACTAAATGGAAGTCTATATAAAACATTTACTTTTTTTTCCTATTTTCAACATCGCCTATCAGCTTGGTACATTTTCTTTTTTTTTAATATTTTATGAGGATACCAGTGATACTCCAGATAATGGAAGGGAAATCCTAGCAAAGCTAGAATGGAAAGATAGAGGAGGAGGAAGGCTGAACTTGATTAATGAGGGTCCACATCTGAATATGTGTAAAATTATCAATATGGCATGGTTACCTGGGACAATCATTGTTGGGAGGGGGGAAGGGAAAACAGGGGCGGGAAGGGGGAATGGGCATCAAGTATAGTTTAAATGTATACCATGTATGTTCAATAAAACATTTACGTTTTAAAACTATATAGTGCAAATCTGACCCCATATGCCCTATACTCATGTTGCATTAAACTAGATTAATAATAGCCATAGGTACAATTTCTCACTGCTAAATTAATTACCCCTTAATTTAATAAATTAGATAGTGTCTTAATTAGGGCAACAATATATTAAAATAGATTACTTAGCACAATTTTGATTAGACACATTATATTTCAAACTGGAATTAAATGTTCTTCATTCTTTTATTTTCAGATTCTAATGAGGCAAAAACAAAACCTACTATGTATAAAACAGCATAATTCCTCTTGAAAATTACAGTGTATACAGATTTATAATTCATAGATTTCTAATCTATATTCAGATATCAGAATATTGGTTAATTTTAACTTTTTGTTTAAGGTGGAGCCTTTGCTGAGTAATCTGCCCACAAAATTATTTTGTAATATGATAGAGAAAAGATAGCCTTTTCATCATATGGTGTTGGTAAAGCTGAATACCCGTATGTAGAAGAATGGCCCTTGAGAGAATGTAGGATCTCTCTCCTTGCACAAACGTCAACTCAAAATGGCAGAAACTTTGAAATAGAAACATAGGACAAATTTTTCAATATACAGGCACTGGTAAACTTCCTCAATAAGACCCCCAAGGCTCAGGAAATACAAATGAGAATTAATAAATGGTGTCAAATTAAAAAGCTTTTGTATAGCAATGAAAACAATCAAGAGTCTAAATAGAGACCACAGAATAGGAGGAAATCTTTGTCCCTTACTCCCGTGAGAGAACAAATATCTAGGATAAATAATAACTCAAGAAACAACAAACAAACAAAGAAACCAAAGTAACATTTAACACTAACAAAACAAATGCCCCGATTAAAAAGCAGATAAAGAAAATGTGAGTTATACAAAAAGTAGAATTTTACTTAGCTGTAAAGAAAAACAAAATTATTTCATTTGCAGAAGAATGGATAGAACTAGAGAATATTATGCTAAGTCTGATCAGCCAGTCTCAGAAGGTCAAAGGTCATATTTTTCTCATAGTTTCACATGTAGAAGCAAAAGAGAAAATAGAAAACGAAAAAAGACTTGAGGTGAATGAGGAGAAACCAGTAGAACAGTGTAAGGGGATTGGGGGAGAGAGGTGGAGAGGAAGAAAAAAGGAGATTTTAGAAAGAAAAGAGTTCAAATAATCTGTGTCTGTATATGAAGGCATCACTACCAATCTCACTAACAGTATGAGGAAGAAGTAGGAAAAGGGAAACACACCTAGTGTTCTGTCCATGCGTTTTTTTTTATCACTTTGAATCTCACTATGATATATACTTACAATAAACCAATAAAAATAAAAAGCTACTGTATAACAGAAAATAAGATTTTGCTTTTAATATTACTATTGTAAAAAAGACTAAAACTAGAAATACTAAGGTCTTCTTTCGTATTTCCCTAAGAATAGTAAGAAATTTACAACAGAAAAAAAGAAAATTAAGTAGAAAAAAACAGATTTGTAGAACACAAGATAGATTAAAAAATTTCTCTTAGCCTGAAGTATTCCAGCAGACACTGAACACAGGCGGATTTTCAAGGGAGTCTCCTGTATCATCAAGTGTCTAAATGACATCATCACTGATTTAATCTTTTCCATCTCCTCATTTTCATGGCCTTGCTTTCCCAAAGGCAGCTGTAATTTATCTCTTGGGTTCTCCAAAATAAGTGAAACTCAAAATAGAAACACTGCTGCTGTATTTCCTTTATCGTCTTTTCCATTTGTCAATATCACAACTATTTGTAGAGATAAGAGGATCTTCTGCATCAGTTCCAAGGAAAACACTCTTTATATGTTCACTATTTTGTCACCAAAATCAAGAGTTTTTGTGACCTGTGAAGCAAATAAGGTGAAATGAAAAGCTAGCACATTTATTATACTTTACTCTAAACTTTAACCAAAATGAATTTTGCTGAATTTGAGACAAGAACTATACCCAAAATGTATTTGCCAGAAATGTTTTGTGTTATGAGATACTTAAAAGTATAATTTTATTTTTCTTCTTATATCAGACAAGAGCAACCCTTCTCCCAACATGTTTTAAAAATAAACAGAATTATAGTAGTTCTTACTTTGTAATATGTTCATTCCTTCAGAGATTTACTAGGAAAGAGAGAAAGCATTTTGAAGAAGATAATGAATCCCAGCTGGAAATCCTGGACCAAGAAGCGCAGTGATGTTTTCCTTTAAAGACATAGATAATAAGGATAAAAAAGTTAAATTATTTGAAAGTGTTATTTTTAAGAGTTGATCTTAAAGTTTCCAACTTGACAATAGGTGAATGACATTTTTTTTTTTTTTTGGCAGTACTGGGGATGGAACCCAGGGATTCTATAGTTCAGATTCTTTCTCTGAATTCTACACCCAGCCCTATTTTTTATTCTTTATTTTGAAACAGGGTCTCACTGAGTTGCAAAGTGCCTCACTAAGTAGCTGAGGCTGGCCGAGAACCGAGTTCTTTCTTTCTCAGCCTCCCAAATGCTGGGATTACAAGCATGTGCCACACGTGGCTGGTGAATGTCATTTTCTATTGCCTTGATTTGTCTATCAGACATGACTTAATAATTTTATCAATGGTTCTCAGAGTGTCTGCCGTGTGATGCCAATCCAAGTGGAAGTTGTCCCAAGTCTCTGATAAAAGTGAAATTTTCTCTTTGTTAGGAACTATAGAAAATCCTCATAGTGCCTTTAATGTTAACATAGCAATTTTAAGGTAAAACAATGCGCAATTAAATTGTAGTTGTTACTTTTAATGTCCTCATTTAAATAAAATGTTGACAACCTTTTTATCTTTTCTCTCCCCCTTTTCCCTTAAAATTGAGCTTCTTTAATAAAGACCCTAAATCAGTGAACACTGTTTGAAAATAGAAAACAAAAGGAACTTTAGATAAATGAGAAGAGAGATCAGTAGAACAGTGAAGGGGGCTGGTGGTTAGAGGAGGATGGTGGGGAGAGCAAAAGGAATTCAGGAAGGAAACAGTTCAAATAATGTTGCAACATACACGGAGGCATCACTACCAGTCTCACCAACATGTGTGGGGAGGCAGGAGGTCAGAGCTGGGTGGGACACGAGGTGCTGTGTGCACATATGTCTGTATTACTTTGAACATCTCTATGATGCATAATTACAATGTACCAATAAAAGCACACAAAGACAGAAATTAAAAAGAAGAAATAAAAGAACTTACTGGTCTTCAAGGAGTCAGGAAGTTGACAGACTCTGGCTATTGCAGACTTCACGATTTATCTTAGCTTTTGAGTTGAGGACATGGTCTTTGGGTCCAAACCATCCAGTAACTGAAGCATGCAGATACAAAAGGCCTGGCCATTTCTGCCCCAGTGTGGAACTCCTCTGGGTTGGCTGTTAATTTGTCAGATCTAAGTCATGGTCTGAAGATTCTCCAGGATACACTTCCCCCTAGGTATCAAATATACATCATGACTTTCTTTCACAGGTACCAAGTATACATCATGACCTAAAAGCTCTGTCCACCCAATCCCGCTTTCCTTTTTTATCTTTAATATAGAATTCTCCCAACAAATCTTCTGTATTTTATAACTCCATCTCAATGTCTGCTTCTCAGAGGACCAAAAATAACATAGCTTATATTCACTGAGGACCTATTATGTAAAGAAAAATATCACAATATGTTTGCAGAAGTTATGTTCCCTCATATGTAAAGTGTTGTTGTTTTTTTTGTTTTTTTTTAATTTTTATTTTTTTGGTGGTACTGGGGTTCCTGGAAGCCCTTCTACCTCTAGGCTACACTCCCAGACCTATTTTTACATTTTTATTTGGAAACAGGGTCTCCTAAGCCAGTGCGCACAGCTGGCTTGGAACCTGCGCGATCCTCCTGTCTCTGCCTCCCAAGCGTGGGGATTACAAGCGTGCGCCACCACGCCCGGCTAAAGTGTTGTTGTTATAAGAACTAAATGAAATGATCCAGAATGGGAAAGTTGTAGTTCCTAATATACAGTTAAGTATTCAATAGCTAGTATATAACATCAAGAACATGTTTATGCCAGGCTGAGGAATTTTGTGTTTATTACTTATAATCTTTGTTAAAACTAGCAAGTATCATCATGCTACTTTAAATTTGAGGAAACTAGGTTTCAATAAATAACCTGCTCTACTTACTTAATTTACATAGCTAGATGTGTAACCTGTGATTAAAACCAGCAAGTTCTATAGAAGAGTGTAGTGTACATGTATATTGGCAAAAAAATCCATTTCTATTACCTAAAATGTAAAGAAGCTATATACCCTGTTTGACATATGAACAAATTAATATGAAATTTTAAGATTTCTTTCATAAATGTAAGTCTATATTCCAAATTTCACCAAATATATGACATTAGAACCTGTCAGCAGCCAGGCGTGGTGGTTCACACTTGTAATCCCCGCACTTGGGAGGCTGAGACAGGAGGATCACATGGGTTCGAAGCCAGCCTCAGCTACTTAGTGAGGCTTTCAGCAACTTAGTGAGACCCTGTTTCCAAATAAAATGTAAAAAAGGTCTGGGAGTATAGCCCGGAGGTAGTACCAAAAAAAAAAAAAGAAAGAAAGAACCTGTCGGCATGGTTAATACTAAAAGAAGCAAAGAAGCTTGGAAAAGCAAAATATGCCACTGCCATTTCCTGATGAATACTGGTCATTTAGTTTTGTAGAATGGTTCTCAATTTGGGTTTGTCTACTTTCTCATGATTATCATATTGAGCTTAGGTTTGAAATTTCCTAATAATGCTACTGCTAAAAAAATACATATCAAATAAAATCAAACTTTCCTTAGACTCAGTCATGTCCCTTCTCCTTCACTGGACAAATATTCAAGCACCTTACTGAAAAATTTAAAATAAATGTATAATCAAAATGCTACAAATAGAAGGAAACTACATTATAGTGTTGATAAAATTTACAGATAAGTGGCAGCAATCGGAACTTAGTGGCACCTTTTGAAGCATTCTCTATTTTGTTCTTTACCTTTTTATAAGAAAAATAATTTTATGTAAAATTTTTAAAAGTATGTTACATAAGGCTTTTAAAATCTTGAGGTTATGCTGTTTCCTTAGGAGTAAGGTGGTGATATATCATGGGGTTGGTACAATGGATTTAGGGAGTGGGCAATCTTCTTAGACACATTCTGCCAGGAAACTAGTGTTACCCCATAACTAAATAAGCTGTCCTATGTGCAACAGGACATATGATTTATGATCTGAAAGATGAGACTTTCTACTTAATATGGCTATTGGCCTGTAAGCTAATTTATCCAGAAGTGGTCAGCATGACCACTGAAAGAAAAAGATGACCAGTAAAGTAAATGGTATGTGGCCTGATGACCAGGCTTTAAGACAGCTCACAACTACAGATCTGAGAGGATGATTTAGTCAGTTGTAGCTAGAATGCTACTACCAAATCACCAAAGAAAGGAACTATTAAAAAATGACAACTATGTCTGGAACAAAAAAATGTAATCATATGTATAAGTAACTTTCTGAACATTTTTCAAGTAAAGAATTAAGCTATAGTCCTAGTAGAAAGTAGAGTTGAGAGGGTCTCAGAGATTACCGGATCACAGTAGTAGTACTTTGGGGCTTCTGAATATTTGGAAACCAAAATGGATGTTTATGAAAATACATTTTTACACAAGAACTATTACATTTACACAATTGTATATTTGTCTCTGAACAGAATATACACTATCGGGAAATTAAATAGAAATTGCTTGAAAATGGACTCTTAAGTGTCAAAAAGAAACAGCTCTAATTTACTGCCTATATGGGAGAAATTCTGAGTGTACTCTTTTTTTTTTTTTTTTTTTTGGTGGTACTGGGGTTCCTGGAAACCCTTCTACCTCCAGGCTACACTCCCAGACACCTATTTTTTTATATTTTTATTTGGAAACAGGGTCTCTTAAACCAGCACAGATGGCTTCAAACCTGCGCAATCCTCCTGTCTCCCAAGCGCAGGGATTACAAGTGTGCACCACCACGCCCGGCTTAGTGTAGTCTTTTTAGAGCTTCTTTCCTATTCAGTGGTACAACAGTGGCACAGAGGGGTAATTATCAGTTTGTGAATTCTACTTCCAAAGGACCAAAAAGATCTCACTGGGAATGTTCCCCAGGGACTCTATGTTTTCTAAAACAATATAATTGGATATAAAATGAAAAGCAGGCACATTTAAAAATGTATGTCTTCAAATGATAGAAAACTTGAAACAAAAGTAGAAGAGTCGAAATGCTACATTTGAGCCAGAAAAGGAGTACAGACTCTGTGTTCTGAAGAACCATATTAAATTATAGTGCGTGTGTGTGTGTGTGTGTGTGTGTGTGTGTGTGTGTGTATGATTTTGCGGATTGAACCCAGGGGCATTCTACCCTCTGAGTTACACCCACAGCCCTTTTTTTATTTTTTAGTTTGAAACAGGATCTCACTAAGTGTGAAGGGCCTCACTAAATTGCTGAGGCTGGCCACAAACCTGTGATCCTCTGTGTCAATCTCCTAAGTACTGGGATTACAAGCCTGTGTCACCACACTTAGGCTGAATTATGTAATCTGTAAAAATGTAATAAAAAAATCAGGCATGGTGATGAATGCCTGTGCTCCCAGCACTTAGGAGGTTGAGACAGGAGGAACACAAGTTCAAGGCCAGCCTCAGCAATATTAGCAATTTGGTGAGACTCTGTTTCCAAATTAACAAAATAAACAAAAGGGGGGCTGGGAGTATACCTCAGAAGTAGAATGCCCTGGGTTCACAATCCCTAGTACCAAAAAAAGTTATAAAACAATTTTTAGTAATTATTAAATCAAGTCAATCTGGGTTTTGATAAATAAAACTCTTAAGAAAAATTTCCTTCCAATATGGCATATAAGAGAAAACATTTACTTACATGGAATGAATATTAAATAAGTAATATTTTCCCATAAATAAAAAGAGATAATGGTTCTAATCCACTAATTCAAAACAATAACATGATTTAAAAGCTATGATAAATTTTATATGAAAGTCATAGTGAGATCAATTTACTTTTATAGATAATTGCAATAGTAAATAGGGGTTATAAACTATGCTACATAATACGAGACACTTTAATTCACTATGATTAAGAGAGAATAAAGCAGGCAGTAGATTCTAAATAAATGATTTGATGAGGATTCTGAATATTACAATTTCAATTAAAACAGTATTATTCTCTGTCCTGTTAAATAATGTACATTTAATACATGCTATAAAGTTTATTAAATTTAAGAAGTTGCTTTAGTCTTTCATAATGTCTGAAGATATTAATTGAATTAAATAAACTATAAAAATGATGTACTCTAAACTTCTTTGGGGGCCAATATGGCTCAATAACTAATCAGAGTTTATCCCATTTCAATGAAAATGTAGGTTTATGCAAATTTATTCCTGTCCGACCCTAGTTCATTCTGATTATCATTCTAATATTCAAACACAGTCTCCTAGAAAAAGCCACAACATAGCTACACATTATGCCACAGACTATATTTACATCTTTTTATTGTGTTGCTGAATCATTAAATGAGATAATGCTTCCCATCATATTCTACAGATTTTATTAACAATGTGGGTACTAACATAATCTAATATTGTATGCCTGGACATTTCCTTCATATTTTTGACCAATATTGGGTAGTGTTCAGAGAAACTAGATTGAATCTTTGTAACATAAATGAAGATTTTTTTTCAAATGAGTGATAGAGTAAGAAGCAAAACTTTGAGATCATCTTGTAAAGACGAAACTATGTTTATGTTTTCAGGGTTATAATTTTATGTATGTAAGATATATCTTTTTATTTATAGTTATAACTACATATTAAACAATGTTAAAGAGGAATATAAAATTTTTGTTGCTGCTATGTACTAGTTTTCTCTTGGGTATGCCCGAGGAAGGCAAGTTTTATTAGATATATGGAATGTCGTAGTCTATAAACAATTACTATCCCCCCTTCAAAGAAAATGATTGGGGACAAAATTTCCCTTAACTATATTTTCTAACAAATATTTCAACTTTAATCTATGATGTGACAAATCATATCCATATGAATAACCGACCAGTGACAAAAACTTGGACAAATTATTTCACTTTAGCATCCCAGAAAAGGAAATACATACAATGTTCATAGTATATTTTAAATTTTGCATCAGACCTCATTGGTGTGTCACAGCAGTATTTTTAGAAAATAACATGGAACTGATTAAATTTTAGTAATAAATATAGAGGACAAGACATAGGGTAATAGTTCATATACTTCCCATTTCAAATATATATATGTATAACATGACAATGTAAAATGTATAAGATGTAGTAAAAAAAAGTTTAAAGATATGATTCTAAAGAATCATATCTTTATTCTATGTCTAAAATAAATTCAGTTTTCCAGCTAAAAAATTCTGAATATGAAATCTTTTATCTTAATATCATATGGCTTATGGCCTAATACACAACAGTTACTAGCTACAGAGTTATTTAGTTAAAGTAATTAGAAAAATTTTATTTCTACAATTACTTTTAACCTTTAAAATCCATTGAAAGCATTTAAAAGATACATCCTTGGGCTATACTAAGGGCATTATTCCCTCCAAAAGAACCATCAGCAATTTAATGCAAATATTACTATAATATGTAAGAGACTGGGAGATATAAAAATGAATTGGCATGGTCCCTGCATTAACTGAGTTTAAAGCTGTAGGAAAGTATCAGGTATAAAAATAAAACATCCTATCTTTAACCAAGTAGAGTTCAAGTATATACTATAATGAAATATTATTCTTGATATTAACACAGGATTATTTATCTAGTTCATTCATTCATTCATTTACTGACTTCCAGGTATTTTACTAGGATGGATGTTGCAAGGTTAAAATGACAAGATCAAAATCTGCTGGGCATGGTGGCACACGTTTATAATCCCCGCGCTTGGGAGGTAGAGACAGGAGGAATGTGGCAGGTTCAAAGAGACCCTGTTTCAAAAAAAAATTATATATATATATATATAGTTTTGGGTGTGTAGCCGGGAGGTAGAAGGGTTTCCAGGAATCCCCCCCCAAAAAAAAATCTGTACTCCCCAGAAGTTTATACAGTAGTGGAAAACACAGAAAGTAAGCAACTTAACAAAAGAGTGCTTTTTTTATTGGACAGTTAAAGTTCTCTCTATAGGTAGGTAAATATCTCATTGAGATATGAATGAAAAAGCAAAGTGGTCTCTTAAAAGTGGTCTCTGGAGAGGAATATTCTATAAAAAAAGCAACTAGGCAAACGACAAATCCAAGGCTGATAGAAACATGGCATATTTGAAGAATTGGAAGTGGGCGAGAATGGCTGGGGTCTAGTGAAGCAAGATGGAAAAGCAGGAGAGGTAAGAAATGTACATGCAAGCTAGACTGAATGAAGCCCTACAAACCATAGTAAAGCTTTGGGAGCACATTTTTATTGCCATAGGGAGCCATTTGAAGGCTTTAAGCAAGGGACTTTATGTGATCTGATTTTTAAAAGATCAGCACAGCTATTGTAAATAAAACAGATTTTACATAGTAGGAATGAAACAAAGTTGGTTAGAAGACATCATTCAGGCAAAAGACAGATGGTTGTGGTTTGGATTAAGGTAGAAACAGTAGAGATGAAACGTGGATGGGTTTGGGACCTGTTTTGGAAATGAAATATAGAATTTGCTGGGAGAGTGGATATGGGGGAAGGATGCAAAGAAGGTAAATCAAGGATACTTTCTATAATTTTAGCTAGTGCAAGTAGGTGGGTGGTTTTTACCAACTGATGAGGAAGAAAAGGTGGGTGTAGTGGAGGTGGCAGAAGCCTCCGGTTCTGCTGGGAAAAGAACTTGGAATGTATATTAGCTGGCCATCTAAATGAATATGTCTAACAAGCAAAACTGGGTTTCAGAAGGATTTATGAATTTGGAAGTCATCAGCACAATAGTATTTATAAACATAGGACTAGTACCCCCAGGAGAGTGCTAGGCAGGTGCTTCAGCTGCAGTTATTTCTTTTAATCTTGGTAACAACTCAATGCAGGTCTTTTCTTTTATATAGGCATTCTTAGCTTTGTGCCCATGTGCATCTCTGATATATATATATAATCACCCAGCTACTTAATGGTGGGACCTATAATCAAATGTGAGTTCCCATCACAACAGATTATTTTACTGGAGAATTAGAAGTATATGTAAATTTCTAAGTGGAGTAATTCTTTAATTTTTTTGAATGAAGGGGTTTAAAAATTTTATTTAGTCTGGGGAAAATGAAGCTCATTCAGAATATAATCCAAGTCTATAATAAATTTACAAGTCTTTTTCTATCCTTACACGACTTCTCTGTAGCAGATGGCATTGATTGTTCTTGTTCTTCATATTTTTTTTTCTTAAACAAAAACCAAACTCTGATTGCCAGGGGCTGAGAACTGGAGAGATGCTGGTCAAAGGGTACAAACTTCTGGTTACAAGATGAATATTTCTGGGGATCTAATGAAAAGCATTAGTGACTATAGTGGATAATATTGTATTATAAAATTGAAATTTGTTAAGAGACATTAAGTGTTCTTACCTCCCCCCACACAAAGTAACTAAGGAAGGTGAGGGTGAATTAATCAGCTTGACTGATGGTCATATCAAATACACAATTGAAGATTTAAAATCAAATTGGGCATGATGGTGCACGCTAGACATCCCAGTATTTGTGAGGCTGAGATAGGAAGACCATAGGTTCGCAGCCAGCCTCAGCAACTTAGTACTTGTTTCAAATTAAAAAATAAAAATATAGGGTTGGCGGGGGTGGGTAGTTCAGATGTAGAATGCCCTTGGATTCAATCCCCAGTATCCAAAATAAAAATAAATAAAAGTAAAAAAATTAAATCATCACCTTGTATAACTTAAATGTATATAATTGTAACTTGTCAATTATGCCTGAGCTTGTGCGTTAGGGCTCTTCTCAAATCCTGATAGCATCTTCTTCACTTGACCCTACACTAAGGATGTTTTGAAAAAAAAAATTAGCCTTCTTTTTCTCACTTTACACACAATCCCCTACACAATTTAATACTCATTGTTTCAAATACTAAATATATACCGACGACCCTCAAAGTGTTTGCTTGCAATCCAGGCATTTCTCCTTATCTCTAGGAGACAAGGTCCAATGATTTATAAAAGCGATCAGTCTGGTGAGAAAGGTTCCCCCTTGAGAATAAACAGGAGGAGCAAAGTTTAGGAGCTGTGAAAGTCACTCGTACCTTCATTTGTCATTTAAAATCACTTACACAGTCGCTGCTCTTAAGGAGTTTCAAATCTAGAGCAGCGGAAGGCAGGGATAAGTAATCACAAGCACCATGAACATTAACTAAGGGTACAGGTTGGCAGGAGAGCGTTCCGGTGAACACTAACAAGTTCTTAGCTACAGGAACCTACGGCGCAAATGGGGGCGAATCCCACTTAGTCCTTCAAAGAGATTTCACGAAACCTTGGGAGTTTTACAGTTTAATCGAACAACACAAAATGGAAAGCGAATCCCATCAGGGACGGAGCAAAGTAGGGGATGGATATTTCGGCTAAACATTGCGTTCCAGCGAACTCTGAAGACAACAAAAGTGTTGACTAGGGACTGAATAAGTCTCCTATGTGTTGAAAAATGAAAGAACCGGGAGTGTTGGTCACTAAAAACCCAGCATATTAAAAAATCCGCACTAAGAAGGACGTCTCACCCCAAGCCGGCCCGGCAGACACGCAGCGCTCAGTTCCGGGTGCTCCGCGCCCGTCCCGCAGGCCCCGCCCCTCGGCCCAAAGCCCCGCCCAACACTTGCGTGCACGTGCGCGACGGGTGCCGCCTACTCTGCTCTCTCAACCAATGAGAAATGGTTTCGTAATCCGCCACCGCCCGGTCGCAGGACACGTGACGTCGTCTCTCCGCCCTCTCGTCCTACTGCCTCTAGGTTCTAGGAAGATGGCGAAGGTCTCAGAGCTTTACGATGTCACTTGGGAAGGTAATTCCGAGCGGGGCGGGTACAGAAAGACCCAGAGTTCTGGGAAATGGTTCGGAAGCACCCACTGCACCCGGGCAGCTGAGTTCTCCGGTCTGTCTTTGGCACCGGAGCTCTCACTGGACCGGCCCAGCCGGGTTGGAGGTTGAAGCTGACCTCTTCCTTGGCACCACCTCGGACTCCGCGGCATTCCCCACTGGGTCTACTCATCGTTAGAGTGACTGGCCTACCTTACCCCCGCGCCAATCCAGCGGCCCAGGGCAGCTTCCATTTATGGGGCAGGAGGGACCTGGGGCTGGGGCTGTCACAGTTTTCCTGTGATTGCTGGGCTGCGGCGCAGAGAAGCCTGGATAGGTGATTGTAAAGCTTCTTTGAGGCCACGAAATAGAGGGCCTGCAAGGCCTTGTGTTGAGCGTTCGGAAGGGTTTCAGGGCTGTGAAGAAAGGGTGTTTAGAAGGCCCATAAACAAATCTGATTAGTCTCCGTGTGTCTTTACATTTTGTTTTCTCTTCAGAACCGACTCTCTAATTTCTCTCCTTTTTATTCTCTGTCCCACTCACCCTCGAATCACTTTTACACACACATCACTTCGTAATTACTCCCTATCAGTAATTCTTTTCCTAAAGGAGAAAATAACGGGTTAGCCCTGGTATAGGTGCTTACGTGTATGTCTTCTTTTCCCATCTTTGGTTGACTTAGGGTGGAGCATGTTCTTTTAAAACAGCCAAATATTGGACCAGTTCTTGTAAGAAGGATTTTTTTTTTCTCAGAAACTTTAAGAGAAGAAACTTGATTTTCATTAAAGCATATGATGTGTTGTTGAGACCCACATTTCCAGCGCTTAGAATACAATAGGCTTCAGTATCTAATTTGTTCAATGAGAATTCCTTAATGGGTTGTTTAAATAATGACCAGTTGATATGTGGATTGAAAGTTATATTTACTGTTTTATCACGAATAACTCTCCCAAATATTATAAAGCTTCAGACATAAAGTGGAAAATTGCAAGATTAATTTCCGTTTAAGCTGAATTTGATAATGTTGGCTTTATGATACATGGCACACTGACCATTAGTGTTTTTGCTTGTACAAAGGGAATCCATTGTATTCAACAAAAGTCTTAAATGCTTAGTGCTAGATCTTGCATATATCAAGTACAAACCTATAAATAGTTCATAAGGTTTGTGTCAAGGTATAGCCTTGTGTCAGCTGGATGGTAGATATGTAGTTGTCCTTTTTAATGACTTTTTAAAAGTGTTTTAAATATTTTATAATTTATTAAATGTGATATTATGAAGGGTGTTCTAAGAGAAAAGTTTTCTAGAATTTATTTCAGAGACTCTTAATAACAGGTTTTTAGGATATAGGAGGTGGATGGGAGATCTCTCAAAGATAGTGTTCTGTTTAGATTTGGGGAGAACTGTATCCTTAAAAATTCCATTGAATAACCTCATAAGTCAAAGAATAAGCCAAAGAATGCTGTGTTTCTTGTGATAGGAAAAACTTTGTCAACTATTTATTAAAGGCCTCGCTAATATGTGTAACACTTTTCCAGTCTAATAGGCTCTCTAAAGAATAGAATATGTAGTTTACTCAGTCACTTGAAAGCATCTATTATAAAAAAAAAATGACGTTACTTAGAAGATTGGAGGTGGGAAAGAATTCAGAGCTGTAAGGAGAATAATAACATTTCTCGAGAGTGTATTTTTAGGTATATTATAGATACAATGAGTATATGAGTATTTATCAGAAATGTAATATATTTTCATTTGTTTATGCTGACTGCTTTTTTTTAAAATTAAGTCCCTCAAGAACCACAATTTGGTTTCCATGCCAGACCTAATGCTAACTCAAATGTTTGCATTTTGTGCATCTATACTTCATTTGCTATTATAGATCATATCCCGTATGAAAAGTTCCTTCCTGGGTTTCTTTTTTTTTTTTTTGGTGGTACTGGTGTTCCTGGAAACCCTTCTACTTCGGGCTACACTCCCAGACCTATTTTATATATATATTTCCATTTTGGAAACAGGGTCTCCTAAGCCAGGGAGGCTGCTTTCGAACCTGCGCGATCCTCCGGTCTCCGTCTCCCAAGCGCGGGGATTACAAGCGTGCGCCACCACGCCCGGCTCTTCCTGGGCTTCTTAATAACATTCTTCCAGGTTTTCTTTACTTTTCAGACCTTCTCTTTGCTAAGTTCTCTAGTTCTCTATACATCCCTTTACTTCTTATTTTTCTGTGTCACTAGTGATTCTTTCCTTAGCCCTTAATATATTATCAGTGATTATGAGACTTGAGAGCAGAAGGTTCTTGAATATTGCAGGTGTGTTATATGGTCTCTGAACTTCATGAATCTGTAGTAAAAAATTAAATGTATATGTAAACATGCATCTTTTCCCTTAGTTCTGGGAAAAAGATGACTCAGATCTCATCAGCTTTGAAGAGATCTAAAAAAAGGTTAAATATCTTGCAAGGGCAATCTCATGTACACCCAGATTTAAATTCAGCCCATATGCTAGATGAAACATACAGTTGAGTACTTGATACCAAACACTGTTGCAGTTCTTACAGACAGTTCTGTACAAGATAGACAGGGGCCCAGGTTTTATGGAACATTTTTTTTTTTTTTTTTTTTTTTTTTTTTGGCAGATCTGGGGCTGGAACCCAGAGGCATTTGACCTCCGAGCTATACCCCCTGCCCAATTTTTAATTCTTTATTTTTTTGAAACAGGATCTCACTGAGTTGCGAAGGGCCTCACTAAGTAGCTCAGGCTGTCTGCGAACCACTATCCTCAGGTCTCAGCCTCCCGAATGCTGGGATTACAAGCGTGCGCCACCACGCCTGGCTTGGAACATATCTTAATATTCCATTTTTAAACTGAAGATCTGTAAGTACAGTTAACTTTGCACATTTACTGGATAGTCCACAGTAAAATTCAGAACTAACTTCTCCTGCCCACTGCTTCTAACATCATCACTATCACCACTTTTTGTTTTTATTTTTGCTAGAAAAATTGATGGCACATTTATTTCTCACCATTCCTAAGACAACTCCTGCTCATCCTTTAAGATACAGATCTGGTCTTAGAAATAAAGAGTATCCTGTTTCCTACAACAGTTTATTTCTATAATCTACCTTTTATTTTTATTTTTATTTTTATTATTTTTTTGTGGTACTGGGGTTCCTGGAAACCCTACTACCTCCGGGCTACACTGCCAGACCTATTTTATATTTTTATTTGGAAACAGGGTCTCTTAAACCAGTGTGATCCTCCTGTCTCTGCCTCCCAAGCGTGAGGATTACAAGCGTGCGCTACCACGCCTGGCATAAGTCAACCTCTAATCAAGAACATGTGTATAAATTGAAACCATAGTTTCACTTAAAAAGAGTAAGTATTAAAAGTATTAAATATTAAGTGCATTTTATTCTGTTCATTCTTTCTCATTCCTGGCCCCTCCAAGTGCTGGAAGAAATATACTAAGTTGATTTTATATCCCATAGTGGGTTGAAATGTTTGAAAAACACTTTTGGAGTTCTAGGTACATTGAAATAAATTAACCTTTCCATTTTTTCATATTCAGTGGCTTGTTCTTTCAGAATGGCTATTTTCAGCATTCCATATCCAATCTGACCAGAAAGAAATGTGGGACTATGAATAATTTAAAATGTATTATCCCACAGGTATTAGCCTTTTAAAAGGAGTATGTTCATTCATGTTAGTGAATCTATAAGTGGTATTTCAGAATAGATAAGTAAGGTGGAGAAAATGTAGAATTGGAGGAAGGAATTGTGGACTAAAGGAGTGAGCAGAGTAAGCAGGCATGTTTTCCCAACTTTCAGGGGTCCACTGTCTTGTCATAGGGACACATAGTCCTCATAGAAGGAATAAACAGAATAATTACAATCACTGTCATAACCTCTAGTCTTTGGATCATCCTATAGGGCTTACATTGTAGTTAATAACATGTTCAAGCAGAAGTGAGCAGCTTACTTAACATAGCATCTAATGAAATAACCTTGACTTTTAAAGCATGTATCTTTTTGTGGGGGGCTTAGGGTAAAATAAAGAGTTGTCAAGCTGCCTTTGAGGAAGGGATGCCAGGAAAAGCCTTTCTGTCCAGAGGCTGAAATAGTTATTGGTTATTTTTTTAATGAAGGTAATTAAAATTCTGTTAGCATTTTACATTTTGTGACATGCTCTACATAAATTATCTGATATTAGGAGTCTTAAACTCAGTGGCAAGCAGATGAGAAAAATGTGTGGAGATAGTAGTTGTGTCTGAGGAATTGGTGAGTGCATGCCCTCCCACTGTAATCAAAATCAACTTAAAAAGAAACAGGCTTCAAGCTGTTGTACTATCCAACATGTGAGGGATCCAGGTTTTGCTTTATATAAGTCTTATCAGAGACATAAGACAGGCTTGTGATCTATGCTTTAGTTTTATTTATTTATTTATTTATTTATTCATTTATTTTTATGGTACTGGGGATGGAACCCAGGGGCATTCTACCCCCGAGCTACACCCCCAGCCCTATTTTTTATTCTTTAGTTCGAAACAGGGTCTCACTGAATTGCAAAGGGCCTAAGTAGTAGCTAAGGCTGCCCGTGAACCATGATCCTCCTGTCTCAGCCTCTCGAATGCTGGGATTTCAAGTGTGTGCCACCATCCGCGGCTGCGATTTTTGTTTTATAACTGAGATGTTAGAAATGTCAAACGATAGGTCCAGCGCATCGTGCTGATGCTAATTAGTGTCAGAGTTGAAATTTAAATCCCAGTCCTTTAACTGTAGATCCTTTGCACTCTCTGCTACTTACTTATCTCCATCAGGTGTCAACATACTTTTTTTCTGGAAGGACCAGATAGCAAACATTGGCTTTGTGTGCCATACGGTTTCTCAACTTTCTTTTTTCTTTTTTTTTTTTTTTTGCCATGGTAGCACATAAATAGCCACAGGCATCACGTAAATGAATAGGGGTGGATAGGTTCTTATAAAACTGTACAAAACAGGTGATTGTAGAATTTGGCTGTGGGTCTGTAGTTAAATCTCCTAATCCAAATGCAAACTAGTGATGGGGGCAATTAGAAAAAAGACAAATATCATTTGCTGTTATATAATATACCCCTGAGTTAGGGAAACACCTCAGAACTTTTGGCTCAGGAACTAAAAGAGAATTAGCAGTGTATATAAAAATGGGAAAGGAAAGGGTAATATATTAATAATAGCTGAAAGATTTTGAACACGTTACATCAGATACTGTTCTAAACAAATAAATTGAGGGCTACCACAGGAACCATATGATCCAGGTATTATATTTTTATCTCTATTCTTTAGGTGAAAATATTGACGTGCAAAGTGATTTACTCAACTAATATCACATAGCTAGAAAGTAGCGGAGCTGGGATTTGAATCCAAGCATTTTGAGTATGGCATTTCTACTCTTAATGCACTACCTCCATTACATGGGTAGAAGACAAAACTTTAGTAAGAAAATATAGAAAACAAAATGGAAAGTTGGAAATCTTTGAGTATTTTTTATTTTTGCATTTAACTTTTTTTTGTTAGATTGTGAGCTTTAATTATAAGGAATGATTCATTTTTCATTATGTTTCTAGCATATGTCAAAAATAATGTATTAGTATATTTTTGAATGTGTGAAAGTCACAGGGGTATATTAAGTGAAATGGGAATGCTTAGAAATCATATTTTCCAATAATCTCCCTTCATTATGAACAAATAGGCAGAGACTGATGGAAAATTCAAGACTAATAAATGAGGTATTTGACCTCAATACTTTTTTGTTGCTTTTTTTTTTTTTTTTTTTTTTTTTGCCGTACTGGAGATGGAATCCAGGGGCATTCTACCCCCGAGCTACACCCTCAGCCCTATTTTCTATTCTTTATTTTGAAACAGGGTCTCACTGAATTGCAAAGGGCCTCACTGAGTAGCTGAGGCTGTCGGCGAACCGTGATCCTCCTGTCTCAGTCTCCCAAATGCTGGGATTACGAGCATGTACCACCACGCCTGGCTCTTTGTTGCTTATTTTATGTGAAATTATATTTCCTGAAATTTTAAAGTGAGGTGTAGGATTCAGTGAAGTTTTTTATTCTCAGAGAGCTCCTTCTGTGTTTTGTGTGGCATTCTTGCTTTCTGAAATTTCTTGGTTATATACCCCTTCCTGTTACTCTTCAACTGCAAGTTCTCCTCAGTTTGAAATCTTGTCATAAAATAAGGCTTGACTGGTCATTTTTGAGAATTTACAAAAGCTCAGCTGCTCTAGCTCAGTCAGTCCGCGTTACCATTGGCTGCTTGCATTCAGCTGTGTTAGCAAGAGCAGAGCTCTTTCTTACTTCACGTATTCTTCACATATAAGCTTATTTTGCTTTCCAGTGAATACATACTGACTCTCTCCCTTTGCTGAATCCATCACATGCCAGTTCTTGCTTCTTTTAGTTTTCTTCTCATAGGTATTGGTACCTTGTAGATCTTGTAGTTATTGAGTATGCTGTAATATTTGCCATTATCCTTCCTGAGACTTTTTCACTTTTTTTTTAAAGAAATAAAATAGACATTTGTACCTAATTTATTTACTGTCTACATTGGTTGCCATTGCCTGGTCCTTGTATTTCATTTAAAACACTTCATTGATAGAGAGGAAGCTAATGATTACTGAGTCCCCACTGTGTGCCAGATTTTTTTTTTAAGTCCTAGTGTATGACAACTGGCCCAGTGTTCTGGGAGACTGAAGAATGAGAACAGATCTAGAGTTGCACAATGCAGTTGATTGGGGAATTTACTGACAGAAGCATGGTCCTGGGAGGCAGGAAGACCAGGTAGATTCCCACAATTTGGGTCATTAGTAGGAGACTTCAGGGCATTTAGCCCATTTTTGGTGCTCACGATGCCAAGGTCTGGGTCATTAAAGCTCCACATAGCACTCTATTTTGTTTATTTATAGCATGTTGGGAAACTTTGTATGTGTGTGTGGGTTGGGGGGCAGATCAGGATCACTTGTAGGGAATCATGGTGGTTTTGACTCAAGATGGCTACAGTCATGTCAGTCTGAATCCTTACACATATTCCATGAATTTTTTTTTATGTATCTAACTAACTACACACCCCTGAGCTGTAGGTATTATCCTTATTAATGGGTGTGGAAAATTTAGTATAGATGGAGTACGTTGAATGAGGTCATGTAACAGATATGAGTTTAGATTCAAACCAACTGTCAAGTTCATGTTCTTTCCACTAATCACACATCCTTCATGACTGCTTTCTTTGAACTTTTTACTCCTTTTGATTTGCTTACTAATTTGTACCATTATAATTTTTCTGGCATATAGCTCTAACCACATTGCTTTGCCTTTGCTCTACTTCCTTTTGTTTCCCGAAACTTTAAAAACTTCAAAACCTGGGCATGGTGGCATATGCTTGTAATCCCAGCATTTAGGAGGCTGACACAG
Organism: Muscardinus avellanarius; assembly: GCF_963383645.1. NCBI lineage: Eukaryota > Metazoa > Chordata > Mammalia > Rodentia > Gliridae > Muscardinus > Muscardinus avellanarius. The sequence continues at coordinate 32,348,614 of NC_137789.1, read as the reverse complement.
GAGGACTGTGGTTTGCAGAAAGCCTCAGCTACTTAGTGAGGCCCTTTGCAACTCAGTGAGAACCTGTTTCCAAATAAAGAATAAAAAATTTAGGGCTGGGGGTGTAGCTCAGGGGTAGAATGCCCCTGGGTTCCATTCTCAATATCATAAATAAACAAAATTCAAGTTTACTACTATGAAGTAAAAAGCTTTTAAGAAACTCACTCTTATTTCTTACCCACTTATCTCCCCACCCTATTCTATTTCTTTAATTTTTGTAAGAGTTCCTTCTGCATGGAATAATTTAAATTCTTCTTTGCCTGTTGAACTCTTCTTTAGCCTTTAATACTTAGTATAGGGTTATTTCTTGAGCAATATGATAGTCTTGCTGTTTTTAGGTTTCATAAAAAATAAACTCTGTTAGTTTGTAACGATTTTATACATTCTGGGCCATTCCTGTAAATTAAATTCAGTTATGATCTATTTTTATCTTATGATGAATTTTCATTTCTTAGGGCTTCAGTGTATTGTTCATTTAACTCATCTGTTCAATATATATTTAATTCAACTATTTAAGAGCAAGTAGCCTATTTCTCACATGGTATAGAACAGAGACAAAGCCAAGATTTCTTTATAAGGGCACTTATTACCTTCTAAAGGCTCCACCTCCTAATACCATCACATTGACAAGTAGGATTTCAACATACGAATTTGAGAAGCAACAGACAATTCAGTTCATAGCCCTATGTAAAAAAAGGCACTAAATTAGATACTTTTAATGTCCATTTTGTGCTACTATAACACAATACCCTGGACATTTTTTATTGACCAGAAATTTGTTTGACTCATGGTTGTGGATCCTGGTAGTCCACACTTGAGGGGCTGAATGTTTTGAAGGTCTTGCTGTATCATCTCATGGGTGAAAGAAAAACAGAGTATGCTCAGAAGAGAGGGAAGGGGGCTTGAACTCATTACTTTATCAGGAACCCTATCCTGTGCTAACTAACCCTCCTGTGATAGAGTAACCCATTCATTATTAGGACAGAGCCCTCATGATCTGATCAATCCCATTTTGAAAGTTCCATCTCAACATGTTGCATTGTGGATTAGATTGTAGGGAACATGAACTTTGGGAGATACATCCACCCCATAGCAATGTGTTCTTTAAGTCTTTCAGAATTCCTTGCTTTAAAATATGCAAAGTTGTTATCTTGACTTCTGTTGTCAGTCCTTTTGGCTTTATTTTACACTATCACACTATTCCTTATTTTAAACACAGTTAAAAGATTTTCTTCACTTTTGGTATTTATTTTCTTGCATGGCAGTACGTTTTTAAGCTGGTCACGAATATCTCATCAATGCTGCTTAGAGCCTAATTTGATATTCTGACTGAAAATTTTATATTCTTGGGTCAGTGGGTGGGCTTCAGGAATACTTTGGATATTTTGAAATTTCTCTCTATATAATTTCATTATGTATTTCTGGGAAAGTGATTTTTGGCTTTATCAAATTCTGAAAGTAGTCTGTAACCCTACAAAGGTTAAGACTTGTAGTTGCTTAAAGGTATAAAATAAAGGATCTTTGTTGTAGACTTATGCTATTTATTACTTTTTAAGATAGTTGTAATATTAGTTCTGATGCTCTTTCACTCTTTCAAAGGATCTGTTGCTATTGTGTAATTGATTTTCTACCTTAAGTTGATTTTCTGCTTTATCAACTTTGAGATACCATAGACTTCTACATTATTTTATTTATTTAAATAGTTGCTCTCTTCAATTATTTTGACATCTATCATATATTTTGTGTGTATATGTATATTTAAAGTATACATAACTAGCTTATCTTTTTTTAGAAATGCGAGATAAAATGAGAAAATGGAGAGAAGAAAACTCAAGAAATAGTGAACAAATTGTGGAAGTTGGAGAAGAATTAATAAATGACTATGCTTCTAAGCTTGGAGATGATAGTAAGTTCTTCAATTAATTTACTACATTCAGGCTCAGCACATGTTTTATTTATGATTTTTCATCTTTTTTTAAACCTGTTTTCACTTAAGCTTTTTTTACTAGTCATATCACTCTTATCTATGATATTGCTTCAGGAAACTTAATCTTTTAGAAATTAAAGATATTAAATAGATATGTTTACTTCATGAACTATTGAAATATATTTTAGAAAGCATATATGGTTCCAGAAATAATACACTAAATCAATTTTCAGTTTTAACTAATGTTCTCTAAAACATCAGAAACTAGAAGAATTCATTTCTGTTTGGGAGATTTTTAAAGCAACTTCATTGTTTTTTCCCCCTCTTTATGTGTCTAGTTTGGATCATTTATGAACAGGTGATGATTGCAGCCCTAGACTATGGTCGGGATGACTTGGCATTGGTAGGTATTTAGATTGTATTTTATCTGGTGTTTACTTTTTTATGAATTATATAAAAATTGTTAAAAGTTAGTGTTTGATCTGTATTGAATACTTTCTATAATGATTGTTGTTGAATAATTTTTATAATTAGTGTTGGATGCTTTTCTTGACAGTAAATTATGTGGATAGAGTTATAGGTGAGGGTGGAGTGCTTGCCTACCATGCTACCGTACACTTGGCTATGGCTTTGATCTCTAGCAACACACACACATCCCCCCCTCCCTCTCTCTCTCTCTCCCCCTCCCTCCCTCCCTCTCCTCTCCTCTCCTCTCCTCTCCTCTCCTCTCCTCTCCTCTCCTCTCCTCTCTCCTCTTTCTCTTTCTCTCCAAAAAACACCAAAAACTATAAGTGGGACTAACTAGATATTTGGGGACACAGTAAAAACCATGTAAACCACTTCTTATAGCCCATTCAGGATAAGTAACATAATTACATATTATTTTATTAAGTCTTTTCTTTACCCATTATTTTTTTAGTTTTGTCTTCAGGAGTTAAGAAGACAGTTCCCTGGCAGTCACAGAGTCAAACGATTAACGGGCATGAGATTTGAAGCCATGGAAAGGTAACCAAATCTTGAGGATAATGTGATTCCACTTAAAAATGGCAACCATGGAGCCTGTATTTAGGTTCTTTTACATATATAACACATCATTAATTGCACAAAGTCTTTGCTGCTGAGCCCTAGAATAGTGGCAGAGGGCTTCTCAGCACAAATCCTACTAGTTACACCCAGGAAATAGGGTCCGGCATAAGGTGTAGATTATTTGCCATCTGTCCAGGTGAAAGTAAATCATGTTTTGGTATAACAACTGGCTTTATAGCCAAACCTTAGCATTCCCTAGCTCTTGACAGATTATTTAACTTCTTCTAAGTCTTTATTGCCGGAGCCAGCCGGCAAGAGTACGGGTTCTGAAGTGAGGCGTGAGGATTTAGAATTTTAAATTCTAATGTGGGGGAGCCATCAGCCTACTATCTCCACTGGTCGACCCCTGTTCGTGGGTCAATATTTCCTACTGGTCGATGACTATGTCTGGGGCAGTATTCGTTATTGCGCCGACGCTCCTGGCCGACACCTACTTCTGGGTCAATCTCATCTTTATTGTGCCGATGCCGACGCTGGTCTTTTCCGGAGGTATTTATACACAGCTACAGGTCAATCAATATCCTCATGTTATCACCACCGGAATACAATAAAGACCAATACAAAACACATTATTACAGATAGGTAAATCAGTACCCTCGTGCCATCACCATCTGATCTTCTCCCCAAACCTTGTTGACTCTGAGCGAAGGACAGTCAGCTGAGTCAGAGACACTAATCAAGGAGAGAGCCTTAATGGCTCCCCACACTTTATACTCTTTTAAAATGTGGGTATTTGTATTGGTTGTTTTGGTATACACACACCACCACTACCATCCCCCCAATGGAATACATCTTCATCATTCTCTACCAGGAGTTTTCTACCTTTTTTTTTTCTTTTTTGTGGTACTGGGGATGGAAGCCAGGGGCATTCTACCGCTGAGTTACATCCTTAGGCCTTTTTTATTCTTTTATTTGTAAAAAGGGTCTCAATAAGTTGTAGGTGACCTCACTAAGATTCTGACGCTGAGCGTAAACCTGTGATCCTCCTGTCTCAGCCTCCCAAGTGCTGGGATTACAAGCATGCACCACCATACCCAGGTCCTTTTTCTTTTTTAAACAACAGAATTCTGTTTTAAAATATATATATTTATATTTTCCAGAAATGGAAAAAGGAGAAGAGATGATTTGCTCTAATTGAAGTGTAGACAGGGACCCACTTGGCCTATCCCTCCCACTTCAGTGATAACATGTGAATCGCATCTGTGGGGAATTTCAGGAGAAATAAGAGTTCATTACGTCTAAAACGTAAGGTGTGATAGAGTTTTGGGGTAGCAATGAAGCTGGAGATAGGCAGGTACCAGATTATGTAGGACTTCATATGCCCTGCTAACTCAGTAGGCCACATAGATCTTCAGAGTGGGCAATGCCGCCCCCTGGGGGGTGCTGAAATGAAATATAGATACATATATGAATGCAAATTTGTCATTGTATCCTTCTGTTTATTTGCATAAGGAAGGTAAATTTCCAGGTCGATGCTGACTATTTTTTTCCTAAAAAGGGAGTGATAAGGCAAGTAAGTTTGAGAACCTGTGGTAGAGAAACCATTGTAGGAATATAAAGAAAAGAGTTACTGTTGGACTTGCCTGTAAGACTATTCCAGTATAGATGTGTAGTTAGTAGTCTCAGAAAGCAAACAGTTTTTGAGACTGTTGCATGAGTGTGGTAAACAGTGGCAGAGAGTGTAGAGAAACTGGGATGAGGAAGAGAAATTGAGAGAGGTAGAAAATAGGTTGCCTATTACATTTTAGACATGAGGGGAAAACATTAAAAAATGGCTTTTTTTTTTTTTTGGCAGCACTTGGGATTGAACCCAGAGATATTCTACTTCCAAGCTACATTCTCAGCCCTGTTTTATTCTTTATTTTGAAACAGTGTCTAAGTTGTAGAGAGCCTCACTAAGTAGCTGAGGCTGGCTGCAAACCTGTTATTCTCCTGTCTCAGCCTCCCAAGTACTGGGATTTTAAGCTTACACCCTTCCATCCCCTACCCCCAAATGGCTTTTGGTTTTCTGTCTTTACTATTCAATTGTCATCTATCAAACAGAAAAAAATTAAAAAACTCAAAAAACCGTTTAGGATGAGGAAGGATTAAGTAGTATGGGTAGGAAAATTTGTTGAACTTGATGTATTGTCATGCAATTGCTAGCTGAAAAATGAGAAGGAAGTTGATTTTTGAAATTTTTAGGAGGGTGTCTGTGGGGGATAAATAAGAGAATAGAGTCTAACTTCAAAGATTCATGCTTATGTTGATAGGATGAAAAGATCACTCATGCCAGGTAGTGAGTATGTCATCAAATAGTATAACCTGTGTATCAAGAGTATTGAATAAACCAGACATGATGACACACACATGCAATTCCAGTACTGGGGAGGCAGAGACAGAAGAATTTCAGGTTTGAGGCTAGCCTCAGAAATTTAGCAAGAGCCTGTTTCAAAAATAAATAGAACTGAGGGTGTAGCTTGAAGGTAGAGTGCCCCTGGGATAAGTCCAGAGAGAGAGAGAAGAGAGAGAGAGAGACAGACAGACAGACAGACAGACAGACAGACAGACACAGAGACAGACACAAAGAGAGACAGAGCGCTGAATTCTTGCCATTTGGAAGTCTATCTGAAATAAGCTTTTTCTAATAATTAGGAATATAGAAAGAAATTAATCTCTATCCATTTATGTTACCAATCTTTTTTTCCTCTGGTCCACTTTTTTTATTTTTAATCCATTAACATGCTGGGCATGGTGGTAGACACTTGTAATCTTAGTATTTGGGAGGCTGAGACAGGAGGATCACAGGTTTGAGGACAGCCTTAGCAAGTAGTGAGATTCATCAACCTAGTGAGACCCTGTTTCAAAATAAAAATAAAATAGGGCTGGGGGTATAGCTTGGAGATAGAATGCCTTGGGTTCAATCTCTAGTGCAAAAGGAAAAAAAAAAAAAAATGTCCTAAAGCCATTAACACGGATCTTAACATTTCCTAGGCCACTTGGAGGTATACACACCCACATGCTCTGTGTCTCTTTGTTGACTCTGCTTTTGAATTGGTGTGATATAGATGTATGTGAGGGTGAGATTCAGATGGATACATTCATAAATGCACACAGTACCTCTGGGTATGGTTCCCTCCTCACTCCATCCTGCTAGCCCCTTCTTGCTGGTAAGGTTATTAGTGAAGCTGCATATTTGGTTATAATATTATATGGTCTGTTTCCTTCATTGAGCCTACTTCCACCCTCATCCTCTTCTACAGTTCCACTGATCTCCCTCCTTATTATGATGGAGTCCCTTTTCTTTTCTATTTTTATCTTCCACATGTGAGAGAAAAGCTGTAGCTATTGACTTTCTCTACCTGGCTGATTTCTAGACCCGTCCATTTTCTAGTCTCTTAATGTCAGTGTTTCAGCCATAGCAAACTTTGGTTCTGATGTGTCTTAGTCTTTTCTACTGGGGTTGCTAGCTTTCACCTTTGTATTTAAAAAAGTGAATTTGTCTTTACTGAAGTTTTTTGTAAGTACTTTATATATTTAAAAAAATTACACTGTAGTAAACTTTCATTGTTAAATGAAGATAGGAAGACTTCAAAATTAATTATGAATACAGTTAAGGCCTTGCTAGCTTAATCTTTTTCTATATACTATGTACTATTATATTTTAAGGTAATATTCATAATTTTGTTTTTCTTTTTAAATAAAGGTATGATGATGCTATACAGCTGTATGATCGAATTTTACAAGAAGATCCAACTAACACTGTAAGTTTGTAAATTCTTTTGAAAATTATCTTTAATTTAAAAAGCAAAATTAATTAATTGAGTAAATAATGGAAACATATACTGGAACTAGGTTTTATGCTTTTATTTTAAATAGTTTATGATGAGTTTCATTTTATTTTAAAAGGATTTAATATTCTGTAAAATTCAACTTTCAGAAGATGTCTTATTAGAAAAGTAGTTAGTTGCCAGGCATGGTGGTGCGCTCTTATAATCCCCGCGCATGGGAGGCTGAGACAGGAGGATCGCGCAGGTTTGAAGCCAGCCTCAGCTACTTAGTGAGGCTCTTAGCAACTTAGTGAGGCTCTTAGCAACTTAGTGAGACCCTGTTTCCAAATAAAGTATAAATGGGTCTGGGAGTATAGCCCAGAGGTAGAAAGCCTCTGGGTTCCACTCCCAGTACCACCCCCCCCCCAAAAAAAAGAAAAGAAGTTAGTTGAAATTTAGAGAGTAGACCATACGCTTTCACAAAAGCCAAGCAGATCTCAGTGTTTTTGTAATATTTTAAACCTTATGAAATATCAACCTTTCTAGTTTGGATAGTTCTTATTTATTTATTTATTTATTTTATTGATGCACTGTATTCATACATCATAGTGGGATACAAACTTTTGTAGACATACATACACACATCGCCCAGTCAGCCCCCACCCGATCCCCACCCCATTCCCTCCCCATCCCTCCTTCCCATGCTTGGCTTAGTGGTTGACATCTAGTATTATAGCAATTTATCCAATATTAAAAATGATAATCTCACATAACAATTTCATTTGTCTGATACCAAACTTTTGATGACTTAAAGATAACATTTCAATATTTCTTTTTGCTTTCTTTCTTACCAGAGAATATTTTTTTCTATTTTTTTAGGTGAAACTATCATATATTTATATATTTATTTTTCAGAAAAAAAATCTATCCTAATATGGAATATGGATTCTAGATACCCAAAATGATCTTGAAAAAGAACAAAGCTAGAAGATATATATTTTCTGCTTTCAAACCATATAAAGCTACAATAATTGAAACAGTGTAGTACTGTTCTAAAGGCAGATATATAAACCATTGGAGTTAAATACAAGCCTAGAGCTAAATTCTTCCCTATATTATCAAGTTATTTTTGACAAGGTTTCCATGAACATTTGGTGGTGGAAATAATAATCTTTTAACTAAATATTGTTGAAAAATAATAATTACATGGAAAAGAATAAAATTGGACCCTTACCTAATCCCATATACAAGTATTAACTCAAAATAGATAAAAGACCTAAATATAAATCTTAAGACTATAAACTTTTAGAAGAAAATCTGGGTCATAAAACCTCACAACATTGAAATTGGCAGTGATTTCTTGGATATGATTTCAATGGCACAGGCAACAGAAGAGTATACAAACTCCCTAAAAAATAAAAAAAAAATGTTGTATATCCAAAGACAATGTAAACAGAGTTAAAAGTTACTAATAGAATGGGATAAAATATTTCCAAATGCTATATCTGAAGGTATATTAATATTCCAACTAGAAATCCTAAAAATTAACAACAATAAAGGCAAACAATACCATTTAGGGATAGGTAAAAAACTAACATAAATAATGAATCTCCACAGATAACCAATCTTAGTTGTCTGTTGGATGGAAAATCTTGTTTCTCTGGTTCTGGTGTGTGTTACCTATTTCTTCTTTGTAGTTAATCTCTTTGAGTATTTTCTCTAGTGCTGGTTTTGAAGACATAAATTCCTTCAGTTTCTGTTTGTCATGGAAGCTTCTTATTTTTCCACCTAATTTGATAGAAAGTTTTGCTGGGTAGGAAATTTTTGGCTGGAAGTTGTTTTCTTTCAGAGTTTGGAATATGTTACTCCAAGCCCTTCTGGCTCTCATGACTTGTTTTGGGAAGTCTGGAGTGATTCTAATTGGTTTGCCTCTGAATGTCACTTGGTCCTTTGTTTTTGTTGCCTTTAAGATTCTCTGCTTGGCTTCCACATTGGTCATTTTGACAATTATGTGGCTTGGGGATCCTCTTCTCCGATCCTGTCTAAAGGGAGTTCTATAAGTTTCCTGGATCTGTGTATCAACCTCTTGCTCTATGTTTGGAAAATTTTCTGCTATTACTTCCTTGAAGAGATTGTTGATCCCTTTGGTATCACTTTCTTTTCCCTCCTCTATTCCAATTATTCTTAGGTTAGCTCTCTTAAAATGGGCCCATATTTCTTCAATGTCAGATTCCTGCTGTCGGATATTTTTTTCTAGATTAGAAACTATGCGTTCATTTTTGGAATGATCATCTTCTAAGAGCGAGATTCTGTTCTCCATGTGGTCTAATCGGTTGTTTGTGCTTTGAATTGAGGCCTTTACGTCATTAATTGCATCCTTTATCTCTTTTTTGGCTCTCTCTGAGTTCTTTTCAAAGCACCTCTATTATTTCTCCAGTTATTTTCCTGATTTGATCTTCTAGAAATCTCTGATTTTCTGTTTTATCGGGTTCTGATGTTGTGGGGTTGTGGGCATTCATTGCTCCAGTATTATTTCTCTTTCCCATGATTTCGGAAGTTTGTGCCTTCTCTGGGTTCTTCCCTTGGGTCACTATGACTTCACTTAAGGTGCTCTGGATCTCGAGTCAGTAGTGTCTCAGACCCCACTACTCCTTTACTGGGTTGTATCACAGAGTCTCCGACCCAGAGAGTCGATAGAGGCTGCTTTAGACTGTGGGGGGTGCCAGGTTGCACGTTCTCCTATGGTGTGATATCTCTGCCACCGCCCCTCCCCCACTGGGTCAAGTCCCAGGGAGTACAGTACTGGGATTTCTCCTCTGTGGCCTGCAATTTGACTCACTGTTCTTGAGTACGCAGATGTAGCTGTACTGGATTCGGTGGATTCTCTGCTGCTGCCGCCAGTGGCAATATGGCGCCGCTGCTACGCCCTCGGCCGTGAGGCTGGCGTATTTCTTCTTGGTTTTGATTTCCACTCTGAATCCCTGCAGCGTGTGCTGAGCTCAGCCACTGGGAGCTTTAGATTTTACCTGTGGCGAGAAATCCCGCCTGGCTGTCCTGCAGCAGCTTACCTCGGCTTGCTGTAGCCGTCCAGTGAATTCGCTGCTGCCGCCAGCAATATGGCACTGCTGCCGCGTCCTCGGGCGTGAGGCCAGTGGTATCTCCTCTGTGACTCTGAGCTCTGTTCTCAGTCCGCTTTCTCTCTGGAGCCTGGTGATTTTTTTGTTTCTCTGGTGATGGTGTTTTCTGGCTATGAAAGGCGCTGATTTTGTGGTAATGGAGATTGGTTGTTAGCGGGGCTCTTAAGCCCCGCTTTTCTCGGTCGCCATCTTCCCAGAACTCGGATAGTTCCTTTTTAGTTGTCTTTGGAAAATGAAAGATGTCAAGTGATTAGTATAAGGTTTAAATGTAAGTATTTAATTTTGTTTTTGCTCTTTTCTATTTTATGCATGAATGAGGAAAAAATGTGTGTGTGCTTGTGCGCCTGAGCGCGTGCGCACGCGCGTGCGCATACACACACACACACACACACACACACACACACACTTCTTCTAAAACACCCTATTGAGCCAGGTACAGTAGCACATGCTTGTAATCCCAATACTTGGTAGGTTGAGACAGGAGGATCATAGGTTCAAGACTGTCTCAGCAACTTAGTGACTTAGTGTAGCCCTCTGCAACTTAGTGATATGCTGTTTCAAAATATAAAATAGGCCTGGCATGGTTGTGCAGGCTAGTAATCCCAGCATTTGGGAGGCTGAAACTGGAGGATGAAGGATTGCGGGTTCGGTTCGTGGACAGCTTCAGGTACTTAGTGAGGCCCTTTGCAACTCAGTAAGACCCTGTTTTAAAAAATAAAAATACTAAAAAATAGGGCTGAGGTGTAGCTCCGAGGTACAGTGCCCGTGGTTTCCATCCCCAGTACCGCAAAAAAAGAAAAAAGAAAAAATATAACAGGACTGGGGATATAGCTCAAAGATAGAATGCCCCTGGATTCAGTACTCAGTACCCTTCCCTCACACACATTAAAATAAAATAAAATAAAATAATGAAATAACCTTCTAACTATCTTTAATATGGACAATATTTTAGTTCAATGGCAAAATAGCATCTCAGATTTTTACTAAATGAAAAGATATTGTGAGACTTTAGATACTAATATTTCAATCATTTTAGTATTTTATATCATTATTTTCATTTACACTTGTGCTTGCTATTTGATAAAAATATCTTTAGAGTTGTTACACAAATATCAGGCAAAATTTTCCTATTACATAATTTTATTAATACATAGTACAGATTCATGAAAGTTTAATTTGGCATATTTTTTTTCAAAACAAGATATTTAAAAGAATCATAATATATGATTGTAAGATATAAAAATTCTTAATAATTGAACAATAGTGATGATTCATTTTAAAGAAATTATTTATAGAAAATTATTTAATATTAATATGTTAGTTTTTTTGTGGTACTGGGGTTCCTGGAAGCCCTTCTACCTCCGGGCTACACTCCCAGACTTATTTTATATTTTTTTATTTGGAAACAGGGTCTCTTAAGCCAGCGAGACTGGCCACGAACCAGTGCGATCCTCTTGTCTCCGCCTCCCAAGCGTGGGGATTACAAGCGTGCGCCACCACGCCCGGCTAATGTGTTAGTTTTTAGAGCACATTTGTCCTGGGCATTGCTTATTAATTTTCGTCTCTGCTTACTTTTTTTTTTTTTTTGTGGTACTGGGGTGGAACCCAGAAGCTTTCTACCTCCGGGCTATACTCCCAGACCTATTTTATACTTTTGGAAACAGGGTCTCACTAAGTTGCTGAGAGCCTCAATAAGTAGCTGAGGCTGACTTCGAACCTGTGTGATCCTCCTGTCTCAGCCTCCCAAGCTCGGGGATTACAAGCGTGCGCCACCATGGCTGGCTCTCTGCTTACTTTTGATATTCTGAAATCATGTATTATTGCAGTTCAAGTGTTTCTTAAATTATAGATTTCTATTTTCATTATTATCTCACCCCAGGGAGAATTTCTCTGAAAACGTTTGGTGGTTTTTTGTTTGCTTGTTCATTTGTTTTTGTAGATATTTGAATGAAAAGGTTTCATTATTTTGTGATGTGCCTTAGAATATAGAAATTTTAGGGAAAAGTTTCGATAGCTGTAAGCCTACCTGTTTAAAAAACAATGAAGCCAGGCATGGTGGCACACACTTGTAATCCCAGCATTTGGGAGGCTGAGACAGGAGGATTGAGGTTCAATGACAGCCTCAGCTACTTAGTGAGGCCCTTTGCAACTCAGTGAGACCCTGTTTCAAGATAAGGAATAAAAACTAGGGCTGTGGGTGTAGCTAGAAGGTAGAATGCCCCTGGGTTCCATCCCCAGTACCACAAAAAACAAAAAACCAATGAATTTGTAATCTTAACTATACTAATAGCTTGCCATCTATCTTACTAAAGAAAAGTTCCTTATAAAAAACACCAATTTATGAGCGTGGGAGGTCTTTGTACTTTCTAGTGTTTGCTTCAGTTTCTCCAGTGTTCTGTAATTTTCATTGTAGAGATCTTTCATACCTTTAATTAGGGTTATTCTTTTTTAATACACAGTTATTGCTACATTGTAGTTTCACATCATAATGTATTTTGTAGTGATAGTGACATATACACACAGCACTTGGTGGCCTTTTCTCGGGCTCCCTCCTCACTCCTCCTTCTCCATACAGGATATTAAGATTGACACTGGTGTTCTTAACATGTGCACATAATGTCAGTGGAAGTGTTTCCTTCATTAATTCTCCCTCTTTCCCCCACTCCTACCCCTAGGCCACCTCCCTTTCCCCAGTGGGGTTTCTCCTCCATTGTCTGAAGTCCCTCCTATATCCAGATAACGTGATTATTCCTTAGCTACTTCTTATAAGAGAAAGCATGTGGCCGTTTGCTTTTTGTGACTGCTTCATGTGATTTAACATAATGTTCTCCAGGTCCATCCATTTTCCTGAAAATGTTCTTTTTTATTGCTGAGTAGAAATCCATTGTGTATAAATCCCATTAATTTTGTAATCTATTCATCTATTGATGGACACATAGGTTAATTCATAATTTGGCCTTTATGAATTGTGCTGCTGTAAACATGGATATAGATGTATTACTATAACCTGATTTCATTGTCTTTGTAAGGACACCCAGGAGTGGTATAGCTGGATCATATGTTGGATCCATTTCTAGTTTTCTGAGGAATTGCCACACTAATCTCCATAGCAGCTACACTAATTTTAATCCCATCAACAGTGTAGAAATGTTCCTATTTCCCCACGTCCTAGCTAGCATTTATTGTTGTTTGAATTCTTGATGATTGCCATTCTCATTGGGCTTAGATGGAATCTCAATGTGATTTTGATTTACATCTCCCTGATTGCTCATGGGTGAACCTTTTTTCACATTTTTTGCCCATTTGTATTTCTTTTGTGAAATATGTATTTAGTTGAGTTGCCCATTTCTTGACTAAATTTTTTTTAGCGTTAAGTCTTAAGTACTTTGTATATTATATATATTAGTCCTCTCTTAGAGGAATAGCCGGCAAAGATCTCCCATTCTGTAAGGTCTTTTTAGAATCTTTTTTTTTTTTTTTATGAACAGAAACTTGTTAGTGCAATGTAATCCTACTTATTAATCTTTGTTTTAATTTCTCTTGCCTTGGGACTCTCTTATTGAGGAAGTGTAATTTTGTTTGTTTGGGGTTTTTTTTTTTTGTGGGTCTGGGGCTGGAAGCCAGAGGCATTTGACCTCCGAGCTACAACCCCTGCCCATTTTTTTTTTTTTTTTTTTTTTTTTTTTTTTTGGAAACAGGGTCTCACTGAGTTGCGAAGGGCCTCACTAAGTAGCTGAGGCTGTCCGCGAACCGTGATCCTCCTGTCTCAGCCTCCCGAATGCTGGGATTACAAGCGTGCACCACCACGCCCGGCTTAGGAAGTGTAATTTTGCATTTATGTTGAAATGTTGGACTTGTGCCCTCCTCAAGTAATTTTAACATCTTTGGTCTAATTTCCAGGTCTTCTATCCACTTTGAGTTGATTCTTGTGCAGGATGAGAGGCAGGGATTTAATTCCATTTTTCTACAAATGGATAATCAGTTTTTCCAACATCATTTGTTGAAAAGGCTGTCTTTTCCCCAACATGTTTTTAGCACCTTAGTTGAAAATCAATTGGCTATAAATCTATGGATTTGTTTCTGTATCTTCTATTCTGTTCCATTGGTTTATGTGTTTGTGACACGTATTGAGATACAGAAAAAGCCTTTGATAAAATTAAACATCCCATCAAAATAAAAACCCTGAGTAAATTAGGTGTAAAAGGATAATATTTAAAGACCTTTAGAACTGATAAATCCAGTAAAGTAGCATGATACAAAAGGAACATACAAAATAAGGTGTGTGTGTGTGTGTGAGAGAGAGAGAGAGAGAGAGAGGGAGAGGGAGAGGGAGAGGGAGAGGGAGAGAGAGTGAGTTACTAGGGAATCTAGGGGCATTTTATCTTACCTCTGAGTTACACCTCCAGAACTTTTTAGTTTTTTGTTTTCAAACAGGTTCTGTAAGTTGCTGAGAGTCTTGCTACATTTTGGTAGCAGGGTGATACTGGCTGTGTAGTTTGGAAGGGTTCCTTCTCTTTTTGTTTTATGGAATAGTTTCAGGAACGTTGGTCTTAATTCTTTAAAAGTAGTAACATTCAACATTGAATCCATCCAGTCCTTATATTTCTTTAATGGGAGACATTTTAAAAACTGTTTTAATCCAAATCTTGCTATTGATTTATTTTGGTTTATTATATTGATAGTGTTTGATTCTTTTCTATTTCCCATTATGTATCTATTCTAGTGAGATTTTTTTCTTTTACTTGTCATGATTGTGTTTGTCTTTCTTCTGGGTGTAGTTTTCCCTTAAGCTTCATGTATAATACTGGTCTAGTGGTCATGGGTTTCCTTACTTTATAGTTATCTTTGGAAATCTTTATTTCTGCTTTGATTCTGAAAGATAACTTTCCTGGAAACAAGTTACTTTCTTTCAGGGATTGTAATTTATCATTCAATATCCTCCTTGCCTTTAGTGTTTTGCTGAGAAATGTATAATTAGTCTGATGGGTTTACCTTTAAATGCAATTTGGTGCTTCTATATTGAAGCTTTTAGTATTCTTCCTTTGTTTTGTATGTTTGGCTGCATATTGTGGGTTTAAGCACAGAGTGTAAATATCAGGGTCAGAAAGATCCACTGTCTCTGCAAGACTTAGAATGAGTTGGCATACTCTTATTTCAGGCAGTTGTGGTATAGGCAGCATCATATGTGAAATGTCTGTTCTTTGTGATTATTCCTATTATGGATGTGGTAGAACAATATGCATTTTTGACATAATCTCTGTTGTTTGGAAGTATTTCTGATGCTGGTTGTCCCTTCCCATCCTATTAAAGGCCTTGAAGCTTTATTTTCTAATTGGAAACTGGTACGGCTCTAGGTGCTTCATGAGGTAGCAGGGGCAAGAATCACATCTCCCCCTCTGTGGGGCTTACCTTCAGACTTACAGGCCCTATGCAGTCTAGTCAGGTACAGCTGTAGTTAGTGTAGAGGACCTGCATTCATGTCATCTCATCATCTTTTGGGTTTTTCTTCTATACTGCTACTGTGGGGGTATCTGACCAAAGGTCAGATCTCAGCCTCCCTTTATGTGTGTCCACCTGGGGACATGTCAATAGCTGAGAGCTTTGAAGTGTCCACTAGGATCTGAGCAAGACTAGTGGTGTGACAAGTCTTGGAGCGGCAGTGAACCTTTTTTGCCGAGATTTCATGGAATGTTGATGGGGCTTGGCATATATTTATTTAGGGTTTTATTTATTTGGTGGTACTAGGGGTGGAACCCAGAGACTTTCTACCTGTGGGCTATACTCCCAGAGCTATTTTATATTTTTATTTGGAAACAGAGTCTCCTTAAGTTGCTGAGAGCCTCACATAAGAAGCTGAGGCTGGCTTCGAACCTGTGCGATCCTCCTGTCTCAGCCTCCCAAGCGCAGGGATTACAAGTGTGTGTCACCATGTCCGGCTTTACTTAGGGTTTTAATTTGAGCACTCCGTGGGTGTGGTAAAGCAAAGCCACAGAGGATCCTAAGAATGCCTCCCATTATAGGGAGAACACTTGAACCACCAAGTTCAATGCTGGAGGAGGGCTGTGGGGACCAAGTGACAGACTGTCCTCAATCCTGGCTCCTTCAGTTCCGGCCCTCATGTGACACCACATGCAACTCGATAGGCAGAACAGAACTGCTGAACTGCTCTGCTTTCCACTTCTTTCCCCGTTGCAGCTCACGCTCCTTATAGCCTAAACCTTTCATTGGCTTTGTGTCATAGATTCTTCCCCAAGTTACAGCTGTCTCATGTGGCTGCTGCCTGTCAACTCAGTTCAGTGGGGTATCCACAGGGACCCTGAGATGTGATTATGTTGTTTTCTGACTCCTACGGTAGTTTAGTCTCTGACTATAGGACTCTTCTAAAGAAGGTTTCTGGCTATGGCACTCAGTTTATTGAGAGATGCAGCACATTTTTTCTCTGGATCTTTTGCCTACAGTAGACAAATAAGTGTCCAGGTCACATTCATTTAAGCTGAATTTTTGTTTGTTGTAGTACCTAGGGGATTGAACCCAAGGACATTCAACCTCTGAATTATCCCCTGGCCTTATTTTATTTTTAAATTTTGAAATAGGATCTTGCTAAGTTACCATGTGATGCTGGCCTACTATCTGCGCTTCTCCTGTCTCTGACTCCTAATACTGGGATTACAGGTATTTTTCTCCATGCCATGCTAAAGCTATTTTTCTATAGGGTGCGGCCCTCTGGGCCAGGTTTTGACCCTTTCCTCTTTCACCATTACTTCTTTTTCCTAACTACTACATACCAGATGCTAGAGTATTCTGCTTCTCTTGATTTGTTATTCTCCTTAGTCCTTGGAATTCACCAACTTTTGTTTTCTGTGCTGTCAGATTCTAGCGCTTTCCCGTAGCCCCTCACTTCCACTAGCAGTTACACCTGTTGCTTTGTTTCCATCCTGTGAAGGAGCAAACCGGTGTTCAGTGTCTCTATTCTGCCAGCGTGAGGCCTCTCATGCTGCATTATTCTTTCAAAAATGTTCGTAGAACGTTTGCAGTATGCTTGCTGCTGGAAACAGAGGAATGAATTAATTATAGCATGAGGGGTCATGATGTAATAAACATTGTGGACTTTGAAATGGATTTCATTAAATTCTGATTCTTTTGTGAATTGCTGCATGAGTTTTGAGCCTTTTAAGCCTTGAAGAATGAGTATGGCTTAACAGAAACAAAAGACAGTGGGTTGTAGAAAGATAGCAAATCCCAAGTGGCATGAGTAAGCCGTAGCATTAAAGTACAAGACCTCCTGAGGGAAGGAAGAATGAGATGATTTAAAGTGGAAGTTTTAAAATTTTTCTCTTGAGAAGGTGATGAAATGGGACATCTTTTCTGTATTTTAAGTTGTAAAAATATTTGTTTGATAAGTCATACTAAAAATTACAGATAATGTTAAAAATTCCATGCAATACATATATGGGAAAAAGTAAGTCAGTCCACTAACCTCTGAATTCAAATCTTGCTCCCCTTAAACACTGTCATTTTTAAAATATTTGTTCAGACTGTTTTTAATGCACAGACAAGTTCGCCTATGTATCTGTGTGTATGTCTTTTGGCAGGGCAAGTGGTTGGCAGTAGTGCCATGCTCTGTTTAATAATTCACTTTAAAGATCAGCACACTCTTTATACCATCCTGTTGAGTAACTGTAGGGTTTCATTACGTGATATGTAGTCCCTGTCTTGCTGAAAAACAGTTTCTTTAGGTCCTTTTGGTGAACTTAGTAGTTACACTTCAGAATTTAAATTTTTATTCTTAGAGTATAGAAAATGAAGTCAAGTTTTGATTAGAGAAATATCGTCAGATATTTTTAGAAATAATTTATCAGCAATATGGAGCACATTTTAAAGGAGAAGAGACAAATCATTTTGAGCCTGCTCTGTTTTGGGCCAGAGACTATGAGGATCTAAAACTAGCACAGGTAGAATTGGTAGGGATAGGGAATGAATGAAAGTCTGAGACAGGAGGGTCACATAGGTTCAAAGCCAGCCTCAGCTACTTAGTGAGGCTCTCAGCAACTTAGTGAGACCCTGTTTCCAAATAAAATATAAAAAAGGTCTGGGAGTGTAGCCCAGAGGTAGAAAAGCCCCTGGGTTTCACCCCTAGTACCATAAAAAGTATATAGTTAAAATTAGCTATGAATATTATTTTAGAAGAATAACTCTCAAGTGGAAAGATTTTAGTTACTACCTGTCAAAAACAGGTATTGGACTGTGCTCTCCTTGAACGTTTTTCCCTTAGATTACTCCAAAACTAATCAGTTTGTTTTATTTTGCTTCCTTCTAAATAGAGTTTTTATCTTTTGATTGCTTCTTGAGGAAAAAATTGCTATCAGTTACAGGGAATATTGATTGTCCTGTGGTGGACCTTCAGTGAGTACTTGTTGAATGAATGCTTTTCAAAAAGCAAGTACAGTGATTACTGTCTTTTAGTTGATTTTGTATTTCAGAAAGATTAGATTTAGCCTTGAATGTTGAATGGCCTATTGTGATATACTAACTATTCGCAGTGTTATTTGGAATTAGATGTAATTGCTTTTGTGTTGAGGGTGAAAATGCTTTTAAAAAGCCACATTTTCTTGGAGGTAGAGAACCTGAAATTCTGCTTTCTCTTTGCTAGTCAACTCTCTTTCTCTCTGGGTTTTCAAATCTGGAATAGGGGAGTTCTGGATTGTATGCTGCTGGGAGACCTTAACCCTTCAGTTTTTCTCTTTGCAAATAATCTGTTCTTTAAAAAATGGTCCATGCCTCTCAGAAAAAAATTACTAGCTAGCCCCATGGTATGTGACATTATAAAAGACATGCAGCCATTTGGTGAAGATTACTCATGGTCTTTAAAAGTATGAGTCATAGATGAAGAAGAAGGTACTATAGATGAGCAAATAAGCAACTTGAGTGGATGGGAGAGGGGAAGAGAGAAATTCTCTAATGTACATGATATACATTAACAAACATATCAGTGTCAGTCACTGAGCCAGACAAAAGAAGGGGAGAGGGGAAGGAAATGGAGTGGGAATTGGGTGAGGGCTTATTGGGTGCTCTGTACATGTATACCTCTACCATCTTGTACTCCATTAAGATATATGACTACAATGCACCCATAAAAAATTAAAAAAAATAAAATTAAAATAAAAAAATAAAAACACTCCTCTTTCCAGGAAGAATGGCCTGTGTAATCCTAGTACTTGGGAGGTAAGGCAGGAAGATGACAGGTTCAAGGCCAACCTAAAAAAAACAACAGTTTGACACAAATTCTATAGGTCTTTTTTACTGTTTGGCACTAGTCTATATAGTTTTGATTAGGAAAATTCTATAGAAGCATCACGTTTCAAATTCCCGTCTACCCTCAGAGTCCAGCTCCCTGGTGGCCACCTCTCTTCATCATTTCAGTAAAATCACAGTGTTCTTCACTCTCACACTGAAGTTTAGGAAATACTGTATTTCTATAGTTCCTCTTTCCCGGTTGTATCTGTGTTTATAGTTATTGCACATAATTTACCTAGAAGATATAAATTTGCTGATGCTCTTAAGGAAAGCAAAATGGGATCTGCATTGCTAACCATTAATTTATTTTTGAATAATGGAGTAAATTATTTGTGATCCATGTATTCTTTTAGTAGAGAGGTTTCCACTGTCATAAATGGGGTTTTCAGTACCATTACTGCTTCTTAATGCTTCCAGGTTGCTAATTTAGAATATCAGTTAAGGCAACTGATAAATTGTTTGAGTTGATGTAGGCTAAAAATCTTTGTGAGGGCAAAAATGAAGTTTTTAGCATTGACTAGAGGATGGTATAGCATTTTAGGCAGGGGCAGATGCCTATAATTCCAGTACTTGGGAGGCTGAGACAGAAGGATTGCAGGTTTGAGGCTAGCCTCCGAAATTTAACAAGACCCTGTTTCAAAATAAAAAATTTAAAGGAGCTGGGGTGTAGCTCTGAGATAGAATGTACTTGGGTTCAGTCTGCAGTTAAAAAAGAAAACAAAAAAGATGATATAACTTATTTAGTGTTCTCTGGTTTTCCTAATATTTATTTACTTATTTACTAATGTAAATAAATAGCTTTTCTACTTATTGAGTAAGAAACTCTGGAAAGTATATTGAATTCAGAGCTTAAGTCTCTTAATCATGAAGAAAGAAGCTATAATACTGAATGGAAATGGGACTAGATAGACATCCATGGCAACCAGCTGTTTCCTTTTTAGAAATTTTATTATTTAAATCTGGTCTACTTAACCACTGTCAGAGAGTATATGAAGCCAAATAATATGTTTTTGTTTTTATTTTTCAAATCTTCTAAGTATAATTCTTTGTAGAATCTTATGAAGGAACAAGAGAAAGAAATTGTTCTTATTTCAAGCCTTTTTTTGAATGTTCTGGGTAAAGGCCAAAGCCAAGAGAAGCCTCTTTTGAATATTACTCTGGTTGCTGGTCAGTTCCAAAGCCAGGCTTATGTGGCTTGGGCTCATGTGTACTGTTTGACTCTGGCTAGACGGTATCTGGATATGAAATCGTATCGCTGAGTAGTAAGTGTCCAGCGATCAAGAAACGCTGGCAGGGAAGAGAAGCGAGCAGATTCAGGAGGCCTAGGGTTTGCTGTGCAAGACTAAGCTTGGATCTTTTTGTGTGTGTAAAATGGAAAGATTTAATGTTCCCTACTTACTCCTTAAGCTTTTTCCAGCTGTAAAATTTGTAATGCAGCTGGTTACTGCCTTTATTCTGCCATTGATAACCAGACACCAACTTCTTTCAGTGTCCTGGACTATTTTCTGTGTGAATGGGCAAACTGAGATGTATGTTTCTATTTTCACTTTATTAAGTTTTTAATCTAATATCACTGTTACAATTCGTTACATATTTTATATATTATATATTACATATCCCGTGTTTATAATTTTTACATATGCTTTAAAGTAAATGGGAAAACTTTATATTCATGCATTTATTCATTTATCTAGGTACTGGGGATTGAACCTAGGGACATTCTACCTCTGAGCTATTACTCAGCTCTATTTTATTTTGAAATGGTCTGACTAAATTGTTGAGGCTGGCCGCAAACCTGGGGTGCTCCTGTCTCAGTCTTCGAAGTACTGGGATTATGGGCTTGCGGCACCATGCCTGGCCCACTTTTTGACTTTAAGTGGTTTTTCTTTTGTAATTCTATATAATAAGAAGTAGGATTCTATTTTATAATAGAAATTTTAATCTAGACATCCAATCATTTATAAAACACAAGATAATTTTTGTTATCAACATTTGTACTAAGTTTGGATCAATCTTTGCAAAGAAATCTAGAAAAATTCGGAATATTGTTATATGCTACAGGAAAAAAGGTACAGGGAAAGAAATAGAAAATAAATATTGATAAATAGTCAGGACTTTATTTTTAATAATTTTCTTAAAAGTGAGCTCTTTTCCCTGAGGTTTTCTGTTGGCTCTACACCTGGGCTTGGCTGGTTTTCACAAAGCTGAGTCCTCCAGGGCAACCCTTGGCATAGCTCCACAGTCCTCAGCTCTGTAGCCCATAGATGGCATTTTCTTACTTTTCAAGTACTTGGTCTTTTGAACTCCAGTGTTCTTGGTCTTCCTAGACTCTATTACTTCCCCTGAACTCAGAAACTTCACTGGGTTCAATCTGGCTTCCCCCTCACTGTCCAGCGCACTGAAGCTCTCTAAAGATGGTGAGCCAGGGCAGTAAAAGCAGTGCTCACCTGGCTTGTTCCTGACCTCTCCAGGATCACTCTTCGGCATTGCCTGGTGTCTTGTACTTTAAAATAGTTCGTTTTATATATTTAGTCCAATTCTTTAACTGTTGTTAAGGAGTGTAACTCTTCCTTGCTTAATGCTAATTTAAAATACACATGATAAAGACTGGTTCTTATGATAGAACAGGGTGGTATTTTTCTTAATAAAAACCTGGAAAGAGGTATTATTTAGTAAAGAAGTTTTGGCTTAATAGTATATCTTTGCTCATATGGTAGTGATTTCTTTGGTAGTTTTTTTATGTCATGTATTTTCAGCAGGGAGACCAGATTTGCATATAGCTAATAGTTAGCACTTAAAAGTTAGTTTTAAACTTTAGAATATTAGATTAAAATGCTGTTTTCCAGATCAAGCAGTATAGTACTCACATAATAGTAGAGATTTTAGGATATGTTTCCCAAATTGATTAGTAAATCTTTCTTTTTTTTTCTTTAGTACTGGGGTTTGAAACCAGAGGCATTCTACCTCAGAGCTACACCCCCAGCCCTATTTTTTATTCTTTATTTTGAAACAGGGACTCATTGAGTTGCAAAAGGCCTACTAAATAGCTGAAGCTGGTCACGAACCTATGATCTTCCTATCTCAGCCTCCCAAGTACTAGGATTACAAGCGTGTGCCACCATGCCCACTGATTAGTAAATCTTTGTATTTAAAGTCTTTTCTTAAACTTCACTAAAGTATTTGTTAGTGGAAAAACTTAGTTTTTAAAGTTCTCTATTATAAAGTTAATGTTAAATTTCTGTTTTACTCAATTCGTATAAAATTAAGCTATTCTACTCACCATATATATATATATATATACACACACATATACACACACATATATACACACACACACATACACACACACATAATTAAAACTTATAGTAAAAATTCTTTATTGTGGTATTGCATAGTTTTTCTCTCAGGAGAAGAATCTAGGATGGGAATCTGGAATTCTAGATTTTGTTATTTTTAAAGATTCATTATCTTTGTAATACTCTATGACAGTGCTTTACAAACAGTATTATGCAGAAGGCTGCTGACCTAAAAATGTTAGTGTATGTTTAACAGTACAGGAATGGATCTGCCTTCCGATAACTGAAAAAGTTAAAGATAGGAGTTTTTAGTATACTTTCATGAAATTCATGTTGTGCCTTAACAGTGCTCATTATAGCACTGTTCAAAAATGGTTCATACCATTTTTTTACTGTGACTATAGATATGTTAATTGCTATTCATATTTTTTTTACTTTTTATCTGATACATGGCATTTTAATGTATTATTTTCAAGTTTTCACTGTATTTATACAGTATTTAATCTGGTACAAAATCCTGTAAGGATTGGGATGACATAAATAAACAAAACAAGTCTGTGCCAGTCTTTTGAAGATCTCATGATTAGAGCTTAACATAAATTCTCTGCGTAGACCAAAGGTTGAAAATTTGGTAGATAACATTTATTTAATCCCATTACATGTTTGATGCTGTGTTAATATATTTTTATTAATACTTGAACGTAGGTTGTAATACCATGATTTGAGTTAAGAAAGCTGATAAGTGACAGGAGTTGGAATTCAGTTTCTTATGTTTGGATTTCAAAAGCTAGATTCCTTTTGCCCTAACATATATGCCAGTGGACAAAGTAGTGTCCTGAAAATGAAAGGAATAAATAAAATTATGTTTCAAATGATGCTGGAAATCACATATCTCCCAAAAGAAATCATTTTTTTGACTGTATGTTAATTTATTCCTCACTTATTTTCAGAAGGCTTCAGGCTTTAAGCAAAGTTCCCATTTTAAATCTGGTATTCTTCCTAATGGCATTAGAAATCGAGTTCCTCTCAGATCTTTAACTTTTATTTAACTTCTGAATTCTTGAGATTTTCAAAACTTTGTATTTGCTATGGGGCTTTTATTGTTTTTTATAGGGAAATTATTCCAAAATATTTGAATTTGACTATTGTGTTGCAGGCATTGTTCTAGGCCTTTGGTGTGAGCTGAATAATCAAGATATACATTCATAAAACATGTCTTTTAATTACTGAGACATTGTTAACATTATTTTAAATAACGTTCATTACCTTATTTGTTGGGAAGTCTTGATTTCTCTAATCTTACTTTCACTTCTTCAGAGCTGAACCATTCAGCCCATTCCTCAGTGTGTAGCTCCTATTACTCTAGAGGGGCTTTAGGCAACTTTTACTTCTCTCTGTATCTTTTGGAATACGTATTATATAAAGCAACAAAAAAATCTTGTTCATAATTAATAAGCTTAACTTGGCCCTACTTATGGAGTATTTTATTGTTTATCCTTTGGCATTTGAATTAAACAGAGATTGAGGGGATGCAAACTTAATAATTAATATAGTGTTCTCCAGTCCCGGACCTTACTTTCAGTTAAGTCTTATTTACATATATGGTGCTTTTCCCCATGTTTTTGTTCATGTGTTTCTCCTCTTATGTAGCATCCTTCGTTTCCTGGTTTAATCTCTTAATGTCTGTTGCCTTTTCTGTTTTAGTATGGTTATTACTTTTGGAAGCCTCTTTGCTTCTTACCATCCACTTTTTTCACTCTTCCATATCCTGTTATGATTTTCTCTCTTTTGTCCCAACACCATGGATATCTCTATCATTACACTTACTGCATTAGATTTTTTTCACTTCATGAGGTTGAGCTGCTAAAGGTGGTTATCTACCTCTTTTTTATCTTTATATTTTTTATTGTCTTCATAGCACCTGACAAAAAGTAGATGTCAGATACATATTTGATGAATGAATGTTAATGGCATTGATTTTTATATTTATCATTTTAAAGACTTAATGCAAGCTACAAATGTTTACCATATTTCTTTCAAGACCTATTCTTTTGAAAGACTTATAGGTAATTTTTTCCCCTAAAATTGTGAAAAAGTCATCAAAAGCCATATTTGTATTATAACATTCAAGTGGCCATGGTGAGATCTGTTTTCTAATCTCCACTATTCCTCCACCTCTTAAGATACAGATCTTATGAATGAGACAGAGTAAAGGACTTTAGATTGGATAAAGATTAGGATTCCCTGCTGGCTTGTAATTATCAGAATCTGGATGACTATTTATTTGGATGAATTGATGCATACATTGTATGCATCAAAAGTAAAGCATTTGTGATTGTTAGAGGAATGTTTGAATTCCCCAGTGGGATGTCATGGGGTATGTTTATAAACTCGCACTAAGCAGTAGTTCTACAGTGGAATTCACTGGCATTGAGATAATAATTTGCACAGTCAAATTACCTTCTTTACAAAAACCCAGGGAATCCTGAGGGCCTAATCCTTTATTAATGTCAACCCATAGGCTGCAAGAAAGCGTAAGATTGCCATTCGAAAAGCCCAGGGGAAAAATGTGGAAGCCATTCGAGAGCTGAATGAGTATCTGGAACAGTGAGTGTTTTACACGAGGATTGTGTTTTGTTATTCTGATAAATCTTTTTTAATTAAAATGGAATTTGCATTTGATTTTTCCTGTTTGCCTCCATGCTGTTCATTTACAGAATATCTACACACTTACTTTTACCCCCTTTCCTCCTACCAGATTTGTTGGAGATCAAGAGGCCTGGCATGAACTTGCAGAACTTTATATTAACGAACATGAGTAAGTTGTTAAGCACACATAAGATTTTGTTAAGAGTGAAATTTTCATTACTAGAAGTTCGGAAGACAGAGTGATTTCCAAAGGATTAGTGAGAATGGGTGAATCACCTATCATTTTAAATAAGAAAATAAACTACCAATTAATTGAAAAATAACAAATTTGTTGGTCATAATATGAAATCATTTGGCTTTTACTAATTTATTTTTGTTTGGCAAAGACGTTTTACTTTCACATACAGATAGCAATTTTGGAATTTGAAAGGCTTGCATTTTCTAAGCTAACATTTTCGGTGAGTTAAAATTGTGAGTTTTTTAGAGTTTAAATTTTCTTATCGACAAAGAGTATTATACTTCCTGTTGTTTAAAATTTCTTTCAGTTGTTTGCATTTATTAGCCTTGGTACTGAGAGAATCAACTCTTCTGAAGTAGATAGAAGCATTCTGTTGCCTGGGTTAAAAACCAAGAATAATCAAGAATGCTGAATACTAAAGGAACTTGCTTATTGGATATATGTTTTTGTTAGCTTTTATATTGCTGTAGTGACAGGAGAAAATTCCACTGTGAGAGGATTAGTGAAGAGTCTTAGTGCAAATTTTCCAATATCATAGCATTAACCTACATCTAGAGGTGTAGTTTTTTCTTTCTTTCCCTTTAGTTCTTCTAAATCTTAAGTATATCACATTGTTTCTTTCCTTCTTTTTGAGATAATAGAATATTGAGATTCTCATGCATATTTTTTGTTGTTCATGAATAGTTAACTTTGTTCTCATACTTGTAGCAGCAGAAATGGAAATAAGTAGAACGAAGACGTTTGTCTGTTCTCTTTGCCCAAGTCTTTGTGGATATATTTATATAACATAAAATAAAGAATTGAAGTAATTTCCATAATTTTAATAAAAGCAGGATCTCAAAGCTATCATTTAATGAAATGTGTACTGTGTTCCAGAAACCGTTCTTCAATTCTCTATTATACTCTGGTTATCAAAGTCTTTGTTTAGGGTTAGGAAAGTATTTACTGAATCTTGTTAAGCACATATACATATGTTTATATGTATATATGCATACTCATACTCATTAGTCTCTTATGCGCATGTTGCAGTATATATTTGTATTTAAATAGCATAAAACTTCAGAGTACAGTAAAAATAGTAGTTTTATTTTCTTATTAAAATAAGTAGCAGTCATTTAAAAGTTCTTTGTAGTTCCTGACGATTTTGTGACTAAAAGTATTTTAAAATTCAAGTCATCCAGAAATCTTTTTTTTTAAGTTAAAGAAATACCTAATGCAAAAATTTGGAAAGCTCTGATAAAGACCAAGAAAGAAATTAATGTGTACCTCTATCATCCTAACTTAACTGCGGTACTGCTTGCTTATTTTATCTTGCTTTAATTTACATCAGAACCATACTCTCAGTTCTCAACCCACTTAAATCTCTTAAGAACACTTATTTTTAACTTTAATATAAATTTTTTGACAAGAAGAAAACTTGTTTAAGTGTTTAGGATTGAAACCACATTTTCCTTTTCTTTTAGAATGATAGATATTAAATAGGTGGTCATAATACTTTTGACATTTATTTAATCATTTGTTCACTTATTAATTTAATCACGGATTAAATGCTTATTATATTTCAAGAACCAAAGCTTTAAATTTAGGATAAAAAATTAAAAAGGCTATATAGCTGTATGAATATGGATAAAAATCTATGTGTAAGATCCTTCATAAATTTATAGTGCTATAATTCATGTGTAGTCTTCAGAGTGTAGTTACCAGGCCCTTTGGATTTAACTATTAATACCTACTTTTACATCACCATTGACAAGTTCATCCCTCTCACCACTGTGGTTTTTTATTGTGGGAAATACTTACCTCTAGGTGGTAAACATAGTGGTTAAGAATGCAGGTTCTCCAGAGTAACACCGCCTGGGGTTCAGTTTTTAGTTCTGTGTCTAAGTGTTCTCAGCTGTAGTTAGTGATAATAGTATTTCACTTTTTAGAGTTTTGATAGGATAAAATACAGATAACACACTCAGAAGAGTGCATGATGCACAATGAAAATGCAATTAAATTTAGCTCTTATTGGTCAATACACGTGTTAAACTGCAATATATATGTATTTTTTTTGGAAAAGTAAGTAAATCAGTTGCCTTTGCATATGTGTGACAAATGCTAAAAATAACTCTGGGTAGCCTTTTTCTGGAGGATAGTGTCATCACTTCAGTGGGAATAAATCTTGCAACACCTATTCTTGAGGACTTCTTGTAAACAGTGAGGATATTCACATAGTCTTAAACAAAAAATATATTAAAGTGAATTATATTCACATAGTTTAAAGCTGTTTTTCTAAAGCCCTTCTGACAGTTCTCTCCATAGATTTTTCAGCAAGATTTTTGTTTCACTACCACATGATTTATAGTAGTAAGGGGCATATTAAAACTGAGCTGATCAATTATTCTTGGATTTAAAATGTTGTGATATTTTGACAATAACCTTAAAGTCATAAGAGTCCTTGTAATAGAGTATGTTGGTAAATACATATCTGTGAAGGATTTTTAGTGATTAGAGAATATTTGATAAAATAATTTCTTTCTTATACATTTGTTATTTGAAAATTTGGTTAAAGCATCAGTGGATTCATAAAGTCATTTCATATGTAGATACAAGGTCTTAAATCCTATGTTATTAATAATGAATGTTTAGATGTCATAGTAATGACTCAAGTTTTTAAAAATATATCTTCTAATTGTTTATAAGCTACTTTATGATTTAAACATTTCTTTACTAAAGATTTTAATTTAATGGTTATTTTTGCATTCTGATAAATTATTAATGAAGCACTTTAAATTGTTTTAGGAATAAAGTGTCTTAACACACTAAATTTGTTTTACACACACTAAAACTTTGTTTTTTAACACACTAAACTTGTTTTTAAATTATTTTAAGGCATCTAAAATAAAATTTTGTGACTTTTAAATTAATTTCTTCTCTTTCTGTTTTTCAGCTATGCAAAAGCAGCCTTTTGTCTTGAGGAGCTTATGATGACTAATCCACACAACCATTTATACTGCCAGCAGTATGCTGAAGTAAGTGTTTTTAAAGACAACAAATTTATGTGATTTTATTTTACTTTTGTTGATTTTGGGTATTATAGTACTAAGAATATTTTCTTCATGTTAGGCAAGTATATAATTACTTAAAACATCTGATGAATGCTGAGTTGTGGGAATAAAAAAGATTTGAATTTTTAATATTACAATGAAAATACTGACTTTTCAATTAAAAGTCCTGTTTAAAATAGTGAATTTTTGCATTTTATACAGTCTTTGTATACTCTTTTTCCTAATTATATGCATGTCATAATTGTTATCTGTTTGTTTCTGAGACAGTTACAATGATTATGATTTTTAAACCTGTATTTCTAGGAAATTCTTATTAAATTCAGTATTTGGAATGTGAGATTTAGTTCTGCTTACTGTTAAGAATGGTAGCACAATTTTATGCTGTAAGGTTAGAAAGACTTTGTTACTAAGGTATATAAAAGGACAGTTATTACCATCTTTATTAAAATTCAGATGTAAAAGGACAATTCAGTATACAAGTCTATATTTATAAATATAATAGAAAATTTGATGTTGTGACACATTTGTTAGGTAGTTTAAATGAAATTTTGTTGACCTGTTATTGTGGCAGGACTTTTTGTTCTAAAAACTACTCAGTGATCTTAATGTTCATAGAATAGAATAGTTTTTTAGGGGAGATTTAATGCTTTAAATTTTAGATTTAACAAACTTAAGGCAAATTCTTTTAACGTCTTGTATTTGTTTATAAAATATCTGTAATTCAATTACTTAATGCCTGTGGTATGATGAAACATGCTATATTTCAAAGTAGTAAAATAAACAGGTTTCAGCACTCTGCAATTTTTAACAGGTTAAATATACCCAAGGTGGGCTTGAAAATCTCGAACTTTCAAGAAAGTATTTTGCACAGGCATTGAAACTGAACAACAGAAATATGAGAGCTTTGTTTGGGCTTTACATGGTGAGTTGAGGTACATGCTTAGTGTTATTTCACAAAATCTGTCATTTAAAATCCATTTAACCATCCCCTCCAACCATTCCTTGCTTGTTTTGGGATTATATTAATGAGCACTTGATTTTTTTTCCTCTAGTTAATTATGAGCAATAGGTTGTAAGGTTTTGTTTTTGAATGTTAATACATCATAGCTGTTTGACCTTTCATTGTAAAATATATCAGAATTGAAATCTACACTTATGAAATTGAATAGTAATAGATACCAAAGTATAGTATATATTTCTAATTGTTTGATATTCTTGGATTTATGCCCATTGTTATATTTGTTACCTAATTATATTTGTATGAGTTATTTTTAAACTATGCCAATTAAAGATATTAGAAAATAGAATCTCTAGTATATCAAATTAAATAATTTTTATAGTATAAAAAGTTTAGAAATTGTGAGAAGTACAATTGTTTCTGTATGCTAAATGAAGAGCTTAGAAAGGTCAATTAACAAGAGCTATGGGAAATAGAAGAATTTGCCGAGCTTTAAAACACACACACATACACACACACTCACCTCTGTGGAATCAGAAAGGCTAGGAAAATAAACTTTAATAGGTCAGTTTAATAGGTTAGTTTTTTGGTGTATCCTAGTCTTTTTATGGACCTTTTGATGAGTGTCCTATTAGAGCTCAGAATTGACTGAAAAAAATGGGAATGGTAAGAAATGTAAATTAAATAATTTTTAGAAAGAAATGACAAAATATGGTTAAAGTATGATTCAAAGAGATTTCAAGAAAATTCCAAATTTCAAGTGCTTGGAGATGTAATCTATTTAGCAGTATCACTTTACCAAATAAATTAAACATTTACTTTTTAAAACCATGTGACAGTCACTATTAATAATAATTAATAAGTAGTACTTAGGCGTCATTCTTAGCTCTGTATTTTATTTTAAATCTTTAAATTCTCACATCAACTATTTGAGTTGGTACTTTTATTACTACCATTTCACAGATGGTAAAACTGACACACAGATGTAATTCATTTACCCAAAGGTAGCACAGCTTCTGTGTAATTTGATTGAGGTGGCTTGACTCCAGAACTGAATTTAATGGAATTTATACCAACAAAGTTATATTTAAAAAATAGAGGTATAAAAATTTGTTATTAACAGCTTCTCAATAGCAGAGAAGAAACATATAAAGAAGGCTATTGTACAGACTAGGTATAAAAGAAAAGCTTAGCCTTTTTTGAATCACAGGGTCAGATCCTTTTAAGATATAATTAAAAAGATAAAGTTATACATTGTTCTTCCCCAAAATACAAACATAAGTTTAGAAATATGATTTTGTGGATTTATATTTTCTCATGGATCCCAGATTAAGAATTTTTTTTATTTAAATATGGTTTTAAAAAGAAGGCATGTTGAATTGTAATGAATAGTGAATTCTGCAGAACATAATTTGAAAGCTCTTGATATAGTAAAAAGGAGAAATAAATTAGGGATAAGGATCTCCTTTATTTCAAAGAATTATATTAACTTGTTTTAGTCAAGTCATGTCGCTCATAATTTTTAGCCTGTTTGTTTAAGAAATCAGACTAAATTATTTTTGAGATTCTTTTACTAATATTCAATAATTCTGACTCGGAAAAGCTGTTGTGATTCAGTAATAAGAAATAACACTCAGGAGGCTGAGACAGGAGGATCGTAGTTTGCAGCCAACCTCAGCTACTTAGTGAGGCCCTCTGCAACTTAGTGAGACCCTGTTTCAAAATAAAGAATACAAAATAGGACAGGGGGTGTAGCTCAGAGGTTGAATGCTCCTGATTTCCATCCCCAGACACACACACACACACACACACACACACACACACACACACACACAACTAGTAATATCTTAATGATAAGTGCTTTTTGGATTATAAAGTATGTTCCATGGCTTCTTTATTTAATAAGGAAATTTTACCTTTAAATGTTGTGATATATAAGCAAATATTTATAGATATTATTTAAAATACCCTTTCTCTTTTGATTATACTGGAATTTAAAACATGTTTTCACTTTTAAACACTAATTTCATTCATCTGTATCTTAAACATAGTTTTGATACAATTTTTTGAACTCATTGTTATCAACTCTCCGCAACTATGATCCTTCCATGGTTTTTATTATCTTGACTAGAAGAAAAAGAATTTTGCTTTTGATGTTTTTTTTTCCTGTTTTTAGTCTGCAAGTCATATTGCTTCTAATCCAAAAGCAAGTGCAAAAATGAAAAAGGACAACATGAAATATGCTAGCTGGGCAGCTAGCCAAATAAACAGAGCTTATCAGGTTAGTACTAATAATTTCATTATTGTGTAGCTCAGCTAATATATTTCTTCATAATTTTTGTCTTTGCAAACTACAAAGTCTGTCATTGGACTTTTCTGCCTTTGGGGCTTCATCAAATATGTTTTAATTGTGTATAATTAATTTGGAGTTTGGGGACTTTTCCCCCCCTAAAAGGAATGTATTCGTATTATTTCGTGATTTAGTTGTACCATCTAGAAATCTCACTGATTCTGCATTTAGCAAATATGAAGTAATTTTTAAAATCCAGAAAGGATCAATTAATTCATGATACATTTCAGAAGCAGATTGGGTAGGTGAGCATATTATTAATCAGAGATAACTCAAGAAATTAAAAAGGAAGAAGAAAGTTTAAAAGTTAAAGAAATCAGATTTTGTTATCAAAGTTTATGTTTAAGTCTTCTTATACTTAAGATCTTACACTAAAACTTCTCCATTAATTTCTTAGTTTTTGGAAGCTCAGCTCTAGGAGAATTTTCAGGAAACTTTTTTTATAGGAAATTCACTTATAGGAAAAATATCTTTTTACATCTTGCATGTTTGTAAATATAAGCCTCTATATTTAGAGGACAACTTGGCTGTTTATATGCTCTTTCACTAATATTTGTATTAGTTATGTGTCATAAACATATTATTCGATTGTTTTTAGAATAAATGTTGCTGTCAAGCAGCCTAATGCCATCCTGACTTTTTCTTATAAGTTATTTAGACTTTTTTTAAGGAAGTAGAAACTTTAATTTCTTCATCTATTTTTTTTAAATTTTTTTATTGGTACATTGCAGTCATACATCTTAACGGGATAAAAGACTTGTGGAGACATACATGCACACCTCACCCAATGATCCCTTACCTGATCCCCACCCCACTCCCTCCCCATCCCTCCTTCCCACACTTGGCTTAGTGATTGATATGTTTGCTTAAGTACATCATGTGCTTTAGAGAGTTTCCCTCTTCACCCTCCCATCCCCTCAGTTAGGTCGCCTTATTTGCTCCTCTATAGGATCTCCTTCTTCATCTAGAGTTCCTCCTGTTACCCATTTCTCCCTAGCTTTTGCATGTTAGGGAAAGCATCTGATTTCTTCTTTTTTGTGACTGACTAATCTCACTTAGCATAATGTCCTCCAGTTCCATCCATTTCCCTGTAAATGATGTAATTGTGTTAGACTTTTATCTGTTTACCCAAAGAAATTTTTTAAAATCTTTAAAATCCCATAGTCTTAGTGTGATATGTATTGTTGATTATTTTTGTGTCACTTTTCCCAAATACATGTGTTTTAGTATATGGATTCAATCTTCTTGTTTGAGAAAAAATGCTTTTAGAATTAAACTTTTTCTTTTCCTTTTTAGTGCTCCAATTATAAGCATATTGGATTTTCTTTTTCTACCTCCTGTTCTTTTTCTGTCATTTTTTGTATTTTTCTCTATAACAATTTTTAATGCAGTTGGTTCATATTCTTGTTTTCTATTTTTAAATGAGGTCATTTTTCTGAGATATTAGGAAATGTTTGTGGAATGGGAGGGATTGAAGATAGAATAAGGTAGTTTTCTCAGCTAGAATTTTCTATAGCTTTCTCCTTTTTATTTCGGAGAACTCAGTTATGACCTCTCTGTAAATCTAGTCTTTGTCACACAAAGTGACTCAGATTTTCTGGCTCTAGTGGTCTGTTCTAGTCTAAGGTCTGTTCTAGTCTAAAAAACTCTAAAGATCTTGAATTCTGATTGTTGTTCTAGTCTAAAAAACTCTAAAGATCTTGAATTCTGATTGTTGTTCTAGTCTAAAAAACTCTAAAGATCTTGAATTCTGATTGTTGCACTTGCTGCCTCTGAACTTTATTCTCTCCTTAGCTTCTTCATCTGAATTATCCTTCTCACCCCAGGATTTCTGGCTGTTTTCAGTTTGGTTTGAATTTCTAATATACTGTTTCTTCCTGGTGTGGGGTTCTTTGCTTGTAGGTTTGCTGGGTATTTGAGAGACTTTGGGGCCTTAGATGGTTTACCTCGCTTAAACTCACATTTACACTTAGTTTTTGTATACCTGCCTTTGATTTGGAGCCTATGAAGACTTTGCAAGTTTTGCAGAACACTTGTAGATTCATCAACTCAGATCATTGTGTTTGGGAGATTAATTAGTGTTCTTACTTTGGGGATTTGTGTTTCTTAAGGAATAGTAGGTTATTCTCTGTTACTTCCTATTGCTCCTGCCTCAGAGCTGTTGTTGATGTTTTGTAGGTCCTGCTGGTATTGGTGACATAATTATGTTCTGAGGTTTTAGAAAATTGATTATAATCTCGTGTTTTTGAAGATGTTTCATGTGGACTTGTTTTCTATTCTACTGGTTTTGGTTTTGGTGCTGTTAATTCTTTATTTTCACACTCATGGTTGGAGAAGATTGGGAAGATTTAAAAAATTCAATCCTACACAATTTTTTTTAATCCCATAATGTATAAATACAGTGCACCAATAAAAATTTTAATTCTCTATTAATCACACCAGTGAAAATCATCTTTGTATTTATGTTACATATTATAAAGAATATTCTGTTAGTATTTTGCTAAACTAATAGTATGTACATTACATCATTGAGATATTTATGAGAAGCAGCAGCGACTCAGAGAGTGCTTTTGTTTCTTTACATGGGATGACTCTATTTTTAAATTCAATTTTTATTAAATTATGGCATACATAGGAAAAAACCCCAAGTTACAAATATACTTTTCAATGAATAATATAAATATATGCAAACCAACAAATACAAACATTACCTCTTTGTAGGGTCTCTCAGTTTCTACTCCTGTCCTTCTTAAAAATACTGACTGGGCATGGTGGTGCACGCTTGTAAACCCAACATTCAGGAGGCTGTGACAGGAGGATCATTGTTCATGGACAGCCTCAGCTACTTAGTGAGGCCCTTTGCAACTCAGTGAGAGCCTGTTTCAAAAGTAAACAATAAAAAATAGGGCTGAGGGTGTAGCTTGAAGATAGAATGCCCCTGGGTTCCATCCTCAGTACCACAAAAAAATTAAAAAATAACTAACTTATAACCCCATAGTTTATAGAGTCATAAAGTATATAATCATTTTTGCTTGGCATATTTCATTCACTATTAGTTTTATGATATTTATCTTTATATATGTCTGTAGTTTCTATTCCATTGCTGTCACCTCCTTCTTCACCTCTTCTTCCTCCCTCTTTGTGATATAGTATATTGTATGAGTATATTATAGTGTATCTAGTCAACTGTTGATGGGCTTGGATTATTTTCTATTTTGGGCTATTTTGAATTTTCTGTACAGGTCTTTTGGTCAACCTGAATATTAGTGTATACCTTTGAAAGGAATTATTAGTTCATAGAATGTGTATATATTTAATTTTAGTGGATAAAGACTTTCTTACAAATTATTTATGTTCAACAGCAACTTTGAGAGTTCTTGTAGATCTTTTTCTTCACCAACACTTGGTTCCATCAGTCTTTGTGATGATAGGTTTTCTGGTGTATGTACAGAGTTTTCTTTTCACAAAATCTTCCCAGTGATCAGTGAGGCTGACCCCTGTCATGGTGTTTAGTGGACATTTGGATATCCTCTTTTATAAAGTTGTGTTCTTGTTGGTTTGTATGACTTTTTTTTTGGTTAGTTTTCTGATTTTGAGTTCTTTCTTGGTTATATGTATGTCAAATATCTTTAATTTCTTACTTTCCTTCTCAAATGAATTTGACAAATAGAGGTTCTGAAGTTAAGTTTAACAAAATTTATCAAACTTATTTTCTTTATAGTTTAGTTTCTTTATAGTCTTGTGTTTTATTTATGAAACCTTTTGCTTTTCCATGGTCAAAAGAGATAATCTTGTTTGTCTTTGGAATTTGTATTCTTTTACTTTTCAGATTTTAAATCCACAGTCTACTTGAAATTGTTATTTATTTATGATGTGTAGGGGTCAGTTTCATCCTGTGTGATATTCAGTGTTTTCTCTATTGTTACCATGAGTTCTGTTTCATGAAAATTAGTTCTGTTTAGTAAAGAAGATCACAGATGGTACGTCCATATTGTCTGGGTTCAATTGCCCTTTTCTTCATTCCATAGGAAAGGATAATACAAAGATGATTATTTTGGGTACTTATGTTTTTTATTTTTATTTTTAATTTTTTTATTAGTGCATCGTAGTCATACATCTTAATGGGGTACAAAATGGTAGAGGCATACATGCACACATCACTCATTTAGCCCTTTCCCAATTCCCACCCACAATTTTGTTCTTCTTTATGGCTAACTAAAATTCCACTGTGTACCTATCCCATAGTTTTGGAATTCATTCATCTGTTGATAGACATCTTGGCTGGTTCCATAGTTTGGCAATTGTGAATTATGAGGCTGTGAACATAGATACACATGCATTAGTTTGGTAGTTTGGTTTCCTTTCTTTTGGGTAGATCTCAGAAGTGGTCTTGCTGGATCAAATGGTAGATTTGTTCCCATTCTTCTGAGGATCATCCATACTGTTTTCCAAAGTGGTTGCACTAATTTGCAATTCCACCAACAATGTCTTAGAGTTCCCACCTCTCCACATCCTCACCAACATTTGTTGTTTGTGTTTTGAATGATTGCCATTCTAGTTGGGTGAAATCTCAGGATAGTATTGATTCGCATCTCTGATTGCTAATGATGTTGAGAATTTTTTAAACATTTATTGGCCATTTGAATTTCTTCTTTTCTGAAGTGTCTATTTAGTTCACTTGCCCATGTTTTGATTGGGTTGTTTTCTTGGGGTTTCTTAGTGCTGAGTTCTCTGTATATTCTAGATATTAGTCCTCTATTAGAGGAATAGTTGGTAAAAATTTTTCTCCCATTCTTTCAGCTCTCTTTTGAAATTCTTTTTTTTTTTTTTTTTTGTGTGTGTGTGTGTGTGTGTGTGTGTGTGACTGGGGTTCCTGGAAGCCCTTCTACCTCCGGGCTACACTTCCAGACCTATTTTTATTTTTGGAAACAGGGTCTCTTAAGCCAGGGCGGCTGGCTTCGAACCTGCGCGATTCTCCTGTCTCTGCCTCCCAAGCGTGGGGATTACAAGTGTGCGCCACCACGCCCAGCGCTTCTTTGAAATTCTTGATAGTTTCCTTTGCTGTACAGAAGCTCTTCAGTTTAATTTCTTATTTATTTTGGTTATCACCCTGGAAAGTTAACTCACCTCTCAGGTGGTCATGTCATGTCTCTGTATAGCAACCTCAGGTACTCTTTAGTTGGGAATTGCCTCTCATATAAAATTTATTTTTTCTTGTTGCTACCAGTAACTGATTTTGAATAAAATTTCATGGGGATTTTGAAGCTTTCAATATTCTTTGCTTTCTCTATAGAGGTTTTATGTATTATAAGATTCGAATTCCTTAAATATTTGTGCCCATTACCTTTTGCTAACTTAGTCATTTAAAATATCAACCTATTTGCTTAAATATTTGTAGGTATGCAGTTTAGTTTGATATCTGTCGAGTAATTCTATGAATCTTGACTAAGCTCATTAATATTTCTGTGGTATGCTGGTAGTAAGTGACCACACTTAAATAGCTGATAGCTGTCAGCTGGAGATGCTGGGCCTGTCTTCTCATTCAGCAGGCAAACTACAAGGTACACAAGTTTCCAAGCCTGTGACTATATCACATTTTGCTAATGTTCTGTTGGCCAAAACAGCTTAACCCAGATTCTAGGTATATAAGACTTCACCTCTCACTGGGAAGAGAAATCTTTGGGGTCATTGGCAATTTATTACTATTGGGTAACAGTGAGTCTCATTCTATTGTTTTAGTTTATTTTTCCTTGTATCCATTTTATTGAGATATAGTTATGTACAATGCACACATTTAAAGTGTATGGTTTGACAAAAGTATATACCCCTCTCACCCACCACCATTATTATCAAGATATACAGCATCACCCCAGAAAGTTCCCTTCTGCACTTTGCAATCACTCCCCCCACAACCACACACAGCAGGCAAGCACTGATTTGGCTTTTCTTACCCCCAAATTAATTTTGACTGCATTAGGACATTATAAATGAGATCATACATTATGTGCTCTTTTGTATCTGGCTTCTTTTACTTGGCATAATGTTTCTGTGATTCATCCATCTACCATTCCATCTTATTTATCCTAGCACTTTGTCTACTTGTATTATTTTCCTCAAATTGTGGAAAAGTTACTTTTAGTCCAATGTATTTCAGTTATTACAACCGATGAATCATTAGTCTCTGAATTTGATAAGCAAGTTTTTATCAAATTCTTTTGGGGTGTGTGTGTGTGTGTGTGTCCTTTAGGAGCATTTTCTTAGATACAAAAGAAGCATGAAAGGTTTTAATTAAGCTAATATAATTATATGAAAAATGTGTAAATTATGTGGAAAAATAAAACTTATGGATATTGACATTTTCATGATTAAATAAATCTCTGGTATCTAATTGAGAACTTTATGATTTCTGCCTAGGCATATATACCAGTATAAAATATATAAAGAAGGGTCAGTAAATATTCCTTATTGTAATTTTTTAGCCATATACACTGATATAAAGTTTTTAATAAATATTCCTTATATTTTTCTAGATGTTTATAAATGAGGTTTTAAGAACAGCTTTTCTTTGTTTTCACTTAATAATGAAACAATATGGCTACTAACTCTTCAATTAAGTAATTGATTTGGCATGTTCAGTAGAAGCAGGCACATTTGATTAATGTTCAAGAAAAACTTTAATGTGAACCTACTAACAGTTTTCTAGACAAATACTTATTTGATATTTTGTTAAGTTCATCTATGCTAACGATCCATGTGTTACTTATGATTACAGGGGTGATTCTGTTATTATCCTTTTGATAAATGGAAAATTAAATCATAATTTGAAAAATATGATTCAGGCTTAATCAGTTAAATTGCCATTCTGGCATAGACAAATAATTGCATGTCAGGCAAAATTTAAAGTGGATAGATTATGTTTCCAACTTTGTTTTTATTTGTTCCAGCACAAATAACCTAGCTTGATTTATTCTAAATTATAGTGTTACCAGGAGAGTTAACAACAATCTTAGGTGATTTTTCTTTTAATTTGATGATTTTTAAAAGTCGCAGTTCCTATTATTTTTATTATGGTTAAGTACAAACCAAGAAAAATGCTGTATTTTAAAATACATGTTTAAACTTAAGCTTTACAAAAGTTTTAAATTTTTACTTTACTGTTTTAAATAGAATAAATGTCACTGTGTGAAAGCTTATTTTAAAAGTTTTACATGTGCTGTTGCTGTTAAATTTTGTAATTATGATTTCTGTTTTTAATATTTCAATTCTTCAGTCAGTAATGCCTTATGGAAAGTAAGGTGATCTTGGTTTTATAAGCTTTTCTTTTTCTCTGACATTTCTCCTAGAAAACCATTTATTTACTTTATCAAATAAAGATTCAACTGCAGACATTAATGTTCTAGGAAGTAAGGGAATTATAATGTTAAGCTGCAGCCAGAAGGGTCAGAGGCAGGTTACCAGTTCTGAAGCTTTCGTGTCTATGATGTTACCTGTGCTTGATCACTTAATCTTTCTAAACAGGTCAGGAGAAGTTTGCCAAATTAAGTTAATTACAAAAGAGAAGAAATGCATCATAAATCAAGTACTAAGTACTTAAGACAGCATTGCTAGTCAAAGGAATGATCAGTCACTTGAAAATATGTTAACTGTAAAATACTGGATGTTACTAATACCACATTTGACCAAAGGAAAATAGTTAGTATAGGTATAATAAACGCCACCCTCCACACAAAGAACACTTATTTATCTGGTAAATCTGTTGTATGAAATTAGACTAATAAAAGATGGAGATTGTCAGTCCTGTTAGAAAACTCATTTTAAAATCAGCATGGGATATTCAGCAGTGTTCCCCCACTAATTATGTGCACTCTGTTGAATTTAATATGCCATGAATTTGTTTTTATTTATAAGCACAAAGTTAGTGCTTGATGTATTATTCTTTACTATCACTGTAAATTACAACTTAAACTAGAAATGGATATTTTTTAACATGTCTACATCATCTTAATATATAGCATAGAGTGTTATTTGGGAGCTTTTTTTACTGCAAAAACAATACTGTTTAGTCAACTAACCTGGAAAGTTGAAAATATGACTTACTTTCAATAATGTTTTTTAGATTACTTGTAATTTTTAAAATATTTAATAAAATAGCTTTCATTTATATTATACCTGTTTTGAAATTATAAATATCTGTTAGAGGAGCAACAAGTAAAAATGTACTATATTCCTACATAAGTATTTGTTAAATACCATTTAAAATTTATACCTCGATTTCATCAATGTTTGGGGTTTAAGCATAGGATTATTTAAAAGTCAGATCTATGATGTTATACATATTATATTACTTAAAATTTAAATTGGCCAAGTATTTGGTGAAATCTTTGTACGTCTAAACTGAAGATAAAACGTCAACTTAAAATCTTAAAGACTCAGATTTTGTTCTTATGGAAGAACATTTTTGATTTTCTGTTCTAGTGATAAACTAGCTCATGTTCAGTTTATTTAGCAATATGAAGGTAAGATTGTGATTTTTTTTTTTTAGCCTGCCCATGAAATTGAGCCTAATTGAGCTCTTTTTTTTTTTTTTTTTTTTTTTTTTCATTAGTTTGCAGGTCGAAGTAAGAAGGAAACCAAATACTCTCTTAAGGCAGTTGAAGACATGTTGGAAACATTGCAGATTACTCAGTCTTAAGGTTTTAGAAGTCTTTGACGGTACAATTCACAACTACTCAATTGAACTTTCTGGCCTTTGACTTATTTACTAAATGCCCAATGCTATTTATATTCTAATTTTCTTTTGAAGAAGGCAGTTGTAAAGAATGTGTTTAATTAAACCTAAAAATGCCTTTTACTGCTAAGCAGGAAGATGGAGGAAATCCATGGAAGGAAGATTTAAGACCTATTGATTGTACACCAGTCTCTTCATATCACATATATATTATAACTGCACAATCTTTATCCACAATCGGATGTAGAAATGACCTTGTTAAATAAACCATGATGATTTATTAAACTTGCATATGAAGATTCCAACTTCTTTTTTCTCAAACTCAATCATTAATATTGTTTTAGAATTCCATTTCTAGTAAACTCCTCACCGGTGATAGGGAATTCATAGCATGCATTATTTGCAGAAGAAAATTATTTTAAAATTGTTGATAATGTCAGGTTGGATTTTCCTTTCATTCTAGTGGGCTGTTTGAAATGTTTTATCTGTGAAATTCTGAAAAATTTGTTTGAAGCATGTTATCCTGCAAAGTTCAATATCTGTGAAATTTTTGTATTGATGTAGAATTTTTACATATAAAATGTTTTAAGGCTAATTTGTGTGATAACACTTAATTTTAACCTTTTCACAAGTTATATTTATTGAAACTTTTAACTGTAAATTTTATAAAAGGATATTTAAGGACCATAGAGAATAGGGTTTAAAAGAGTTGCAGTGCCTGACTTTTTTTTTTTTTTGTAAAAATGAAAAAGCTAGGCTATCTTTATAAACAAAATTTTTGGAGTTCTCACATTCTATCACCTTTTTAGTTATAATTTACAATAAACAACTGTTATCCTACCTTCAGTATTTTGCATGTTTCAATAGAATAGTAAGGTCTTTGAAAGTTAAACACTTTATTTAGACAAGATTAGTTTTTTAAATAAGCACTGTTCATTGCGGACAAATATTTATTGTTACTATTTGTTTGTAACATATATAGATTTAAATTGAACTTTTTTTTTTTTTTAATCCTAACCCTAATCCTAAATTGAGCTTTTTTTTTTAAACTAACAATACACAGAGTCTTCTGCAGACTTGTCATTGCTGTATTTGGGCAAGTAGGGGTTATGGAGAAAGTTATCAATATGAAAGACTTTAGAAAGAAAACTATTGTTAATTTTCAGCTTATTTCTAACCTTTTGAGTAATTCGTACTATAATAAATTGTTCTTCATATGTAGTCTAATCTATGTAACAGACTTTCATTTTATTCTGTGGTGATAAATTGAGCAGGTGAAAAATAACTTATGTGAAATAACTTTTGCCATGAGGAAAATTCTTCACTGATTTTTGTTGTTGCAAAGAGATACTCTTTGAGTACATGAAACTGATAACTGTATTTTTCAACATGATTATTTCAGATTTTCACTTGCTGTAAAAAAACGATGACGAACTGGTGCCTGCACATTGTCCCACTGTGTTTTCTTCCTCTGACCTCACTAGATAGTTAGTCACTAGGTTAGTATCTTCTTTAGTACTGTTTAGTTAGTACTGGTGTACTAACTAATTTTCTATCTTCTATATCTCTTGGGCTTAATTTCAATTTATGTTATTTATTTATTTATTTGTTTGTTTATTTACAAAACGTAAAGTTACTTTTAGATGACTTCTCTGTGTATGTGATACTGGGGATAGAATCCAGAGATCTCTGCCTCTGAGCCGTATCCCCAGCCCTATTTTTTTATTTATTTTTTATTTTGCTATTTTTTTTAAAACAGGGTTTCACTAAGTTGCAGATGGACTTGCTAAGTGTTACTAAGGCTGGCCACGAACCTGTGGTCCTCCTGTCCTGCCTCCCATGTACTAGGATTACAGGCATGTGTCACCACACCCAGCTTTTAGAAAAATAACAAGAGTTTTTATTTCTAAGTACATTGTCAGTGGTACATTGACATTTCTTAAGTACATTTAGAAATTTCAATTTCAATGTACTGATAATCTCATCATGACAGACAGTTGCCTATACTACTGCTGTTACCTCTATTTCTTCTTCACTAACATTACCCTTTTCTGTTCACATAGTGCCAAAGACCTTTTTCCTTAAAGACCTTTTTCCTTAAAGAGATTTTTCCTTAAAGAGATTAGGAAATCCCAGAGTATGCATTTTAACTTTTGTGTGTGTGGTGGTACTGGGGCTTGGACACAGGGGCATTTTACCTTTGAGTTACACCCTCAGTCATTTAAAAAAATTTTTTTTTGTTTTGAAACAAGGTCCCAGTAGATAACTGAGTCTCACCATGCTGCTGAGGCTGTCCTTGAACCTGCAATCCTCCTAGCTCAGCCTCCCAAGTGCTGGCATTACAAGTGTGCACCTGGCTCAACTCAGAGGATGCATTGTGAAACACAAGTGGAAATTTAATTCTTTTGGTTAGGGATTAGTCTGAGGCA
Organism: Muscardinus avellanarius; assembly: GCF_963383645.1. NCBI lineage: Eukaryota > Metazoa > Chordata > Mammalia > Rodentia > Gliridae > Muscardinus > Muscardinus avellanarius. The sequence continues at coordinate 32,305,684 of NC_137789.1, read as the reverse complement.
GAAGTTTTTGCAGTAATGGAAGTTGTATCCGTGCTAATGTGCTGCTCACCATATTTGGCTGTTGTGTTCCTGGACTCCTAGTACAACTGAGAAATTGAATTTTTAATGTGTTAAATAAAGTGTAAATAGCCACAGATGACTTGTGATTACCCTGTTGGACAACATAGATCTAAGGTGTAGGTTGTGGCATAGTTCAACTAGTGAAATGAACAGAAGCCTTCTGAGAAGCCCCTTCCTTAACATGAAACAGTCAGAGCCTAAACTGGCGTGGTGGTACACACTTGTAATCCCAGGACTTGGGAGGCTAAGACAGGAAGATCACGAATTGCAGACAGCCTCAGCTACTTAGTGAGGGAGTTCCTTTGCAACTCATTGAAACCCTTTTTCAAAATAAAGAATAAAAAATAGTTTTGGGGGTGTATCTCAGAGGTAGGTGAAATTTTATACCTTCTTCTCCTCCCGCCCACATGTGCCAACAAGAGATGCGCTATAACCATTTTACAACCATGAGTTGGCAACAAGAGAGTGGGAGTTCCGTTTCTAAGATGTCGCTGGAAGATGAGGCAGAGCCTGCTTTCCTCACGTTTTGAACACCTGAGTCAACATCGGCAGCCTCTTGTTAAAAGAGAGAAGTAAACCCCTGGTTGTGTATGATATTGTCTAGGGACTCCTGTTCTTTTTAATATGCAAAGTTCTTATTTTAGACATCCCAAGGGCAGAATATCAGCACCTAAAATAAGCAGGTAGTTACATATAACAAAAGAAGTAATATCTTAGCCGGGCATGGTGGTGCACGTTTGTAATCCCAGCATTTGGGAGGCTGAGATCTGGAGGATCGCGGTTTGTGGACAGCCTCAGCTACTTAGTGAGGCCCTCTGCAACTCAGTGAGGCCTGGTTTCAAAATAAAAAATAGGGCAGGGGGTGTAGCTCAGAGGTAGAATGCCCCTGGGTTCCATCCTCAGACCTGAAAAAAAAAAAAGAAGTAATATCTTAATTGCAGTTGAGCACCCAGTATTCTAAGCCAACCTAAGTTAAAAAAAAAAAAAGGAGAGGACTTATTTGTATAGCTAGATAATCATAAGAATAATGTTGATTTGGGAGCAGAGGAGTAGAGAAATAGACAAGATTTTAGTGGGCTAAAAGCATATAATTCCAATTTTTTTAATTGGCATATATTTCCAAGAATCTCTTACAGTAACTACATCTTACTTCATTTCATAAAACTAGGATTTTAGAAGGGACTTTGGAGATGATTTAGTTCTATTTTAATAAAGCAGTGTGAGGCCTGGAGAAATTAACCTGTGTGAGAGTAGGGATGCGGGTGGGTTGACAGGGTTCTCAAGTCATTGTTCTTCCTGGTGTATTCTGATATGTGTGTCTGTCTTATGTTTTTCCGTTTTAAGGTGACAAAAATGAAAGTCCAATGTCATTGTTAGCAAAGATTAGAATTAAAATTTTAATCAGAATTTGAAGTCAGATTTTTCTGACTTGTTAAATTCTTAATTTAATAATAAAGTCAAATATTTAAATTGATTTAAACTAAATTACCTATGAAAAAATTACCTATTTAAAATGTGTATTAATAGTCAAGTGGAGAATAATTTCAGAATATGTATAACTATTTTTAAGCTCTTCCACCTTGAGCCTCCCATCTCCCTTCTCCCTGTCTCCTGACACACTCTTGGGCTGAATTGTGTTCCTCAGAGTTCATGACCATTCCTTCTACAGACAGGTTCTCCTTCCCTCTCTCTAGAGCAAAGCCTTTCTTTGCTCTTCTTCCATAATACTAAACTCAGGCCCAGATCAAACGCTTTTTTTTTTTTTTTTGGTGGTACTGGGGTTCCTGGGAGCCCTTCTACCTCTGGGTTACACTCCCAGACCTATTTTTACATTTTTATTTGGAAACAGGGTCTCCTAAGCCAGCGTGCGTGGCTGGCTTCGAACCTGTGCGATCCTCCTGTCTCCGCCTCCCAAGCGCGGGGATTACAAGCGTGCACCACCACGCTTGGCAAACACTTTTTTTTTTTTACTTCAGAATTTTTTACAATATTTGATTTTAGAATATTTTAAAATTTGTAAAAAGTTGTAAAATATATTACAGAGATTCCAAATATGACCAGAATTGCTTTTCCTTGTTATAATTTTTATATAATGGCAATAAGTTGTGAAGTAAGGAAATTGATATTGCAACAATACTACTAACTCAGGTACAAACCTTATTCAGACTATAATTTTACATGCTTTTTCTTCTGTTTACAGAATATTCTCACAAGTGTAGGTTTACTTTCTATCACCACAGTCAGGATTAGAACTTTACATCACTGCAAATAACCTCCCTTTGCTAATCCTTAATAATTGTGTACTCACCCATCCCTAATGCCTAACCTCCACTGTACTATTTTCCATAACTATGATTTTGTCACATTAATAATGTTATATAAATGGGATCCTAAGGTTTTTGACCATTTGAGACTGGCTTTTTTTCACTTATGATATTGCCCTTTTACATCCTTAATGTTATTTGTGTCAGCAGTTTCTTTTTATTGCTAAGTTATATTCCATTTTATGAATGTACCACAATTTGTTAAGCCATTCAGTATGGAAGGACATTTGAGTTATTTCATATTTTTTCTATGCAAATAAAGCTCCTGTGAACATTTATTCAGTGAGTCTTGTATGCACATATGAGTTTCTCTAGAATAAATATTTGAAATGTGATGGCTGGGTTGTATGGCAAATGTATAATTAACTTTATTAGAAACTGCCAAACACTTAAAGAATAAATAAGGCTACTTTTACATTATGTCTTCCAAAATTAAAATAGAAAAGGGAACACCTCCCAGCTTATTAAGATGAAACCAACATTATTCTGATGCCAAAATAAGGAAAGGGCATTATTATAAGAAAAGAGAACTAGCATCCAGTGCTTTCATGATCATAGATCTAATCAGCAGATTGAATGTGTGAAGAGAATATACCACAACCACACTGTTTCATTACAGAATTTCAAACTTGATTCAATATTTGAAATCAATGTATTTCATCACAGGAAGAAAATTAGAAAATAACCATACAGGAAAAACACTTGGCAAAATTCAGTTTTTAATTTTATAGTTCAACACCAAACCTCAGAAACAAAAGGAAATTTCTTCAACTTGACAAACAGCATCTGCAGCAACTTAATGATGAAAGATTGAATATATTCTCCCTAGGACTGGGGAGAAGGCGAGGTTGTGCACTCACAAGTGTGTTACTTTGCATTTTAGCCAGGGTGATTGCATAGGAAATAAAAGACATGCTGACTGGGGAGGGAGAAATAAAACTGTATTTGCAGATAACACTTGTCTACATAGAAAGTCCCAGGAAGTCTCCTAGAACTTAGTGGAACTAATAAGTGAGTTCAGTAAGATCAAGAATACAAGGTCAACACACCAAATCGGTATTTCTATATAGTAGCAATATACACAACATTTTATTATCACTCAAAAACTATATAGTATTAGGTACAGATTTAACAAGACAGAATTTATTTGCTGAAAACTACAAATGCTAATAGAGAAATAAGTGGAGAAACATACCATTTTTATGGATTGGAAAATGCAACGTACTAATGGTGTCATTTGCCCCCCCACATTTATCTATAGGCTTAATGCAATTACAGTCCAAAAATCCCAGGAGGACTATTTGTAGGTAGAAAAGATGATTCTAAAATATATGAAAAGGCATTGCACTACTGGATGTTAAGGTAGAGTAATTAGGACCGTATAGTTTTGGTAGAGTGATAGACACATAGATCAAAGGAAGAAAATAGAGACTCCAGAAATAGATTAACCCATTAGCAATATGGAAAACAATTTTTGTGTTGAACCAGTTTAGATGATCAGCCAAGAAAACTCCTACCCCTAACTTTCTACCTTAGAAAAAATTGAACACAAATGGACTATTTATCTTACTGTGAAACATAAAGCTATAGAACTTGTAGAAGAAAACATAAGAGGGAATCTTGCAATGAATAAACCAGCATTCTCCAAATGAGAGCAAACATCCTTAAAATCAGTAAATTCAATTTGGGCAAAATTAAAAACTTTAGTTCTGCAAAAGGCCCTGTTTCTACAGAGAATGAGAAGTCAAGACATAAGCAGAAAACATTTGTAGACATTCAACAAATGGCTTGTGTTCAGAATATATAAAGGACTTTTAAAATTTATTTGGTAGAAACAACCTAATTAGAAAGCGAAAGACTTAATGTTTCTCACCAAAGAGCTTGTAGGGATGGCAAAGCAGCGAAAAGATGTTGAACATCATGTGCTGACAATTATGTTGAGCAGTTGACTTTCATATGTTGCCAGTGGAAATGTGAAGTGTTTATTGTGTAGGTTTGTTTTATCAAACACATTATTTGGAGTATTTGTCACTAATTATATTTTTTAATTTGGAGTATTTGTCACTAATTATATTTTCAGGTGAGTGTCTCCCTCAGTAGAGTAAATTTCATGAAGCCAGAGACCCTGTTTTTGTCCATTATACCCATAAATGGTGCATTTTTTTTTTTTTTTTTTTTTTTTTTTTTTTTTTGGTGGTACTGGGGTTCCTGGAAGCCCGTCTATTTCCGGACTACACTCCCAGACCTATTTTATTTTTGGAAACAGGGTCTCCTAAGCCAGCACGGCTGGCTTCAAACCTGCGCGATCCTCCTGTCTCTGCCTCCCAAGCGCTGGGATTACAAGCGTGCGCCACCACGCCCGGCGAATGGTGCATATTTGAATGAATTAAAAGAAAACTATACACCTTTGGGTGTAATTTACCTACCTGTACTTTCAGAAGTAGATTAATTCAATTTCCTCATTTAGTTCCCTGATAAGAGAAATTGTAGTCAGGAAGTCATTGTAATATTGCTAAGGAGAATATATATATATATATATATATATAATTTTATATATGCCACATAAATGATAGGAAGACTGTACTAAACAGTTGGACCACTGAGAAATATATACTAGGGGACTTCTTAGTTGCCCTAGAATTTTTCCCAACTCTAAGGATCTAGAAAGTTCTAGTCAATGGCTTCTTAAAGTATGGTGCAAATTACTGGATCCCACCTTAGATCTACTAAACAATGTATGGGGTTTAACAATTTGTATTTTAACAAGCCTGTCAAGTATGCTCACTAAAATTGAAGACATATGAGTGTATACTAGACTCAGTTATTGGAAAACAGGGACTGATTGGAACAAGCAAATGATTCCCTGGAGATCAGAATGTTATTCCCTTAGTTTCTCACATTGCATTTGTATGTGGCGTCCTCTGTAATGTGCCCTCTTCTGCTTCGTATCCGTTTCCTCCTTTTCCCTTTTATTTCTACAACCCTATTCTTCCTAGATGTTAATCAAAGAGTTGAGGTATATACATGTCTGTGTGTGTGTGTGTGTGTGTGTGTGCGCGCGTGCGTACACACACACACACACACTATATATATATATATATATATATATATATATATATATATATATATTGCGGGACTGGGGATTGAACCCAGAAGCATTCTACCTCTGAGCTACACCCCCCCCCTCCAGCCCTACTTTTTATTCTTTATTTTGAAACAGAGTCTCACTAAGTTGTGCGGGGGCAAGGGCTCACTAAGTAGCTGAGGCTGGCCTCAAACCTGCCATTTTCCTATTTCAGCCTCCCAAGTACTGGGATTACAAGTGTGTGCCACCACACCTGGCTCTATGCCTTGTATTTTTATTAGAATATTTTTCTCTTTGTAATCTTTAAATTGGTACATGAATAGAATCATTTCTCAGAAGTAATGTTTAATTCTTTTGATATTAGTTGCCCTCAGTAGCTTTATTTAAAAAAATTTTTTTAGTAGAAGAGAATGAAGATGAGTCAGTGTTCATTACAAAGAAAAGTTGTATTCATACACATATGTTCATGTATATACCACTCTCTACATGTATATATGTACATAACATGAATATTTGTTTATTGTTGTAACCAGTTGTAAGACCCACAGTGGAATATAGAAGCAAGAATATTGATATCTCTACTCATTTTTTAATGACGCCTGATTGGTAATTAGATTTGGATGCCCCCGAAATTACACTAAAAGTGTAATATTGAGGGCAACAAACCACTTTCAGTCACAAATGAGTAAATTCCAGTAGGGTACATTATATCTCTACCACTTAAGAAAATGTAAACATAATAATATACAATTCATTGTCAAGATTTTAGATTCCCCCAAAGTTCTTCTGCCTCAACAAACTGCTGCCATCAACAACAAGCTTGGAGACTTTTATCTTGCAATTAAGTCATTACTGGGGAAGCACCTGTTTCCTGAGGCCCAAGGAATGATGAACCTTAAAAAAATACAGCAGAAGTTAAAACATCTGAAGAAATTCAAGCTCATGCCCAAATGACTTGAGAGATCTACCACTAAGAATTTCCTTTTATTGTGAATTCAGTTCCTTTTTAGGCAACTTAAGTATTACATAGAAACATGGGTTGGGATTATGTGAAGGGTGAATGTATCCCATCTTTTGCAAGCCTTAGATAAGAATGAGTGCCTTTGGCATCACATCTATTTAAAATCAAATTGAAAGTATCCAGAGTGAAAACTATAGCCAGTGGTTTAAAGAGTTGGGCTCAAATGACAGCCAATCTTGGATCTAGTTTCACTATACTTATCTACCTGTCATACTCAGTAGGACAGAGAGGATTGGAGACAAGACAGCTTCATTGGTCGGTAATTCCCCAGTGACAAAAAGCCAACTGTTAAGATAAACATGGTGATCATTCTTGTGTGAGGAAACAAAAGTGGGTGGTTCCAAATAAAACAACTGAAGAAACACTGCATATAAGAATGCCTTGCTAAAAAATAACTTCAAATCGGTCCATATAGATGATGTTTTAAGAAACGTAGTATCGGTTGGGAAGTAGACATGGTGTCAAACCAAAGGTGACATCACCAGTGGCAAACCAGGAGAGCTACCCCTGTGATGTCAGAAGCTCTGGTTCATGTGTTCAGTGGTCGCCTGGCAGATTGTCGTCTTTATTTATATGCATGCAGAATGGTTTTCATATGCTAAGAGCAATGAATGGTATGTATTCAGAAATGTATAAGAAATGCTTGCACAAATGCAATCTTGCAGACATTAGAGAGGGAAGGAAAATTTTAATGTATGAAAGCTAAAGATGTTAAAATAGTTGGATATAATATTGTTTCTCTTCATCTGGAGGTTGGTACTGCCAAATCTTTAATTGTTCTACCTGAGATTATATAATTAATTCCCTAAGGAAATATTCACTAGTCTTAAAAAAAAATCTCAAGATATTTTGTGGCTTTATATTAATAACTTTAAGTTTACAATTAATTTTCTATTAATAAAACTCAAATGTGAGTGGACTAGTTATTTGATTTGTAATCTTAAATGGTTAATTAGAAATTAAAAAGCTTGAGGTTCAATTGTATGCTTTTCCTTCTACAAGCTTGTAGAAGTACGCCATCTAGAGTTTTAAAAATTGTAAAGGATTAAAATCTGCAGGCTGTGTTGATGTTATTGTAAACTACAAAAAGGTTCTTTTAATCAAAATCATGCTAAATTTTAGAATAATTGTGGAATTGTTATGTAGGTAATTTTGGTTTTTACATACTTTCTTAAGATTACTATAAATGGGATAGAATATTTTGTTAATTGTTCTAGATTGAGAAATTCACCTAATGGGCCTGCTTGAGATAGATGAAAAAAATCTAGTTCAGGAGTTAACATTTTTTTAAAGCCTAATTCAATAAATAACATTAGGACTAGTTTTAAAGCCATTGATAATTAAAATATTTATAGAAAGATATGTATACAACACACAGTGCTCACTAACCTTGGTGTGGTTAATGGATTTTTTTTTTATTGTAAATGACCTAGCAGTCAAGTGAAATTTTTTTTAGGAATTAGCATGCCACTACCACCTTTGCATATACATACCAGTAAGTGACGTTTTTAAAATGCTTAGAGTACAAATTAAAATAATCTTTTATTTGGCTTCATAGCTTTTCTGGTAGACATAATATAGGTATTTATCTTGGAAAAAAACTGGTTTTAAATTTAACTATAGACCTAAATATCTTTATTTAAGAAAATACTGCACAAGATTGTGAAGCCTCTGTAGGCTTCTTAAGCTAAGCAAGCAATGCTCAAAAGCATTGACATATAATGGTAATTGTAATAGGGGAAGATTTACTAAATAATAATACAAAACTTTTTTTTAAATTTAAAACCAAAGCTATTTACAGAGGTCAAGACCCTTGATTTTATCACTGCTTTAGAAGATCATTTTTACCTTTGACTTTTTTATCTGTTGAAATATAACACTTGGAATTTTTACTTTAGGGTGTTCAGATTTTGGAGCAATTGAGGACAAATGGTATTGCTTATAAGATGGTCCACAAAGAGATCAGGTTCTCTGATGAAATATTACTTTGACTTGTTAGTAGCCTGTATTAATGGTTTCTGCAAACTAGAAACATTCCTGGGGAAGAAAGTGTCTCATCTTCGATTTCTTTCCCCTACAATCTCTTAACATATCTTGGTCCCACAGTAAATGCTGATGAATATTTGTTGATTTCATATTTTGTTTCCATGCCAACAGATGTCATTGAGAAGCATGGTGGAGCTGCTAAACTTTACCACTCAAATTAGGTTATCAGACTATGAATTTGATTAGCAAAGTTTGAAAGTTGTTTGCGTTTCTTTTAATTGAGTATGACAAATTTTATTTAAGGCTCAGCAGGAGCTCTCGATAGCAGTTATGTATTACAGAAGTTCAGAATGAAAGATTTATGAAATTTACCAATTCACTAAGAGTATCAACCAGACAGAAAAATTACCCAATGGGTTACAGTAAATGTCAGTGCTAGAAAACCCAAAAACTTATTTTTCAATTATAAGGGATGCATATATTTTAGTTATAGCCTCAAGCCTTTAAGTATGCTACCCAGAAAATCTTCTAGTTGCTATGGGGAGCTCTGTTTTTCGTCAATGTAGGGTTTCCTACTTGGCAACATTATATATTTGTGATGGCATCTGTGTTTGCTGGTTGTTGCATTTGCAGTGGAACTTGTATTCTGGCCAGTTGAAGAGAGAGAGAGAGGAAAAGAAAGCAAATTAAACTTGACTTCTTGGCAATGAAAAAGTAGCTTCTTGTTACTTGCATCCATATATTCCAAGAACACCAAATGTGACCGTAGTTGTGTTCCCTAGTTACTCTCTATATAACTGATTATAGTTGTCCAGTTAAAGAACTAAATACCATTTCTTGTGAGCTGACATGTGACTTTTAAAGTGGAATTTTGATATGGGAAATTAGTTTTTGTCGAATGATTTTATGTTTTGTTTGAGTCAAAGAAAAATCACTAATCAATGCCATTATGTAAGTTTTTATTCACTTAATTGAAAATCTAAATGAACTAATTTAAAAGTATTATTCCCTTTTATTAGAGAAGCAAAATTTGAAATAACAGTAATCTCATTAGTATCAGGTATTCCTCCTCCTCCTCCTCCTCCTCCTCTTCCTCCTCCTCCTCCTCCCCTCCTCCTCCTTTTCCTTTTTGTCCTCATGAATAATTATGTGCTCGCAGTTCTAGAGATTTCATTTCATGTTAGGCTGAGTAAAGTTTTCAGAGCTCAGGACAAGGCAGTGGGAAGCAAAGACGAGTGAGAACAGGGCCAGGTATTTCTTCTTGAGAGAAGGTTCCAGTACATGTTTTAGGTTTAGTCCCGATTTAGCTCGTCAGTCTTGTCAACTCATCTACATTTACCAAAGATTTGTAATATTCTGTGTTCATAAAGATTATCTTGAGGCATTCCAAGAAGTATCTTTTAGGTTTTATGAACATAGAAATGCTTTATTAATATTGCTTCTTAATAAAAAGAACCAATGTTGATGTATTAAATTATATTCATTGCAATTTTCAGATTTTGGATTATGTTCACTGTAACGTGTGTGTGTGTGTGTGTGTGTGAGAGAGAGAGAGAGAGAGAGAGAGAGAGGGGGGAGGAGAGGGAGGGAGGGAGGGGGAGGGAGGGAATGAATGCTAGGAGTCTTAGAGACAAAAATTAGGTAAGGATCAACTAACTTAGAACATTGTATATAGCCCATGAAAATATGGTATTAGTTAGGCTCTCTCACCTCCCTTTCTACTAAATGCCACTCTTTTATAAAAAGTGATAAACATGTCTTTGGAGATGCCATTTTGCCCCAACTCTGAGCCCTGGCGTGATGCCACCTTGTTAACTCTGCACATCAGCACTTTTATTATGCTAGGCCCTGGCAATGCTACCCTTCTGCTTTGGTATATAAACTGGACAGGGACTGTCCACTGAACGGAAGCCCCTTGTGTAGAAGTTTCTTGTGGAGCCCTGTTGTACTCAGCCGGATGGGATTGGGTACTGGAGGCTTAGGCCTCCTATCTCAGCTAGAATAAAGCCATGTCTCATCCCCTCTCAATACCCTGATCTTTTACAGATAAATCAGATTGAACCCACAGCTTCCCAGCCTTGGTCAGTTGCACATACTCAACTGTGTTATGCAAAGATATTCCCCATCCTGTGGAAGCTTATAAAATGAATACATTGGTAGTACAAATATGGAAAAATCAGAAATGCATGTGGAGACAGGGATCTAATACTTAGATCTTTCCCCAAAGGATCTTAACATTTAGTTTCAAAGACAATATGTAAGAATGAAAAGTATTTTAGTATAATAAGCCAATAACTTTCCAGCAGGTCCATATAAGTGTGAATATTCACTTCTTAGTAAATTAACATGTTTGTGATATATATTTTCAGGTGAAGATATAACTGAAGATTGGAGGGTTTTGCAAAGACTTGAGAGGAAGGGGTTTGGTCTTGATACCAAGTGCTAAGTAGTTTTAGATAGAGGGTTGGCATTCTAGGTAGAGGAAACCATTTATGCATCCATCTTAAAGGAGGAGAGAGGAAACAAAATGTCTTTTAGAGGCATGGTGAATAGATCTTTCTCACCAAAATGGAGAATTTAAAAAAGCAAATAGCAAAACTGATAGAAAATATAGTTATATTGACCTGTAGTAGAGTTGTTGGCTGATTATACTAAAATAATGCTCATTCTTAAACATTGTCTTTTAAACTCAATGTAAACTCCTTGAGGGAAAGTTCTCAGTATTAGATCTCTGACTCCATGTTGCCTTCTGATTTATACAAACTTGTGCCACCATTGTATTAAATATTAGAACAAATATTACAAAGTATTATTTATGCAGGATTACTATGTCATTTTCATTTAATTTAGACGCCTGGGGTACAGTGTTTTTATTATTTCTCTTGAAAAATATAGAACTAAAACAATTGGGAATTATTGTTGTAAACTGTAAATTGACAAAATCTAAATTTAAGCATTGATTATTTATTTATTTATTTATTTATTTTCAAGGGACTGGGGATGGAACCCAGAGACATTTGACCTCTGAGCTACACCCCCTGCCCAATTTTTTATTCTTTCTTTATTTATTTTGTTGGTACTGGGGTTCCTGGAAGACCTACCTTCGGGCTACACTCCCAGACCTATTTTTTTTATTTTTGGAAACAGGGTCTCTTAAGCCAGCGAGGCTGGCATCGAACCTGTGCGATCCTCCTGTCTCTGCCTTCCAAGTGTGGGGATTACAAGCGTGCGCCACCACGCCCGGCTTATTCTTTATTTTGAAACAGGGTCTCACTGAGTTGCGGAGGGCCTCACTAAGTAGCTGAGGCTGGCTGAAAACCACGATCCTCTGGTCTCAGCCTCTCAAATGCTGGAATTACAAGTGTGCGCCATCACGCCCAGCTTTTTAATTAATTAGTTAATTAATGCATTTATTTATTTATGCAGGTCTGCTGATGGAACCCAGAGGCCTTCGACCTCTGAGCTACACCCCCTGCCCAATTTTTTATTCTAGCATTGATGATATAGAGAAAAACAAAAATTAAAGATGGTTGGAAAAGGGATAGAAGAAAAGTGATAATTTATTCAATCTTTAGTGATTTCAAAAGTGACATCAACTATTTTTAAAAATTTCTTATCTTTAAAGAGGTTTTTATTTAGCAACCATATCATCTGTAGAGATGAAAATTTGCCTGAATTTCAGCATTACTTCTTAAAAATCATCTAAAAATAATTATGATTATTTAATTTTGCACAAATTCTGTTTATTTCAAGTGTGCTTTTCCAAACTTTACATGTTCATAGAGATAAAAGTAACCAAAACGGACTATTGCTCAATAAAAGTTGTCAATAGTTATTTTTGGGTGATGGAATACTGATAGATTTTCAGATTTTTCCTTGAATTTGGAATACTGTGAAAACATGAAATTATTTTTTCTAAAACAATAAAGACATTATACTTAAAATTGAAAATTTTCATTCAGTTACTGTTTTGAGGAATAATATACTTTGGGAACCACCAATGTAGGTTATTATTTCATAACCTTTTTGAAAAATGTTCTCTTTAACAACAATGCATAGTATTTCCAACTGAGAATTTTTTTTTTTTTTTTTGTGGTACTGGGGTTCCTGGAAGCCCTTCTACCTCTGAGCTACACTCCCAGAACTATTTTATATTTTAGTGAGGCCACTAAAGTAGCTGAGGCTGGATTTGAACCTGCACGATCCTCCTGTCTCTGCCTCCCAAGCGCGGGGATTACAAGCATGCGCCACCACGCCCAGCTAACTGAGGAATTTTAAAAATCATTTTCAATTTTTCTATGGCATGTAATAGAGGTCTTTAGTAAAGACCTCTTTCAGAATGATTAAATTTTATTCCCAAATGATGATAAAAGAGAAACTGTTGCTAGTTGTTGGTATATCTCCACAAATAACATTATAGATTTGGCTTTTCTCCCAGTTAAAGTAATGGTCAAATTGGGCATAATTGTCACTACAGTTTATTAACATTTCTTTTTTGAGGTACAGGAAATATGGATGTGCTTTTAAGGAATGTTGATCAGACAAATCAATGAGTCTAGGGAATATCATTTTAATGTAAATTTTCGTGTTGATACTACTTGTATTTATTAACATATATTTCAACATTTTCTTGTGTTATCTTTCATCAATGAGTGAATTATTATGGGCATAAATTAAGTATTAAGGAACCAAAAATAGATAATGTTACACTTGGTAAAATTAATACCATCACAAGGTCCAGCAGTGCTCTGAAAGTTATAAATGGACAGTAACTCTGTCTGGAGCTCTTTCTTACTTTCCCTTCCTTCCTTCCTTCCTTCCTTCCTTCCTTCCTTCCTTCCTTCCTTCCTTCCTTTTTTTCACAGTACTGAGGATTGACTCAAGGGCATTCTACCTCTGAACTACACCCCCAGCCCTATTTTTTAATTATTTTGAAACAGGGTCTCACTCAGTTGTGGAAGACCTCACTAAGTAGCTGAGGCTGACCATGAACCTGTGATCCTCCTGTCTCAGCCTCACAAGTACTGGGATTATAAGTGTGTGCCACAACAACAGGCTCCTGGAGCACTTTCCACTGACTCCTTCATCTCCTCCCCCTCCCCTCCCCTCCCCTCCCCTCCCCTCCCCTCCCCTCCTCTCTCTTCTTCACCTCTCCCTCCCTTCCTCCCTCCCTCTTTCCTTCCTTCCCTTCTTCCTTTCTTCCTTCCTCTCTTCTCCTGCCTTCCTTCTTTCTTTCCTTTTTGTGGTACTCAGGATTGAATCCAGGTGTATTCTACCTCTGAACACTTCCTCCTACCCTATTTTGTTTTTTTATCTTGAAACAGGGTCTCCCTAGTTTGCTGAGAATCTCACTACATTTCAGAGGCTGGTCTTAAACCTGTGATTCTCTTGTTTTATTTTCCCAAGTACTGAGATTACAGGTACACGTTGCTACACCTGGCTTCCACTGTTTTCTGGTGATGGTTATCACTGTTAACTGTGCTTACACCAGGCTTAATAAGTGCTTTAAGTGAATACTGGAAAACTAATTTTTATTTACCCCCCAAAATCTGCTGGGCCTGGAGTGTACACTTGTAATCCCAGTATTTTGGAGGCTGAGATAGGAGGATCTTGGTTCATGGACAGCCTCAGCTACTTAGTGAGGCCCTTTGCAACTCAGTGAGAACCTATTTCAAAATAAAGAATAAAAAATAGGGATGTGGGTATAGCTCAAACATAGAATGTCCCTGAGTCCCATCCCCAGAACTGGAAAAAAAAAAAAATCAGGCACTGAAACAGCTACGATGGTCAGAACCTTGGGGATTATTCTTTGGGAAATACCTAAACAGCTGCTGAGAAAGTCATAGGTTTTCTCTTGATTCTTCTGGAAAAGTGAGTACAGACAAGAGCAGGAGATTAGGAACTGGAATAGAAGGCTTGTTACAATTTGGGGGATGGAAGAAAGCAATTGCAGAGTAGGGAGAACTAAGGAAATACAATGATCACAGAACTCTGCCCTGGATGTGACAGGAAGGAGAAACAAAATAAGATCTCAGAAAAGATGGCTGGAATTGACAGAGGCCTCGAAGGGCCGGTCTTCGCATACAGAAGAGGAAAAGCCACATTCTAAGGCATCAAGAAGATGCATCTCTGTGTCTTTCACACTGGATTGTGCCTTCTGCTCCAAGTATTGTACATTCCTTTTTTTTTTTTTAGTATCCTTTAGGCTTAGTGTAGAGTTTTTTGCCTAGAGTACACATCAAACTCTTGTCTTGCTACTAGATGACTGATGCTGCTCACAGCTCGAAAAGGTCTCGAAGCAATCATTTGAGGCTTGATGAATATTAACGATCCCACGGCTGATGATCCTCTGAAGGGTGGTCCATAGAAGGACTGATGATTTGAAGATGGTGGTAAGTGAAGACAGTGTGGATGTCAAGTGATGCAAACCAAGATGGGTGGTGAGTGAGTCACCTGGCTCTAGAGTCTGGGGAGACCGTGACTCCCACTCTCACTCCAGCCCTTTCTACTGGGGCCACCGTGAGGCAATACTCCCAATGAAACACAATTGTAGTAGATTACTTTGGTCTATTTTAAAAGTTATGACTTAAATTTTTAAATAATTTATTATGTAAAAATGTCCAAATCTTGTGCTGTTATTGTTGTTCTTTCTCCAGTACTGTCAATTTAACCCAGGGGTGCTCTACCACAGGTTGAGTACGTCCAGTCCTCTGTGAGACAGGATTTTACTGAGTTGCCCAGGCTGGCCTCAAAAGTTTGATTCTCCTGCCTCAGCCTCCCTCGTAGCTGGGATTGCACCTATGTGCAACCTCACCCAGCTAGTATTTTTTTTAATAGATGAAGAAAAAGCATTTGATATAATCCAATGCTTATTTATTTATTTATTTACTTATTTATGATACTGGGAATTGAACTGAAGGCCATTCTATCTCCAAGGTACCCCCCTCCCCAACCATTTTTATTTTTGTTTTGAAGTAGGGTCTTTCCAGGTTGTTGAAAGTCTCACTATGGTTCTGAGGCTGTTCTCCAACTGGCGATCCTCCTGTCTCAGCCTCCCAAGAAAGGACTAGGATTGCAGGCATGTGCCACGATGTCCCGAGACACATTTGTGAATTTAAAAACTCAATAAAACAGCAAAGCATATGAACATATAATCAATAGAAGAAGAAAACCTGGCTAGAGAAAATAGCAGTTTAATATTTCCTGAATGCCTATGGCCTGTGGTAGGAATCTAAAAGGAGAAACAAAATTTATCAAAATTACCAGTAGGCCTTGTATGTCATACTATGGAAATTGGACTTTAACCCGTAAATGATGGAAATCTACTGAAGTGCTACCCACATTGAAGCAATACTGTCTTCTTAGCATTATAGTTGATGTACTAAGACAGACAAGTTGGAAGAGAAAGGAGGTTCACAGAGCAGTGCACAGGGGAAAAAAAGCAAACTGGTAGACAAAAGGGAGGAGAGAACCTGGGCAGATTTAAGAAGCATTAAAACTTAAAAGTAGTAAGACCAGTGAGGAGCTGGAAGTGGTAGGGAGGAGTCTAGTGAAAATTCTGTTTTTCTTACGTCACTTACGTGACTGCCTCAGTAACACAGTATTTGCTAGGAAATAAACAAGGGATAGATAGCATGCGCATTTATTATAAGGTTTTGAAGTCAAGCTTGAAAAGCTTTTTTATAAGTTAGTTCTAGCTGAGCATGGTGGTACATGCCTGCAATCCCAGTACTTGGGAGGCTGAGACAGGAGGATTGCAGGTTTGAGGCTAACCTCAGAAACTCAGTGAGGATTCCCACAACTTAGTGAGACACTGTTTGAAAATAAAAAAAATAAAATAGGGCTGGGAGTACCTCAGAGGTAGAATTTCTTGAGTTCAATACCTAATAGCATGCACACACATACACGAAAGTTCTAAATGCATTTGTCTTTTTAAGTTGAAACTACACAGAGTTATTATTAGTTTTATTAGTCAGGTGGTATGCCATCCATCCTCAGAAAACACAAATAAGTTAAATTTGGATAATTTTTTAAGGATAGTAGAGCTCATGTCTTAAAGATCTGGTCATTAGATTCAGTTCTGGTTTGGTTAGGATTTTGTTTTCTTTCTTTTTTTTTTTTTTTTTTTTTTTTTGGTGGTACTGGGGATGGAACCCAGGGGCTTTCTACCTCCGGGCTATACTCCCAGACCTATTTTATATTTTATTTGGAAACAGGGTCTCACTAAGTTCCTGAGAGCCTCACTAAGAGTAGCTGAGGCTGGCTTCAAACCTGCACGATCCTCCAGTCTCAGCCTCCCAAGCGTGGGGATTACAAGCATGCACCACCTCACCTGGCTCTGGTTAGGATTTAAAATAAGATAATTTTTACTAATTTTACTTAAAGAACTTATAAGGGGCACAGGTCTCATTTAATTTTTTCCTTTTGTATCAGGAATCAAAATTTGATTTAGATATTTTGATATATATGTATATACATATACATATACATATGTATGTGTGTGTATGTATATATATATATACATATATATATACACATACACACACATTGTAGAAAAAGTCTAGCATTTAGCAGTACAGGGTGGTGCACACTGCAATCCCAATCCCAGTATTTGGGAAACTGAGACTATAGAATTGTGAGCTCAGCAATTGTCGCGGCCCTCAGTAACTTAGTGAGACCCTACTTGAAAATAATAAAGTAAATAAAATGGGCCTTGGGGTGTAGGTCAGTGGTAGAAAGACCCTGGGCTCAATTTGCAATAATAATAATAATAATAATAATAATAATAATAATAACAACAACAACAACAACAATATAATCATTATCATCTAGTATTTAAATTTTTTATGACAGCCAGGCATGGTGGCACACGCTTGTAATCCCCGCGCTTGGGAGGCAGAGACAGGAGGATCACACAGGTTCAAAGCCAGTCGCGCTGGCTTAGGAGACCCTGTTTCCAAATAAAATATAAAAATAGGTCTGGGAGTATAGCCTGGAGGTAGAAGGGTTTCCAGGAACCCCAGTACCACCAAAAAAAAAAAAAAAAAAAAAAAATTTCTGACATATGAAAATGCTCTTTCAGAAGAATATGTGAAGCATCTTGGAATATCCATTCAATAACAGAGAATACATATTGAGAAATGATTATTACCTTTTACTTGGGTATTGTAATTTATCCAGATTTGGTAGAAAAAGAATTCATAGAAATTACATTTGGGAAGATTCAGATTCAAATTTGACTTAAACTACTACCAAATAGACACCACTAAATAAAAGATAGAAACAAAGAATAACAACCTGAGGCACGTCCCTAAATGACGACTGTGTCGTGAGCTTTATCCACAGTTTTATTTAAGTTTAGGTTTTTATGCAACACTAGAAATATTGCTATGGCTCAGAGAAAATGATTGAATCTTTGTAACAAGAAAACGAGCAAGATTATCGACATTGCTACAAACTCTGAACTGAAATATCATTTGGAAAATAGGAAGCTGGTTACATGTCACACTGAGGAAGAAAGTGGAAACACGGGATGTCCCATCAGAGACAGCTTTTGAAAATAAGTCAAAGAGGTTAGTACATTACCATATAAAATGTTATCTTGAACTTACTAGACCTTTATTTCTAAAGAACAAATGATACAATAAGATTTATATTTTTATAGGGTGGAAGTAGAAGCTCTTGTTCTCATTCTATATCATTCTATATATTTTTTCAATACTTTAATCAAAAACTATTTCTTTTACATTAAAAATTCAGGAAGACCCATTTAAAGGAACAAACCGCATCAAAGAAAATATATGGGATGGAAAATGTTCTTTTAGAACCTGAGTTTAACATCTTAAAAGTTTGAAAATGCCAGTTTTACACTTTTACATAAACCCCAAAGAGCCTTTTGTTTTTCAAAGCTGCAAGGTAGAAAGTTTTATAGGTTAGGACTACAGCGTAAATGAAGTAGAATTAAAAAGTCGTGGACAACCTTAATTTCCCAAATGACAAAAGTAAAATATATTGTCCTGTAACAAACATTTGAGATCTTACAGAAAATATTCTATACCATAAACATTTTGTTTTTAGTAACTTTAATATCCAACAAAGAAAAAGAAAAATGAAAGTAATTTAACAGTACCAAAACCCTTTGAACTTAAAATGTAGAATCTAATTTCTTCCCATGGTTAAAAATGCCCCCCTTAGCTTATGAGTATTTTAAGGTTCACCAATTACTTTTTTCTTATCAAATTACTAAGCACAATTCCGATTTGCTATGGTATTTGCAAAATTCTTATGATTATTCTGCTTTTTTTTTTTTTTAATCAGACAAAAACATGACGAGTCCAGCTTTTGCTTTGAGTTGAACCAGTAACTAGTTCTTGTATCATGAAAGCTAAGCGACACTGTTTTTCTGTCTGGTAATTTTATACTCGGTATGATTTAGCTAGAATGTTTTATATTGTGCTTGATTGGACTGCATGAAGTAAGATAGCTGGTGGAAGCCAACGCAGAACCTAGGTTTTTTAAGCCTTAACTTCTGGACCTAGGGGTACATGTGGCTGCTTTGCAAGTTGCCAAACAAGAGTTCCGCAGCCTATGTGCCGTGGACTGGGTGTGATCTAAAATGGCCCTGGCTTTCCAAACTGTCTTGTTATTTTTGTTCTCTTTCCTCTTTGGATTACACCAAAGCAATTTCCCTCACCATTGAAGTATCTGGCTAGTTCTACACTGTCTTTTTCTTATGATTAACTAATGGAGAAAAATTGATTCAGGGTGAAAAAAGCTATGACCCAAGCCAAATTTTGTGCCAAAGACAAGGCTGGGTGACACTAAAATTTCCATGCCTGTGTTTGTGTGGATTTATGATGAGCAAAATAACTGTATCTAATTGTGTTCATAAAATAGATAAATTATAATATACTTAATCTTTTCTAATCTTTTGAGCAGAAGCTGGATTTTTTTTCTGCAGTTGTATTTCTGCTTCATTTTTTAAAAAAACACTCATGCTTTTACTAGTTTGTATCATTCCAACTTGAAAGCAGAAGTTGGTCAACAAAAGTATAGTCTCTCATTTTTTAGTTGATCAGAGCTATTTGCACATGCTTCTGTTCATTGAGCTGAACAATTCCTTCCTAGTTAGGCGTGGTGGCGCACACTTGTAATTCCCATCCTTGGGAGGCAGAGACAGGAGGATCACGCAGGTTTGAAGCCAGCCTCGCTGGCTTCAGAGACCCTGTTTCCAAATAAAATATTAAAAAATAGGTCTGGGAGTGTAGCCTGGAGAAGGGTTCCATCTCCAGTACCACAAAAAAAAAAAAAAAAATTCCTTCCTAATTTCCTCTGACTATTCATTCCAAAATTAAAAAGACACACCTATTAGCTAGCTGGATTAAGAACAAACTATTTTTTGGCATGAAATTTTAGAATAGACATCCAAATTACTGCTCTTTGATTTTTTAATTTGCCAATGATCCTCCCTGAATATAAGCCTTTACTTAGTATAATATATTATTTACTGTAATACTCCATTTACCATGCTCCATATCTTGGGAAATCATCCAATTTTACCCTGCACAAAAATAAAGCTTCTCCATATTGATGTTGATAGTATTATCACATTTATATTGAACTATGATAACTTCTGGAACATCATATTTCTCAGGTGGCAAGTGTCTTCTTACTTTCCACATTTCTTTTTCTTTTCTTTTTTTTTTCTTTTCTTTTTTTTTTTTTTTGGTGATACTGGGGTTTCTGGAAACCCTTCTACCTCCGGGCTACACTCCCAGACTTATTTTTTATATTTTTTTATTTGGAAACAGGGTCTCTTTAGCCAGCGTGGCTGGCTTCGAACCTGCGCGATCCTCCTGTCTCCGCCTCCCAAGCACAGGGATTACCAGCATGCACCCACCATGCCCGACATCACTTTCCCCATTTCTAATTTTAATTCTCTCCCAATTGCTTCTCTCTCCTAATTTCTAATCTTGCCTTGATTATAGCAATCAACAATGTGTTTACTGATTGAGCTTAGTTACATTGGTAAAAAAAAAAATAACAGTTGCCAGAGATTCACACATATTTCAGACATATATGTGCATTTACTGATAAGTATCATTTATTAAGATCTAGTCATTACCTCTGGTTTCATATAAATAGCCTTTTATGCAAACTTTGTGCAGAACCCTAATTTATGAAATTACTTCTTATGTTCAGTATTGCTTTCTTTATTCCCAAACCAGATTTCTAATAATATTAAGCATCAGAATTAAACATTTAAGCAATAAATAAAAAGGTGTTATATCTCAGAGGTCCCTGAAAATTCTTTCATATTACACTCTATATAACACTCTATGGTTTATTGAAATCCATTTACTGTATCTCTTTCTATAAGCCTGAAATGATATCACTGTGCACACATATAAAGCCAGACTAGCCAGGCAGGCCTGGTTCAGCTCTATACATTAACTAAATCAGTTTAGCCTTTTACTGTAGAAAAGAAGCCCAGTAAACCACGGTAGAGAACCATCAGAGATCCAGAAACACTAGAATAGAGACAGGATGGAAAGTATATTACTGCGTGGGAAGCAAGAGAGTTGAGTTGATCACTAAACGAAGATGGATATATGGATGTGATTTTGGAGATCAGAAATCCACAATGACCTTTTGTAAAGATTTTTAAGAATTGAATAAACTAAGGCATTCTTATATCTTTAAAATACATTGGTGAGTTGGTAAAATAGCCTTGTCTAAAAGTAAATTAAACCAGGAGCCATAAAATGTAAGTATCAAATCTGAATTTTGTTCTGATGATTTATACTGAATTCCAAAATACTGGCTTTCTATTTGGGCAGATCCTTGGGGTGTGGAGGATACTAATTAAAACTCAGCCCCCCACCCTGCCCACAGGAGCCTAATAGGATAGATACCCCTGCATGAAGCTGATAAGTATAAATTAGAAGTGGAAAAAAAGAAAAAAACAAAGACTACCAAAGACAATTGCCTGTGTTAACACTAATGCCAGGTAAGTGAAAAGAAAAAAAGTATGAATATCCTAGAAAATACATAACCACAAGTGGGCCTTTAATATATCTGAAAAAAAAATAAAGAAAAACAACAACCACAACTGCAGAATTTAGTCTGTGCCTGATAAGGGCAAGCAGGTTACTGGCAAAAACAAACAAAGATCATCTGGAGGGATTTACCTTCAAACTAGGTCTCAACTCTATAGACTGAATTATAAAGAAAGATGAACACTAACAGTAAAAAGTCATATAACATCTGAGGAAACAAGATATCATAAGTAAAAACTGACGGGCCCCAAAAGTACAATCCCAAAACTGTAACAGAGTTATCGGATGGAATATATAACCATATTTCATGTGATTGAAGAGATCAAATAAAACCTCAAAAACATAGGTAACAGGTGGATTGTGGATCTTAAGTTAACTAAACAGACCTTCTAGAAATCAATAATGTAATAATTAAAAACTCAATTGGAAGGCCAACCAGTAGACTAGATACAGCAAAAGAGAGAACTGATGAAATAATTTCTGAAGAAATTAGCCCAAGCACAGTTCAGAGACACAAAAGAAGACTTTGACAGAGAAACTAATAGTGTGGAGAATTGGGGGGGGGGGGATGTACAATACTTTTAATTAGAGTTCTAGGAGATTATAGAACCAATGGGAAAGAAAGAATATTCAAAAAGAATTCCCCAGAATTGCTGAAAGACATTAGTCCCCAGATCAAGAAAGCCAAATAATTCCCAAGATTAATTTAAGAATTTACCTTTAGGCAAGGTGTCGAAGTGCACACTCGTAATCCCAGTACTTGGGAGGCTTAGATAGGAGTATCACAAGTTCATGGTCAGAATTAGCAACCCTGTCTCTAAATAAAAAATGAAAAAGGGCTGAAAGTGTAGCTTAGAGGTAGAATGCCCCTGAGTTAAATCCCCAGGATCCCCAGCCCCCTATATTCATATTATTATAAAGAAATTAGAAAGATAAGCCACTGGGAGATACTGATTGTCTACTTACATATATTATATATAATATAACAATAAGGAATTAGAAGCTCTAGAAACTCTCCAAATATATATATATATATCTATATATATATATATATTTATTTATTTATTTTGGTGGTACTGGGGGGTGGAACCCAGGGGCTTTCTACCTCCGGGCTATACTCCCAGACCTATTTTATATTTTATTTGGAAACAGGGTCTCAATACATTGCTGAGAGCCTCACTGAATAGCTGAGGCTGGCTTTGATCCTCCTGTCTCAGCCTCCCAAGTGCGGGGATTACAAGTGTGCGCCACCACACCCAGCTCTACACATATATTTATGCTCTATATATTTATACATATAATAAATTATATATATTAACACATACAATAATAAAAGTTTACATATAGTTTATAAAACCATGTATGTATATACACGAGTGTGGATATATATACATATATATGTGTGTATATATATATATGTATATATACATTTCTTTTTTTCCCCCTTATATACCAACAACAAATAAGCTTGGTGTTGTTAGCTCTGTTTGAGTGACGGGGCACACAGGTTCTACGCATTCCAGGAACCTGCTTAAGCCCACACACCACACAGGTTCTGAATGATGGGAACAGAAGCACCAAGGCTCACAACAGTTCACTTCTCCTTTAGGAGAATAAGACTATACAACAGTTCACTTCTTAAGGAGAATAAGACTAGCCCATTGAAAAGCAGAGAGTAAGTAAGCCCAGAACCAAATGGTAGGGACTCCAAGTATAATATTAAGAAGATTGAGAGTTAAGTGAGGGTCGTACTATTTAGGCTTTGAGCAGAATGTTAGACTTGAATTAGGTTTGAGGATGAACAAGAACATGTGTAGGGAGAGAAGAGGGAAAACAATTCCATTATGGAGTAGATGGGCAAAACAAAAGAAAGGCACACTGTAGTTCTGGATATTTTCAATATTGCATATATTTAACTTTACTTTTTCAAGTAGAATAAAGCAAACTGTGATCCTATCTCACTTCTAACCATTATGAACAATTAGACTTTTGTTATGAAACTCTAGGCTGTCAGAGCTAGAAAAAAAGTTAAAAAATCTGTCCAGGGAACTTGGGGACAGTGAGGATTTTTAGTTCATAGAAACTTCTTGAATGTCTGTTACCCAGCTAAAATCCCGAAGGCCTGTTCTCCCCCCACAGTGCTATGAATAGGTGAGGTGAGAAAGCTCTCAGTACTGCGGACTCTCTGACTCTCTCTTTTCCAAGCATAAAGCACCCCCAATTCTGCTTAGCTTCCAGGATTGCAGGACTGTCAGACAGAAAGAAAAGATGAGGTACATGAAGTTTCTCTTAGGTGCAAATGTGGAGTTTCTTGGCTGCTGGAAGTCACCTTTCCATGACACTGTGGGGATTTATTGGCACGGATCATAATGTGTCACGGAGGCACCACTTCTCTCTGTGGAGTTGTGTCCAATCTGTAACAAAGTGAACATACCATAGGCTTCTGAGAAATGATGCTCAGAATGTGAAAAGAAAGGACTGTGAAGACTTGAAAAGGAAAGGGGAGTAAAGGAACAGGGAAATGTTGACTCTTTAATTGTAATCCTTGCTCTTATTGTGGAAATTATACTGTTTAAAAAAATCAAATCATTGTTCACAGACATTACTTTTTTTGGCTAGAAGATGAGAGCTGCTTTTTTTTAGCAGACAGAGAGGGCAGAAGATGAGAAGAAGAAGGAAGAGGAAGAGGAAGAGGAAGAGGAAGAGAGAAGAAGAAGAAGAAGAAGAAGAAGAAGAAGAAGAAGAAGAAGAAGAAGAAGAAGAAGAAGAAGAAGTAGTTTAAAGAACTGCTGATTCTAGGAGGATTCTTGGACAATCACTCAGAGGATGCACTTAAAAACTGGGAAGTCTAAAAATCAGAGTGACTAATGTGCACCTTCATTAAGGTGTGTGTGTGTGTGTGTGTGTGTGTGTGTGTGTGTGTGTGTTTACAAAATGATACAGAGAACTAGATTAGATGGCTTCTCTTCCAGCCTTACAAGTTGATGCTACATTTGAGTCATTTAGCCTAAAGGAACTGGCATTTAGATGTTTACAAGTATCTAGCAGGAACCCATTAGAAAACCCATATTGACAAAAATAAAATTTCCCAATTATTAGTATAATACAAAATGATAAAATCCTAGAGCAAAAGTTTCTGAAAATTTTCTGAAACCTTTGTCAATTGAGAAAGACACTATCTAAATAAATCTTGTTTTATTGCAGTACAGGAGAGCTTTGAGATATTTTTTACTTACACCATCATAAAAAGAAAAAGGAAGGCTATCGTTTTAGCCAACTTTCATAACTGTGACCAAAATATGTGATAAGAACATTTTAGAGGAGAAAAAGTTTATTTTGGTTGTTCTAGAGGTTCAATCCACTATCAGCTGACTCCAAGGCAGGAACATCATGATTGAAGAGTGTAGTAGAAGAAAGCTGCTCACAGCAGCTGGGAAGGACAGAAAAAGAGAGGTAGAGATAGAGAAAGAAAGAGAAAAAGAAGGAGGAGGAGGAAGAAGAGGAGAAGGAAAAGAAGATAGAGGAGAAGAGAGGAGAGGGAAGAGATACCAAGGACATAGTCCTCAAGCCCATGTGACCATCAACCTACCTTCTTCAACCATGCCCAGTGCATGCTACCACCCAGTAAATCCATTTAAATTATTAATCCATAGCCGGGCGTGGTGGCACACGCTCATAATCCCAGCATTTGGGAGGCTGAGACTGGAGGATCATGGTTCGTGGACAGCCTCAGCTACTTAGTGAGACTCTCTGTAACTTAGTGAGACCCTGTTTCAAAATAAAGAATAAAAAATAAGGCAGGGGGTGTAGCTCGGAGGTCGAATGCCCCTGGATTCCATCCCCAAACCTGCAAAAAAAAATAATAAGTTATTAATCCATCAATGGTTTTATCTTCTGATAAGGCTTAAGCCCTGATTCAGTTATTTCATCTTGGAGCATTTCTGCATTGCCAACACATGAGCTTTTCTGGGGATTTTCCAGATCCAAACATAATAGCTATCTTCTTTACTCTGCCTTAACCTTGCTTTTGTATTTTGTGCACACATCCCTAAATAAATGAACAATATTCAGGAAATTTTGGTATTCTGCCAGTATAGATGCTAAATCTGAAAAGGCATTGTACATGACTGCAATGTTTATAGAGACTTTATGTTCTCTGATTACCTTTTACAAATGTCCCTGGTTATGAGCAGAACTTTTAAGCAAATATACAAACTTCTTATTCAAAGCCTTGTTACTTTCCATGAAAGTCTCTTAGGCTTCATTCACTAAATAGAAACCTACTATGTGCCAAGCATAACTTTAAATACTGAAGAGACAATAAGAATATGATGAACATGGTTCTTATCCTTAAATAGTCACCATCTGGGCTTCCAACTCCTTTAGACAACATTCTATCCAGTGATAATTTGATACAATTAGAGGAAAAATTCCTTTGTGTAAATCTAGACTATTGCCAGAATTGTAGTAATACTTAAAATATAGAATTTTGGAATTGGAAAGAAGTTGGGAAACATTCCCTCTGAGTTAAGAATATATTTCAAAAATC
The DNA here is from genome assembly GCF_963383645.1 of Muscardinus avellanarius. Taxonomy (NCBI): domain Eukaryota; kingdom Metazoa; phylum Chordata; class Mammalia; order Rodentia; family Gliridae; genus Muscardinus; species Muscardinus avellanarius. Next base: position 32,279,601 of record NC_137789.1, on the reverse strand, counting down.
ACTAGTAGTTCTAGATAAATCAGATTTTCCAATTTATTCATAATGTGGTAAACTAGAGTATATTATTGTAGATCTACACCAGCAGCACTGGTAAGGGAAGCAGGCAACAAGAAACCAATTTCACATTTTGCTTCTTATTTCTGAAATGGTTTTCTGTCATAACTCTGGAAAACCAACACCCTGAATTTTGTATATGATCATTAGGCAGCTCAGGAATAATTTATACTAAGAGGTTTTGGCCTGTATGTACCCTGGAATTTGCCAAAATTAGTAATGTGATATTCCATATTTAGCAAACCTATAGAGCAATAAATAATGACACATGCCTATTGAAGAGTGCTGCTTGTTTAAATTCTTTCTTGTGGCATTCATGAAATGCAGGGAACTTCCAACTCAAATTCTGCAGTATTAGGCAGCAAGTTGTACCCTGAACCAAACCACATGGTGATCAGCTCTATTCCCATTATCAACTCAACCCAGCGATGGTTACCAGACCTTACTTGCAATGTTAACATTTGGAACAGATTAGCAGCAGTTAGGCTGAAATGAGAAACCTCCATTTTACTAAAGGCTCAGAACATATCATACTGTAAAATCAGAAAGACTAGTAAGAAAAATTATGGGGGAAAGAGTTCACTGTCTACCTTGGCCTCTCCCTCCAGGACATGTAATTTTCCTTTTGTGAGAGCCTTTTTCAGGGGAATGGAATGTGGGGTATTGGGAGGATTAGGAGCTATTAACCAATCAGTCTCCAGAGGTGGCCCACCTCACAGCCTATTGTTGAATTTATCTCTTTGTAGCCATGATCAATATAGGCCTTGGGCAACAAGGAGGATTGCTACACCTTAGTGGAATTTCCTTTGCTAGAAGTTCATGAACATATTCTCTCTCTCTCTCTCTCTCTCTCTCTCTCTCTCTCTCTCTCTCTCTCTCTCTCTCTCTCTCTCTCTCTCTCTCTCTCTCTCTCTCTCTCTCTCTCTCTTTCTCTCTCTCTCTCTCTCACACACACACACACACACACACACACACACACACACACACACACACACCAAGTTCAGAGTTTCACTCATTCGCTGAAATTTATGAAGCATTTGAACAGCCTAGATTTGGCCTCTGGATTTGAAAGTATTTGGCCAAATGTGGGCCCATCTCCCTAAGCTTTGTGCTCTCTACTTTTAACAATTCTTATTTATTTGTATTTTGATTAACACTTATTAATTGTATGCATTAACAGAGTTCAGTGTGATATTTCAACAGCACACAGTATGTACTAACCAAATAAGAGCAATTAGTATTTCCTTTTTCTTATTGTTCTTTTTATGTTTGAAATCTTCAAGCTTTTCTCTTCTAGATCTTCACATAATCTATATTAGGCTCTTCTGAATTATACTGTGCTATAGAGCACTATAACGTCTTCCTTCTTTCTAACTGTGGCCTTATTCACAATTGCTAATACATGGTATCAACTTAGGTGCTCATGGATGAATGGGCAAATAAAATGTTGTATACACAGATAATGAAATATTATTTACCCATAAATAAGAATTAAATCCTATCATTTTGGATAAAAATGTATAATATATACATGCAGTGGAATATTATTCAGTCATAAAGAAAATGAAATCCAATCAGTTCTAACAAAGTAGATGGAACTGGAAGAAATTTTGTTAAGTGAAATAGGCCAGCACAGAGAGACAAAACCCACATGTTCTTTCTCATATGTGGAAGCTAAAAAGATAGTTTACCTGAATGTGAAATAGTATAAACCAGAGATTGTCATTCCCACTTAAAAAGTATTTTAAGTACTTTCAAATGAGAATGATAAAAGATTTACTTTTGGAAATACTATTGCTTTAGTCTAGAAGAATTTTTAGAGGCCAAGAGTAGATAAAGGCCAGATAGGAGTTTTTTTTTCAATATGCAAGATGAATAATAATTGTGCCTAAGTAGTCTTTTTACACTTTTACCCACCTATGTTAATGGCTATATATATTTTTTAGAAAATCCACTATACTATATGTACTCTAAACTTTTTTTAACTTCACAACTACTGTGAATTTTTATCATTTAATATTTTTCTGCATTAATTTTAATGACCATATATTATTTCCTCAGGTCAGAATGTTATCCTTTATTGAATCATTCTATAGTTATGAACATTTGAATTTTTAATATTTCAGTAAATACTAATATACAGTTATCATTATCAATCCATCTTGGCCCATATCCAGGCTTTTTTATTAGTATAATTTTCTAGAACTAGAATTTTGGGGTCAAAGAATAATTGAAAATCAGCAGGGAGTGGTGACACACACCTGTAACCTCAGTACTTGAAAGGCTGAGACAGGAGAATTGCAGGATCTAGGCCAGCCTCAGCAACATAGTGAGACCCTTTGCAACTTAGTAAAACTCTGTTTCAAAATAAAACTGGGGGCTCAGAGGCAGGATGCCCCTACATTCAATCACCAGCACCACACACACAAAACAAGAGTAATTGAAAAGTCCTGGAATTTTATGGGGACTATCACCCTGAATATGACAGCAATTCAGATTCCTTTCTCAGTATCGCTGATTTCCACAAAGCATGCATGTGTATCGCATGCAAGATGTCCACACTGCATGCACCACTCTGCCTATGTTTGTTAATTTTAATTCTTTCTTATAGTACAAAGTGTCTCATGAATAATCAATGTACCTTTGTTTCTATGGTTTCAGATTTTAGAGTTAAAAGTGGAAATTGGGAAGGACTTGTGAAATTTGAATTGAGAATCCATTTAATAATCAGTGATAGATCTGAATTTATCAAATTCTCCCATTTATTTATATGATAGGATAGATAAAACTCCATCCATCAATACATCTATCCATTCACCCATCCATACATATATCCAACAAATATATTTGTAAGCAATAAAAAACATAATCCCTGCCCTCAAGTTTTATAATTTTAAATAGACTTTACTTTTATAGTAGTTTTAGGCTTATATCATAATTCAAGTATTTTATAATTACTAAAGTTAAAAGAAAAAAATCAGTTACTTAAACAGATGTGTATGTACTTTTGAAGTGAAAGAAAATATTTTTCTTAACTCTTTGATAGGGTGTCATTTTGTAGTAGCCTCAAATCTAAACATATTCTCACCTGCTTCTGAATCTTAAAGAAATCATGAAGCTAAATGAAATTATATGGTAGATCTTTAGAAAAATTATTTAAAAACTAGATGAAACCGGGCATACTAGCACATGATTTTAATCCCAGCTATTCATTAGATTAAGAGAAGAGGATTGCAAGTTCAAAACCAGTCTGGGTAACTTAGTGAGACCACCATCTCAAAAAGGGGTCAGAAGTGTAGATGTAGCTCAGTGGCAGAGTGCCTCTGGGTTTAATACTTAGTGGTGAAAAAAAAAATAACTAAAAAGAAAAAGGAAGTTCACTTCTACTATATACTCAAGTTTTCTTCACTGTTTCTTCAGGTAGTTAATTTGTTTTTGTTTGGGGTTTTTTTTTGGGGGGGGGCAGAGCCACCCAACAAAAAGGCAGCTCAGCAAGGCACTAAGCAAATCATCAAATAGGAAGCTTATATCTTTGAGGTCATGCAGTTTCCCATTTAACAGATCCTTCCTCTGTTATTCTTGCAGAACACCAAAACTGTGGTGTCTCTTTAGGCAGAAACATTTATTGTGTTAAATCCTTGTCAACTAACACTTCTCTTATGGTTTGGTTATAAAATGTCACAAAAGGGCAATGTGTTGAAGCCTTTCTCCCCAGTGCAGCGATGGTCAGAGGTGGGGCTTTTGGAAAGTGATTGGGCCACAAGGGCTCTGATCTTTTTAGTGAGTTAATCCATTGATGAATTTATAATTTGATGGCGTTTTGGAAAGTGGTAGAAACTGTAGAAGGTGGGTCCTAGTTGGAGGGAATGGGTCCTTGAGGGCATACCTTTGGCGTACTCTCTATCTCTCCTAGCCAATCATAGAGTGAAACTTTTGAAACTGGGAGCCAAAATAACTTTTTTCTTTTTTGATTTTTTTCAGGTTTTTTTTTTTAAACAGAGACGAAAAGCTTACTAACATAAATCCAGGAGGAGAGTTTAAGGTAGTGCTATGTTTGGGAGTAATTGCATTTTATTAGGGAGCTCTTTGAAAAGGAAAAATAAAAACCCTTTATGACCTAAAGTAGCAATGTATAATGGGATAGATTTTAAATAGTGATCTGTGGGAGCCATTTGGAAAGTTCTGAGGTGGATATTTGGAAAGGTTCTTCCCCAGCATCTCTTGTGTCACACCTGGTAAGCTGATGCTAGGTTGATTAAAGTTGACTCCGTTTTCTTTCCTGAATTAAGACGTTGGCTTTTTCCTCTTATCTGACTTCTACTCATTCTATTTTCCTGAAGTTTATTATTACCCAAAGGCCAAATCCAATGGACATTTTGCAGTTCCCATTCAATATGACAATTCCTTGGTAATGGCTTTCCCTCTCAAAATTGTTTGGCTTTGGTTTCAGCATCTCATTTTCTGGGTTCCATTTTTACCTCTTCCAATATTCCAAGCATCCTGGTCAGCTTTTTCTTTTTAATCCTCCCACATGATGATGCTGGTACAGTGTTGCTGATCATGTTGATGAACCTCTTGTCTCTTTTTGCCCTAGAACTTCTCAGGTGATTTCGTATAAACTTTAGTCTTTAGTTATCTCATTGCCTACCAGTCCCTGCCAGTCCACCCACTCTCTGAAGCTTCAGAAAACTTTGTGGTTAATGACATTTATATTCCCTTTAAGATATAAATGAAGCAAATTCATCATTAAGTTCATTATAATCTATTTGCATTTTTCTTGCATTTCCTGTCTCAATTAGTCGAATTACCATTTATTCAACAACTCTCCTTCAAAACTGCTAGGTAATTCTTTGTATGTATCCTTGAACTGTCATTTCTACTTCCAGTTGGCCACTACTTTCCTTTGTTCATTCTTCATCAGCTTCTCTTAATCCTCAATGATTCTCAATTAGGCTAAACCTTCACTTCCTCTGTCGACTTACAAGTCTATTTACTATAGGCAAAATAAGTAAATTGTTCTCTTTTGACAATAATGTCTTTGCCACACTGCCTCCAGATATGACCATTAAATGCCTTATCAATTAATATTATGGTCCTCTCTTTGTTATGAGAGAATCCATATCCTTCCTTCTTAATTTCCTTCCACTAATATAATGAATGCCTACCACAAGGCTGGTAATGGATAAATATTGGTGAACAAAGACTAATATTTTGTATATCTACTCAGTGACTGTGTTACATTCAATTTTATATGTTTACTGTCTCCTTCCCACCCCTCTCCTCATTGTCTATACCTCCCTTGGCTTCATTCCTTAAAAGGTATTTTAAACTTCTATTATTCCAATTTTATACGCACTCTGTTAATACAGTGTATTCTACAATTCCAGTAGCAACCTTTTGACTTCCTTTTGCCACATAAACGTGGGCACTGGGCATGACAAACTTTCTTACTAAAAGATAAGGAATCTTCATAGCCCATGCTGGTCTTGTTGCCTCTTGGGAAAGTCTAGTTTGATTTCATGTGTACTCCTTTGTTTTACTTAAGTATGTGTGTCATAGGGTTCCTGTTTGTTAGTAGACAATTTGCTGTGGATAGCTTACATTTCTGCATGTCTTGTCATTTGATGTGCTCACTGTCTTTGTTCTGGATTATTTTTCCCAGGTTGTTTATATAGTGTATAGCCTTGAAAACTGGAAATAGTGTCTCCCTATGGCGTGAAGGACAGGCATGTATAATTCCCATCATAAAAATAGTTGAGCCAGGCATGGTGGTGCACTCTTATAATCCCTGCGCTTGGGAGGTGGAGACAGGAGGATCGCGCAGGTTCAAAGCCAGCATCGCTGGCTTAAGAGACTCTGTTTCCAAATAAAAATATTTAAAAAAATAGGTCTGGGAGTGTAGCCCGGAGGTAGAAGGGTTTCCAGGAACCCCAGTGCCACCAAAAAATATATATAAATAAATAAAAAAAGGTTGAGCTCCCAAAGCTCAGAGTTTCTTTCTTGCCCCCAATTCAACCCGCTATGTATCAAGCATGACCTGACCCTTGTCACACTACTTTTGGGAATTGAGACTCAGGGAACAAGTTCAAGGAAGTGTGATACTTCTTCTGTGACTATGTCTGTAAAAAGTAAAAATCTTTCAGTTTGATTCAGGCATCTCCTGTTTTCTGACAGCATCATTAAAACTGGTGTGAGTTAACTCATTAGCTTGCTAAGAGGGTAAAATTTAAAACTTTGTAGTCTTGCCAATGTTTTTCAAGATCTAGCTTAATGCTTTCTCTTTGATGAAGATATCACTAATTCTCTTTTTAAAAAAATTATTGGTGTATTGTAAGCATACATTTGATTAGATACAATATATAATTAGATTATAGCCTTTGATCTACATTGCTAGTCTTTGCTTTTGGGGGGTCAATCAATTTTAGAAATTATTATTATTATTATTTATTAATTATTATTATTATTAGTGCATTGTAGTCATACATCTTAATGGGATATAAAATGGTAGAGGCATACATGCACACATCACTCATTTAGCCCTTCCCCAGTTCCCACCTCATTTCCTCTCCCTCCCTCCCTCATGTTTGGCTTACTGATTGGCTTTGATATGTTTGTGAATGCATAACATGTGCATTTGGGTGCTTCCCTCTTTCCCCTACCCATCACTCTCAGTTAGGTCACCTTATTTACTCATCTAAGGTTTTGACTTCTTTGTCTAGAGTCCCTCCTATGTCCCAGTTTTTCTCCCTAGATTCTGCATTTTAAAAAGAACATCTGACTTTTCACTTTTTGTGACTAATTTCACTTACCACAATGTTCTCCAGCTCTATCCATTTCCTGCCAATCACATAATTTTGTTCTTGTTTATGGCTGAGTAAAATTCCATTGTGTATAGATTTCATAGTTTTGTAATCTGTTCATCTGTTGATGGACATTTTGGCTGGTTCCATAGTTTGGCAATTGTGAATTGTGAGTCTAACATAGATACACGCATTAATCTAGTAGTTTGGTTTCCATTTTGGGGGGTAAATAAGATATCAGATTCTTATGGGCAAATTTTATTCTTATCGATCTTTGGTCTTCTAGAGCTCTGCTCTCTATAGTAACTGACACATTATGCTGCAATTGTGTATTTATTAGTCTGTCTCTTGTCTAGATTAATAGCCCTTTAGAATCAGATGCTGTCAGCCTTTCATATCTGTGAGTTCTGAATCTGTAGATTCAACCAAATGTACAAAGAAAATATTCAGAAAAATTGTTTATACTGAGCATGTTTAAATTTGTCATTATTCCCTAAATAACACAGTGCAATAACTATGTATATAGCATTTTACATTGAATTAGATATTACAAGTAATCTAGAGAGATTATTTAGCATATTTAGGAGTATGTGCCTGGGTTATATGCAAATCTATGCCTTTTTTTGTGGTACTGAGGATGGAACCCAGGGGCATTCTACCTTCAAGCTATACCTCCAGCCCTATTTTTTGTTTTTATTTTGAAACAGAGTCTCACTGAGTTGCAAAGGGCCTAAGTAGCTGAAGCTATTCTTGAACTATGATCCTCCTGTCTCAGCCTCCCAAATGCTGGGATTACAAGTGTGCATCACTATGCCCGGCTTCTATGCCATTTTTTAAGAGGATTTGAAACTAGGCATGGTGGTGCATGCTTGTAATCCCAGAATTCAGGAGGCTGAGACAGGAGGACTGTGGTTTGAAGATAGCCTCAGCTGCTACTTACGCCCTTTGCAACTCAGTAAGACCCTCTTTCAAAATAAAGAATAAAATGTAGGGCTGGGGAGTGTAGCTCAAAGGTAGAACGCCCTGGGTTCCATCCCCAGGACCGTTAAAAAAAAAAAAAAAAAGAAAGAAAGAAAGAAAGATTTGAGCACCTGTGAATTTAGGTATCTGTGGGGGAGGGTGTTCCTGGAACTATCCCTTATAGATACTGAGGAACAGCAATACTGTTGGGAAAGGCAATCTCATGTGTGAAATCTTTCAATTCCTCTTATTACATAGAGTGGAAGTTTGTCCTGGAACACCTCCTTGCAAGAATCTTAACAGTCTATGCTGGCCTTAACAACTTGTGTGGGAATAGCTTTGCTTTTTTAGACTTAATGTGTACTCATTTGTTCTGCTTAAGCATGTACGTCCTATGGTACCTGTCCCACTACACTGCTGTTATCTGTTCTCTGTGAGAAAGGGATGATGTTCAATTGGACCAGCTATCTAAGAAGAACTCATACACACTACTAAAGTTGGTCTTTCTGTCTAATTAATATACAAGGAAAACTTTATTCCATCCACTACTTGATTTACACAATGTATTTTCTTGGAGACTCCAACGCTAAGATGTAGTGGGTAGAAGTGTTCAACAGATACCAGGTTATAGTTACCTGGTAGCATTTGTGGAAGTCACCTGAAGATATTCAGCAAACATTGAGGAAGCATTGAATGAAATTCTCCTTTTCTTTACTCCTTCCTAGTCATCCTAATTTTTCTTAAGCATTGAGAAACTTTATGTTTATTTTTCCTTTCAAAGCATGTCTATGGCTTTTTATCACCCTCCGTCTAGTCTATTATATAACCTCTGGAAGAAATGCTTACTCTATACCTCAGTCCTAATTAGAAATATCCCAACTGCATAAACATTTGTTTATTGGAATTGCTTTTCCATTATGAGATAAGGCCACATCTCCATGAATACTGAAAATGCCTTGTCAAACATTCTTGGTTTTAACATTTCATACGAAAATTGCTTTTTCACAATGTATACATGCTTGTGCCTAAGTAAAATCATGCTGTTAGAATGTTTACTTATTTTTAAGTCTGAAGATTTTGTAAGCCACCCCTCAGTACTGAATGAACTTGTTCTTGTCTCTAATTTGTGATACGAGGCTGCACGCTGTGATCAGGCTGTTTACGTTGACGCTGCTAGTAATTTTTTTTTTTTTTTTTTTAGTTTTCTACCATTCAGGATTCTATTACTTAAGCCACATTTTCTATTACCTAATTATCTTTTGGAGCTGGCCTAAAAACACTAAGGGAATTATAGTGATGAGAATGACAATCAGTAAAATGGAAAGAAACAATTTTGAGTATTAGTTAATATAGGAAAAGTCTATGTTTGATAACAATATTCTCCTTCAATCCCTTTGGGTTAATTCACTGGGTTCAGTGACATCCCAGGAAAAATGTCTTCCATACAGAAACTTGATCATTGAGGCTACTTAGGTCTGACGGCTCCATCACCCCCGCATCAGTAGGACGCCTTGGCAAAAGAAGACAGTGAATGGGGAGTTCATCACCTGTCCAAATTCTGCTGATAGCATTGAAAGCACATGCCCCACTGAATTGCAAAGGTTGAGGAGGGTAGCTAGCACTGCCAATTAGTACAGACTAGATGTATCTAAAATTTGAAATGAGGGTTAAAGCATGTAAATCATAAAGTCTGAGAGGAAACTACCATTTTTTTGAGTGCTTTCTGTAAATGGTCTCAGACTCCTTTGATTCATGACACCTTTGATATCTCGTTTTTTTGTTGTTGTTTTTTCTTGGCATGAACTTAAGTGCATAACTAATTGTGTTGTCCTCTGAGTGTTAGGTCAAAACAATTTAAAGTGCATTTATAATCTAACAACTTAGTAGCCTGTTGGAAACAATCATACACTAAGTTGGAAGAGAAAAGTGTTTTTTTTTTAATTTTAGTCTTAACCACACTTACTTACTAATAACACGTGTGGGGCTTCTTAAGCTCTGTCTACCTCTCAGACTTTGAAATCAGATTGTACACCACCACCTTCATTTTCTCTTCTACACTCATTTTTTTCAATGCTTATTTGTTTATTTTCATCAGCCATCAAAACTCAGCCTGAAAAAGGTTTGACATCTCCAAAAGGCAGATAGTATGATCTAATTCTGGACCTGTGAGCTACCTTGAGTGAGTAGGCCACACAATGGCTGATAGATTTCAAGTATTGTCATATTTCTCTCAATACTTTAAGTCTCCTGTGGTACACCTGTAAGCACTGCAGTGCTCTGGGGTGCCTCTGTACACATAGTTTGGGAACCATGGACCTATTGGCCTAGGTACTATATATCTATCGCTTATTTACAACAGCCTGAAAGGTAGGTGTTATGAGTCCTAAGTTGGATAGAGAAACTAAAGTTTGAAACAGGGTATAAATTGTACCCTGAGCATCCTAGTTAGTAATTAGCAGAGCAGAGGCTTGAACTCAAGCCTTCTGGCTCCAAACCCCATTGCCTCATGCCATGTGTCATGAGATTTGCAGGATTAAGGTTTTCACAGCTTCCTCTCCCTATGACCTTTCTGGAGGTTTTGAGCATTCAAGTGACTATTTTTAAAAAACATGTGGAAGTGCTTGAAACTCATGGAAATTATTTCAAGCCATGTCTAGTTTTTTTTTTTTTTAGGTTTAAGGCACACCTGCTAGAAAATAAATTTTCTTCAGCAGAGATTAAAGAACTTTACAATGGCCTTAAAATGGCCCCAAGGAAGACTATTTGAGCTTTGAAATCCAGACAGTAAATTTCAAATTAACTTGTAATTATTTTACTGCTAATTTTTAATGTGACATTCAGTAAGAACCACATATCACTTTTCTCCAGCTGTGAGGATAGTTCCTATAACCTGAGCCTTCTTCACCAGCTGTTACCTGATTCAGCATGGTCCAGATTGGAATTTTTCCAACTCTTCCTGAATATAATTTCCAAGTCTCAATAGACCCATGCAAAAATGAACTATAACTATAATCTTTCATGTTGCTCATAGTTCTATTTAATTATTTGAAATACTACCTGATAAATAGTGCAATCAGAAAAATTCCAGCTTAACAGTAACTACTTCCACATCACTTTCCTGCTCTCAGCTAATTTGAAACAGGTCTTGGATTACTACTTCTAAATTATGTAAACCCCTAATCAATGATTAATTTAAGACTCTTCAGACTACGGCATTTTTTTGTGTGTGTGGTTCCTAACTGTCATATATTCAGGTGAGTCAAATTAATATTTTTCTTAGATTTTTTAGGACTTTATTTCATCCCAAACTTGAAAACAGAAAATGTTTCTGAACATGGAATTAAAAGCATATTTGTATTAAATATCCCTAAACAGATTACAGTTCAGAAGAACATCTGACTAGTGGAAAAATTGTTTTCCGTTTAAGAACAATTTCATCAGCAAATGGAAATAAATTATTATTTGGGGAGCATTAGATGCCTGTGAATGATCTGCATTTTACACTTATCATTTTACCCCCATCTAAACATAACAATGCGAGGTCACTGTTATTACCTTAATTTTACATATAGAAAAACTGACAAACTGAGATTCTGAGGAAATCTTCCAAGCTTATAAGTGAGTAAACATTAGAGCTTCCATTTAAACTCATATGTCTGGCTTTTGCCCACAGGGCCATGCTACCCTTAGATCAAGATACATGTGAGCAATGGCTTCTGTGTTTTATATTTTGTCATGGTGACTGCATATAAAAACATGATATTAATATGTTGATAAAATTTTTAGTTGATAAATAAAATAACACCAGGATTTTTAAGGAGGTAATTAGTGCTAATTGAGGATGTTGGCATTTAATGAGCCATGTAACATACATGAATTTTGTAAAAGTGATTTGTTTTCAGTTCTTTTGTTGTTTTGCATTAGGCATCTCAAGAAATCTCAGGGAGTGAGCGAAGACCCATGGTACTGAAACATATTGGGCCAGATTCCAGGCTCTTCTACTTTCTTTTATTTTTTATTTTTTATTTTTATTTTTAGGCAGTACCAGGGGCATTCTACCTCCGAGCTATGCCGCAGCCCTATTTTTAATTCTTTTTTTTGAAACAGGGTCTTACTGAGTTGCAAAGGGCCTGAAGAAGTAGCTGAGGCTGTCCATAGACCCGGATCCTCCTGTCTTAGCCTCCCGAATGATGGAATTACAAGTGTGAGCCACCATGCCCAGCACTCTTCTACGTTCTATCTCTGTGATCAAGAGTCAGTTGCTCTGTCCATGGCTCGGTTTCTTTGTACACTGAAAGGATAAAATACATGATCTTCAGTTCTTCTGAGTACTACAATTCTGTGATTTTATTAAGCACATTCCTGTTCTTTAAGTCATTCCCAGTGACTCATGAAAATATATTGAGAAGCTGGTGCTATCTCTAACTCAGAGCTAAAAAAATGCCTTTAAATTTGGTTTGGGGTGAAACCATTAAAATTATAACCAATTGCACTAATGAACTTATTGCTGTATAAAAATATATTACTACAAATTTTGTAGTATAAACTATCACATATCTGTTATCTTGTGGTTTCCATGGGTCAGAAATTGCAGCCATCATTCAGTTAGATCCTTTAGTGAGTTTTACAAATCTGTAATTAAGGTGTCAGGGGCCACATTAATTTCTGCAGCTTGGTATTTTTCCAAGTGCAAGCTGTGATAGAGTTTATCCCCTCTTGGCTATAGTGTGAAGGCCCCCATTTTCTTGTTGGTGTTGGCCAGCAGCAGGCAGCGCTTAGCTCTTGGAAGTTACCTGCAATGTCTTCCCATATGGCTTCTTCACAAGTCCTCTCCAAGTCTGAAGTCTGGGAGACTTTACTTCTTCAAACTCAATAGTCTTTCCCTTATGCCTGCAAAAACAGCCCCTCATAAAACTATAGTGGGTTGAAAAACTTCCTGTCCTCAGCACGCATTCAGGTCCACCTACATCCTCACAATGTGACCATATTTGGAAACAGGAACTTTGTAGACCCTAAATAGGAACGTTGTAGACCCTATTTAGTCTTTGCAGACTCCTAGTTGGTTATGATGAAGTCATACTGAGGTCAGGCAGGCCCTCGCCCAGTGGCTTGTGATCTTGTTAGAATAGAAAAGAGACACACAGAGGGAAGATGGCCTTATGGCAAAGGAGGCAGAGACTGGAGTTAAGATGTTGAAAGCTAAGGAACACCAGCAATTGTTGACAACCTCCAAAAGCCAGGAAATGGAAAGACAGATAACAAGAAGCAAATTAAGAGAGTGCGTCCTATCACGTGTGTGTGTGTGTGTGTGTGTGTGTGTGTGTGTGTGTGTGTTACCAGGGTTTGAACGCAGTGGCACACATTCTACCTCGAAACCACATTCTGAGCACTGTTTTACTTTTTGTTTTGAAACAGAGTCTCACTTGGTTGCTGAGAGGCTTGTTAAGTTGCTGAGGCTGATCTCAAACTGAATCTGTGATCCTTCTGTCTCAACTTCCCAAATATAGGATTACAGGTGTGGGGGCCACCATGTCCAGCTATTTTATCACCTTTGCCATATTCCATCGGCTAGAAGCAAATCAGAGATTACTCCCATTCTGAAGGGAAAAATATTATACAAAAGAGTAATTTTATGGGGATCATTTTAAAATTGTCTACAACATCAATTCAAGGTTATATATATTTTTCTTGTGAGAGTGAATCTCTATGATACATAGAATGAATTAAGGCTCTACTTAAAACTACTCACAATCTATAATTATTTCAAAGTTATTTGCAAAGGTATTTAATCCAAAAGTTTCAGTGTAATTTATGCTTTAAAAATGAAGACGTTTTAAAAGTCCAACATTATGGTGGATATTTTTTGAGGGTTTGGGGATGGAACCCAGGGGCATTTGACCTCCGAGCTATACCCCCTGCCCTATTTTTTATTCTTTATTTTGAAACAGGGTCTCACTAAGTTGCAGAGGGCCTCATTAAATAGCTGAGGCTGTCCGCGAACCGTGATCCTCCGGTCTCAGCCTCCGGAATGCTGGGATTACAAGCGTGCGCCATCACGCCCGGCTGGATTTTTTAAAAAATTGGATTCAATAATATTTTGCTTAAAAGTTATTTTGTGGATTAAAGTTAATTGATCACTTGATAATATAAAGCAGGACAACAAAGAAATTTATTAGCTAAACTGTCCTTTCAAAAGCATCATTAGCACCCCAAGAGATATTGGATAGTAGACTCAATTACATCAAGAATTTACCACATTTTCAGCATTGTACAATAATACTAAGTACATACTTGCCATTTCAAATGACACAATGATGTGGTTAAAGGAAAGTTGAAACTCTACAGCCAGCAAAATCATCACCCTTAGATTACTCTGGCTAGGATACACTCACACAAAACATCACTAGATTCCACTCATATTTATTAGCTTTCACAGAACTGCAGTTCAGGGTTAGCAAGAAGCAACAAAGCAAAACAGTGACTCCATTTAACCATAGGGACCCCGTGGTTTTCATATTGGTTCTCGAATCCAAGCTGTTACCAATACTGTGTAATGCAGTCAGATTTGTGAACGAATGTTCCAGACATATCTTTCATATTTTCCTATGGATTTCTTTGTGGGCTGTCAGACCGGCATGTGTTTTTCTTTGGGTAGTGCCATAGAACTCTCTTATGGGATAGATTTCAACCCTTAGTCAGCCTTGGGGAAAAATGAATGTTTCCCTATATATAAACTTAGTACATATCATGTTGCATAACTATTCTGGGTGCATGGTCCCCGTACATGTTGGATATTCTCTGGGGTTTAAACTTTAAGAGATAACTTGTTTAAAAATCTATTTAGTATTGTCAAAGATAGAGGCTTACATACTTTCTTATGTAACTGCTGTCAGAATCAAGTCCCTAAACGAGTCTTGATGCTATAAAGACCGCATTTAAAATTCTTTTTCCTGGCCAAGTTCCCATCTTTAACAGTGCATGTATAATCCTTTAGGGTATCGGTATTTAATACTGTCAGAAAAAGGTATTAAATGCCATAATCCCAGAAAAATTATTTGCGTAATATCAAACATGAAAAAAATATATTTTAGGCCTCTAAACTAAAAAATTTCAGGTAATATAATGAAGTGAATGAAATTGCTTCACACAAACAAGTTCATATGGTCAAATTCCCTGGATCTGGATTTTAGCAAAGTGAAGTTTTCTACAGGTCCCTGATGAAACTTCGATGATCAAAGGCAGCATTTCTCCCCTGATTTTTCTGGATTTGGTCTCTTAATGAGAAAGGTCAGAATCCTATAGATAAGATTACAAGCTCTGGAATCAGTTGATTTGTGTTCAAAATTCAAGCTCTGGCAGTTTTTACCTGCAAAGTGGGATAGTCTGGTAATCATAGAGGCTTTGGTAATGATTCAATAATGAGTGTAAATTGCATAGCATGGAACCTGGCACATAGAAAGTGCTCAATATAAAAGAAGCAACAAAAAATTTGATCTCAACGCTTCCTTCCAAGTGAGAGTGAAGTGAACTCAAGCTATGGAGAAATTTACAAATGACCTTGGGGTTTTCTTTGGTTTAGAATAATTTGGCACTATCCATCCAGGTAGGAAGAAAAGGCATCCATTAGCCATTTACTGCATTTCCGATAGCAGGCTAGAGTTTTGGGATGGAAGAACTCTTCAGATTTTCAAAAGAAATTGATTAGCTATCCTTATTTTTAAAAAGAAAATTAAAGCTAAAATAATAATAAAAGGAATTATCAGAGCGGCGATTTAAACTCGTATCTGTTTGATTCCTGAAGTGAAGCTCTTGCTCCATTATGCTTATTCTCAGAGTGAAGTCCCCTAAAACAAGTGATTTCTGTATAGGCTTCTTTCATAAACCTATACAGAAGGCTATCATACAGGAGGCTTGCTATTTCCCGTGAAAAGACACTGATGTTTTTAAATGGTGAGTAAGCCTAGAAACTGTTTGAAACATGATTAGAGATACAATATCGATACATTCTCAAACTCATTCACATAGATCTTTCTCTTGGCTTTCCAGCCCCCATATATGTGCAGTCATGTCATAACTTTTATTTATTTTTTTTTTCAGTTTTTTTATTTTTATTTTTTATTTTTTAATTTATTTTTTTATTGGTGCAATGTATTCAAACATCACAGTGGTATAAAGAAAATACTTTTGTAGACATACATGCACATATCACCCAGTTAGCCCCTACCCGATCCCCACCCCATTCCCTCCCCATCCCTCCTTATCATGCTTGGCTTAGTGGTTGACATCTAGTATTATAGCAATTTATCTAATATTAACATTGATAATCTCACATAACAGTTTCATTTGTCTGGTACCAAGCTTTTGATGACTTAAAGATAACATTTCAATATTTCTTTTTGCTTTCTTTCTTACCAGAGAATATTTTTTCTTTTTTTTTTTTAGGTGAAACTATAATGCATTTATTTATTTATTTTTCAGAAAAAATCTATCCTGATATGGAATATGAATTCTAGATACCCAAAACAATCTCGAAAAAGAACAATGCTAGAAGATGTATATTTTCTGATTTCACACCATATAAAGCTACAATAATTGAAACAGTGTAGTACTGTTCTAAAGGCAGATATATAAACCATTTGAGTTAAGAAAAAGCCTAGAGATAATTTCTTCCATACATTGTCAAGTTATTTTTGACAAGGTTTCCATGAACTTTTGGTGGAGGAAATACTAGTCTTTTAACTAAATATTGTTGAAAAATAATAATACATGAAAAAGAATAAAATTGGACCCTTACCTAACACATATACAAATATTAACTCAAAATAGATAAAAGACCTAAATATAAATCTTAATACTATAAACTTTTAGAAGAAAATCTGGGTCATAAAACCTCACAACATTGAAATTGGCAGTGATTTCTTGGATATGATTTCAATGGCACAGGTAACAAAAGGGTAAATAAACTCCCTAAAAAATAAAAAAAATTGTATATCCAAAGACAATGTAAACAGAGTTAAAAGTTACTGATCCTCTTCCAAGAGTTCCTCCTATGACCCATTTTTCCCTAACTCTCACATATTAGGGAAAGCATCTGATTTCTTATTTTTTGTGACTGACTAATCTCACTTAGCATAATGTCCTCCAGTTCCATCCATTTCCCTGAAAATGATGTAATTGAGTTTTTTTTTGATGGCTGAGTAAAATTCCATTGTGTACATATCCCACAGTTTTGTAATCCATTCATCTGTTGATGGATATCTTGGCTGGTTCCATAGTTTGGCAATGGTGAATTGTGCAGCTATGAACATAGATACACATGCATTAGTTTGGTAGTTTGGTTTCTTTTCTTTTGGGTAGATACCCAACAGTGGTATTGCTGGATCAAATGGTAGGTTTGTTCCCATTCTTCTGAGGATTCTCCATACTGTTTTCCAAAGTGGTTGCACTAATTTGCAATCCCACCAACAATGTCTTAGAGTTCCCACTTCTTCACATCCTTGCCAGCATCTGTTGTTTGTGTTTTGAATGATTGCCATTCTAGTTGGAGTTAGGTGAAATCTCAGGGTAGTTTAGATTTGCATCTCTCTGATTGCCAGTGATGTTGAGCATTTTTTCATGCATTTATTGGCCATTTGAATTTTTTCTTTTGTGAAGTGTCTATTTAGTTCATTTGCCCATTTGGTTATTGGATGCTTTGTTTTCTTAGTGTTGAGTTTCTTGAGTTCTCTGTATATTCTAGATATTAGTCCTCTATCAGTGGTGTAGGTGGCAAAAATCTTCTCCCATTCTGTTGGCTCTCGATTGAGGTTCTTGATAGTTTCCTTTCCTGAACAGAAGCTCTTCAGTTTCATGCAATCCCATGTATTGATTCTCCTTTTAATTTGTTGTGCCTTTGGGGTCTTGTTGAGGAAATGTTTGTCTGTGCCTATGTGTTTTAGTGTTGGACCTATGCCCTCTTCAAGGAGCTTCAAGGTCTCTGGTTTAATTTCCAAGTCTTTGATCCATTGTGAGTTGACTTTTGTACAGGGTGAAAAAGTGGGATTAACATCTAATTTTTGGCATATGGTTAACCAGTTTTGCCAACACCATTTGTTGAAGAGGCTATCTTTTTTCCAGTGTATGTTTTTGGCCCCTTTGTCAAAAATCAATTGGCTGAAAGTGTGTGGACTTGTTTCTGGGTCTTCTATTCTGCTCCATTGGTCTATATATCTGTTATTTTTCCAGTACCATGCTGTTTTTATTACAATGGCTTTGTAGTATAGTTTAAAGTCAGGTATTGTGATTCCTCCTGCGTGGTTTTTGTTGCTGAGAACTACCTTAGCTATTCTGGGCTTTTTGTTATTCCAGATAAATTTAAGGACTGATTTTTCTATGTCTGTGAGGAATGATCTTGGTAGTTTAATGGGCATTGCATTAAATCTGTAGATCACTTTTGGGAGGATGGCCATTTTAATGATATTTATTCTGCCAATCCATGAACATGGAAGATCTTTCCATCTTCTAAGATCTTCGATTTCTTTTTTCAGTGTTTTATAATTTTCTTTGTAGAGATCTTTTACCTCCTTGGTCAAGTTTATTCCTAGGTATTTTATTTTTTTGTGGGAGATCCTGAGTGGAAGTGTTTTCTGAATTTCTTTTTCAGTGGATTTATGGTTGGTGTACAGGAAAGCTTCTGATTTTTTAAGATTGATTTTGTATCCAGATACCTTGCTGAATTTGTTGATCAGTTCTATAAGCCTTTTGGTTGAGTTTTTGGGTTTTCTAAATATAGTATCATGTCATCTGCAAATAGTGAAAGCTTAAGTTCTTCTTTTCCTATTTGTACTCCTTTGATTTCCTTTTCTTGCCTTATTGCTCTGGCTAGAGTCTCTAGTACTATATTGAAGAGAAGTGGTGATAGTGGACATCCTTGTCTCGTTCCAGTTTTTAGGGGGAATTCTTGAAGTTTTTCCCCATTTAATATGATGTTGGCAGTGGGCTTATTGTAGATTGCCTTAATAATGTTGAGATATGTTCCTTCTATTCCAATTATCTGCAGTGTTTTATCAAAAATGGATTTTGATTTTTATCAAATGCTTTTTCAGCATCTATTGAGATGATCATGTGGTTTTTGTCTTTGATTCTGTTTATATGATGAATTACATGGATTGATTTTCGTATATTGAACCAGCCTTGCATCCCTGGGATGAACCCTACCTGATCATGGTGAATGATTTTCTTGATGTGGTTTTGAATGCGTGCTGCTAGTATTTTGTTTAATAGTTTTGCATCCAAGTTCATCAGAGATATAGGCCTGTAGTTTTCCTTCCTTGAACGGTCTTTATTCGGTTTGGGTATTAGTGTGATGTTGGCTTCATAGAATGTATTTGGGAGAGTCCCGGTTTTTTCTATTTCCCGAAATAGTTTGAGTAGTATTGGGATAAGCTCTTCTATAAAGGTTTTATAGAATTCAATTGGGAAACCATCTGGTCCTGGGCTTTTCTTTGATGCTAAGCTCTTTATTGCTGTTTCAATCTCTTTGATTGTTATTGGTTGGTTTAAGTGTTCTATATCTTCTTGACTCAGTTTAGGAAGGTTGTATTTATCTAGGAAGTTGTCGATTTCCTCCAGATTTTCCATTTTGTTGGAGTATAGTTTTTCAAAGTAGTTTCTGATAATCCTCTGGATTTCTACGCTGTCAGTAGTAATGTCTCCTTTTTCATCCCTTATCTTCATAATTTGGGTTGATTCTCTCTTTTTTTTAGTTAGGTTGGCTAGTGGTTTATCAATCTTGTTAATTTTTTCAAGAAACCAGCTTTTGGTTTTGTTGATTTTCTGTATTATTTTTGTATTCTCTATTTCGTTAATTTCTGCTCTAATTTTAATAATTTCCCATCTTCTTCTGGCTTTGGGGTTCAATTGTTCCTGCTTTTCAAGGGCTTTGAGTGTCATAAGGCTATTTATTTGAAGATTTTCTGTTTTTCTTATGTGAGCACTCAGTGCTATAAATTTTCCTCTTAATACTGCCTTCAGAGTGTCCCAGAGGTTTTGATATGTTGTTTCTTTATCTTCATTTGTTTCTAGAAATTTCTTGATTTCACCTCTTACATCTTCTATGACCCATTCTTCATTCAGAAGTGTGGTGTTCAGTCTCCACATGTTTATGTTGTTTCTCTGAGTCTTCTTATAGTTGATTTCTAGTTTCATTCCATTATGGTCTGAAATGACACAAGGAAGTATGTAACATTTTTTAAATTTGCTAGTGCTCATTTTGTGTCCCAGGATGTGATCTATTTTGGAGAAGGTTCCGTGAGCAGCTGAGAAAAATGTAAACTCTGCTGTAGTTGGGTGAAATATTCTATATGTGTCCAACAGGTCCATTTGGCTAATGGTGTTCTTTAGTTCTGAGACATCTTTACTGACCCTTTGTCTGGAAGATCGGTCTAGTATTGTGAGAGGTGTGTTGAAGTCTCCCAGTATTATTGTGTTAGGATTTATGTGTGACTTCATGTCACAAAGAGTTTGATTTATGAAAGTAGCTGCCCCTATGTTTGGGGCATAGATGTTGATTATTGTTATTTCCTCTTGCTGGACTATTCCTTTTACCAGTAAAATGTGACCTTCTTTGTCTCTTCTAATAAGTTTGGGTTTGAAGTCTAACTTGTCTGATATCATAGTTGCTACTCCTGCTTGTCTTCGAGTACCATTAGCATGGATTACCTTGCTCCAGCCCTTTACCTTGAGTTTGTTCCTATCTTTACTTGTAAGGTGTGTTTCTTGTAAGCAGCAGATGGATGGATTCTGGCTTTTAATCAATTTTGCCACTTTATGTCTTTTTATTGGGGAGTTGAGGCTGTTTACATTCAATGTGATTATAGAGAGATAATTTTTCAATTCCTAACATGTTAAGATCTTATTTCTGTTTGAGATACTGTTTATTCTTCTTTGCTTAGTTGTCTGCTGGATGGGAATTCTTGTTTCTTTGGTTCTAGCGTGTATTACCCATTTCCTCTTTGCAGTTAATCTCCTTGAGTATTTTCTCTAGCGCTGGTTTTGAAGACATAAATTCCTTCAGTTTCTGTTTGTCATGGAAGTTTCTTATTTCCCCATCTAATTTGATGGATAGTTTTGCTGGGTAGGAAATTTTTGGCTGGAAGTTGTTTTCTTTCAGAGTTTGGAATATGTTACTCCATGCCCTTCTGGCTTTCATAACTTGGTTTGGGAATTCTGGAGTGATTCTAATTGGTTTGCCTCTGTATGTCACGTGGCCTTTTGTTTTTGTTGCCTTTAAGATTCTCTCCTTGGCTTCCACATTAGTCATTTTGACAATTATGTGGCGTGGGGATCCTCTTCTCTGATCCTGTCTAAAGGGAGTTCTATAAGTTTCCTGGACCTGTGTATCGACCTCTTCCTCTATGTTTGGAAAATTTTCTGCTATTACTTCCTTGAAGAGATTGTTGATCCCTTTGGTTTCACCTTCTTTACCCTCCTCTATTCCAATTATTCTTAGGTTAGCTCTCTTGAAATGGGCCCATATTTCTTCAATGTCAGATTCCTGCTGTCGGGTTTTTTTTTTTTTCTAAGTTAGAAACTATGCGTTCATTTTTGGAATGATCATCTTCAAGAAGTGAGATTCTATTCTCCATGTGGTCTAATCTGTTGTTTATACTTTAAATTGAGGCCCTTACTTCATTAATTGCATCCTTTATCTCTTTTTGACTCTCTCTAAATTCTTTTCGAAAGTCTTCTATTATTTCTAAAGTTATTTTCCTAATTTGTTCTTCTAGAGATCTTTGGATTTCTGTGTTATCAGATTCTGATGTTGTGGGGTTGTGGGCATTCACTGCTTCATTGTTATTTCTCTTTCCCATGATTTTGGAAGTTTGTGCCTTTTCTGGGTTCTTCCCTGAGTCACTACAAGTTCACTTAAGATGCTCTGGATCTCAAGTCTGTGGTATCTCAGTCACCACTACTCCTTTACTGTGTTGTATCACAAAGTCTCAGACCCAGGGAGTCAATCGAGGCTGCTTAGACCGTGGGGGTGCCAAGTTGGGCATTCTCCAGCAGGGAGTTGTGACTATGTTATGATATCTCTGCCACTGCCACTCCCCCACTGGGCTGCACTGCTAAACTCTCCGACCCAGGGAGACTATCTGCACAAGTCCCTGGGAGTGCAGTACTGGGATTTCTCCCCTGAGGGGGCCTCAATTTGACTCACGGTTGTTGAGTACGCTGATGGAGATGTAGTGAACTCTGTGGATTCGCTGCCGCCGCCACTGGCAATATGGCACCACTGCCACGCCCTCGGCCGTGCTGCAGCGTATTTCTTCTCTGGTTTTGAGCTCCGCTCTGAGTCCCTGCCAGGTGTGTTGTGCCTGGCCCTTGGGAGCTTTAGATGTTCCCTCGGCTCGCTGTCCACCCCTGCTCTCAGGCGCCTGGTGGCTGGTTGTGTGGTTGGTCTAGGGCTGTCCGGTGAACTCGCCGCTGCTGCCAGCAGTAAGACGCTGATTTTGCTTCCTAGGCCGCGAGGCCAGAGTACCTCCTCTCTGGATTTGAGCTCTGTTTTGAGTCTCCCTCCTCTCTGGAGCCTGGTGCTGCTAGGGGAGATGTAGGCCGCGCTGCTCCAGCCACTCTGCGCCGCAGCTCCGGTTGCTCTGCACCGCGGGTCTGGCCACTCCGGCTGCTCTGGCCGTTCTGCAACGCAGCTCTGGCTGCTCCGGCTGCTCTGGCGGCTCTGCTCCGGCTGCTCTGGCGGCTCTGCTCCGGCTGCTCTGGCCGCTCCGCTCCAGCTGCTCCGGCCGCTTCGCTCCGCGGCTCCGGCCACTCCACACCACGGCTCCGGCCACGCCTTGTCACGGCTCTGGCTGCTTTGGCTGCTCCGGCCGGCTCTGACTGCTCCACGCTGCGTCTCTGGCCGCTCCAGATGCTCCGGCTGTTCCGCGCCGTGGCGGGTGCGGAACTTCGGGCTGTTTTTTTTCTGGTGTCTTGTTTTTCCAGCCCTTTTTCTCTGTCCCTTGTATTTACAGTTTTTATTTCTTTGCTGGTGGTGTTTTCTGGCTCTGAAAGGTGCTGTGGTAATAGAGTTCGATTGTTAGCAGGACTTGTAAGTGCCGCTTTCTTCTGTCGCCATCTTCCCGGAAGTCATGTCATAACTTTTAAAAGGTAATCTGAAGTCCAGTGTGGTGGCATACACTTAAAATCTCAGTACTTGGGAGGCAGAGACAGGAAGATTGAATGTTCGCGGCCAGCCTCTGCAACTTAGTGAGGCCCACCACAACTTAGTGAGAACCTGTTTCAAAATAAAAGATAAAATAAGGCTGGGAGTGTAGCTCAGAGAATGCCCCTGGGTTAAATCCCCAGTAACACACACACACACACACACACACACTCACCACATGAATGTAGTCTGATTCTTCCACCTAGAGATTAGAAACTGAACTGTGGAGTGCAGATCTCTTCTCTGAATAGTGAGGAATCATCTTACTTGAGGGTGGAGAGGAAAAGAGTGTAGAAGTGTAGTTATGGTGGTGGTGGGCACTCTAGTTCTAGTTGGGTAAAATAGAATTTCAGTTTAGCTAAATTACTCCCCAAACTTCTCATTGTCAACACTTGAGTCCTTGATGTTCCCAAATTCATAACTTACTTTTTTATATATTTCTGATATGTCTTTTTCTTTGGATGAAATGGGGACCAAAGTCTAAGGAACATGGAGGGAGTAAGGAGAGAGGAAGATGTCTGGTGCAAGGGAGCAGGATAAAAATTGTCTTAGCAGAGTGCAAAAGTCATTTTATTTGCATGAAAGTCATGTATATGACTCCGTTCTACCAGTGTTTGGGATATTCTTCAACAATCTTCCTACTTAGGTTTTTGAGACATGGGCCAATATGTGTGCTTGATGTATTAAAATTAAATTTTGTAAGCCAGGTCCGGTGGCGCAGGCTTGAATCTCAGTACTTGGGGACTGAGATAGGATGATCACAAGTTCCAGGCCAGCCTTAGTAACTAAGCAAGACCCAAATGAAAAAATGAAAGGGCCAGTGTGTAGATCAGAGGTAGAAAGTCCTTGGGTTTAATCCCCAGAACCACACACAAAAGCCAATTTTGTAAATTAATATATAGTGATGTTGATTTTCTTTTGGTATGCAGTTCTATCAATTTAACACACACATGGATTCTTTATCTACCAATGTGTTCAGAATACAGAACCATTCCATCACCCCAAGAATCTCCCTCATGATGGTTGCATCCTCTTCCCACCTAACATTTTTCCACAGCTAATCTATTTTCTGTCACTATGGTTTTATTCCTCTGACTCTGCCATATAAATGAAATCATGGAGTTCATAACTTTTTGAGACTGGCTTCTTTTACTGAGAATAGTATTTTTGAAATTCATCCATGCCACAGTTGTATATATCAATAGTTTATTCCTTTTTGTTGATATAATAACAGTAATATAAAAATACTCCCTTCTATAAGTGTGCCACATTCTGTTTATCTGTTTACCTACTTAAAGATAGCAATAGCTTCCAATTGTTGCCAATTTTGAATAGAGTCACTATGAACATTTCTGTACATTCGTGTAAAAAGGACTTACTTTTCCCTAAGTATATAGCCAGGAATAGGATAAATGGGCCATATATTAAGTATGTACTTAACTTGATAGGACAATGCCAAACTTTTCCAGAACAGCTATGTTATTTTGTATTGTATTGTTTTAAAACCAAAATGAGATACATACACATGAGAGTGGCTGAGATATAAATTGATAAGACTTTCATGGATTGACAGTGATATGGAGGAACTAGAACTCCAGCCCACAATCAATGAGGACGGATTCCATCAGGGCATGAATAGCAGGAAGGGCTTATATTTTGAGCAATTTGAGGCTTCCTACAAAGGTAATTTAAAGAACACAGGAGGGGAGCATAATATACTTACAGGGAATAACATACTTATGTAGCTATTTATAATACCCATTGTACTTTCTTATTCTGGATATTCCAGATTTCCTTTTGATATTATTTTCTCTTTTGATCCAAAAAATATCTTACCAATTATTTCAGATAAGATGGGCTGAAAATACATTCTCTTAGTTTTCCTTCTGCTGATAAAATATTTCACTTGTACTTATAAAGGTTATTTATTTATTTTTTTTACTGGATATAGTGTTTTGGGCTAACATGTATTTTTTTTTTTTTGGCTCTTTAATTTGTCTCAGACCTACTCGTACCTTAAAAATACTTTTAAATATTTTATTGAGCCTTCAAGTAAGTTATAAATTTTGGTTATTGGGTGTTTTTTGTAGCTCTAAAATTTCACTTGTTTCTATTTTATATTTTCTACTTCTCTGCCATGCTTTTAACCTCTTTATTTTCTAAAGTGTTTTCCCTTATTTATTGAAACTTTTTGTTAAGATATTTCTTTAGTTTATATATTTTTTTTTTGGTGGCACTGGGGTTCCTGGAAGCCCTTCTACCTCCGGGCTACACTCCCAGACCTATTTTTACATTTTTATTTGGAAACAGGGTCTCCTAAGCCAGCGCGCGCGGCTGGCTTCGAACCTGCGCGATCCTCCTGTCTCTGCCTCCCAAGCATGGGGATTACAAGCGTGTGCCACCACGCCAGGCTAATTTATAATTTAAAATATAATTTTAAAAATGCTTAGATATTATTTCTTCCCCCCCTTTCATTTATTTATATATTATTTAGTATTGGTGCTTTGTAATTACACACCATAATGAGATTCAGAGCAATAGAAACATATATGCACATAACACTTGGTGTATTTCCCTCCAGGTCCTAGCTACTCTCCCCTTCTCCATGCATAATATTTAAATTGGTACTGATAACTTCATGTATGAACATAGCAAATAATGTTGCTTAACATAATATTCTCTAGTTTTATACATTTTTCTACACATGACATAACTTTGTTCTTTATAGTAAAATTCCATTGTGTGTATATACCACTTTTACAATATTTGCTATAACATCTTTGTCAGATAAATCCAGTATATACATAATTTCAGTGTTAATATCTTATTCCATGAAGGTTGAGATTTTCTGTTCTTTATATTTCAAATATGTTTCAATAATATCCTGGATATTTTGTATGTTTTATTATGAGACCTTTGGTCTTGTTTAAATTTTTTAGAGGACATTTATGTTTTTGTTTTCACAGGACACTGACCCAATTAGATTGGAGAGTAGATTGGATCACAAATTCTGTCCAGCCTTCGGTGCATTGTGGTTTCAATGTTGGTTCCATTTTCAGAGAGTGCTCTTCTAATCTGTCAAGTGCACATAGCCTAATGGCCAATCTGTGACCTTTCTCCTAGTTCATTTCTAATGACCAATCTATGACCTTTCTCCTAGTTCATTTCTCATAGTCTTTTTTATGCTATATCTGTGTATATGCAACCTGAGGGTGAGTTCAAAGCTCCTTTATATTCCCAAGATTTTCCAGTTTCCTGTTATTTCCATTGTAAGTCTTGTCTAGAAAGGTGGAGGTTTTTGTTTTACTTGCTTTGCATCTATTTTTCATGAATGCATCTGTATTTGCCGCACACTGGTTGGGAGGAGAGAGAGAGAGAGAAAAAAAAAAAAAGAGCAGAGTTTTGTCCTGTCTTAACTGAAACTGAATTTCCTCACTTAATTACTGAGCACTGAAGCGTATTTCTGCTCTGGGTGTGATGGCCCAGGCCTACAATCTTAGCCACTCAGAAGGCTGAGATAAGAGGCTAGCCTTGATGACTTAGCAGACTCAGTATTAAAATAAAAAGGGTTAGAGATGTAGCTCAGTGGTAAAGTATTCAGTTCCAGTACCACAAAACAAATAAATAAACACTTTTTTCTGTAGCATGATTAATTTTTTATTTTGGGATGATTTTGAAAGGGTAAGAAGTCCTTTTGCTAAAAACTATACCTTTCTTATTTGAACCAAAGGATCACTATCTGATACCAAATATAGAAAACAAATGGTGGGTCTTGCATAAGGATCATATACTGAAGGAATTCTTTACAGGAAAAGATATCTGACATCAATTGTCAGATTAAGGACCAGAAAACAGAAAGACAAGAAGGGTACAAGAATGAAATAGTATATCTCAAATGTATTGATCCTGGTGTGATGACTTGCTTTTGGGGTTAAGACACTATCACCAGCCCTAAACAAACAAATCTAGGTTCATGTAACTTTGAGGGTTTTTTTTATCTTTTTATTTTTATTTATTTATTTATTTATTTTGTCTTTTTGGCACTGGGTAAGGAACCCACACCTTGTGCTTTGCAAAGCAAGTGCTTTACCACTGAGCTACATCCCAGCCCAACTTTGAGGGTTTTTTTTTTTTTCAGTACTAGGAATGGAACCCAGGGGTCTTCTATCTCTGAGCTACACCCCCAGCCCTATTTTATTTTTTATTTTGAAACAAGGTCTCACTAAGTTGTAGAAGGACTCATTAAATAGCTGAGGCTGTCCATCAACCATGATCCTTCTGTCTCAGCTTCCTAAGTACTAGGATTACAAGAGTGCACTACTGGGTTCAACGCCTTGGTAACAGCCACCATGCCCAGCTTAACTTTGAATTTTTTGTAGTCGTGTGTGTGTGTGTGTGTGTGTGTGTGTGTGTGTGTGTGGTACTTGAGATGGAACCCAGAGGTATTCTACCTCTGAACTGTACCAGCAGCCCCAATTTTTATTCTTTATTTTGAAACAAGGTCTCACTAGGTTGCAGGCTGCAAACTTGCAATCCTCCTAAATACTGGGATTACAAGTGTCCATGACCAGGCTAAGCTTTTTGAAATCTTTAAAAAATATAATCCTAAAATGACTTCACTATTTTAGGACTAAAGTTTATTTCAAAAACCACATCCCTTCTCCTATAGGTTAATTATTCAAAGAACCGATTTTGATGTTTCTGGTTTCTGGGAGGTCTGTGGAACTCAAAGTAAATGCAAACTAAGACTTCCAGCCATACCCTAACCTCCTTACCAAGGCAAGGACACAAAAGAATCCTACTCATAGATAAACCCTTTAAACGTCTAATTTTATGTGAATAAGACATCTAATAGTCATCATCCATTTTTAGACTCTGAACTGATACTTAAAACCCTGATTGGTTATCAGAATAAAAGTGAAATGATTTTGAAAAATAAACAAAACCTCCTAAATGGTGCATGAAAATGATGTCATTGAAACCTGAAAACTCTCTTTCACAGTTTATGTTTATATGATGATGTCCTGCTGATGTCTGATGTAAAAAGAAAAAAAGAAAAAAAAAGACAAAACTCTTAGAGAAATTAGCTACTTGAACCTGGGCTGCTGAATGCATTTAACTCCTGCCATCTTGGCAGAATATTACATCATCTAAACGAGGGAGATAAACTCGAGGTGTAAGGGATATGTATGCAGTTTGCATTCTCCATTCCCCAGACAGTAGATTTCAGAAGGTGATAAGTTAAAGCTTCTGAGGAAAAAGGTAAACTAACTCTGGAGCTGCCAGTGATATGTCCTGGCTGGGCTGAAATCAAGACATTTTCATTAGTCTAAAAGACATGGGACTTTTTTATTTTATTAAAAATATTTTCCAGGTTTGGGATTGTAGCTTCGTGGTAGAGCATGTGTTTAGTTTGTGGGAACGTCTGTCCTCAGTATGAATTAGGCTCTGGATTCAATCCCCATCACCGACAATGATAAAATAAATATAAAATAAAAATAAATACATATATAATTTCACATTATATCAAGAATCTTCACTTTTGGAGATCTCAAACTTAGGTTCATGCTCTAAATGAATGGCTCATTATTTTGGCAATAAGAAAAAATAACCCTATGTATAAATAATATGGGTATTCATAATATTTAGATAAAAATAAGGAATTAAAATACATTTTAATACTGTTTAGAAAAATAATGAAGACTTGCAAAAGATTACATTTAAAAATAGTTCCTTTACTTTCTTCAAAATTGTATGCATGAGAGGCAAAATACTTGGTATATATTTGAGGATGAAAAATAATTTTTTATGTGAAAAGTAATGAATCTCTTTGGCCAACATAGTTCAGGATAGATAATTGAGTGAGAGGAAAACATTCTGTTACCACTGACTGCAAGAACTTACAATGTTAATTCATTCTATGTCAGACTTGCTGAATTTTGCTATATCGATATCTTAGGGACAATATAGTAAGCTGAGAGCTTGGCCTGCACTTTCAGACTCAGTAGGTGCCAATCCTGGCTCCAGTATTTATCTTAGGCCCACTGTCTGTTCTTTTTTAAACTTTATTTACCCCATCAGGGAATGGGATTAATGATGTTTATTTCATAGTGTTACTGTGTGCGTTAAATTATCTTATGTAAAATGTTTAGCTTAATTCTATGTCACTTAGTGAATATATCATAAATATTCATTATTACAATGACATAATAATTTTATAGAGTAAATCAAGTCATTCAGTGAAAGTTTTTTTGCTGAAAAAAAAGTTATGAGGGAATTCTACCTTGTATTAGCTGGGCATGGTGGGGCATACTTGTGATCCCAGTACTTGGGAGGCTGAGACAGAAAGATTGCAGGTTCAAGGCCAGATTCAGCAAATAGACTCTCAGCAATCTAGTGAGAAATAAAAACTAAAAAGGGATGAAGGTATATCTCAGAGACAGAATGCCCCTGAGTTCAGTCTCCAGTGACACACACACACACACACACACACACACACACACACACATACAAATAAATAAATAAATAAATAAATAAATAAATACAACAAAACTATATATAATTCAGTCCAGCAAATTTGAGGTTACCAGCTTCCAGAGTTTCAAAATCTGCTCTATAACCCATATAATTTAACTACAATTTTAGAAATTGATTAAATTATATTTACAAAATTAAATTCTAGTTAAACAGAAACTGGGAAGTTTGCCCATGGATTCTTGGGTTTCTTAAAAAATTCAGTTTAAAAACCTTGAATTAGTTGAATCTTTTTCTCTTTCCCTATATGTAGTAGAAATTTGGGTAGATACTTTAGTACCAATCCATTTATCTATCTATTTCAAAAATCAGAATATTTATCTTAATCTACTATGGTTTATTGTCTCAGATGGAAAATTTATAAAAATCTTTCAATTAACTTTTTATATTTTGAATTATATAGTTTTGCCATTGTATCTAGTCACCAGTATTTTTTCTTTATCTCATAAATATATATGTATATATGTGTATGTGTATATATGCATGTATATATGGTTATATTCATAATAAAGTATATATATGTATATATAAAAGATATACATTTATATGACTGTCATATATTGTATATTATATACTCATTGTCATATATATGTATTTATAGTTTTGTCATATATATATTTCTATTATGTATATCAAGATGATAGGACTGAAAGCAAAGTTTAAATGACCTCCATGTTTAAATATAAAAGTCATCAAAGAAGGATTGAGCATTGGTTTCCCCATCCAAACTCTTGAGACTAAGAAAGAACAGTTAGTACCGCTGCTTTACATTCCCACAACTTTTGGGATAATGGTGCTCGAGGCTGAATTCACCTCAGATTTGCCTTCATTTTCTCCCTCACAGTAATGCAGGGTCCTCTTCAGTTTATCCTTTAAGATTCAGCTGAGAAAGTTTGCCCCAATGTTGAGTTTTCCCCTCTCTGCAGTATCCTTGGATTCTTTTACACAGGTATGGTCTCCTGGGTAGTTGCATGGAAGGTCTTGCTCTAGTTTTATTCCATCAGGCATTGCCAAGCTTCTATAAGCATGGCTTGAGCTCCACAGAAGTTTGGTCTTTGTGCATCTGAAACTGTTACTAGGGTGTTATTTTCCTCTTGGAATGAGGAACAGAAATGCCACTTTTACTTCATTAACTCTGAAAAACACAGGGCTTAGTCTATGATTTCAAAATTTTTTAAAATGTCAACTAGAGGACCATGTGAGGTTCTCTGGGCTCTATTTTCCATAATTAACTAATTTTGTGCCTCTGCCCTCTTTGTTCTTTAGTGGGACTCAAAACCATTTTTTAATTCACTGGAATTCGGTACAAGTTGGCAAAGTCTATGTCTCATGGCAATCTACAATTCAGTGAATGTAATTATTGGTTGATGAGAATTGCTTCCTCAACAGTGAGGTAAGAAAGATACATGAATGAGGCCAAGAAGACCACCCTGATGAAACAAGAAAAGTGCATCCAAACGGAGATTTTTAGCACTGAAGGTAGATTGTCCTGAGGTTTCATTCTTATTTGTGGAACCAGATTTCCTGGGGAAGCCCTCTCCTAAGTTTTCTGCCCAATGCAAGTTATGCTGCTTCTTCACAACTGTACCAGGAGCACAGCCTGAAAGATGCTTTGAGAACTTCATCCAATGGGATGCTCCAATCGCCTATCCTACAAATTATCTTCTTCCTGCTAATTCCTTCTTTACCAGGTCCCACCAAAAAACACTGCTCCTATGTGGATCACTTAAAAATAGGAGGAGATAAGAGTAAAGTGGCTCTATCAATAAGAACTTTCACATTCCAGCAAAAGCATGAAACACTGAAATCCAAAGAGGATGCCCACTTTTCCAAGCTTCTGTTACAGACCTGTGAGCAGCTTTTCTGGACCTTTCCTTCTGTAACAGAATCTCACAGCTCCTTGATCTTTAAAAATAGAAGGCAAACTTTTTTTTTTTTTTTTTTTTTTTTTTGGTGGTACTGGGTTTCCTGGAAGCCCTTCTACCTCCGGGCTCCACTCCCAGGCCTATTTTATATTTTTGAAACAGGGTCTCTTAACGCCAGCGCGGCTGGCTTTGAACCTGCGCATCCTCCTGTCTCTGCCTCCCAAGCGCGGGGATTACAAGTGTGCGCCACCACGCCCGGCAAAGGCAAACTTTTCAATTTACTTTGAATATGAAAGGAAAATTGTAGTCGAGTTTGCCTCTGTAGATTTTTCTTCCCACGTATAAGAAGTATTCTTCCTACACCTCTAAAAGAGCCTCACTTATTTCATTTTGATATAAAAAAACTCCAGGATTTTTTTTTATCAATCTCATCCTATGTACAAAGCACTTTGATCTCTGTCTTGAGAATGAATGCAGCCCAAAACACCCTCCCCAACAAAACATTCTAAGGCAAAGTCCTGCACTTTTTGCTTGTGCCAACAAACTCATAGGGTTAAAAATCCTCCAGCTCTGTGAAGTCCAATAATTCTTAGCAGCACATAGCACATGGCTGGGAGAGAGCCAGTTGTGCTGCATGTGAAGCAGAGCTCCCCACAAACTGGTGATATCATCTCTGTGTAACCACATGCATTTATTAGAAACTTACAGGGAATGCTGGTGAACACACCCCTGTGTGGTCAGTCTTTCTGCCATATTGTAATAGGTGGACATCACATGTTACTTCTTAGTAACCAAAGGGAGGGGAAAGGGAAAGAATTCAACTGTTATCCATTTGCTTAGACACTGGGAGAATTTTTGAAGGCCTCAGTAGAGTGGAGAGATACCCCACCTCTTGTCCCCATTTTTCTTTACTGGAAAAGAAATATTGCCTAGCAGCATTTGATAAGCATTTTCATTCTCTCCAGCTTCTACTTCTGACTCTCATGCACAAACACATAATTGACAACAAAAAACTCGACTCTGAATCCACAATCATTTAAAAAAAAAACCCACTCATAATATGCATCCTGTACTATGCTTGAAACAGAAATTTCTTCACCCAACCATATGACTAGAGATACTGAGATATCGAAGTAAAGATATGGTGGTAAATTAATCCTTCCTACATCTAACTCACTTCAGATATGCTGTGGTTTGATTCCAGTTCCTTTTGTTTGGTGTTAGATGGGGTGAACAGGAGCCACAGTTCCTTAGAACAATGGATTTATGACATTGAGTACAGAGGATTCAACTGTCGCTGGGCGGGAGGGAATGGGGAATTGTGCCCTTATCTGTAGACCCTGGCTCTACAAAGTGTTAACACCTGAGGGGCAGGACATCAGTCTTGTTGAAGTTCTCCAGAGACAGTCTAGAGGAGGTTGGAGTAGGTAGAATGTGTCTGGAAGTGAAATACACTTGTGTTGGCTCCTACCCTCTTCCCTATTTATGGTCTTGTTTTCCATCTAGTGGCATCCTCCCTGCTTCAATTCTAGAGGGGTGGTACTTTTTTATACTTTAATTGGTACATTATAATCATAAACTGTTTGATTTGGCAAGGCCTGTGGTGCTCAACAAGGAGCCTCATAGAGGTTTTCATTGGGAAGTCAAAGAGCATGGATGTCCTCCTTGAGAAAGGGGAGCATCCTTTGAGAAGGGAATAGCACAAAATGGCTTAAAACGAGAAAAAATTTTAGACACTTTCCAGGCCAACCTTCTCATTTTACTGGTGAGTGAAATGTCAAGTGAAGACTGCGACAGCCTAAGGAACACTTGCATCATTTATTCCTCCCAAAAAGAGGGAGCCAAGGATGGTTGACTTGAAACTGTATTGTAGCTTACTGCTCTGGAGTCGTGATTCAAATTCTGTGTGTACTGTTCCATTGGATGTTCCGAGAGCGTTTTGCAGGGTGAAGAACACAGAGCACAGAAGGTGAAGGGAGAAAGAAAGTAGGTGAAGGAGAGGTTCCTGGCTTTCTGCTTTGTGATCAGGAGCGTGGCAATTCATTTCTAAGCATTGGCCCTGCATCTGTTGTCACGAGGTAATAATGATCATTCATGCCACACAGTGTTGTTGTAGTTGTGAAGCATCATCTGGAAGGCACAGAGGTTAGGAAATGACCGGGCTGAGAAACCCTCACATTTTGGTCCTTTCTTCCTTAATCCTTTATTGGATTTTTTGTTTGTTTGTTTGTTTGTTTTGTTTTGGGTTGTACTGGTGATTGAACCCAGGGTCATTCTACTTCTGAGCTTCTACCCCAGCCCTTTTTATTTTGAAATCTAATGTTGCTAAGTTGTTGAGGACCTTGCTAAGTTGTTGGGGCTGGCCTCGAACCTGTGATCCTCCCATCTCAGCTTCCCAAGTACTGGGATTATATCAGCTCCTTTTAAACCCATAGAACCCCTGGCACTCAAGATCCAGGACACTCACTAGAACAAGATAGCCTTTATGGAATCTTGAGGTTTTTTTCATGTGACTATTTGTGTGCAAGTCTATGTGCATATGGAGTCAAGGGCAGGAGAGTTCTGGAATCTCTATGTCAAGGCATTGGTTTTCAAACTGGCCTTTCAGATGAATATTGATGAAAGAAAGATTTGTTTTACATTGTGCCATCTCAAAAGAGATACAGATTCTTCATCTTCTAAGTGTCCCACTGTTTGAACACCATACAGGTCAAGAGAGGCAACAATATTCTATGGCTTTGTTTAGTCCTAATCATTTAAAGGTAACCATTGCAACTCTTATAAAGGGCAAACAAGAGCTTATGAATGTCACTCACTTGGGAGATTGCCACTCTATTTTCTGATTTCTCAGGACTGCAACCAGTTGCTGAGGTATTATGAGTCTCTGCATCTTGTCTCTTTATGGCACCTAATGAACCAGCCCAGCTTCTTTCTATGCCTTTTAGTTAAAGCTATTATCTTCTACTCATCTTTTTTTTTTGCACATTTGTGTGTTTTCTAGAAGTTTAACCATAACTGTATAAATATTTTTTTCCTACTATGAGTCTAAAACTGACTAGGGAAATAAAATAATTCAGTGAACCAGAGTTTCTTCTGGAGAGTAGAGAAGATTAAGGGAAGTTTCTGTTGAAGAAACCAATGTTCTGGGAAAAGATTAGCCACAATAGTACAGATTTCTCTCAAAATGAGGGCTGTTGATGACTGAAAATATGAAGTCCTATAATTCACTAAACTTATCATTGCCGAAAATATAAGCTCCCCATTTATAAAGCCAGTTAAAAGAGTCTCGCAAGTTTTCCTCAGGTAGAAAAGCCCTCTATATATTTGGAGTTGGCAAGATGGCTTTAGTGTCAGGGTATGTGGTTGGGATATGGGAAGGTGGTTAGGTAGGTGATATTTTTAAATTTCTTATATTCTTTAGATATTCTTTGAATAGTTCCATTTGATATTTTTAGGTTTGCTTCCTAGAACTCATTCTTTGGTTGAGTGACAGTTATGATTTTTCTCTCTGTGGACTGTACATCTCTCTATATATATTTTTTGATTTTTCCATCTTTTCTTGCTGATTTGTAAAAGGTTTATGTATTCTTTGCCAGATGTAAATGTCATATCTGAAATCTGTCATCAGTTATAATCAAATCCATCAAACATCCCCTTTATGTGTTAGAGCATTTGTATCTTACTTAAGATCTTTCCTTGATGTTGTACAGATAGCATTTTCTATAGTTTTGTATTTCATATTCAACATATACCAGAGTTCATAAAATGTGATAAAAATATTAAAAGTAAATATGAAGATTAGAAAGGAAGTTGATGCAAATTTCCATAGAGGATATTTGTAAGAATCAGCATGACATTGTTCGAACTGCAGAACATTGAACAACATGGCTAGATTTAAAAAATCAATAGCAAAAGCATATTTAACATTAGGAATAAATCTAATTAACCATGTTAGCAGGATAAAGGAAAACAATCATATGATCATCTTGACAGATGAAGAAAAATCATTTAATAAATCCAACACCCAGTAATAAAAATACTTACAGTAAAGGCTCACAAAATCCATTTGAAGTAGTAGTATATTATATGCTAAAAACATTAGCACTTATCTTTACCAGTTACTGTTAAATAGGAAATATGATGTCACATGTGACAATAAGATAATAAAAATGGATGAGTTTTAAAGAGAAATACCTTAACATGCTATTGGGGAAACAACAACAACAACAACAACAACAACAACAACAACAACATCTGAATGAATGAGGGAATGTATACCATGCTGGGAAGACAACATTGTAGAGATAATTTCTTGATCTAATCTATTTGATACAATTCAGATAAAAATACCAGGTATCCATGAATAGCTAAAAACATTTGGAAAAGGAAAGACAAGAGATCAGACCCTAAAATATGAAGGTATATTACAAATATATAATAGCTCAGTAATTCTAGCACTGACACAAATACAGACAAAGAGACTTTCAGAACAATTCCCAAACCATATCTAGGTATTTAATGGAAATTGGTAGCAGTAGATGAGCTAGTTGTTAAATCACCTATGACATAGGAGGATTATTTTAAAAGGGGTCTTTTTTTTTTTTTTTTTGTCTTTTGGATTGGAGATCGAACCCAGGTGGTGCACTTGCCAGGCAAGTGCCTTGCCACTGAGCTACATCCAGCCCTAGGAGGATTATTTAAAAGTAATGTTGACATATAATAATGACAAGAAAAACAAATACTTTATTTGAACACTTACTATGTCCCCACTGCTCTAATTGTAACATATATTGATTTGATCTCATCACAGTCCTCTGAATATCTTTAGATAATTTTACAATGGACAAAGCCCGAAGATAGGCACAGAGAGATGGGATAACCCAAAGATTCTCAAGCAGGAAAATTTTATCCCAGGCACTCTGACTCCAGTGTCTATGTGCTTAACCACTATTCTAGACAGTTTTCTCAGAGATATATTGACTTTTTTTTTTTTTTTGGTGGTACTGGGGATGGAACCCAGGGGCCTTCTACCTCCAGGCTTCACTCCCAGACCTATTTTATATTTTATTTGGAAACAGGGTCTCTTAAGCCAGCTGAGACTGGCTTTGAACCTGCGTGATCCTCCTGTCTCAGCCTCCCAAGCGCAGGGATTACAAGCGTGCGCCACCATGCCCGGCTATATTGACTTATTTTAAACAGAAAAATAAAATTAGAACTTCTACTTGAAACTACACATATAAATAACCTCTGGATGAATTGTACTCCTTTTTAAATCCTATGACATAATCTAATCTTTTTGGTCACTGTTATCTGGTGGGTAGTGACTAACTCATCCCCTGCTATAAATCTAAAAATGCTAAATTTCTTGGAATTTTATATTGACACGTGGATGCTAATTCTTAAATTTAGTTTCTATTTCCTCTGTTCAATACCTAAAAGAAGAAACAAATTTAATGAGAAATGGTAACCATCAGATTATAAAAAGAAAGTAAAGAAGTAACAAACCATGCCTGGACACATCAGAATGGAACCTGTTATCTAGAATCTGTGACCTTTTGAAAAAGTTAAGGGCTGTTGAAAATGTTGTACATGATGTACATTAACAAACAAAACAAAGTAAATCACTGAGCCAAACATGAGAAAGAGGGAGGGTGAGGGAATAGGGTGAAGGGCTAAATGAGTGATGTGTGCATGTATGCCTCTACCATCTTGTACCCCATGAAGATGTATGACTACAATGAACCAATAAGAAAAATTTAAAAAAGAAAATGGGAGTTTTGGACACATACTGAGTTGAACACTCATGGACATTTTTGGGGCATGTTAGCTAAATGTTAAGATGCTTCCTGAACATCACTTCTGGCAAGAAGCAGAATAGTACGTCATCTCTAATGATGGAGTGTCTAGAGAAAAGGGCAGAAACTTAGAAATCCATAAATTAATCTCTACAATTCAACCCGGTAAAATTAAAAAAAAAAAAAAAATATATATATATATATATATATATATATATATATATGAATTTGAGATGCCAACACTGATAAGATAAAGTTCACTGAATAAAAGTATCTAAAACATTTACATTTGTTTATATCATATCAAAGTTCATGTTGAAAATGTCTCTCTGACACTAGGTATGGTGGCAAATGCCTGTAATCCCAGTAGTTTGGAGAGGGACTGAGAGGGGAGGATTGCACATTCAAGGCCAGTTTCGGCAACTTAGCAAGATCCCAGCAACTTAGAGAGACCTCGTTTTAAAATTAAAGATAAAAAGGGGCCGGACGTGGTGGCACACACTTGTAATCCCCACGTTTGGGAGGCGGAGACAGGAGGATTGCAGGAGGAGACAGGAGGAGACAGGTTCGAAGCCAGCCTTGCTGGCTTAAGAGACTCTGTTTCCAAATAAAAATATAAAATAGGTCTGGGAGTGTAGCCTGGAGGTAGAAGGGTTTCCAGGAACCCTAGTACCACGAAAATAAATAAATAAATAAATAAATAAATAAATAAAATATTTAAAAAATTAAAAGGCCTGGGAGTGTAGCTCAGAGGTAAAATGCCCCTGGATTCAATCCCCAGTACCAAGGGGAAAAACAAACAAAAACAAAGAGGTCTCTCTGTTGCTGTTTAATTCTTTGAGACTTCAGCCTTCTCTCATCTCTTTGTAATTCACTATCTTTTTTTTCTGTGCTGTTTTTATTTTTAACATTCTTTTTAAAATTTTATTGTATTAGTGTACTATAGTCTCACACGATAATGTGGATACTGTTGACGATGGCATATATTCATTGGTGCCCCCTCCAGCTTCCCCCTTTTCCCTCCCTCCCAATACTGAGTGTCCAGATTAACGTTATATTCACATGTACACACATATTCAAATGTAGCTTTTTCATTGATTAACCTCAGCCTTCTTCCTCCCCCACTCCTCCTTTCTGGCTTTGTTGAGGTTTCCCCTTCATTTTCTGGAGACCCTTTGGTATCCCTCAGACTCCCTTGCTTGAACATATTAGAGAAAACATATGTCCCTTCTTTTTCTGTGCTTGGCTAATCTCACTAACATAATGTTCTTCAGTACTTTCCATCTTCTTGTGAATGACATGATTTTGTTCTTCTTTATTGCTGAGTAAAATTTCACTGAATATCTTTTGACCATTGCCCAGAACCTTACATTTAACATTTTCCTCCACCCCCAGAACAAAGCTGGAGTTTATTCTTTAATTAATTAATTAATTAATTATTTGATGGTACTGGGGTTCCTGGAAACCCTCCTACCTCTGGGCTACACTCCCAGACCTATTTTTATACTTTTTATTTGGAGACAGGGTCTCTTAAGCTAGCACGGGGCTGGCTTCAAACCTGTGCGATCCTCCTGTCTCTGCCTCCCAAGCGCCAGGATTACAAGGGTGCACCACCATGTCCAGCTGGAGTCTAAGTAAGCAGAAAGCAGAGAGGAAATTCAACTATGCATCTCTCACAAATATTTATGGCAGTCTAAGCACATAAGCTATCATGAAAATTCTCTTATTCTCTCTGATATTTGTCATCCCCAAACTCCTGGCACAAACAAGTTATTGGCAAGTCATTCTATCTCAAGTCAGGAATATCTCATTGCTAATACACTGTGTCTTCTCTGTCATCACCAGTGCTCCCAAGGATTTCTTCCATAATGGATTCTGTTCTCAACAATCCACTCTCGCTACCCTTTCCTTGGATAGGGCTGAGGTGTGGAGACAGAAGCAATGAAGAGGACAAAGCGGGTGAACAAGGTAGAAGCTGTGAACGCATATGTTGGTCTGTGGGCCCTGACATGCTCATGCGGTCTCCTCAACCCACTAGACAGTTAACATTTTGGCAACTCTCCTTTCTGTATAAAACATTGGCAAAGAAGAGACAGGAAAAATATGTTGTAGAAACATACCTAAAATGTCCTAAAAAAAACCCAATATTTTTGTGGTACTGGGGATGAAACCCAAGGGCATTCTACTTCTGAGCTACACCCCCAGCCCAATTTTTTATTCTTGCTTTTGACAGGGTCTCACTGAGTTGCAAAGGACCTCACCAAATAGCTCAGGCTACAGCGAATTGCGATCCTTCTGTCTCAGCCTCCCAAATGCTGGGATTACAAGTCTGCACCACCATGCCCAGCTCTAAATGTTTTTTAATTGCCATTTGGAAAATAGTGTTTTTTGAAATTGACTTCCTAGAAAACACCACTAATATTGAGCCCTATACCACAGCCAGTTTCCCAGGTCCTACATCTAATTTCTGATCTGTATATCCTACCTAATAGGACATACTATTTTATACTGGGAAATAAAAGGCTGAGAAATTAACTAAATAAAAAAAAACTGTCCTCAAGTGCCACCCCCTCATGTTTATATTTGTAAAGGATTTCCATATTTCTTAATTTTAATAGAATGTTTTAATAGCATTTTTCATAGAACTGCAGAGAATATAGAAAAGACCTAAGATTTAAAAAAAATTTACGATTGCAATGATTGAGTGTAAGTTAATTTCAAGTGCTACTTTATTTTATTATAGTTATTAATGCATATAACTATAAAATAAATGGGTTTCATTATGATATTTCCATGCATGCATATATTCACCCTCCCTTCTACCTTCTCTTGCCCACCCCTCTCTCTGCCCAGTCCAGTCCCCTTCCCCTGCTCTAATTCAAGTGCTTTTTACCCAATTTCAAATCTCCTGTCTTTACCTTGAGACTGTGGAGGAGAAGGATCTGAATTACAATCTACTATTACATAGTTGGCGCAAGTCAGTATCACACCTTTGAAGAAATACACCAAGTGATGTGCGCATGTATGTTTGATTCTCATTATGACGCATAACTGTATTACACTAATAAAAGTATAAAAAAGAACAGAATCTATGTACCACTTTAATTATACTAATAACCTGGAAGAGATATAAATTACAGTTATCAAATTTCCCAAATTGTAGGTGACCAGAGGAGTGAGTAGCCTCTGGTTTTGAGGAGTCTTAAGGCACAGTGATATGATAATCTCACTAGACCACCCACACTGCCATTCGATTCTGAATGTGGCCTTACGTTTTAGAGGGGCCCCCGAACTATTATCTTGTTACTACATATGTAGCAAGTGCTTTCTGTAAATCCACCAAATCTCATCTACCAACTTCCTCAACAAAACCAAACGTTTATGCCTGTCATCACCACAAATCTCAGGGAACCGCAGGAACGTCACTAGGGTTGTTTCACTCATGTTTTCTGTCAACCAAATTGCAACATTAGTGCTTAACAGCATTTTTCACTCAAGATTTTTTTTTTAATGACAATACTATAATGAGCCATTTTAAGAATTTGACTCAAGAAACACCATGCTTAAAACACTGAGGTTTCCAAACGTTTGATTGGATTTCTTACTTCCACAGGTGATTCCCTGGATGAATTCAAGTTCTTTGATTATAATTGCTATATCTCCCTCACCCCCATATAGTCTAAGGAAAAAGGACACTCCAGATTCTGTGCAGGCTATGGAGAAAGTGCCTCCTAGGGTATGTCTAGGGGGCGTCCAGTTGTGTTATGAGGGCAGAGAAAGCTTCCTCCTGTACAGTTTTATCTCTCCTGAAAAAACAGTGGGGAACAGAGATGGGGATGAGAGATGATGGCCTTAGTTTGGTTGTGCTCAGTGACCAGGAGTTGCTCAAATTCTTGCATCTGTAGCAGCCTGACCATACAGTGCACAGCCCCTGGGACTCCAATGTCACGACACAAAGCTGACCTCAGAGGCCAGGACAGATCTGTGGAAGAGGTTGGATCCTCTCTTCTATTACTCACATAGGCGTGGAAACAACACCCTTTTTCCCCCCTTTTTCTTCGTGTGTGTGTGTGTGTGTGTGTGTGTGTGTGTGTGTGTGTTGTAGGGGAAAGGCTTCTGGAGCAGTTGTAATATGTCTTTGTATAACTTTTTAAAAGTGTATTACACATCATTAGACAAATCAGAGTGAAGTATAGAAAAATTCCCTCCTTTATTGTCTGCTTTTTTTTTCCCTTCCTCTAATAGATATTAAACCCAGGGGCATTTCTACCTCTGAGCTAACACCCAGCCATTTTTTTTGTGTGTGTGTGGGTCTAGAGATGGAACCCAGGGGCATCCGACCTCCAAGCTACACCCCCTGCACTATTTTTCAATGTTTCTTCATCTATTGTGATGTTTATATAATTTTAAAATGTAGTTTATTAATGCTGTGAATTGCATAATTTTTTCAATGTTGAACTTTCTTAGGTTGTTCAAATACACCATACTGAATCATAATAAAATGATTTTTATTTTTTAAATAATTTCTAAGTAGAGAGACTCAGATATATGATAATTCCCCTATGGATTTTTTGCATAATTAAAATATTCATAAGTGTGTTTATAATATTATATAGTTATTTTTTCATCTAATTTTTATACTCAAGGTTGTAGTAGCTTCACAAAATAAGTTGAGAAGCTGTACTTTTTCTTCTAGTTTTCTGGAACAACTTGTATGAGAGAGGGATTATCTGTTCTTGAAAGTTTGGTAGCACTCAACTGCACAATCATTGGGGCCAAGGTTTGGTCATTTTTGGAGGGGGACCCTTGATTCACATATCCACTTTTTTCATGGTGATTCATCTTTTCAAGTATTATATTTCTCCTTGGGTTTATCTTGGCATCTTACATTTTCCCCCAAAATGTATTCATTTAAGTCTGATTTTCAAATATCTTGGCATGTAGTTTTAATAATTTTCTATTATTTTAAAAATCTCTATTGCATCTGTAATTTATTGCTAGTTATTTCTCCCACATTTTTAAAAGAATTTAAAAGACTCACATTTCCAGAGTCTTTTCTATTTTATCCATATATACAAAGAATTACTGTATACTTTTATTAATTATTACAAATCTTTATTGCAAATAAGATTCATGCAATTTGCCTAAGCCTGTGACAGAAGAATCACAGGTTTGAGGACAGCCTCAGCAAGTAGCAAGATTCTCAGCAATCCAGGGAGACCCTGTTTCAAAACAAAAATTAAAAAAGAGCTGAGAGTGTAGCTTTGGAGGTAGAATGCCCCTGGATTCAGTTTCCAGTAACCCCCCATGCACGCAATTTATGTCATTTATTATGTTTACTTTTAATCTTTTTATATTTATGATTATTGGTGTGTGTGTGTGTGTGTGTGTGTGTGTGTGTGTGTGTGTGTGTGTTCCTGGGAATTAACCCAAGGGTGTTTTATCCCCGAGAGCTATACTTTCATCTGGAGCTTGGAGTTTAGTTTTTATTTTTGCTTTTGTTTGGCACTGGGGATTTAACCCAGTAGCATTCTGCCTTTGAGCTATACCCTCAGCCCTTTTATTGTTTGTTTATTTATTTGTTTGTTTGTTTGTTTTGCTGTACTGGGGATGGAACACAGGGGCATTCTGCCTCCAAGCTACATCCCCAGCCCTGTTTTTTTATTTTTTAGTTTGATACAGGGTCTCAATGAGCTGCAAAGGGCTTCACTCATTAGCTGAGGCTAGTCGCAAATGTGC
Organism: Muscardinus avellanarius; assembly: GCF_963383645.1. Taxonomy (NCBI): domain Eukaryota; kingdom Metazoa; phylum Chordata; class Mammalia; order Rodentia; family Gliridae; genus Muscardinus; species Muscardinus avellanarius. The sequence goes on along the minus strand of NC_137789.1, from coordinate 32,236,658 downwards.
AATCCTCCTGTCTCAGCCTCCCAAGTACTGGGATTACAAGAGTGTGCCACCAGGCCAGGCTCCCTGGGAACTGATATTTTCCACCAGAATATATTCCAGTCTGTCTGAAGTCTAATCCACCTGCTGAGTGAGAGTTTCATATTTTTTTCAGGGTCATGTAGAAGATCAAAAGTATGAAATATTTATTTAAACTGTTAGAGTGGTAGGAAAATGTACTATATCAATTGGGGAAAAAAGGAAACCTTTAGTAAGAAATCCTACAATTGATGACTGACATTGCTAGCAGTGATTTTATTTTTAAGGCACATTTTGGATACTTATGTCTTGTTCTGCCCCATTATGAATAGCTTTTCACAGGCCTAATCACTTTCACTCGTTTGGTCATTTTGGAGTCTTCATGTTACTTACATCGTAAGAAGCACTCAATAAACTTGAATAATCCCTCCTCCTTAGATCACTTGCTCCGACTGTTTTCCAAGGCATAATTTTTCTCTCATTTTGTGGCTCAGTTCTAAGTAGCTCCTGCTTAGTCTTCTTTTCCTGTTTTCTCATCAGCTTTCTGATCTCTAAGGGTTGGAGTGGTAGAAGAGCAATCTAACAGTTTCACACAGGCACCCTTTCAGCTCAGAGACTGCGGTGTAAAGTGAGTGTGTGTGTACATATCCCCCAGGACTGCCCCAAGGCTTGGAGCCTTGGATCCTAGTAAGGTGTATGTCAGCCTCTTTTTGCATCAGTCAGCTTTCTTTCCATTAGACAATCAGGGTCTCCTAAATGTGTGTTACTCCAAGTCTGACCTACGGACTGGTAGAGAGATAGCATTTACCCTTTTCTACTACTCCCATGTCACTAAAGGGGTGTCTCCCTGGTTTTGAAACCATATACTATTATTCACTGGTTAGGAAAAGCAGAAACAACAGAATGGTACTTACATCTCTTCTTTCTTTCTTCTCCTTCTCCTTCTCCTTCTCCTTTCTTCCTCCTTCCTCCTTCCTCCCTCCTCCTTCCTCCTCCTCCTCCTCCTCCTCCTCCTCCTCCTCCTCCTCCTCCTCCTCCTCCTCCTCCTCCTCCTTCTTCTTCTTCTTCTTCTTCTTCTTCTTCTTCTTCTTCTTCTTCTTCTTCTTCTTCGCGGGTCTGGGTAAGGAACCCAGGGACATTTGACTTTGGAGCTACACCTCTTGCCCTATTTATTTTTTATTTTGAAACAGGGTCTCACTGAGTTGCAGAGGGCCTCACTAAGTAGCTGAGGCTGTCTGCGAACAGTGATCCTCCGGTCTTAGCCTCCCAAATGCTGGGATTACAAGCATGAGCCACCATGCCCGGCTGTCTTTGTTTTTTGAGTCTCTAGAACCATATGTTTCTCTACTCTCCCACTGGACAAGAATTTCCAAGTCATTGGCCTTTCTCATGAATACCCACCACCATATATTTGAGCTGAAGCTTTGGAAGCTGTGGGCCTTTCCTATCCCTTGCTTTTATCTTACATGCAGTCTTGACTAACACATTCTTTGATCTACTAAGGTGCTCAATTCTTAAAAACAAAGACATGCAAGCTCTGAGTTTTAATTAACTTAGAGAGTGATTGCCCTGTCAATGGGTGAATCATGCCATTCTGATAAATGAGATGCACAAATCTAAATGAAAGTAATGAGGGTGGCAGCCAGGACAAAGCCACCCTTTACCTTATATTACCCGCCACCCTAACTACTTCACACTTCTGTAGAGGAGAATGAAAAAAAACAAAATCTTTTTGAAGGATTATATTTGGTAATCCTTCTTTGATGGCAAAAATTAAATCAAGAAGGGACTCTGCCTCTTTGATTCACTTCCAGCACGTTCAGTTTCTTCACATGCAAAGACTTCATTTACTCCCTCCAACCCATCCATACACGCACCAACACACAACCCCTACTTGGTTTCCTACTTTTTTATGTGGAATTTTACCAATATCAGGAAAAAAATATATATATATGTAAAAATGTCAGTTTAGAATCTATTATCTACCATCAGAATGCAAAGTCCATAAGCCAGGTGTGGTATCACATGCTTGTAATCCCAGTACTTAGGAGGCTGCGCCAGGAGGATCACGGGTTTACCACCAATCTTAGCAACATAGTGAGGCCCTTCCACAACTTAGTGAGACCCTATCTCAAAAGAAAAGAATAAAATAGGGTTGGGGATATGGCTCAGCGGTATAGAAGCCCTGGGTTCCAACTCAGTATCACACACACATACAAAAATAATGCAAAGTCCACAAATATTGGAGTTTTTCAGCTTTATTAACAGCTAACTGTCCAGCTTGTAGAACAATTATTGACACATAGTATGTGGCCAATAAAAAAATAAATGTGCCAGTCTGAGGTATAGACCAGAAAATGAGTGCTTTCCTTGCATGTGGAAGGTCCTGAGTTTGATCTCTGGCACTACTAAAAAGGCAAAAAATGTGCTCTAATAGATGAATTAATTTTATTAGCTTATCATAAAATTTATGATGCCATAATAAAAATAATCTAAAATATAATTTCTTATCCTAAGAATAATATATAGTTTTTTGCGGGTCTGGGGATAGAACCCAGAGGCATTTGACCTCCGAGCTACACCCCCTGCCCAATTTTTTATTCTTTATTTTGAAACAAGGTCTCACTGAGTTGTGGAGGGCCTCACTAAGGAGCTGAGGCTGTCCGCGAACCGCAATCTTCCTGTCAGCCTCCCTCCTAAGAAAAATATTAACAAACAGAAGGGGCACTGTAGTACAAGCACTTCTAGTGATTTTCCTAGGTATTGAGTCACCTTGAACAGTTACTGTCTCTGAACTTCATCATAGTCATCTATAAAAAAAAAAAGGTGAGGCAAATCGGTCCATAAGATCCCTCATGGCTCCAGAATCTAAGGATTTTAGGCTGAGTTAAGGTGGTGAAGTGAAAGAAGGAAAAAGGCCAATATCTGAGAATGCCCCCCCTTTTTGTGTGTGTGTGTGTGTGTGTGTGTGTGTGTGTGTGTGTGTGTGTGTGTGTGTATGTGTGTGTGTGTGGTACTAGGGATTGAACCCAGGGGTGATATACTTTGGAGCTACACAACTAGCCCTATCATACCTACTTTATATTTTTATTTTGAAACAGGGTCTCATTAAGTTGCTGAGGACCTTGCTAATTGGCTGAGGTTGGCCTGGAGCCTCCGAGCCTCCTTTTTCACCCTCCTAAATACTGAGATTGCAAGCCTATACCCCATGTCTGGCTGAGAGTGCTTTTTAAAATGGAATGGTGACCTCAAGGGTGGAATGAGTAAGGACTGAAGGTGAAGACAGGGTGTGGGGAGGGAGAGGAAGTGGGTGGTCAACTCTGATAAGCAGGACAAGAGGGGACGTTCATGAAGTGCTCATGTCTAGGGCAACTGTTATGAACTTGGGGATGAAGGAGATGTAGGACATAGCTTGTCATCTACTAAGAAGCTGGCAGGGAGGGGGTCCTGAGTTATTCACAGAGGAGGGAGAATTATTGGAGAACAGAGTTTGTGCTGGAAGCCTGATACGGCCACCAGTCACTGAGGACACTCATTTTCACTGCTCGCATCATACTACTGATGGTGTCTTGGGTTTTCAGTTTTGGAGACAGAAAATCAGTTGATTGAGTGACCCAGATATATTCTTATGCTTTAAACATCTAAAGAGACTATTGAGTAGTCCCTTGTAAAAAATCCCAGGGGATGGTTCATGCATTCCAAGTCCTTTCTCCTCTGTCTTGCCTTTGCTCACCACCACAAATGAAAGAATGTTTTTCTGAATACTTATTTTGTTTATTTGGAGTTTCACAAGGCTACAATCTCAAACTGATAGGCTGTAAGAACATAGAAGTTGAAGGAGTTTTTCCTTAGAGAAAATGCAACTTTCTCAATAAGCCCATACTTTTACAACATCTAGAATCACTTTGAGTAAATATTTGGTTTCATTTCCTTCATTCTTTAAAAACATCAACTGACACCATAATATCACTAAAATTTTATTAAACAAAAAATGACTAACATCAATTAAAAACACAACCATCTCTCTAGCTTATATAGCTATACACAATTCCAGTAGTGTTTCCTAATTAGAACCAAAAAGGAAATAAACCCAGTAAATCCCACAGGAATCTATTGGATATAGCTACAAATTTAAAAAATGTAAAACATTGTTATGACATGTCTTTTGAATAACCCTCTGCATTCTTTTACATGTTTATTTAAACTATAATTACAGTGTTGAAATATTACTATGAAAAAATATCTCAATTGAAAGAAATAGAAACAATTTTTCTCATTGATTTATTTATTTATACTTTCATTGGTGCTTTGCAATTGTACATCATAGTGAGGTTCAAAGTCATACAAATAAACATGTGCACAGGTCTTGGTTTGTTGCCCTTCAGGTTTCTTTCTCCATACGTAATGGTGAGATTGGTAGTGACACTTTTGTGCATAGGCATAACATAATATGAATTGTAAAAATCAGAATTTTAAAATTTCCTAATTAGCTCTACTAATCTATTCAACTACTGCTTGTTAGTCAGTACCCACAGAAAACGATGACTTTCTACTTTTTTTTTTTTTTTTTGGTGGTGGTACTGGGATTCCTGGAAGCCCTTCTACCTCCGGGCTACTCTCCCAGACCTATTTTTATATATATATTTTTTTATTTGGAAACAGGGTCTCTTAAGCCAGCGCAGATGGCTTCAAACCTGTGCAATCCTCCTGTCTCCGCCTCCCAAGCGCGGGGATTACAAGCATGCGCCACCATGCCCTGCGACTTTCTACATTTTGATATGCCACAAATAAATCATATCTTTAATGAACTTATATAGTAATGTTGCCTATTTTTTCTCCCCAAATGTAACAGCAATTTATCTTTTTTCACTTTTCCTAAGATAACATTTGCATAGCATCTTAATTTTTCTGTGATTTCTAGTAATAGGTGAATCAACAATTCTAGACATGTTTTAGGAGACAGGAGAGGAAGGAGGGCCAGCTGGCTGTATTTTCATGAGAACTTTATGGCATTTATGGTAGAAAACATGGCTGGGCTTCTTGGGATTGAGAGAAGGCCTCAGAACAATCTGGGGATAATGGTTCCTACTTAGCTTTCCAGGCAGCTTGCTGCTTAAGATGGAATCATTCTCAGGGAAGGAGAATCAAGGCATGTCCTGTCAGAGTATTTACAAAGGTGGATGATTCTGAGTGCACTGTAATTGGAATCACTGGAATTATAATTAGTCTAAGCTTCATAAAGAATATGAGTCAAGGAAAGAAGAGCGGGAACAGCCATTTAAGTTTTTATTAAATGAAAATATGCATTAGTAGAAGTGTTCTAGAACATCTAAGACATTCAGATACCCAAATAAAAGAGTTTTATTTGGAAAGAAGGACAGTGATTTTTTTTCCCCTACTGACTCCCTTCACTACTACCATCACAAATAGAGAAGAGCTAAAGTCTCTAAACATTTTTCAAGTGAGCCGCCTTTTTCTTCAAGTAACATGTACAGATACAGGACAGATGAAGTGAAAGTTATTATATTCATTTCCTAGAGCTACCCCAACAAAGTCCCATACACTGAGTGGTGTAAAACAACATAAATTATTTTCTCCAAGTTCTAGAGGCTGAAAGCATGAAATCCAGGAGTCAGCAGGGTTGGTTTCTTCTGGAGACCCCAATGAGGATCTCTTCCACTCATCTATCTTGGCTTCTGATGATTGCCAGTGGTCTTTGACATTTCTGACTTGAAGATACATTATTCCAATCTCTACCTTCATTTCCACATTCACATGCTGTTTAAAAAATAGATTCTGATTTAGGGAGTCTGGAATATAGCATTAGATCTTCCTTTTTTTTAATCAAGCACATACACACATACAAGGAGATTTAGTGTAAGGAATTGAGTCATGACTCATGATTTTCAACATCTATAGGGTTAAAAACCTAGAGACCCAGGAGAGATTATGGTTCAGTTCCAGGCTACAGATTGAAATCCCAAGAACTAGGAAAGTGGACAGTGTAGCTCAGTCCAAAGGCTGACAGAGAACAGACAGTGTCCCAGCTTGAGGAAAGTTAGGCAGTATGAATTCTCTCTTTCCCAGGGCAAGGCCAGCCTTTCCACCTATTTGGGTCTTCAGATGAAGCCTACCTGCATTAGGGAGATCAATCAGTTTTACAAAGTCTACAGATTTGGATGTTCATTTTGACCAGCCCCCCCCCAAACCTCATAGAAACACCCAGAATAATGTTCAACACAATATTTGGGCATCTGTGGCCCAGTTGAGTCAACACACAAAATTCACCATCACATTTCATTCACTGACCATTTCTATTCTATGATATTACTGCTATAATTCATCTAACATTTACACACATCCCACCACCCTGGGCAGTGCTATTATCAACACTATTTTCCAGGCAAAGGTGGAAAGCAGAGAGAAAGTGAGTAAAAAATCCTAACATCTCAATAATGTTCAACACAATATTTGGGCATCTGTGGCCCAGTTGAGTCAACACACAAAATTCACCATCACATTTCATTCACTGACCATTTCTATTCTATGATATTACTGCTATAATTCATCTAACATTTACAAACATCCCACCACCCTGGGCAGTGCTATTATCAACACTATTTTCCAGGCAAAGGTGGAAAGCAGAGAGAAAGTGAGTAAAAAATCCTAACATCTCACATACAATAAATTAGTAGATAAAGAAATTCAATCCAGCTAGTCAAGGTAGAGATGCTATGCTCTCCATCTCTGTGTCAAATTGTTCCTATTGGTTGATCATATGTCCAAAGAGGATGGTAGCTACTCACCTGGCAATTCAGTGGGTTTGGTCTGAAGGAGTTGCAAGCCTTTGGTGGATCAGTTCACTTGTGTATCACCGATAAACCTGTAAATGAGGAGATGAGTTCTTGGAGAAATGAAAGAAAGTTTCTATTTATTTATTTATTTATTTATTTATTTATTTATTTATTTATTTATTTATTTATGGTACTGGGGATGAAACCCAGGGACATTCTACCTTTGAGTTACACCCCTATCCCTATTTTTTATTCCTTATTTTGAAACAAGGTCTCACTGTGTTACAAAGGGCCTCACTAAGTAGCTGAGGCTATCTACATACCACAATCCTCTAGTCTCAGCCTCCCAAGTGCTAGGATTACAAGCATGCACCACCATGCCTGGCCACCAATTTAAAATAAACAATAATGTTAGATATTTAGCAAATTGGAAGGATTAGAAAGATTTCTTTAACAACATATTTCATATTTAAATACTATGATATTACCTCTTTTGTAGGGCTTAGCACAGTGGGTAGAAATAAATTCCTAAGAAGAAATAACATAGTATTATTTATAGCACATTTTTACCTGTCCCAAACTAGCATAATTAAGTAAGTGCTTCCAAACACTTGACAGTTTGGTCATAACCAAATCCCACTAATCATAGACTACTGGAGAAATCATTTAGACACCAGGAAAAAGAGAGAGAGAGGAATAAAAGAGAGAGAATCATATGATCTAATGAGGTTTTCCCATCTCCAGTATCTGTGAAACATATTATTTAGCAATACTTCAGAGATGCATATGTAATTTGAAGTAAATTAATATTATAACCAGAAATGTCTATTTTGGGATTCAAATTCAATTGGAGTTGGCTTGATGTGTTTGTCCTTGTGTGTCTGCCTGGTTACCAGGATAATGTGTGCTGGGTTCTGTGTTAAGCAAGAGACAGAGCTTTGTCTGAGTCTATTGGAAGCTCAAAATAGCTGAGTGACTGAGGGACTTCAGTGGGTCACAGCACCTCTGCAATTTCCAATTCATGTCCTTATTGTCTACTCCATTCATTTACAGTAGATGTTCAACAACTATTTATTGGATAAATGGAAAAATAAGAATATTTTCCTTAGAAAAAAGTCACCCAATCCCCTTCTATGGAAGTTGGGAGAAGAGCAGTGCTATGTTGGAGACCTCAACCCTGTTCAGAAACAGTATTTTTGAAAATGACATGATCAAGGGATGGAAATCAGAACACTATAATGTTGCACACACATCCTTGTTTATAGCAGCACAATTCACAATAGCCAAATCATAGACCCAGTCTAGGTGGCCATCAACAGATGAATGGATTACAAAATCATGGGATACATAGACAATGGAATTCTACTCAGCAATAAAGAAGAATGAGATTATGTGATTTGTAGGAAAATAGATGGAACCAGAGAACATTAAGTTAATTGAGATTAGCCCATCACAGAAAGTGAAGGGTCAAAAGTTTTCTCTCATATGTGGGGGCTAGGGAGTAATTAGGATGCAGGATGGACTTTATATAAAGGAGGAGAAAACTCAGGGAATGAAGGAAAGGGTATAAAGCAGGGTGGTGGTAGGGTGAGGGAGGGAGAATTAATAAAGGAAGGAGGTCCATTGATGTTATGTACATATGTAAAATTATCAATTCTAATCTCAACATCATGTGTGGAGAAGAAGGAGTTGGGAGAGAGGGATCAAGTATATCTCTATCACTTTGATGTGAAACTACAATGCAAAAATAAAGGCATGGAAAAAAAAGAAAGTGACTTGGTCAAATACAGCAGACAATTTTTAGGAAGTAAGCTGTGTTCTGCATGAGTCAAAACCAACCTATTTCTGGGTTCTCACCAGCTTGGGGAAAAGTTGTGGACATACATGGCACAGCTCCAGGAGTCACTTGTTTGTATTCTCCAGGTGCCTATAGACATACTTGAGGCTTGGTGGGGGGAGATTCTAAATATGAGAAAAAAAACACCAAAACTGAAATTATTAAATGTTTAATTTAATGTACATAATCCATAGCATAATTTTATTCTATTACTTGTTAAATATCTTATTAAATTAGAAAACAAAGCAGGATGTGGTGGCCAATGCCTATAATCATTGTACTTGGATGGCTGAGACAAGAGGATCATAGGTTCAAGGACAGTCTCAGTAACTTAGATCCTGTTTCAAAATAAAATAGGGCTTTGGATGTAGCCCAAAGGTAAAATGCCTTTGGGCTCAATTCTCAATACTGAAAGAAAAAAAATGTCTGAGTGGTGCTCTTGTAGGCAGAGAGATGAATCTGAGAAAGTCGCTGGCAAGGGTTCCCAGCCTTTATAAAATTATGTAGTGTTTCATAATGACAGACAATCAGGACATCATGGAGATTTCACTACACAAAGAAAGATCATGTTTATTACCCTTGACAGCTGTCCGTTGAAGGACTCAGCTTCGCAGGTCTTAGAAGACTGATGAAGGCCGGGCCATGGAACTTTTGCTGTTTCATGAGAATGGGGAATCAGAACAAGACAGGACAAGGACGTTCTAAGGACAAGGCCATTTTGTGCCTTTGTCACTATAGGAATACTACCTACGGGACTATACTTATCCAGGTGCCTATAGACGTACTTGAGGCTTGGCGGGGGGGATTCTAAATATAAGGAAAATTACCAAAATTGAAATTATTAAATGTTTAATTTAATGTACACAGTCCATAGCGTAATTTCATTCTATTACTTGTTAAATTAGAAAACAAAGCAGGATGTGGTGGCCAATGCCTGTAATCTTTGTACTTGGAAGGCTGAGACAGGAGGATCATAGGTTCAAGGACAGTCTCAGTGACTTAGGGTGATCCTGTTTCAAAATAAAATAGGGCTTTGGATGTAGCTCCAAGGTAGAATGCCTCTGGGCTCAGTCCTCAATACTGAAAAAAAATTTTTTTTGTAGATCAAACTTTTTCATCCTGTCCAGACTTTCAAGAATGAATGACAACTATAATTTATTGCTATTTCTACATTAAATAAATTAGATCTATTGTAGAATTTCTAAAATAGAATTTGTAAAGATCTTCCAAATTTTTCATATTAAAATTTTATGTAAATGAATTTTTTTTTGTGTGTATGTGTGTGTGTGGTACTGGAGATTGAATCCAGGGACATCTTACCTCCAAAATACATCCCCAGCCCTATTTTATTTTTGTTTTGAAACAGGGTTTCATTAGGTTGATGAGAGTCTCATTATTGTTAAGGCTGTACTCCTGTCTCAGTCTCCCAAGTATTGGGATTACAGGCATGCGCAGCTGTGCTGTCCCTTTGTTGGACTTTCAAAAAAGGACATGGAGATTTTTTTAAATGTATTTGATACAGTAGCACATGGTGCCTTTAACAGTAAAGTTGCCCAAGGCTAAACCAGATTTTGAATTAGAGTATGATGGTAAACAACAGGCATCATTAAAGAAGTTCAAAATAAAGTCTCTCAAAGATCTAACTAATAGATGGAGATGGATACTAGGCAATGTGAGGCATAAAGTAAGACTGTCAGCAGGTAAACACAGCATACTTACCTCTACCAGGACAGAACTGACAATAGCAAGTTACGGCTCCTACCTCTACCTCTGAAACTGGGCCAGGTCTTTTTTTTTTTTTTTTTTTTATGAGCAGTGACAAATTCTGGATTACTATGAAGATAGCACAAGAGTAAACACTTGCCTTGGTAGCAAGTTTGACTTCCTTATGTGTCCTCTGAGTTTTAAGCCAGAACAGTTTCTTCCATGTCCATGAATGAATCTCAGAGCCTGGAGAAAGATTTGCATGTGGGGCTCACAAGACAATCCAAAAATATTTATTAGGCACCTATGAAGTGCTGCAGACTGTGCTAAGTATTATGAAGATGGTAGAAAATAATCAGATGCCCCATTTTCCCTCTTCTTATGTGAATACCAGTCTAGATATTACCTTCTGGGCCATGACACTTAACTGCTTAATTTGAGAAGATAGATATTAAATCAATAACAACTGGGGTAAGTGCCACTGAAGAGAAGTATAAGGCACTAAGAAAGCATTGTAGGAGCAAGACACCTTGATAGGTCATTACAGAGAAACCCAAATCAGAGCAAGCATGCCCAGGACTGGGAACTTACCTGACTTGGGAGTCTATTGATGGTCATCACAGAAGAAGCTGCTGGAGAGCTGGGCAGGAGCTTGGCTTGTGGTCATTACTAAGGGTTTGATGGCACTATTGCATCATCCAGGGTGGAATTATTCTAGGTTAGTTCCTTGTGGACAAGATTTTTTTCAAAGGGCATAATGTATCAATGAGAAATGTTCTTTTATGGTATGTTTGAGGGGCTCTGAGTTTCTGTGTGCTCCTTTGTGAATGAATTACCATGTTAAAAAAATTATTTCAGTAATACTTCCTCTCAGACTCCATGGCTATCAGACTTGCAAATCATCTATCAGTATTAGCTTATTGAACTGTCCAATTGAGAAATAGGTTCCTATTAATCTTTAACATGCTACTTCCATAACACATGTAGAATTCTTGAGAATTATAAATAAGTTGTATTCAACACCAATTAGCATCATCATCAAAAATATTGTGTGTGGCACACATCTCACAAAGGAGCAGCCACTGACTGTATGAAATACTCTCAACTGGAACTCTCCCAGCCCAGAGGACTTCATGCAGAAAAAATAAATAACAGTGAGCAGCCAGCATGATCTTGGTTGAGTAGACGATTTTCCCTTCTTTTTCTTTTCCTACTTCCAGGAGCCCTTAGCACAGTTCCTTGCCCAATACATAATTTTAAAATGAAAAGTGTACAGAAGTAGGTAGGTGTTTTTCCAATGCCACATCTGATTTGGAAAGCTGACCAGTTCCAGTTGACTCACCCAGCACTTTTATTTTAGAGATAGTTCTCTGTCCCTTCACCTTCCCCTGAAGGAGAGAGATGAAATGTGATCACGCAGTCATTTGTCCTGAGCATGTTCCAGCTGAAAGGGCTTTTGTAGGTCTTTCCAGTCTCAGAGAAAGGCAGTCATTGTTAGCTTTTCAGATTTTAGGAGAACCTCACTGATAGGGTTTTATCTCCAAGGGCTGTGGTCTGGGACACCTGTGGGAAGGCTTTTTGGTCTGCTGGGAGAGCCTGTCTATAGGGCTCATGTTTGGAGCACCACCTTTCTTCAGCTGCTTGTCAGGATGGGTTGGCTTTCATCTATTAGCTGTACACCAGGTCCCTTTGTCGGCAGGTGCTCCAGTCCAGAATTCTGCACTTATCAAGAAATGGGCTGTGTCAACACAAGCATTTATTGTATTTTGAAGCATGCTGGAGCCTCTGACAGCAGCTCTCATTTATGCAGAGCGAACTGGAGTTGAAGGTTTGGTAAAGGTTAATTTTTAAATGGCTTCTATGCTGCTCTATGTGGCATCTCCCTTGGTATTTGAATCATTCTGCATATAACCCCATCATCAGATCACTTTTTTTTTAATGAAATTTTTGTTGGTCACCTTTAAAGCTCCATCAATCACTTGGTAATGGAAAAAAAGTCAATGTAATGATCTGCTTTGAAAATACACAGTCTAACTTGACTTCGGTCTGGAGAGCCTATTATCATGTGGTAACATCATTTTATTCCAATGACATTATCGGCTAAGGATATTATGATGGTGGAAAATATTTCAATTTTGTTATCGGAACAATGAAGCTATGATATTTAATTATAGAGAAGTGTGTTTAATTTGAGGAATCTCATATGTCAACTGTCACAGTCTACTCGTCAGAAGGTGGTGGTAATCAAATTGGAAGAGAGCATCATTTGGTGACCCACACAAGTTATTGATCCAGTACATTTCCTTACTTTCCCGAGTCTTCTCCTTTGTGGTTTTAATTCTTCTATTAAGTTTTCTGATTAACAAGTCAACTAGTTAATGAACTAAATAAAATACACTGTAGCACTAGATAATAGAGAAGGGCTAGCACATGGAGAACAGCACCTGTGGCCAGTTTTTACTTCTGAAAGAAGAAAGCTTTATGAATGTCACAGAAAACCACATGCTTCCAAGTTGAAATGGTAGCGAATGAGGGAAGAGTTCTCTCTTCCTCTTTGTCCAACTCTATCTCTCTCCCCTGATCACTCTCTGATCTCCTTCCCTTTCTCTTTCTCTTTCTTCATCATATGTATGTATGTGTATATATGGACATGAACATGCACACACACACACACACACACACACACACACATATATATATATATGTTTTGAGAAAAATGAAACCAAAACAAAGCATATAGTGATGTGATACAGTGATGAGATTATTACGTGATGAATTAAGGCTGAACTTAATTCAGAGAAAGTGCCATTGGGATGAGATATAAAAGGCAATCTGAGGTACTTCTTACTCTATAGTAACTCTCCTGCCCACAGTCAGTTGTACCATCTTACCCGTGTGTGTGCATGTCTGTGTCTGTGGTAATGGATATTGAACTTAGAGTCATTCTCTCCCTGAGCTTTACCTTCAGCCCTATTTTTTTCTTTTTTGAAACAGTGTCTTACTAAGCTGTTGAGGTCCTCACTAATTTGTTGAGGCCCAACTCAAACCTGCAATCCTCCTGTCTAAGCATCCCAAGTACTGGAATTACAGGCATGTTCCGCCATGGCTGGCTTCTTACCCTCTTAAATAGCCTTACCTGCAGGCTGTAAGCTTAACTTCCAGCCATTAGTTAGCCAAGAAATAGCTGGGTGCCTTTTCTGAATCCCTATTATGTGCCAGCCATCATGCTTGATCCTAGGGCATGCAGATTGAGCAAGTAGACATTCCCCAGGAGCTGCCAAGCTCATGAAAGATGGACACAGCATATGACGGTGCTTGGTGGTTACATGTGGTCAGGGGTGGGAGAGGAGAGGTCACTAATAGAATAATTAGAAAATCAGAGGATACTGCAATTAATTTTTGAGCTGGAGGAAATTTGTAAAGCAGAGTCCACATGTGTTTGATCACGAAGCTGCTAAGAATTGCAATGGTTTGCCCCAAGGTCATGGAGCAAGTTGGTGTCAGGACTGGGACCATCGCTCAGTCTCCTAACCAGTGTCCTTCCTGCTCCCATTGCTTCCAAAGTTCTATTTCCAGCCTGGGATCAAGAGGATTGGAATTTTGCTGCTGGAAGGGTTGCAGGGGGTGGTGGTGAGGGTGCGGGGGAGGGTTGTCTATTTCAAAGTTTCCCTTGGCCACCAGCCCTGATGAGAACCTTTCTGCTTCCTTTTCATTTATTTGAAATTGAAGGATAGAAGCCAGGGGAGTCTTGCTAATGGCTGTCTGTCTCAGCAGCTGGGCCAGAGAAGCTCCGTGCCCTGGTTTCGGCTGCTGAAACATTCTGAGTCACTCACTTGGAGTGTCCTCAGATTCACAAAAGTGCCACAGGGTCCCTGAAGCAGAACCTTTGTATACAGAGAGAGGGCTTGGAAGAATGGAGGGGGTTGTACTAAGGGCTGCCACTGAATTCCCATGGGAGTTGGGTTCTCAAATACAGCAAAAATGCCTTTGGCTTTTGACAGGAGGCCACTATCAGCTTCAAGGCTGGTGACAATAATCTGTAGAGAAAAGGAGCCCGGCCTGCATGTGACTGGCCTTGAGCCATGTGGGCAATTGATAGACAGATGACCTTTTGGACTTGTTTGTCTTTAATTATTATTTAATAGTCACATAAGATGTGTGTGCATGGCATGCTATTTGGATGTATGTTGTATTGTGAGATGGCTAAATTGAGCTAATTAACATATGTGTGACTCAAATTTTTGTGTGTGTGCAATAAAAACATTTAGAATCTCCTAAGATCCTTTTTTTTTTTTAAGCAATGACCTTTCTGGCTGTACTTGTTTACTTCAGCTCGGTGACTTCTGTAGACTCTTAATGTATACAGGTTGAAATCTTCTCGATCATTAGACACTTTAGATGAAACGTTTCAACACAATTAAAGGACTAGTTTAGATAGCCCCAAACTGTGATTGCAGGTTAATTCAATACTAGGTGCTGAGTAAATATTTGCGTTGTTACATTTTATAAGAAAGCTTTACTTTATTCCTCCTTCAAAATATTATTAAAAGAAAATACATAAATTCATGGAATTTTCTCTGGCAACTAAAGAGACCCAATTTAAAACCAAAACAACTGAAGCTGATCACAAAGGCAGGCCCACCACTGGCAACTCCGTACAAGAAACAAAGAAAAAAATCAATAAAAACCCAGCTGCCCGCAGCCCATCTCACATCCATGCATGACTTTGAGATGCAGAAGCCAACATATAGGTTAAAGATGCCTTGAAATAATAAACATTCTTCAAATATATAATATATAGATTTTACTTAATCTAGTCAGCAACATTTGTAGAGGAGGAGTCCTGAGATTTGAACCCAGGGCATTCTACCTCTGAGCTATACCCTCGGCCCTATTTTATTCATTTTTTATTTTGAAAGAGTCTCACTAAGTAGCTGAGACTGGCCTCAAACCTGGAATTTTGAAAGTGAAAAGAGATAGAGTAAAATGTCTGATCAGAGGGGACACAGAGGGACTATCAAGAGTGAACCAGGACCTATGCTTACCCTGCCTCCAGGAGTCCACTGTGCCTTAGGCAACGTGGTATGGCCCAGATCTTGGCTAGCATCCACGGCTGGGGCTCAACCCATTTATCTGTGGGAGAGGGTCAGTGAGGGCTATGCCTCTGGGTTAGTTTAAGAATAATTTTTAAAATATCTGTCTATAGGACTTTGTGCAAGTTGGTGTCCAGTAAGGGGAGATGGTTTTATATGCATAAAGCATAATAAAGGCCTGCATGGGGAACAAACTGAGAATAAGAAGAGTAAATTTTCCAGAGTGAAAGGATCTCCCTCATTTTTGTCTTCAGCTTGACAAAACCTGGAACATCGGGCAGTCAGCTGAGAAATGAAAATGATGTGCATATTATGCTAGTTGTTAATTTTGCATTTTTAAAAATTACTAAGTATTTTGTGTATTTTAAATTAAGTATTTAATTATGTATTCTTAATTATTAAGTGTTTAATAATTAATATTTAATTATAAAGTATTTTGTATTTTGTATTTTTATTTTTTTATTTTTATTTTTGGTGGTACTGGGATTCCTGGAAGCCCTTCTACTTCTGGGCTACACTCCCAGACCTAATATATATATTTTGGAAACAGGGCCTCTTAAGCCAGCAAGGAACCAGCGCGATCCTCCTGTCTCTGCCTCCCAAGCACGGGGATTACAAGCGTGGGCCACCACACCCGGCTAAGGTACTTTGTATTTTTAAATTATTAAGTATATTTTGTCAGACATCTCACTGTTGTGTTTTACTCTAATCAAGTACTTGCTAATCTAAAAAAGATGGACTAAATCATAGATCTCGTAGGAGAATGAGATCTAGTAGGAGATGTGTAGTTGGGGAAGAACTCTTGCTGAAGGTGTGGGTGTTTGCAGCGAATTCAGGCAGATTAGGAGAGCTCAGCTGGGAAGGTGTGGGACTAATTGCTTTTCTTTCCTACAAACCATAAATGTTCATGCAGGAGGTTGAGCCACCTGCCAAGGGTGAGAGAGGCCATTCCATCTTTTGCCCATCTCTCCTAACCATAGGTTGGTAGATTCCCATCTATAAAAATACGTGTCTTCGCCGGGCGTAATCCCCGCTCTTGGGAGGTAGAGACAGGAGGATCGCGCAGGTTCGAAGCCAGTTTAGGAGACCCTGTTTCTAAATAAAAATATAAAATAGGTCAGGGAGTGTAGCCTGGAGGTAGAAGGGCTTCCAGGAACCCCAATACCACAAAAAAAAAAAAAAAATACGTGTCTGATGTATGTGCTTATTTTGCACTGATGTGAGCTCATGCTAGTAGGGTGACACTTTGAATTCCGGCATTTTCTTCCATCATCCCGCTACTCTTTTGCATCATGAATCCTTACTCTGCTTCAAACCAGCAAGACAGCACTTAAGAAATTCATACCCATGTTTGTCGAGACTGCTAAGCCTCAATAGTTATCCAAGTACTTGCTCAGTATAAACATCCCATTTACCAACATTGCTATCCTGAAAAGTCAGCTGTAAAAAATAACAGGGATGTAACTTTTCCATTAATAAACCTCAGCCTTCTTCCTCCCTTATCCCTTCTTTCTGGCTTTGCTGAGGTTTCCCCTCCATTATCTGGAGTCCCTCTGGTATCCCTAATACTCCCCAGCTTGAGTGTATTAGAGAAAACCTATGTTCCTTCTCTTTCTGTGCTTGGCTGATCTCACTTAACATAATGTTTCGTTCCACTATGTGTATGCATGTGAATACAACATTGTTAACCTCCACACTCAGTATCGGGATGGAGGGAACAGGGGAAGCGGGGGAGGGGGAGGCTTCAAGTACTGTGTGAATATATGCCATTGTGAACATGATCCACATTTTCTATCATGTGAGACTATAGTGCACCAATAAAAAAAAAAAAACAGGAACTTCTGGATCTGCTGTCATGCATGATTATCCCCTTATTAGGCTGTGTATTCACTTTTGTTGTATCAGTGTCAGCAAAGCAGGGGAGGAGGCTGAGGGCTGGCGTGTTTTATTGGCTGGAGTGTTTTAGGAGACAAACCTGGACTCTTAACAATTACTGAAACAAGACTACAACACATTTATGGGAAAAAACCACATTGGGGGTGGGTCTTCTGTTCACTGAACTATTGATGCTACCACATTATCTTTGATGTGTTTTCTTAAAGCCAAAACATGTATAAAAACTCTGCTTTTGTGAGAATGGATGTTTTCTACCTACCTGTTCAGAAGTAGCTTAGTTTGTAAAATTTCAATTCATTATATTTATTTTATTATTATGTATATTCCTATAATAACCAAAACTTCAATATTTATTTTAGCTTTCTGAGAGACAACATATTTTTCCTAGGGTTTTGTGTGCTTTTTTTTTTAGAACAAATTAATAAATAAATATGCATTTGTATCTTCATTGAAGTTTTACATGTTATTCCAGGAAAGAAAAATCACTATATTTTTTACCAACCCACATGTATGACCAAAGAAGATTTTTCTGAAAATTTTTTTCCCCCAGTTGAATCTGCTGTTTACATAACTATGAGGTTCTTAAAACGAGGCCCAGTTGTGCAATCTCCATAATGGTAAAGTTAACTTCGAAATCAAAATTGAGAAAGTGAAATTGAGCTCATTATTCCCTAAGAGAAATAACATTCTGTTTGACGTATTTAAAGGAGAAATAGGTAAGTCCCCCATTCCCTTGGTATGAAAGAAAATTGTCCCGATCCCATATATTATCTTAGAATTGATGGGGTTTGGTTTGGCATTTGTGCTTTTCAAATAAGAAAGCCTGTCTCTCTTCTTTCTTTTCTTCCTCCCTTTCTCTCTCTCTCTCTCTCTCTCTCTCTCTCTCTCTCTCTCTCTCTCTCTCTCTCTCACTTTCTTGGCAGTTCTGATTCTGGCATATTTTTTGGAATTTCTTCTGTAATTCTTGGAGTGCACCTTCAGTAATGTGCTCATATGATTAAGACACACATCTCGGCTAGACAATTTAATGCATGTCTGGTAGGATAATCCGGTCTGGCTAAAAGTTATTGGCAAGCTATTGTCTATTACCAGAAAGTAAAGGGAGTGAATGAGAAATTCCTCAAATTCCCCAGTCCTCATATTTTAACTTTAATTTTTTAAAATAATGGAATAAAATGACCATTTCATGTATACATGTGTACAGTTTTATGCCTTAATTTTATCTTTCCTTATTATACTAGCTAGGGTTTCCAACATCATGTTGAATAGGAGTATTGAGACTAATTCACAATCTTCTGAGGGAATTATTCTGAGTGTTAGAGGATCCTCTCCTGCTCGAGTCCAAACTAGAGGGCTTCTCCTCTGCTCTCAATTTCTGTGCCAGTACCATCTCTGAGTTTCAGGTAGGTGGAGAAGGAATTGTAAACTCATTGCTAGTTAGACTGACACTTTGAATTCTGGTGTTTTTCCCCATTCTACCCACCACTTTTATTATTATTATTTTAATACCCACCACTTTTAGTTCCCATTTCTCAAACAGCTACTCTATATGTGTCTTGTCCAGGTTTATTTTTTTAATTTTTTGAGCTGCATTCAAAAGAAGAAACAGGATGGAATATGTTTCCTCCATCTTAGCTGGAAACATAATCCTTTGATATTTTTAAAAGCAAGAGAATTTTCTGCTCTTCCCTCAAATTGTAGAGAGAAAATATTTTAATCCTGAGAATATAAAGGAATCTTTCGGAAAAATGTCTCCATTTTGCATTTCTTTTTATGTGTGTGCTTACAGAGAAAGTGGGGCCTTATGATTTATATATCTCAATATTTAAGCCAGTGTGGCTTACAGGGTACAGGAGAAAAATGGCTTCAGATGCATTAATTTCAGGTGGGATTATATTTTTTTTGAATTTTTAACCAAATCTTGGGCAATTCTCTTCTTTATTGGTCTGGTCACTCTTAGATTAAAAAAAGAATTCAGTCCTATTATTATACCAAATCATTTCAGCTCAGGAATTATCTGTATTACTATAGCAATCTAATACAAGTTTTTTCTTTTTTATTTTAATTGTCAAATACAAATTGTACATTTTTTATGAAGAAAATGAATACCATGCAATTTTAATAAAATTTAAATGTTTTATGAGTCATATTCTGATAAGGGGCATCAACAAAATTTTGAAAACAGGGGACTTTTTGTTCATAACTTTTGTTTTTCTTTTCTTTATTAATAATGTTATTTTTAATTGACAAATCATAGTTATATACATTTAGGGGATATAATATAATATTTTGACATATGAATACAATGTGGAGTGATTCAATCAAGCTAGCTAACAATGTTTGGCACATCAGTTTCTTATTTTCTGTATTGAGGTCTTTGAAAGTTATACTTTGTATTTGGAAATATGCCATACAGTATAGTTGACCATAGAGCAATATGTCCCCAAAACAGCCTTCCCTGAGATCCATCTCCCTTTTAAAGCTTTGCCCTGAGGCTGCTCTAGCCAGGTCCTAGAATAGAAGCAAAGAGGAGATGTCATTTTCTCTACTTTGCTATCAGTGCTTGGTCTCATCCATTTGCTGGGTACTCTTTAACTCCCCCAGTATCTAAGGGTAAGATTAGAAATGTAGAGAAAAGCTAAGGGTCAGGGAAAGTCTTACTAGACTGCTATTGTCATGAGTTCACTGTCCTGATATTGCTATATGTATACACACACACACACACACACACACACACACACATATATATGTGTGTATGTGTATATATATATGTGTGTGTGTGTATATATATATATATTTTTTTGCGGGATATATATATATATATATATATATATATATATTTTGGGGGGGGGTCTGGGGATGGAACCCAGAGGCATTTGACCTATGAGCTATACCCCCTGCCCAATTTTTTTATTCTTTATTTTGAAGCAGGGTCTCACTGAGTTGCGGAGGGCCTCATTAAGTGGCTGAGGCTGTCTGCAAACTGCTATCCTCCGGTCTCAGCCTCCCAAATGCTGGGATTACAAGCGTGTGCCACCACGCCTGGCTCTATTGCTAGATATTTTAACTGACTTTTTTTTTTTTTGGTACTGAGAATTGAACCCAGGGACATTCTATCTCCAAGCTATACCCCCAACCTTTTTATATTTTTGTTTTTGAATCAGGGTCTCGTTAGGTTGCTGAGAGTCTCACTATGTTGCTTGAACTTGCGATCCTCCTATTTCAGCCTCTCAAATAATAAAATTACAGGTGTGTACCACCATGCCCGGCTACTTTAAAATTTTGAAACAGGGTCTCATTAAGTTTCTGAGGCTGGTTTTGAACCAATGATCCTCCTGTCTCATCCTACCTAAACTGACTCCTATGTTTAGAGCTTTCAGACACTTCCTGTTGGCTGCAGATCTCTCACCTACAATTTTCTGATTCAGGTGATGAATCACCTCTTCTTCCTGTCCCCTTTCCATCCATATACACATATAATCCACAGGAAAATTTACTTCCCAAAGCCTAACTCTCCACTCTGGTGCTTTTGACCGTTAAATCTCTTGCACATGAGTCCTGACAGTCTACCACAGCCTCTAAGCTTCTGGGTTCATACATGAGTCTTCTTGAGCCTTTCTCAATTAGTCTGATACCCGATAGTCACTGAGGCTCCTGAATTAACTGCCTTGGCCTCAGGCAAAACAAGCTTTCCACTGCTGAGTTGGAAATTTCTGTTTTGCATAACCGAGTCTATGACTGGGAAATAGAAATTCATTATATATTTAATATACTTGTTCTATCTAAATTGTGAGCAAGTTGAGGGCAGAGTTCAGTTTTCATGGACTATTTTATCCCCAGACCTAATATCTGATACAAGGTAAAAACTGAGATAACAAGTATTGGTATCAAGTTAATATGAAAAAGATCTCTTAATTTGTGAGTTGGTTATTTGTCCCCATCTTAGTAAATAAAATCACTACTACTTAAATAAATCTTTAGCGCTTCAGTCTCTTTTCCCCAAAAACTCTTCATGATAACAAATGAAGGTTATAAAATTTTCTCTTACACCTTTTTATTTTTCCCCTTTATTTGTTAGTCTATTGCTTATAGCTGAGCGTCACCTACGTGACTCATCCTTTTTCCTGGAATACAATAAAAATGCAATGGAAACACTTTCTTTCTTTCTTTCTTTCTTTCTTTCTTTCTTTCTTTCTTTCTTTCTTTCTTTCTGTCAGGAAACTATTTTTCCTGTGCTATTTATAAGTAATTTCTTCTTCATCTTACTTCATCTCTTTTTCTGATAGAAAATAAATGGAAACAACTGGGTAGGGGCAGAAGTCTCCATCAAACTTGATAAGATAGCTTGTTAAGAACTATTATATTTTTGGAGGTCTATTATTCTGAGAAAAGTAATAAGTGAATGATTAGAGCATTTGACAAATAATATATGTGTGTGCATGCAAATATGTGAAGGATGTATAAGTTCTATGTTATGATTTCCAACCTATTTTAATGCACTTATGTCAATTTAGTTGAAATATTTGTAGAACTGAAAATTTGAGACTTAATAGGTTATCATGTGAGATTTCTGCATTAAAAGAAAATTTAACAGATCACATAAGCAGATCACATAACAGAGCTGTACAGGAATGCACTGGTATGCAGGTTGTAGCTATATTAGAAAAAATACTAAGCAGGTTAAACCTCAGTCGGAGTGTTGGGCTTCTTTATAAGAAAAAAAAAGAAGAAGGGAGGGAGGGGGAGATAAAGAGAGGGAGAGAAAGAGAGAGACAGAGAGACAGAAAACACAACTGGGCACGGTGGCACAAATGTGTATTTCCAGTACTTGGGAGGCTGAGACAGGAGGATTGCAGGTTTGAAGCCAGCTTCAGCAACCTAGTGAGACCCTGTCTTAAAACAAAACAAAAAAGCCTGGCGTGGTGGCGCACGCTTGTAATCCCAGCATTCGGGAGGCTGAGACCTGGAGGATCATGGTTTGTGGACAGCCTCAGCTACTTAGTGAGGCCCTCTGCAACGCAGTGAGACCCTGTTTCAAAATAAAGAATAAAAGTAGGGCAGGGGGTGTAGCTCAGAGGTCAAATGCCCCTGGGTTCCATCCCCAGACCTGCAAAAAAAAAAAAAAAAAAATTAGAATGTCCCTGTGTTCAATTTGCAGTAATACAAAACAAAATAATCATAGTTTACAGAAAACAAAAGAATCTACACACAAAGGGCGGAAACGATGGTGATCTTTAGTGACACATTTACTTTCTCTGCCTCTGAAGTAGCCGTCAATGATACGATCTTGCTTAGAAGAGATGAACAGGTATTTCTTGGTTATGAAAATAGAAAGATAATTTCTCGCTATATTGAAAGGAAATATAAGCCAGGCGTGGTTGCACACACTTGTAATCCCAGAACTTGGGAGGCTAAGATGAAAAGATTTCAGGCTTGAGACCAGCTTCAGCAGTTTCGGAAGACTGTCAGCAACCTAGGGAGACCTTGTTCCAAAACAAAAAACAAACAAACAAACAAACAAACAAAAAAACATAAAAAGAGCTGGGGATGTAGCTCGGAGGTAGGATAGTTGTGATGTATGTAGAATGTCCCTGGGTTCAGTCCTCAGTAACACACACACACACACACACACACACACACACACACACACAGAAGGAAGTATAAAATAATGATGAAAATATGAACTCTAGGACAAGACTGCCATGGTTGGATTCCTTGTTCTGTGCTTTCTGGTTATATGATCTTAAGTGAAATAATCTGCCAGTATTTAAATGTGTAACATAGGGATACTAATGTATTTACCTCAAAGAATAGTGAGCAAAGCTGACACTCTTTTGTGTGTGTGGTACTGGGGGTGGAACCCAGGGGCTTTCTACCTCCGGGCTATACTCCCAGACCTTTTTATATTTTATTTGGAAACAGGGTCTCATTAAGTGGCTGAGCGCCTCACTAAGTAGCTGAGGCTGGCTTCGAACCTGTGCGATCCTCCTGTCTCAGTCTCCCAAGCGCGGGTATTACAAGTGTGCGCCACCACGCCCGGCAAAGCTGACACATTTTAAACACTCAACAATGTTAGTTACTTTGCACAATTACTGATGATTGGAATTTATTATAGCCCTTTAAAATTAAGCCCTGTGTTTATTCTTGCTATATATTATCTCTAGAAAAGGTCGTTTAAGATTAGTACTCTGAGACATGGTGGCACAAATCCTTAATCCCAGTACTTGGAAGACTGAGACAGGAGGATAACAGGTTTGCAGCTAGCCTCAGCAATTAATGAAACTCTATTTCAAAATAAAGAATAAAAAGGCCTGAGGAGGTAACTCAGTGGCAGAACACCCTGGGTGCAATCTCTATAAACATCCCCTCCACACTCCCCCATGTCTAAATCCTCTAAATGTGAAGTGATATTAGTTTATAATTAATTTATATCCAATAGTTTGGTACATCAAAAGAGTTAATTATTTAACCTAGAGTATAGAAAGCATACCTCAGAAAGTATATTCACATATTATTCTTTCAAAATTAGACAGCATCCTTATCATAAATCATAATAATTGACTTTCTAGTGCTTGGAGAAATGACTGGAAATTCCTGTCCCTAAACTTGCAAACTCAAATTCTTATGGCATGCCCCATAGATTTAGAAATTTGAAGCTTTTATTGGCCGTTCATCCGTCTGTGGCTTAAAATTAGGCTGATAATCAGAGGCACATGTTGGCAGTGCATGTTCGGAATCTTTTGCCCATTCAAGTGAGGTGGCCCTTAATTTAGACATATGGCTTGATTAGATGTTTCATAAGAAAATGTTAACCTTACTTTCTGCATAATTGGTTTTAAAATATGTAATATGGGATATTTGAACTGAATCCTTTCCCCGGGGAATGTTCTTTGAACTCTTTGATGACTGTTATTTTAAAAAATCTCACTTGTGATAATATTTATGAAAAACTACGTGAAGAACTTGAGGTCTTCAAGATACTTCCACATCTCCTCTTGGATCATGCAACACTAGTAAGAATGGGAAACTAACACTATGTTTTTTGTAATTATTATAAAACTACATTTATTTATTTATTTATTTATTTATTTATTTATTTATTTATTTATTTATTTATTTTTGTGGTACTGAGGATTGAACCCAGGGGCTTTCTACCTCTGAACAAAACCCCAAAACCCCAGTCCTATTTTTTTATTCTCTTTCTTTCTTTCTTTCTTTCTTTCTTTCTTTCTTTCTTTCTTTCTTTCTTTCTTTCTTTCGGTGGTACTGGGGTTCCTGGAAGCCCTTCTACCTCCGGGCTACACTCCCAGACCTATTTTTTACATTTTTATTTGGAAACAGGGTCTCCGAAGCCAGCGCGCGCGGCTGGCTTTGAACCTGTGCGATCCTCCTGTCTCTGCCTCCCAAGCGCGGGGATTACAAGCGTGTGCCACCACGCCCGGCTCTTATTCTTTATTTTGAAACAGGGTGTCATTAAGTTGTGGAGTGCCTCACTAAGTAGCTGAGGCTGGCTGGGAACCTGCAATCTTCTTCTCTCAGCCTCCCAAGTACTAGGATTATAAGCATGCTCCACCATGGCTAGCTTACTTTTATTTATAATGTTTTAGAATTTTGTCAATTGAAGACACTATAATATATTAAATCAAATTGTTATGGTTTTGGACTGTGACTGTTACCATCTGGGGGAACTGTCCCGAGGGATCTTTGTTAGATCCCTGGGAATAATTCCCCAAAAGACACAAAAAGATAAAAAGCATGGGTTCGTGTCCTGAGCTAAGGATAGATATGCAATAGCCCAGATTCTTGCTGAAGATTTAAAGGAGTTTACTAGAAAGATAGAAATACAGAAGATAGTTATAGCCTCATGTTACCCAGGGGTAACACGAGGGGGTGCTTTGAACGAAATCACCCAAGTACAAAACACGGAATAGACTTTGTATACATATGGCATCCTCCATTTTGTTTCATGTAATTCTGACATAGTAAAAGTCCCTGTAAGGTTCCTCTCTTTACTTTCCCACCAAGGTGTCTCCTTTCAGGAAGGTCGACCCCCCTCCTCCCATCCTAGCTAGATTATCCAAGTATGTAAACCTGTCTTTAGAGTGAGGATGAGGAAGTCCTAGTTCCCCTCTCCTATAGACTTGCTAATTACCTTTAACTAGGTTAATTTACATTGTAATAGTTGCCTTCTTCTTGGCAGAAACCAAGTCCTTTCACAGATCTGCCCCTCACCCAATTTTTGAAATATATTTATTAATAATCAGAACTTTCTCAAATCTTCCTAGGCCATTCCCAATACTGGTACAAAAATCCATCAGTATACTTACTATAGGTGCATATAAAAACATTTCTCATTATATCAAGGACAGCACTGGAGAGATTATTCTTAGGTTTTTCAGAGAAAATTGTGGTTTTGTCATTAAAACATATCTTTTTTCCCTTAAAAAGGGTCTTATTCTGACTCCCTTTTTGCTTTGGCCCCTAGAAATCTTGTTGTTTCTAGCAAATTTCCTTTCTTTTTTTCCTTCCTTCCTTCCTTCCTTCCTTCCTTCCTTCCTTCTTCCCTCCCTCCCTCCTTCCTTCCCTCCCTCCCTTCCTTCCTTTCTTTCTTCCTTCCTTCTTTCCTTCTGCCAAGAAATCAGAATAAGATGTTTGGATACCTGAAAAGCATTCATGGGACATACCATTTGAAAAACTCTGCTCTATGGCAAAGATTAATATGATATCCTTTAAAACTATAGATCAAAACCATCCCTAAAACCACTGTGAAATGGAGCAAAAAAGAAAAGAAACAAATAAATAAATTGATCCAAAGCAGAGTTCCAAAATTATAGAAACACAGAACAGAGCTTCAGTAGCAGCCAGGCTATCAGCATTTTGTAAAAAACTCTAAAGGGAAGGAAAGCCCTTCAGCAATCCTGTGACTTGCTATAGCCCAATGCCCAGAGAAAAACTAAGAAATCACTGAGATTTTATTTTATTTCACATATATATTAAATATATATATTTAATATTAGGTCTGGGGGTCCATCCCCAGACCTAACTATATATATATATTTAGCTACATGCCTAGCCCTATTTTTTATTCTTTATTTTGAAACAGGATCTCACTGAGTTGCAAAGGGCCTCACTAAGTAGCTGAGGATGTCTGTGAATAGTATTCCTCTTGTCTCAGCCTCCAGAATGATGGTATTACAAGCATGTGCCACCACGCCTGGCTAATCTCTGAGATTTTAGAACTATGAAATTGCAAAGATAGTCCCCAAGTCCCCAACACATATGCGTAAGATATAAAGAAGCAGATTTTCAGAAACTGGAAAACACTGAGAGTATTGCAAATCTTATGTCCACTTTTTAAGGAATAATTGGAGAAAAGTTTCTAGACGCTTTCTAGGGAGAAAATAGAAGTTGACACTAAAACCCACTACATATAATTTGACATTAACTTAAATCAACATTTAAGTAAAATACATATACTATTAAATATATACTAATAAAATACATATACTATTCAATGTATGACATGCTTTTGTTCTTTAAAATTGTTTTTGTTGTTATTATTATTTGTAAAAATTAAAAGATCCCTACAGCTGTTATTACACTTGGCTAAACTTGATTATCCTTTATTGTTTTAAGCAAAGTTTTTGAATCTAGGATGGAATGAAAGAAAGTGGTTTGTACTTCTTAGAAAATGTTTTCACAAGGCTTATCTCTCCCCCGGGAGTGATATACGACGCAATTATAGCAAACAAACAGCTTTATAATCCTGACAATTCCCATATTAATATCCTTAGCAAGACAAAGCTCTGAATTTTTACACTCAATTTCGAACTACTCATTTTCACTAAGTTGTCTTTTACACATTTTAATTTCAGTGTCTGTAAATGATTGCAATCTTGTAATCCCCTACCTCTTTTACCAGGAACCTTCCTCACCTTGGTTGATAATAACTGCATCTTTTTAGTTGCTCAAATTCTGAATTTTGGAGTCTCTTTGCCTTTTTTTCTATTCCCCATATTCTATTCAATTCATTAGGAAAACTTATTGGCTATCCATTTGCAATAAATTTTCAGAATTTAAGTATTTTCCTGAGTTTCTTCCATCACCACCCCAGTTTAAAGTATGCTCACCTGCCTCTGGGTAATTGTAGTAGTGGCTATCATCTCCTTACTGCTCCTCAGGTCTCTTTGAATCCATGGTCAACATGGTAGCCAGGATAATCCTTCGATGTGGAAGTCAGAATATTTTACTACTACTCCTCCTTCTCCTTCTCCTTCTCCTTCTCCTTCTCCTTCTCCTTCTCCTTCTCCTTCTCCTTCTCCTCATTATTTATTATTATTATTATTATTATTATTATTATTATTGTCACTATTATCATATTTTATTATCATTAATTATGTAATCTCTGTTCAGGACATTGATCATT
Source organism: Muscardinus avellanarius (assembly GCF_963383645.1). Taxonomy (NCBI): domain Eukaryota; kingdom Metazoa; phylum Chordata; class Mammalia; order Rodentia; family Gliridae; genus Muscardinus; species Muscardinus avellanarius. The sequence continues at coordinate 32,208,893 of NC_137789.1, read as the reverse complement.
GCCAGTTTTAAAAATTATGGCTGGGCGTGGTGGCGCATGCTTGTAATCCCTGCGCTTGGGAGGCGGAGTTAGGAGGATCACACAGGTTCGAAGCCAGCTGTGCTGGCATAAGAGACCCTGTTTTCAAATAAAAATATAAAAATAGGTCTAGGAGTGGTGGAGCCCAGAGTTAGAAGGGCTTCCAGGAACCCCAGTACCACACACACACAAAAATTATTATTACTTATATTTATGTAAGCTCTGTTAAAAAAATGATCATTGTCAATTTTGCTTATTTATGCATTATAAGCTCCAGAATAGTGTCTTAGAAAAACACTGATATTTAGACTGAAGTGACTTACTCCCTCAATATCTCAGGGAGCAGCGGAATTTAGCCTAGGTTTTTAAAATGCACTCTGATGATCTATCTACTATTTATATTATTGGTGCCTCCTAGACATGGTGGCAAAATCTTTCAGATGAATATCAGGAGTTTCTTGATGAAGGAAGTTGTACTGACTGGCAGAAGTCTGAGTTAAAGTCATGATCTGTCCCCATGCAGTAGAATCTGAGTACCACAATTTTTCACTGGGAAAAGGTAGTTGGACCAAAACAATCCCTAAGGTCTGTTGTCAAGGCAAATAAATCCAGTGACACTACCCAAATGTTTCCAAAGTCTTTAATATCTGCATAAATAACTAAAGTGTCACTTGGGTACATTAGAAGGACAAGGAAGCTTACCAGATATGCACATCTGCTTCTTAGATCACTGAATAGCCAGATCTAGTAATCTTGTTACGTGGGGCAAAGTTCCCCAGGGCTGGTTGCTAACTGGTGGCATTTGGCTCATTTGGGGCCCTCACAGGGAATTATACACAAATGTGGTAATTGTTTGGGGGAAACTGAGTGTGACATTTCTTTGTTTACTTATTTACTTATTTAATGTCTTTGCTTTGTGAAGTAAACCCACATCCACATTAGTGGTATGATGCCTTGGGGTTTATAATCAGCCTTTGTATGGTTTCTTCATTCACTCTGTGTGTGTGTGTGTGTGTGTGTGTGTGTGTGTGTGTGTGTGTGTTCAAATATTGCATCTATTCCTCTATCTCAAATACAATGAGTTTTCTTTCAAAATACTCTTTCCCCATTGGCTTTTTTTTCTTCCAAGCCAGTTTTCTTATGGTTTCTCTTAATGTCCTTTATATTTTTATTGGATTCCTTCCCTTTTCTACCCTTCTTTTCCTTTTTCTGTACTCAAACCAGACATTATGTTTTTCTTTCATTTTAAAAGTTTCTGGTGATTCCGTTACCATCACTATTTTATTCTCTGTAGTTCTTGATTTGTTCCTCTGTTGGCCTCCTCCTGTGGTCACATGATTTTGGGCACTTACTGGGTTTCAAGTTCCTTGAGACCACTGGCCTTAGCTTCTGTAGTCCTTAGCTCTTCTTTTACACACATTAACACAGTTCCTAATAGGCTGTGTTTCAGTTGTCTACTGATTCATAATAAACCATCCTTAAATTCAGTGATCAAAACAACTATGGCTCTGGACATGAGGAAATTGGGGATAGCTTGACTTGGTGGAGGTGGATTGTCTCTCCACCATGGAGTGAGCCAGAGCAGGGTGTTCTTCCAAGATGATGACACATTCACTGTCAAGCACTGTGCTGTTCCTTGGCATGTCTCGTCTGTGGCATCTTTAGGGCCTCTCCTTGTGACTTTGCTTCTACAGAGAGGTCATCTTGGAGGAATCCATCCCACTTCTTGTGTATGCTCACACTTCAGCCCATATTCTTTTACTGGTCCAGTCACGAGTCCTCTCATATTCAGGGGAATAGAGAAACAGGCTCCAGCTCTTGATGGGAAAAGTGACAAGGTCACATGCCAGGAGAGCAGGCAGAATGAAAGTTGTGGAGGTCATATTTGAAAAACGTTTGAAAATGACTCAGCTTGCAGAAGGAACACAATCGTTTTACTTTTAAATTGACTTGAGTAAAATATACCATGTATAAACTGGAAAGTCTAATATTAGAATATCCAAATGCATGCCATTGTAGACCAACCAACCAATAGTGTACTCAAAGCCAGTCACTCAAATGTATAGACCAACATTTTCTTAAGAAAATTTGCACAGTTAGGTTCTAGTCTTTGGTCTACTTGACTCTGTAATAAAGTGCTGTTTGTGGGATGGTAAACTGTTCTTTGATGAGGTCAAATGCAGGAATTGCTAATCTTGTTGTGGATACTCATGCTGTGTTAAGTGTAGTGATAACACCATACACCATGACGTTCTCTCTGAAAATGGCCTAGAATTTAGTTTGAAAAATACTTTATTAAAAATCACTCAGGATCTTCTCACTTTAGCCCTCTAATCTCAAATATCATCCATCCCTAATTATTTTAATTCTGCAAATTAACCTATAAGAAAATAAATTAAATTTTATCTGCTTATTCACTTACATATCAGCATTAAAACCCTATTTCGGGTATGTAGTATGTTTAACATTCTTTGTGTGCCATAAAAATAAAAAGATAAATATTGGTTAAAAATTAAATAGAAATATGAAATTCTAATTTCAAATCTCTCTCTGTGTGTGTGTGTGTGTGTGTGTGTGTGTGTGTGTGTGTGAAGATTTGAGTGAGGTTTCTTCTGTAGGCTATTTTGAGCCAGACCATAATTAAGTTTTTTTTTTAAATATTTTTATTGGTGCACTGTATTAATACATCATAATGGGATAAAAAAAACTTCTGTAGACATACATGCACACATACATACATCGCCCAGTTAGCCCCTACCCAATTCCCATCCCATTCCCTCCCCATCTCTCCTTCCCATGCTTGGCTTAGCAATTGACATCTAATATTATAGCAATTTATCAAAAATTAACAATGATAATCTCACATAACATTTTCATTTGTCTGATATCATGCTTTTGATCACTTAGAGATAACATTTCTTTTTTTTTTTAAATTAATTTGAAAATATTTATTTATTTTTTTTTCAATATCTATTTTTTTATTAATTTATTTTTTTAAATTGGTGCATTGTAGTCATATATCAATCACATTGGAGTACAAGACTTGAGAGGATATACAAGCACACATCATACAATTAGCCATCCTCCAGCCCTCATCCCATTCCCTCCCCCTCCCTCCATCCCACACTTCTTTGGTGATTTACTTTGATACATTTGTTTATGTACCTCCTGCGTTTTAAAGAGGCTCCGTCCTCCAGTATTCCATACCCTCTGATTGGTCACATTAGTTGCTTCACTATAGGGCCCTTTCTATAGCTCAACCTCTTCCTGTTGCCCTTTTCCTCCTAGTTATTGCTGATTAAGAGAAGCGTCTGATTCATATTTTCTGCGATATTTCTCTGTGCATGCTGCGTTGCAAGTACCGATCCCACTCTTGATGGTCCCAGTAGTGGCCTGGCTACTCAGTGGACTGATCCAGACCACGCTGGCTCAAGCAGCGGCCTTGCCTCATGGGAGGCCCCAGTTCTGGTCTCGCTGGCCCCTGAACCCTTCTAACCCCTAAGCTGGCTTTGGTCCCGGCCTTGGAGGCCGCAGGAGTAAACTTGCCTCACGCCAGGTTCCGATGCTGGCCATTGGCCACTGCACCGGCCTAACCCCTTGGCAGGATTCCAATCCCGGCCTCGGAGGCCCCAGCACCGGCCTAGCCTCATGGCAGGCTCCAATGCTGGCCTCATTGGCCCCAGCACCGGCCTAACCCCTCGGCGGGTTCCGTTCCCTGGTTAGGAGGCCCCAGCACTGGCCATGTTTCACGGCAGGCTCCGATGCTGGCCTTGCCTCACGGCAGGCTCCGATGTCAGCCTTGCTGGCCCCCGCACCGGTCTAGCCCCTCGGCAGGTTGTTATCCTGGCCTCGGAGGCCCCAGTACCGGCCTTGCCTCATGGCAGGCTCCGATGCCGGCTTCGCTGGCCCCAGCACCGGCCTAACCCCTCGGCAGGCTCTTATCCTGGCCTCGAGGCCCCAGTACCGGCCTTGCCAAAAGGCAGGCTCCGATGCTGGCCTCGCTGGCCCCAGCACCGGCCTAACCCCTCGGCAGGCTCCGATCCCGGCCTCGGAGGCCCCAGCACTGGTCATGCCTCACGGCAGGCTCCGATGCCGGCCTCGCTGGCCCCAGCACCGGCCTAACCCCTCGGCAGGCTCTTATCCTGGCCTCGATGCCCCAGTACCGGCCTTGCCAAAAGGCAGGCTCCGATGCCGGCCTCACTGGCCCCAGCACCGGCCTAACCCCTCGGCAGGCTCCGATCCCGGCCTCGGAGGCCCCAGCACTGGTCATGCCTCACGGCAAGCTCCGATGCCGGCCTCGCTGGCCCCAGCACCGGCCTAACCCCTCGGCAGGCTCTTATCCTGGCCTCGATGCCCCAGTACCGGCCTTGCCAAAAGGCAGGCTCCGATGCCGGCCTCACTGGCCCCAGCACCGGCCTAACCCCTCGGCAGGCTCTTATCCCGGCCTCGGAGGCCCCAGCACTGGTCATGCCTCACGTCAGGCTCCGATGCCGGCCTCGCTGGCCCCAGCACCGGCCTAACCCCTCGGCAGGCTCTTATCCTGGCCTCGAGGCCCCAGTACCGGCCTTGCCAAAAGGCAGGCTCCGATGCTGGCCTCGCTGGCCCCAGCACCGGCCTAACCCCTCGGCAGGCTCTTATCCTGGCCTCGAGGCCCCAGTACCGGCCTTGCCAAAAGGCAGGCTCCGATGCTGGCCTCGCTGGCCCCAGCACCGGCCTAACCCCTCGGCAGGCTCTTATCCTGGCCTCGAGGCCCCAGTACCGGCCTTGCCTCAAGGCAGGCTGCGATGCTGGCCTCGCTGGCCCCAGCACCGGCCTAACCCCTCGGCAGGCTCTTATCCTGGCCTCGAGGCCCCAGTACCGGCCTTGCCTCAAGGCAGGCTCCGATGCCGGCCTCACTGGCCCCAGCACCGGCCTAACCCCTCGGCAGGCTCCGATCCCGGCCTCGGAGGCCCCAGCACTGGTCATGCCTCACGGCAGGCTCCGATGCCGGCCTCGCTGGCCCCAGCACCGGCCTAACCCCTCGGCAGGCTCTTATCCTGGCCTCGAGGCCCCAGTACCGGCCTTGCCAAAAGGCAGGCTGCGATGCCGGCCTCACTGGCCCCAGCACCGGCCTAACCCCTCGGCAGGCTCCGATCCCGGCCTCGGAGGCCCCAGCACTGGTCATGCCTCACGTCAGGCTCCGATGCCGGCCTCGCTGGCCCCAGCACCGGCCTAACCCCTCGGCAGGCTCTTATCCTGGCCTCGAGGCCCCAGTACCGGCCTTGCCAAAAGGCAGGCTCCGATGCTGGCCTCGCTTGCCCCAGCACCGGCCTAACCCCTCGGCAGGCTCCGATCCCGGCCTCGGAGGCCCCAGCACTGGTCATGCCTCACGGCAGGCTCCGATGCCGGCCTCGCTAGCCCCAGCACCGGCCTAACCCCTCGGCAGGCTCTTATCCTGGCCTCGAGGCCCCAGTACCGGCCTTGCCAAAAGGCAGGCTCCGATGCCGGCCTCACTGGCCCCAGCACCGGCCTAACCCCTCGGCAGGCTCGAATCCCGGCCTCGGAGGCCCCAGCACTGGTCATGCCTCACGGCAGGCTCCGATGCCGGCCTCGCTGGCCCCAGCACCAGCCTAACCCCTCGGCAGGCTCTTATCCTGGCCTCGAGGCCCCAGTACCGGCCTTGCCTCAAGGCAGGCTCCGATGCCGGCCTCACTGGCCCCAGCACCGGCCTAACCCCTCGGCAGGCTCCGATCCCGGCCTCGGAGGCCCCAGCACTGGTCATGCCTCACGTCAGGCTCCGATGCCGGCCTCGCTGGCCCCAGCACCGGCCTAACCCCTTGGCAGGCTCTTATCCTGGCCTCGAGGCCCCAGTACCGGCCTTGCCAAAAGGCAGGCTCCGATGCTGGCCTCGCTGGCCCCAGCACCGGCCTAACCCCTCGGCAGGCTCTTATCCTGGCCTCGAGGCCCCAGTACCGGCCTTGCCTCAAGGCAGGCTCCGATGCCGGCCTCACTGGCCCCAGCACCGGCCTAACCCCTCGGCAGGCTCCGATCCCGGCCTCGGAGGCCCCAGCACTGGTCATGCCTCACGTCAGGCTCCGATGCCGGCCTCGCTGGCCCCAGCACCGGCCTAACCCCTCGGCAGGCTCTTATCCTGGCCTCGAGGCCCCAGTACCGGCCTTGCCAAAAGGCAGGCTCCGATGCCGGCCTCGCTGGCCCCAGCACCGGCCAAACCCCTCGGCAGGCTCTTATCCTGGCCTCAATGCCCCAGTACCGGCCTTGCCAAAAGGCAGGCTCCGATGCCGGCCTCACTGGCCCCAGCACCGGCCTAACCCCTCGGCAGGCTCGAATCCCGGCCTCGGAGGCCCCAGCACTGGTCATGCCTCACGGCAGGCTCCGATGCCGGCCTCGCTGGCCCCAGCACCGGCCTAACCCCTCGGCAGGCTCTTATCCTGGCCTCGAGGCCCCAGTACCGGCCTTGCCTCAAGGCAGGCTCCGATGCCGGCCTCACTGGCCCCAGCACCGGCCTAACCCCTCGGCAGGCTCCGATCCCGGCCTCGGAGGCCCCAGCACTGGTCATGCCTCACGTCAGGCTCCGATGCCGGCCTCGCTGGCCCCAGCACCGGCCTAACCCCTTGGCAGGCTCTTATCCTGGCCTCGAGGCCCCAGTACCGGCCTTGCCAAAAGGCAGGCTCCGATGCTGGCCTCGCTGGCCCCAGCACCGGCCTAACCCCTCGGCAGGCTCTTATCCTGGCCTCGAGGCCCCAGTACCGGCCTTGCCTCAAGGCAGGCTCCGATGCCGGCCTCACTGGCCCCAGCACCGGCCTAACCCCTCGGCAGGCTCCGATCCCGGCCTCGGAGGCCCCAGCACTGGTCATGCCTCACGTCAGGCTCCGATGCCGGCCTCGCTGGCCCCAGCACCGGCCTAACCCCTCGGCAGGCTCTTATCCTGGCCTCGAGGCCCCAGTACCGGCCTTGCCAAAAGGCAGGCTCCGATGCCGGCCTCGCTGGCCCCAGCACCGGCCAAACCCCTCGGCAGGCTCTTATCCTGGCCTCAATGCCCCAGTACCGGCCTTGCCAAAAGGCAGGCTCCGATGCCGGCCTCACTGGCCCCAGCACCGGCCTAACCCCTCGGCAGGCTCCGATCCCGGCCTCGGAGGCCCCAGCACTGGTCATGCCTCACGTCAGGCTCCGATGCCGGCCTCGCTGGCCCCAGCACCGGCCTAACCCCTCGGCAGGCTCTTATCCTGGCCTCGAGGCCCCAGTACCGGCCTTGCCAAAAGGCAGGCTCCGATGCTGGCCTCGCTGGCCCCAGCACCGGCCTAACCCCTCGGCAGGCTCTTATCCTGGCCTCGAGGCCCCAGTACCGGCCTTGCCTCAAGGCAGGCTCCGATGCCAGCCTCACTGGCCCCAGCACCGGCCTAACCCCTCGGCAGGCTCCGATCCCGGCCTCGGAGGCCCCAGCACTGGTCATGCCTCACGTCAGGCTCCGATGCCGGCCTCGCTGGCCCCAGCACCGGCCTAACCCCTCGGCAGGCTCTTATCCTGGCCTCGAGGCCCCAGTACCGGCCTTGCCAAAAGGCAGGCTCCGATGCTAGCCTCACTGGCCCCAGCACCGGCCTAACCCCGCGGCAGGCTCGAATCCCGGCCTCGGAGGCCCCAGTACCGGCCTTGCCAAAAGGCAGGCTCCGATGCTGGCCTCGCTGGCCCCAGCACCGGCCTAACCCCTCGGCAGGCTCTTATCATGGCCTCGAGGCCCCAGTACCGGCCTTGCCTCAAGGCAGGCTCCGATGCCGGCCTCACTGGCCCCAGCACCGGCCTAACCCCTCGGCAGGCTCCGATCCCGGCCTCGGAGGCCCCAGCACTGGTCATGCCTCACGGCAGGCTCCGATGCCGGCCTCGCTGGCCCCAGCACCGGCCTAACCCCTCGGCAGGCTCTTATCCTGGCCTCGAGGCCCCAGTACCGGCCTTGCCAAAAGGCAGGCTCCGATGCTGGCCTCGCTGGCCCCAGCACCGGCCTAACCCCTCGGCAGGCTCTTATCCTGGCCTCGAGGCCCCAGTACCGGCCTTGCCTCAAGGCAGGCTCCGATGCCGGCCTCACTGGCCCCAGCACCGGCCTAACCCCTCGGCAGGCTCCGATCCCGGCCTCGGAGGCCCCAGCACTGGTCATGCCTCACGTCAGGCTCCGATGCCGGCCTCGCTGGCCCCAGCACCGGCCTAACCCCTCGGCAGGCTCTTATCCTGGCCTCGATGCCCCAGTACCGGCCTTGCCAAAAGGCAGGCTCCGATGCCGGCCTCACTGGCCCCAGCACTGGCCTAACCCCTCGGCAGGCTCCGATCCCGGCCTCGGAGGCCCCAGCACTGGTCATGCCTCACGGCAGGCTCCGATGCCGGCCTCGCTGGCCCCAGCACCGGCCTAACCCCTCGGCAGGCTCTTATCCTGGCCTCGATGCCCCAGTACCGGCCTTGCCAAAAGGCAGGCTCCGATGCCGGCCTCACTGGCCCCAGCACCGGCCTAACCCCTCGGCAGGCTCCGATCCCGGCCTCGGAGGCCCCAGCACTGGTCATGCCTCACGGCAGGCTCCGATGCCGGCCTCGCTGGCCCCCAGCACCGGCCTAACCCCTCGGCAGGCTCTTATCCTTGCCTCGGAGGCACCAGTACCGGCCTTGCCTCAAGGCTGGCTCCGATGCCGGCCTCACTGGCCCCAGCACTGGCCTAACCCCTCGGCAGGCTCTGATCCTGGCCTCGGAGGCCCCAGCACTGGTCATGCCTCACTTCAGGCTCCGATGCCGGCCTCGCTGGCCCCAGCACCGGCCTAACCCCTCGGCAGGCTCTTATCCTGGCCTCGGAGGCCCCAGTACCGGCCTTGCCACAAGGCAGGCTCCGATGCCGGCCTCGCTGGCCCCAGCACCGGCCTAATCCCTTGGCAGGCTCTGATCCTGGCCTCGGAGCCCCCAGTACCGGCCTTGCCTCATGGCAGGCTCCGATGCCGGCCTCGCTGGCCCCAGCACCGCCCTAACCCCTCAGCAGTTTTCGGACCCGACCTCGGAGGCACCAGCACTGGTCATGCCTCATGGCAGGCTCCAATGCCGGCCTCGCTGGCCCCAGCACCGGCCTAACCCCTCGGCAGGCTCTTATCCTGGCCTCGATGCCCCAGTACCGGCCTTGCCAAAAGGCAGGCTCTGATGCCGGCCTCACTGGCCCCAGCACCGGCCTAACCCCTCGGCAGGCTCCGATCCCGGCCTCGGAGGCCCCAGCACTGGTCATGCCTCACGTCAGGCTCCGATGCCGGCCTCGCTGGCCCCAGCACCGGCCTAACCCCTCGGCAGGCTCTTATCCTGGCCTCGAGGCCCCAGTACCGGCCTTGCCAAAAGGCAGGCTCCAATGCTGGCCTCGCTGGCCCCAGCACCGGCCTAACCCCTCGGCAGGCTCTTATCCTGGCCTCGAGGCCCCAGTACCGGCCTTGCCAAAAGGCAGGCTCCGATGCTGGCCTCGCTGGCCCCAGCACCGGCCTAACCCCTCGGCAGGCTCTTATCCTGGTCTCGAGGCCCCAGTACCGGCCTTGCCTCAAGGCAGGCTGCGATGCCGGCCTCGCTGGCCCCAGCACCGGCCTAACCCCTCGGCAGGCTCTTATCCTGGCCTCGAGGCCCCAGTACCGGCCTTGCCAAAAGGCAGGCTCCGATGCCGGCCTCACTGGCCCCAGCACTGGCCTAACCCCTCGGCAGGCTCCGATCCCGGCCTCGGAGGCCCCAGCACTGGTCATGCCTCACGTCAGGCTCCGATGCCGGCCTCGCTGGCCCCAGCACCGGCCTAACCCCTCGGCAGGCTCTTATCCTGGCCTCGAGGCCCCAGTACCGGCCTTGCCAAAAGGCAGGCTCCGATGCTGGCCTCGCTGGCCCCAGCACCGGCCTAACCCCTCGGCAGGCTCCGATCCCGGCCTCGGAGGCCCCAGCACTGGTCATGCCTCACGGCAGGCTCCGATGCCGGCCTCGCTAGCCCCAGCACCGGCCTAACCCCTCGGCAGGCTCTTATCCTGGCCTCGAGGCCCCAGTACCGGCCTTGCCAAAAGGCAGGCTCCGATGCCGGCCTCACTGGCCCCAGCACCGGCCTAACCCCTCGGCAGGCTCGAATCCCGGCCTCGGAGGCCCCAGCACTGGTCATGCCTCACGGCAGGCTCCGATGCCGGCCTCGCTGGCCCCAGCACCAGCCTAACCCCTCGGCAGGCTCTTATCCTGGCCTCGAGGCCCCAGTACCGGCCTTGCCTCAAGGCAGGCTCCGATGCCGGCCTCACTGGCCCCAGCACCGGCCTAACCCCTCGGCAGGCTCCGATCCCGGCCTCGGAGGCCCCAGCACTGGTCATGCCTCACGTCAGGCTCCGATGCCGGCCTCGCTGGCCCCAGCACCGGCCTAACCCCTTGGCAGGCTCTTATCCTGGCCTCGAGGCCCCAGTACCGGCCTTGCCAAAAGGCAGGCTCCGATGCTGGCCTCGCTGGCCCCAGCACCGGCCTAACCCCTCGGCAGGCTCTTATCCTGGCCTCGAGGCCCCAGTACCGGCCTTGCCTCAAGGCAGGCTCCGATGCCGGCCTCACTGGCCCCAGCACCGGCCTAACCCCTCGGCAGGCTCCGATCCCGGCCTCGGAGGCCCCAGCACTGGTCATGCCTCACGTCAGGCTCCGATGCCGGCCTCGCTGGCCCCAGCACCGGCCTAACCCCTCGGCAGGCTCTTATCCTGGCCTCGAGGCCCCAGTACCGGCCTTGCCAAAAGGCAGGCTCCGATGCCGGCCTCGCTGGCCCCAGCACCGGCCAAACCCCTCGGCAGGCTCTTATCCTGGCCTCAATGCCCCAGTACCGGCCTTGCCAAAAGGCAGGCTCCGATGCCGGCCTCACTGGCCCCAGCACCGGCCTAACCCCTCGGCAGGCTCGAATCCCGGCCTCGGAGGCCCCAGCACTGGTCATGCCTCACGGCAGGCTCCGATGCCGGCCTCGCTGGCCCCAGCACCGGCCTAACCCCTCGGCAGGCTCTTATCCTGGCCTCGAGGCCCCAGTACCGGCCTTGCCTCAAGGCAGGCTCCGATGCCGGCCTCACTGGCCCCAGCACCGGCCTAACCCCTCGGCAGGCTCCGATCCCGGCCTCGGAGGCCCCAGCACTGGTCATGCCTCACGTCAGGCTCCGATGCCGGCCTCGCTGGCCCCAGCACCGGCCTAACCCCTTGGCAGGCTCTTATCCTGGCCTCGAGGCCCCAGTACCGGCCTTGCCAAAAGGCAGGCTCCGATGCTGGCCTCGCTGGCCCCAGCACCGGCCTAACCCCTCGGCAGGCTCTTATCCTGGCCTCGAGGCCCCAGTACCGGCCTTGCCTCAAGGCAGGCTCCGATGCCGGCCTCACTGGCCCCAGCACCGGCCTAACCCCTCGGCAGGCTCCGATCCCGGCCTCGGAGGCCCCAGCACTGGTCATGCCTCACGTCAGGCTCCGATGCCGGCCTCGCTGGCCCCAGCACCGGCCTAACCCCTCGGCAGGCTCTTATCCTGGCCTCGAGGCCCCAGTACCGGCCTTGCCAAAAGGCAGGCTCCGATGCCGGCCTCGCTGGCCCCAGCACCGGCCAAACCCCTCGGCAGGCTCTTATCCTGGCCTCAATGCCCCAGTACCGGCCTTGCCAAAAGGCAGGCTCCGATGCCGGCCTCACTGGCCCCAGCACCGGCCTAACCCCTCGGCAGGCTCCGATCCCGGCCTCGGAGGCCCCAGCACTGGTCATGCCTCACGTCAGGCTCCGATGCCGGCCTCGCTGGCCCCAGCACCGGCCTAACCCCTCGGCAGGCTCTTATCCTGGCCTCGAGGCCCCAGTACCGGCCTTGCCAAAAGGCAGGCTCCGATGCTGGCCTCGCTGGCCCCAGCACCGGCCTAACCCCTCGGCAGGCTCTTATCCTGGCCTCGAGGCCCCAGTACCGGCCTTGCCTCAAGGCAGGCTCCGATGCCGGCCTCACTGGCCCCAGCACCGGCCTAACCCCTCGGCAGGCTCCGATCCCGGCCTCGGAGGCCCCAGCACTGGTCATGCCTCACGGCAGGCTCCGATGCCGGCCTCGCTGGCCCCAGCACCGGCCTAACCCCTCGGCAGGCTCTTATCCTGGCCTCGAGGCCCCAGTACCGGCCTTGCCAAAAGGCAGGCTCCGATGCTAGCCTCACTGGCCCCAGCACCGGCCTAACCCCGCGGCAGGCTCGAATCCCGGCCTCGGAGGCCCCAGTACCGGCCTTGCCAAAAGGCAGGCTCCGATGCTGGCCTCGCTGGCCCCAGCACCGGCCTAACCCCTCGGCAGGCTCTTATCATGGCCTCGAGGCCCCAGTACCGGCCTTGCCTCAAGGCAGGCTCCGATGCCGGCCTCACTGGCCCCAGCACCGGCCTAACCCCTCGGCAGGCTCCGATCCCGGCCTCGGAGGCCCCAGCACTGGTCATGCCTCACGGCAGGCTCCGATGCCGGCCTCGCTGGCCCCAGCACCGGCCTAACCCCTCGGCAGGCTCTTATCCTGGCCTCGAGGCCCCAGTACCGGCCTTGCCAAAAGGCAGGCTCCGATGCTGGCCTCGCTGGCCCCAGCACCGGCCTAACCCCTCGGCAGGCTCTTATCCTGGCCTCGAGGCCCCAGTACCGGCCTTGCCTCAAGGCAGGCTCCGATGCCGGCCTCACTGGCCCCAGCACCGGCCTAACCCCTCGGCAGGCTCCGATCCCGGCCTCGGAGGCCCCAGCACTGGTCATGCCTCACGTCAGGCTCCGATGCCGGCCTCGCTGGCCCCAGCACCGGCCTAACCCCTCGGCAGGCTCTTATCCTGGCCTCGATGCCCCAGTACCGGCCTTGCCAAAAGGCAGGCTCCGATGCCGGCCTCACTGGCCCCAGCACTGGCCTAACCCCTCGGCAGTCTCCGATCCCGGCCTCGGAGGCCCCAGCACTGGTCATGCCTCACGGCAGGCTCCGATGCCGGCCTCGCTGGCCCCAGCACCGGCCTAACCCCTCGGCAGGCTCTTATCCTGGCCTCGATGCCCCAGTACCGGCCTTGCCAAAAGGCAGGCTCCGATGCCGGCCTCACTGGCCCCAGCACCGGCCTAACCCCTCGGCAGGCTCCGATCCCGGCCTCGGAGGCCCCAGCACTGGTCATGCCTCACGGCAGGCTCCGATGCCGGCCTCGCTGGCCCCCAGCACCGGCCTAACCCCTCGGCAGGCTCTTATCCTTGCCTCGGAGGCACCAGTACCGGCCTTGCCTCAAGGCTGGCTCCGATGCCGGCCTCACTGGCCCCAGCACTGGCCTAACCCCTCGGCAGGCTCTGATCCTGGCCTCGGAGGCCCCAGCACTGGTCATGCCTCACTTCAGGCTCCGATGCCGGCCTCGCTGGCCCCAGCACCGGCCTAACCCCTCGGCAGGCTCTTATCCTGGCCTCGGAGGCCCCAGTACCGGCCTTGCCACAAGGCAGGCTCCGATGCCGGCCTCGCTGGCCCCAGCACCGGCCTAATCCCTTGGCAGGCTCTGATCCTGGCCTCGGAGCCCCCAGTACCGGCCTTGCCTCATGGCAGGCTCCGATGCCGGCCTCGCTGGCCCCAGCACCGCCCTAACCCCTCAGCAGTTTTCGGACCCGACCTCGGAGGCACCAGCACTGGTCATGCCTCATGGCAGGCTCCAATGCCGGCCTCGCTGGCCCCAGCATCGGTCTAACCCCTCGGCTGGTTCCAATCCCAGCCACGGAGGCCTCATTAGTGGCCTTGCCTCACAGCAAGCTCCGATGTCAGCCACTAGCCCCAGCGCCCGCCTAACCCCTCAGCAAGTTCCGATCACTGTCTCTGTGGTTATTATTTCAAAGGTTCCAGGTGTAATGTATCAGATCTCTGCCTCCCCTGAGTATTGGCCACTGGCATTGCCACTGCCTCCACCGTTTCAAATTCTTCCCAGGCTCTTTATTTTTTTTTTCCACTCAGAATGTTGTCCAGTGTTCCTAAGCATGCGTGGTGGTAGCATTCGACATTTGGTGTAATTTCTCCAAAAAAATAAAGTTGGTAAGATCCGGTTTCTGCTTCTCCTGAATACAAGTCTCCACCATCATTGTGGAGAACTCTTTCAACACCGCATTTCTCCTTGGCCTCCGTTAAACTCTCTCCTTACAGGTGATGTCTGAGATTCTTAACAATATAGAGAAATAGCAGTCCTCTTTCACGGCAAATTTTTCCATAAGTTCCAGTGCATTTGGATAAGTTTTGTCTGCATCTCCAGTGTCCTGGCATCCATAACGGCTTTCTTATCTCCTCTCCGATATTTTTCTTTATCTTTTTCTGTTCTGGGCCCGGTTTCTCCAGGGGTCTGGCGTGCTACTCGCAGTTTGGCCCGGGGCCCAGAGTCCCGCGACCCGGGCCCCATCTGGCGTGCCCCGCCCGAGACCCCCGCCCAGTACCCAGCGTCTTACTGGGCCCGGTTTCTCCAGGGGTCTGGCGTGCTAAGTGCAGTTCGGCCTGGGGCCCAGAGTCCCACGACCCGGGCCCCATCTGGCGTGCCCCGCCCGAGACCCCCGCCCAGAACCCAGCGTCTTACTGGGCCCGGTTTCTCCAGGGGTCTGGCGTGCTACTCGCAGTTCGGCCTGGGGCCCAGGGTCCCGCGACCCGGGCCCCATCTGGCGTGCCCGCCCGAGACCCCCGCCCAGAACCCAGCGTCTTACTGGGCCCGGTTTCTCCAGGGGTCTGGCGTGCTAAGCGCAGTTCAGCCTGGGGCCCAGAGTCCCACGACCCGGGCCCCATCTGGCGTGCCCCGCCCGAGACCCCCGCCCAGAACCCAGCGTCTTACTGGGCCCGGTTTCTCCAGGGGTCTGGCGTGCTACTCGCAGTTCGGCCTGGGGCCCAGGGTCCCACGACCCGGGCCCCATCTGGCGTGCCCGCCCGAGACCCCCGCCCCCATAATTAAGTTTTTAAGTAGAACATTGGTATTATCTCCTTGAGTCTTATTCCCACATACCAAATTCAAAGGTTTTATATATCATTACTTTGGGCCTTATTCATTTCTTTTTTCCACTTGGATTATAGCAATAGTACCTGGTACTGAAAATTTCACCTACCTAATAAATATTGAGTATTCAGCTCTTGGGAGTAGAGTTTCTAAGCAAATGGAACTATTCCTCCTAATAAACTAATACTACTTTGGTTACCCTGGGGATTTGAAGTCAAAACAGGCTACTTTAACTTCCAGAACCTCAAGGAAAATGTTTTGCTCTTAGGATTGTTTGGTTTATTACATTTCAGGTGAATCCTGTTGTACCTGAGATGTCGTTATTGAGCTTCCCTGGGACTTACACTCACTTACCTGCCGTCGTAGTAACTACAGATAAAGAATATTTTCCAAAGGTCTTGGAATTAAATACCCTTTACTGAAATGTTACTGGATATGGAATGAATCAGAAACATGTGGATTAAATTTCCCTGAAAATTTCTTTGGTTATAAAAATTAAGGAAACAGTGTGTGGCTAGATGCATTGTGGGTGTTGCCAAACCCAATGGTTTGAAAAATGTGTATGCTGGTTAGATAAACAAACAAATAAAAAAACACAAACAGGTTTTATTTCTCTCTTGCCTTGTAAAAACTCACACTCACTGTACAAATCTCAGGCTAGTTTGAAGCCAGGTTTTTATAAAGCACATCAAGAAGTTTATGATTTGCCTCATTGTTTCATCAATGGAGAAATGAATAGCTATATAGATAAATACTTCTTGGAATTCATTTTCAATGGATAAAAAATGGATTGAGTGAGGTGAGTTATGTTTACAAGATGTATTTTATTTTTGAATGTTCACTAAAAATTTCACTCAGAATAGTTCTTTTTTAAGAAAATCAGTTGATCTGTTTAGTTTAAACTGTTCCTAAAATATTCAAAATGTTGAATAAAATATACATAAGTGAAATGAAAATAATTGCTTTATAATTCAAATAACAAACTTGAAAGTAATTTAATCCCCCCCCCCAACAACTTTTACATAGGAAAAAAAAAAAGTATGTGAGGGCCAAAATAAACTTCATTTGTATTGGTTGTTATCAGTCTTCTCATCCTGTATATCAAAAACCATCAAATAAAGCTGAGTGTGGTGGTACATGCTTGTAATATCAGCTGAGACAGGAGGATTGCACAGGTTCAAAGCCAGCCTCAGCTACTAAGTGAGGCTCTCAGCAACTTAGTGAGATCCTGTTTTCAAATAAAGTATAAAATTGGCCTGGGAGTATAGCATGGATGTAGAAAATCCCCTGGCTTCCACCCCCAGTACAAATAAATAAATAAATAAATAAAGCAAATAGCTGGCTGAGCAGGTATGTCCCCGTACCCTGTATAATCTAAGAGGAATTAGAAGAATATGGCTAATGCTAATAAGGTAGATATGAAATCTGTATAACAGTACAGAGCTCAGAACAACAGGAGAAATACATTAAGAAAATTAATGGACTGTAAAACATTTTTGTATAATTATCACCTGGAAAAGTTATTAAAAATGTTAAAAATGCAGCTGACAATGTCTCTTACCCAGAGATTTGACCTGAATTAGGGCATAGGAATCTACATTATTAACAGGGATTCAAATTGATTCTTTTAAAAATCTTTACTGGTATCCAGGTGTGGTGGTGCACCTTTGTAATCTCAGCATTTGAGAGGCTGAGGCAGGAGAATTGTGGTTTGCAGACAGCCTTGGCTACTTGATGAGGCCCTTTGCAACTCAGTGAGACCCCGTTTCAAAATAAATAATAAAAAACAGGGCTGGGGGTGCAGCTCAGAGATAGAATACCCCTGGGTTCCATCCCCAGTACCATTAAAAGAAAAGTTTACTGGTGCACAGTAATGACACATAATAGAGGCATTTGTTGTTACGTATTCACATATGCACAACACATTATTTTTCAAGTTGATTCTGATGATTATTCAAATACCACCAATGTGGATTTAGAAGGCAGAAGAGAAAAGCTAAAGTCCATACTGGAAAGGACTGAGACGATTTCCTCCTAAGAAGTGGAGAGAAAAGGTAAATATTCTACCTCTTCAGAGACAGTTGCATAGATGCTATTTTTATTTTTAATTTTAATTTTTAATTTTTTTTGGTGGTACTGAGGTTCCTGGAAACCCTTCTCCCTCCGGGTTACACCCCAGACACTCATTTTTTATATTTGTATTTGGGAACAGGGTCTCTTAAACCAGCGAGGCTGGCTTCGACCCTGCGCGATCCTCCTGTCTCTGCCTCCTAAGCACGGGGATTACAAGCGTGCTCCACTAGGGCTCATAGATGCTATTTTTAGATTACATTTGTGGGTTTCCAGAAATGTAATTGTTGATTAATGCATACTTAAGTGTCAAGTCCATTCTGAAAAAAAAACAACATGAATTCATGCCCTCATATATATCTTTTATTCTATTTGGAGGGTACATTCAATGCAAAGGGAATCAGTAAAAGAGCTTGTATTTCAAGCAGTCATAAGTGTTAAGAAGATTTTTTAAAAATGGAGAGAAAAAAGTAAAATTAATGGTAGAGACAAAAGACTGTTGAGAAAGCGGCATTTGAGTTAAATCTTCAGGGAGTCAAGGGGAAAGGAAATTGCCATGGGGGAAAAACATCTATGCTGAGGGAACAGCAGTCGGCGTGAGAACTTGGTGTAGATGTGGCTGGTATTGCTGAAATAGAGCAGACCGTCAGGGGAGCAGCAGCAAGTAGGTGAGAGAGATCCGAGTTGGAGGGGATTTTAGAAGGTCATAGACTTTGGCTTCTCCCTTGAGTGATTGGTAGGGTAGGACATTAGCAGGTTTTGAGCAAAGAGGAAACTTAGAAACAGAAAGTGGAAGTGACTCACTAATATTATGGAGCTAGTGATCTGTAGTATTTGTGTCAGGAGGATTGGGGAATGAATGGTGTTCAGAGAGCAGAAAGGGCTAAACAAAAAGTGAAAAAAAAAAGTCTTCAAAATATATTAAAATAGCCGGGCACAGTGGCGCATGCTTGTAATCTCAGCATTTGAAAGGCTGACTCTGGAGGATCGTGGTTCGTGGCCAGCCTCAGCTACTTAGTGAGGCCCTTTGCAACTCAGTGAGACCTTATTTCAAAATAAAGAATAAAAAATAGGGCTAGAGATGTATTTCGGAGGTAGAATGTCCCTGGGTTCCAACCCCAGCACCGCAAAAAATACATATATTAATATTAATATATATATATATATATATATATATATAGGCATTAAATAGATGAAGTAACCCCTGAAGAATTATTGTCCAAAATAGTCAATATTTGTCTCAATTTTCAGAATTTTTAAAGCAGGTACATATGAGTATTTTCAGAAAATGAACATTTGGGCACAACAATAAAGTATTTGAGATCAATTAGAGTGTGTACAGTTGTGGTTAGCGAAGTCTTCCATTTTCATTTAAAATTTAAGGTTTATCACTTCTTTGATTTTTGGCCAAGACCAAGTGTGATGTAAAACTAAGGGTTTGAAATAGACTTTCACCAACATGTGATAGGTAAAAGAATCACTAAATTTCCCAAGTTGGGTGCCCAGGAATTTACAATAAAGTCATGTGAAATATCTGAAAATAACAAAATGTCACTACGCTTTCCAGCATGCTAATTATCCAGTCAGTTATAAATTATAGTTGATACTTCATACTCTAGAACCATGGGGTGCTTGTTTTCTAGTTTGCTAAGATGCATTTGGACTCACAGGAAATAGGACAGTGCTTCATATTAATAGATAATATGCATGGAATGGCACCAATATGAGTAAGAACTGGGGACAGAGGCCCACATAGGGATCTTATGTCTGTTGTTGTCTTCCTTGGCAATGTTTTCCATCTCATCTCTCTTCTAACTAACAGTGCCACTAGCAACCAGTGTGACTAGATTTTTCTTTCAACAAATTGATGTGCTTTCTATCACCAGAACAGCATATCTTCAAATACTGGTTCATGACTTGTATGTGTGCTTTCTAGGCATTGACTCTGGATTCTTTAATTTTATATCATTTCTGTGCTAAAGAAAATGGTAGTAAAGATGTTGACTTTGTAATCCCTAGGCTCCTGGATGTTAAAGATATTGGAACCTACTTACTGTTATTCTCACTGGTGAAATATTAAGATAATGAAGATGATATTTAACATAATTTTGTGAAGAATTATAAGAATAAAAATAGAGCCAGGCTTGGTGGCACATGCTTGTAATCCCAGCATTTAGGAGGCTGAGACCGGAGGATCAGTGTTCGCAGACAGCCTCAGCTACTTAGTGAGGCCCTCTGCAACTTAGTGAGACCCTGTTTCAAAATAAAGAATAAAAAATAAGGCAGGGGGTGTAGCTTGGAGGTCAAATGCCCCTGGGTTCCATCCACAGACCCATATAACAACAACAAAAAAAGAATAAAAATAGTGTTTATTTGGGAACAAAATAGTAGAAGAGAAAGGATTAGTCTAATTTTTCAGATGAAGAAATGAAGTAAGTTGGCTTGCCAGTCACCTACAGCTAACTAACATCAGATCTGTGTCAAATCTAACTTATCTCACTTGAGCATCAGGCTCTGGGATATTCTACATGATCAGAGCATTAACAAGAATTATCTAAGCATTGGTGAATGTTATGTTTTAGTATCAAAAGCCCTTACACTAAAGATAAAGGGACCTATCTAGCTCCACAGATGAATTTAATATAAAATTGGGTCATGGAACATTAGAATGGGAAGAAGCCCATGGAGAAGGTAGTCCAACTCTCATTTTAGATAAGAAATGTGTTTTATGAGGCCTTCATGCTCTAACTGAGCCCTGGCTCTACTTATTTTTTTTTTAACTGATACTACTTTTTAACTCAATGCTCTTCTGTAAACTGTCATAGCCCAGATTGTTTGACATGAGTATTTGAATTAGGCCAGCTCGCTCTCTTCTTTGACATTAGAATGAAAATTTCATGTCTTTTTTATTTATTTTTAAGCCAGGTTTTCTAGTACAATCTCAAAATCCTGACTGTGATCCAGCTCTGTCACTTAGCCAACCAGACATTTAGAATATAAACTTCTGAATTAGAAAAATAAAGAACTCAAAGAAGAAGCACTATTTGGTTGAGTTGGCTGGGCTTTCCTTGCTTCTTTACTATTCAAGTGGACAATTTGTACAATTTCCTTTACTTTGATCTGAGCTGCCCACATTACCGAAGTTGTAGGCACAAATTGCTTGCCCATCCCTCCTCCATCCACAGACTTTGAAGGACATGGAATAAAAGATCCAGCCATTGTGAACTTTCCAGATTGAAAGTGCCTACAGTTACTGCTTCTGTTCACTTGGATCATGTGAGAGGAGGCGGTTTCAGCCAGGACTGCCCCCGAGCCACCCTCCCTGCCAAACCTCTTGGTCCTGCCAACATCATTTCCTGAATGAGAAGTTCCCTATGCAAGTCCATTGGCATGGCCCTGGAAGATCAGGGATACCCAATCAGGAATCAGTTAATGGAGGAGAAGAACACAAGACAGAATTTTCTATTATACTTGGAATCATGATAACCACGAAATAGCTCTGAGTATTTTGCAAATCTGATTGCCTTCAAATCCATGTATTTTTTTAAAAATTTGGACACACTTCAGTAATTGTACTGTTCTTTAGTAAGAACTGTTTGATGTTCAAAAACCTTGAAGCCATTTAGACTACTTTCTTTCCCCCTTTTCAAGAAGTTTGCATTCTGTCCACCACAAAGAGAATGTGAATGCCAAGAGGTTTGAGTTAACTTTGAAGGTCCAAACCCACAAACTCTGATTGGCTTCTAAACTTGGCCAGACACACTGCCCAGTGCTCCAGACCTTGCATCCAATGCAATAGTAGCATGTCATTTGGGAAATGTTCAGTGTGGGGCAGATTACTTGAATTTAAATCCCTTGACTGAAACCTTGAGCCAGTTGCCTTATTCTGCTTAGCCTCAGGTGATGTTATCTTCCAGTGGGATAACAAGAGTGCAAACGTCCTTGTAATACTAATACTAATAAAACCGTAAGCCTAATACTTCTAAATAGAGAGCGTTTAGAAACCTGAAACACAGTAAGAAATTTATGTGAGGATGAGATGAACATCCTTTTTGGTAAGGTTTATTTACATTGGATGTTTACTTTTTTTTTTTTTTTGGTGGTACTGGGGTTTCTGGAAACCCTTCTGCCTCCAGGCTACACTCCCAGACCTATTTTATATTTTTTAATTTGGAAACAGGGTCTCTTAAACCAGCAAGGCTGACTTCGATTCTGCGCGATCGTCTTGCCCGATCCTCCATCAGCCCGGCGGATGTTTACTTTTATGTTAATGAAAATGAATGACCTTTACTATTATATGATGCTAAATAGACAATTACACAATATTACAGTTTTAAAAAGTCATTTAAAATTATCTTTAATGGATATTACTTATGCAGCATTTTCTGCCCAACACATAGCAATATCACAACCTTTTCTTTTCTTTTTTTTTTCTCTTTTATGCCTTAGTCCAAACTAAAGATATTTTTTCATTTTTACTAAACCCAAATTGTTTTTTCTTCTAATTTTCTTTGCTTTTCATACCCTCAAGTGCATAGCAAATGCAGTTGATATTATTTTCATTTGACAATAAAATAACATTCTGGAGGCATTCACTAATCATGGTGAGAGATTAAGGGGGATTAAAAATAGAACTTGCAAAGACATAAAGGTAAGAGGAAAGAAGTAGGTCCAGAGATACCAGAAACAATGAACTGAAAAGTCCAACTACGGAAGTTTTCAAATAACGGGGAGGAGAAATCAAATGTCACACCTGATCTCTAGTAAACTAGGTGGCAAAGTTAAGGTAGAATTCACTTAGTTCCGGATGATAGATGATTTCTGTGTGAAGGAAGGCTTTTGTAAAAAGCTCAACGTTAAAATTTAAAATGTACTTGGCTTCATTTGGGCATGTGTTGGGGTGAGGGTAAGCAGGTGAGCATCGATAACTGTATTTGCTTCACAAGAATATTAAAAAGTGCACCTTATGGAAGGCCCTAAATAGATATCTGTCAAGTGAATGAATTGTGAATAGGTAAATGAATGAATGAACAAGTGAAATGTTATATTCAAATAAATGTCAGCAGTGAAGTTTAATTACATTTCTTTTCAGTGGTACTGGGAGTTGAACCCTGGGACATTCTACCTCTGAGATATACTCCAAGCTCTATTTTATTTGTTTGTTAGTTTTAAAACAAGTTCTTGATAAATTGCTGAGGACCTGAATCAGGCTTTGAACCTGCAAATCTCCTGTCTCAGTCTTCCAAGTATTGTTATTACAGGGGTCTACCACCAAGCCCAGCTTGTAATTACATTTATATTCCAAGTATATAATTGTTTTAGTAGACTGTTCTGAAACCTACCATGTGTTCTAGTTAAAAACTACATTCTTAGAATAGTATGAGAGATGAAAGCACACTCTATTGATAAATCAATATCTCGAACCCTCTTTTTTTTGGTGGTACTGGGGTTCCTGGAAGTGCTTCTACCTCCGGGCTACACTCCCAGAACTATTTCATATTTTTTTATTTTTGGAAACTGGATCTCTTAAGCTAGCAAGGCTGGCTTCGAACCTGTGCAATCCTCCTGTCTCCACTTCCCAAGCGTGGGGATTACAAGCATGCGCCGCCACGCCTGGCTCTTGAACCCTCTTGAATGAAGGAAAAAAGTTCCAAATGGTTTTTTCATTTTCAGTATTAGTTATGGGAGGAGACCAGTAGAACTGGCTCAATGACTCTGCATGACCTACTCTTTCCATCCTAGGATGTCCTCGGTGATGCTGGACATCTCCAAGGATCAGGATCTGCACACAAGGAAAAAAACCAATTTCTGATGATGATGAAAATGCGAATTTGCTATGCTTGAAAGAAGGCCTGAAGGCCACATAGTTCATGGAAGCAAAGCTTTCACCCAAAACATTAGCACCTATTTAGAAATGAACTAAATTCCAAGTTTGTTAGTAACCCGAAGCATAGAACTTTGAGTTGTGTAGCACCCATATTGTTTTTAAACAAACCACATTTGTGCATGAGGAGGTGTCATCCTAAAAAGTTTTACTCATAAAAATCTACTCACTTCAACCTCCTAAGCACTAAGGCCAACAGCCTTGGACAGGAGAAGCAGCTGAGGTTCCACTAAACAGGCCCTTATTGTTCTGCCATTACTCTGCTGACAATGACTCAATTGTGATTGTCGAAGACCTTCACTTCCAGGCTGTCTCAGCCTGTTCTTCCTCCAGAACTGATTATGCAATGAAGATTAATGTGCAAGGCACTTATTTGTGAGTACTCGAGCAGAGAGAGGAGAAGGAAGCAGAATCAGGCAGAAAGAGAAGTTGATTGTACTGGGGATTGAGCCCAGGAACATTCTATCCCTGTGCTATACCTCCAGCCCTTTATATTTTTTATTTGGGAACAAAGTCTTACTAATTTGATGAGCCTGGCCTCAAACCTATTATTCTTCTGTCTCAGCCTCTCAAGTACTAGGAATATGCCATCATGCTTGGCTGGCCTCAGTATTTTTCTTGGGGAGCTCTGGATGAGGGATTGACACTTCATGGTCAGGGCAAAGTGGACAGGTGATGATTGGGATTGGAAGAAGGTATTACATAAGATATTCTCCTTAAAGGAGATGTGATCTTAGGCAAAGCAGATTTCTTAAACTGAGAAAATCCTCTGAGAGAGCTCATAAAAGAAGGCTGGCTTCAGGCAGCACTGCCAGCAGCTGGAACAATAAATCCCTCATTTCTAAAAGGGAATATGGAAGCACATAGCATCCCACAAAGTTGCTCCCTATGTATTTGCTGTGGTCTCCTTTTGCTATCAAAGCACACATATAAAGAACAGTAAAATTAACTTTAGTCCACAAGATGATATTAAATCAAACAGAATATACTGCTTAGCTGGAATCTCTATTGTATAATCCCAACAGAACATTTAACTTCATTTACCACATCTTATTTTTTTTATGCCTGTTCTGGTCCAAAATTCTTGTATGTAGTGGAAAGTGCAGGATATTTTTTAAAATCAGATACAAAAATAAGTGATGATTATTTAATTTTTTAAAAATTATTTAATTTCTAGATCTGCCTTCTATACTAGATTATGGCATTATGGTAGATACATGTTCTTAGAGATGACTTTTATTTTTGCGTATTCACATTATATGATCTTTAGAGTCAAAAAAAATTTCATAGTGACACAGGAAGATACACCACTTCATACCAGCTCAGAAGTGATCTAAGTTATATGTTTGTTACTAACGTGAAGCTTAGAACTTTGAGTTGTGTAGATTCGTGCTTAAATTGGTTTCTCATAAGCTTCATATGGTTATTCTGTTATGGTTTGGGTGCTGTTGTTGTTTTATAAAATTTTGGATTAATGATCCTCTTCAGATGACCATAATAAATGAAGATAGCTGGAGTGGATCGGTTTCATCTGACTACATATATATATATATATATATATATATATATATATATATATATATATAGTGGTGGAGCAAAGCAATTCATTATCACCTGAGCTCTGAAAGAAGGTAAGTAGAAGTTAACCAAGCAAAAGTAAGTTTCTGACCAGAAACTCTTGGGGAAAGCAGAAGAAAGCAGGGGGGGGAGCAGAGTGGAAGGTATATTTACTTTTTACCCATTCAGTCTCATGAAGCTTAATTAAATTGGAGTATAACTGGTACCATAGCCTATGGGTTGTCTTCAGTATCTGTGTTAATTTTGATAAAGTAATACTATTGATAACTTTGTTGTGGAGTCAATCTTGCAACTGTAGCATTTAGAATGAAAGCAGTGGCTACTGCATGTGCATTTGGTTAGGGTGTGTGGGAAAATTCCCTACCCCATACTATCCAAAAGTGACCTCCTACCCATTTATAAGACTTTCTAAAATTCCTCCACTCAAACATCACTTTATGAGCTTTTTAATGCCTCTTGGTTTTTAATAAGGGAGTCAGCATTTAAAAAGTAGATATACTTGAAAGGCATAATAACTTAGCAGAAACTTAATTTTCATACTGATGACTTAAGAGAAAGAACCCAGACCTCATGGAAATGGAATAAAGGGAAGAAAGGAAAAGGAAGTGGGCAACCAGGGCCTCATTTTAAAAACATGAAAAATGGTTAAATAAAACTTTGCCTCCTTGAGCATTCGGCCTCAGGAATCCTTTAATTGCAAAGGAAATTTAACAATGTTGTACTGTGCTATTTCTCAAGTAGTTTCCTAAACTCTGCCATATTCTCTCTCTCCCTCACTCTTCCAGGCATTGTATTGTGATGATTAGGAGTCCATGGGAATAAGAGCATTCTTCATGGGTCAACTTCACCCTTAAGTTTTTCAGAACCATTGCAGACATTGTAATGTAGGGGGTGTAATTCTAAAGTTTTACAGTGTAGGTAAATGATCCTTTCCTGCCTTCACTTCCTTGAAGAAGACTAAACAGGAAACAGCAACACACAGCAAACTCTTGTCTTCTGTACTTTAGTTCCTGGGATTGGAGGAAGCTGATGGTCCAGGCACTTCTTTCTCCAAGGCTTCATCAACACAAAGCCTTCTAGGCTTCTTGCCCTTGATCAACTCATATGGTTTTTTTAAACTATGTTTTTTTTAACAATATCTGCTGAAAAGGAGTGGTGATAATGAATATCCTCGTCTTGTCCCTGTTTTTAGGGGGAATTTTCACAGTTTTTCCCCATTTAACATGATGTTGGCCGAGATGTCCATCAACAGATGAATGGATTACAAAACTATGGGGTATGAACATAATGAAATTTTATTCAGCCATAAAGAAAAAACAAATTATGTCATTTACAGGAAATGGATTGAACTAGAGAACATTATGCTAAGTGAGATTAGTCAGTTACAAAAAATAAGAAATTGAATGTTCTCCCTAATATGCAAAAGCTAGGGAGAAAATGGGTCATAGGGAAACTCTAGACAAAGAAGAATAAACTATAGATAAGCAAATAAGGCAACCTAACTGAGGGGAATGATAGAGGGAAGAGGGAAATTTCCTAATGGACATGATGTACATTCACAAACATCAAAGTCAATCACTATGCTAACTTGAAAAGGAGGGAGGGGGATGGAATAGGATAGGAACTGGGTAAGGGCTCATTGGGTGATGCGTGCATATATGCCTCTACCATCTTGATACTCCATTAAGATGTACAAGTACAATGCACCAATAAAAAATTTAAAAAACAATATATGCAATGCATTTTAGTGTTTACTTTGGACCAGTGGCAATCGGCAAAAAATATTAGATGGTGGGGATTCAGACTAGTTGCTAGATATAATTCCCCTTTTAGATCTTTGCTGGAGGTTGGTTTTGGGAATCAAATTTGACTATTAATGGGAAGCCATTTTTGCTAATATTTTGTTTCTTTGGTCTCAGTTTCATTATCTGTAACCTGAGGAATGACATGAAAGACAGTTGCACAGGCTTTTCCAGCTTGAACACATTGGTCTATGTATTGTGCAACAGTCGTTCTGTTGCTGATCCTCAGCACTTGTTGGAGTTCATCAGTAAAGATGGAACCCTATCCTTCATCTGAAGCTGCTCTTTATCTTTTTCAACACTCTGCAGCTTTGTGAGAGCGATGTGCTGCAAATGTTACATATCAAATGAATAGACAACCCAGGTAGCACTGTGGTAAATGTCATTCACCTTCTTGACTCTGGGAGGATTCACTTCTGTTTACTTTTTTTTTTTGAAATAGAAAAAGATGATTCAGTGACCTTGTGTACCCATTTTGATTTTTAAAGAGATTAGTAGGACAAAGCAGGCACAGTACAGAAGTTTTTAGTAAGCACCCAAACCAATTCATTCAGTCAGCAAAATGTAAGGCACAATAATGGGTCATTATGGTTGTTGGGTCAGAGGGTGTGTGGGGCCTGGTGGGTTTCACAATTATAGATACGTGAGTTTCACAAGAAGCATGGCTGCATCATAATAATGCAGGACAGTCTGATCCAGTCTTAGGAGCACTTACCAAAAACAAGAAAACAGTCACAAGAGGGAACATTCCAACCCTGCCCACCAAGGCCAGTCCCCACCACCTGTGAGCAACCAAGTTTGGCTATACCCAGAACCAGGCACAATCCTCTCCTTTGCTTCCCCTAGCACTGTTGCTCCTGCGTGAGGCAGCCGGCAGCCAACCTCACCTGCAATTAACTTTCCTGGATTGGATCAACTGCCAGGGTTCCTTATGTCTCCTTACATCAGGTGCCGAAACTCAGGAGGGTCCCATGTCCCTGGAACACCGGTGCTCAAACTGGCCCTCCTTTAGGTGCATACCCTTGAGACACCCTGGTAGCTGCTGCTTTTTCTGGCAGCTCCAAACATTGGTCCTTGTCAGTACCCAGCCTCACATTCATAACCTATTTTGGCCTGTAGAACCTCCTTGCATTCCAGTAGTCTCCTCTTGCCTGTGTTGGGCACCCCTCACCCAGCCAGGGCTGCTTCGTCTGGATAAGCTGAGCATTCTCAGGAACCTGCTTCTCTTGCTTTGGGATGCCCTAAAGAGACAGGGTCCTCTTTCCATCTAGGTTCTTGCCTGCCCCATTGGTCATCTTCTGGCCTCTCACTCTCATTTTTCTCTTTCTCTCCTCTAACATGGTCACTTACTTTAGTAAACCTCTCTCAAATTCCTTTCTCTTCTGCTTTCTCAAATCCCTCTCTACTCTGGAACCTCAGCATTATATTAAGGCCCAACACCTCATTTTTATGACAACATAGTCTTGCCCCAGTAGAAACTCCATAATCAGTCTCAATGGCCTGAAAACAGTACTAGTGACCCAAAGTTTCTTATGTTCAAGTGTTCTTTGCTTTGCCAAAATGACCCTCTCTCTGCACCTCCTGCTCTCCCCAGCAGCTTCTCCCAGCTAAGGATTGTATCTGTCTCTTTGTTAGATGACTAAAGTACAGTAACCATTTTTTGTTTAAGTTTTTTTCCTTTATAGGAAAAAAGGCTTAAAATGCCAACTATGCTTGTTTCTTATCTTGATTTTCATGGATAAATTCAAACAACTATTAAAGTGGGTGAATTGAGTAAACATAAATGGCATAAGTTCTTATATATGTCACTAAATTAAAAAAATGTGCATAAGTAAGTTAAATACAAAACATCCATTGCTAAGTATAAAGTATTCTTGGCTTTTTAAAAACATCAACAAAAAACAATATTGCATTTTACATGTTTAACTAGGCATAAATTACTAAATACAAATTACTAAGTTAAAATTCTAAGTAAATGTGATTATATATATATATAAAAGCTAAAAAATAAGCTATATTTTGTTAAAACTATTTAAAAGTATTTTATCTTACTTAAAAAGATAATGTTCTAAATTAAAAGATTTTTTATAAAGATTGTTTTAAATATAAGAAAGCCCAATAGACACAAAAGAAATATTTATAGCTATAAATTCAAGGCCATCCTGTAACAGCTAAGTGAAAATTCAACAGGGTTCCTAAAAAGTCCTTGGTCTGACTAAAGTGAGGCTTGTGTATCACTCTGCCTACTCCAAGAGAAGATCTAAAATCCTGCACAGGGAAGATGGCTGGTGTTGTCTGTTTTCTGTTTATCTATTATTATTTTAGGCAACCCTGCACTAGTCTGGACTTGCTAGGTAAGAATGAGAAAGAAACAGAGAAAGCCCACTCCCTTAGGCTTCACAATCAAAAACTTTAAAAAGGGCCCCAGAAAGATTGCATGCCTTATGCAAGATAAAATGGTCAAGTTTTAGAAAAATGGGTTGTTAAAAGGCTCGTTAGATCTAGGAGTCACCCGATATATTTGGGACCAAGTCACAGGTAGCACAAAATGTTCAGATCATTTCCATTGACAATTGACTCTAATTGGTTCAGAAACCTCCATTACTGTGAGGTCCTATCTCTTAGATCTTAGTCACTAAAAAGGAGGACTGTCGTGGTCAGTCAAAAAATTAGACATAGCAACCAGATACACCCAAAGAGACATCAACAACATAGTATTATCACATTGTGCCATTCCCCATAAAACATTTTTTGCCAGTTAAAGCCAAAAAGCCAGGACTACCAACCAGTACAGGACTTGTGGGTCTTCCAGCAGACCATAGGCACCCTTCATCCCACTGTGCCTAACCTGTTTATCTGCTAAGTTTTCTCTCAGCCACTGCAGCCTTATTCACATCTTGGACTTAAAGGATGTTTTCCTTAGTACCTGTCAAACTCTTATGAGCCAAGAATTGTTTGCCTTTGAATAAAAAACACCCAGAAGCTGATATTAAAAGCCAGTATACTTGGAATCGATTTCCTCAAGGGTTTAAGAATGCCCCCACTATTTTCAAGAGGCTCTGGCCTGTGACCTCAGGTCTTTTCCTTCCCACACCTTGAGCTACATCTTCCTTCAGTATGTTGATAATCTGATGATTGATCTTCTCAGACATGAGACTCTTGGGGCTGTGCCACAAAGGCAGGCCAGCTGCACATTCTGAATACAAAGTCTCTAAAAAGGGACCAAAGGATCAGATCTACCAACAAAAAGTGGAGAATCTGAGATTCACCAACCAAAAAAAGAGACTGTTGTAGGCAGAAAAAAGGAGCTGTCTAAGCTCTTTCTGCCAATTGTAAAGCCCTCCAAAATTTTTTTGACAGTGTTAGGGTCTGTCATATTTGAATTCCAAACTTTTCTGTAGCAGTAAAACTTTTTTGTGTTGAGGCCAGACATGGTGGCACATGCTTGTAATCCCAGCATTTGGGAAGCTGAGACAGGAGGATCTGGGTTCATGGACAGTCTCAGCTACTTAGTGAGGTCCTTTGCAACTCAAAGGTCCCTGCTTCAAAATAAAGAATAAAAAATTGGGCTGGACATGTAGCTCAGAGGTAGAGTGTCTCTGGGTTCCATCTCCAGCACCGCAAAACAAAACAAAACAACAACAGAAACTTTTTTGTATTGAAACAACAACACCAACAATACCAAAAACAATCCTTTAAACAACTTAAAAGGCAACCACTAAGAAGCTTTTCATCTTTTTTTTCTTAAAAAGAACTAAGATAACAGTTCAGGTTCTGATCCAAAAACCAATGTTAAGCTTACTGTATAAAAATTCTGTCTGTGGTTGAAGTGGTACATACCTTAAATCCAGTCACTTTGATACCACATAGTGATGAGCCACTGATCCAGGATTGTAAAAAAGTGATGACACAAATTCATTCAGGGAGGCTAGACTTAAAAGCAAACATTGGAACAACCTTTGTCACAGAAGTCACCCAGGACATGGTGCTGGGCACCATGGAAGCTGCACTCCATGTATAGACCACAAAATTCAAGCAAAATAATTAGGACTAACAAAACTCAGTTTATAAAAAAAAAAAAATAAGGGGGAAAAACCTAAAACTGCTATATTTCAGTTACTGAGTTGGCTTTCTCTTTTCCATTTTTCTTCTGTTTACTAAAATAACTTTGGTATTCAAAGTTGCTCAAAACTTTTATTCCAGTCAGTTCTAGCTAAAATGTAAACATTAAAGAGAAAAACTAACTCTTTAAGCTCCAGGCTATTGTTAAACTTGGATAGATTATTTTGTTTCTTGTTTTGTTACAAAATGAAAATTCAAGAAGGGAATTATGGCAGAAAGAAACCAATATGTAGTGATGAGAGAAAGATTAAAGAAAATATATAAGTATGAGGAATTTTGGTAACGAAGGGTAAAAGAAAAGAAATGTGTGTGTGTGTGTGTGTGTGTGTGTGTGTGTGTGTATGTGTGTGTGTGTGTGTGTTACTGGGAATATAACCCAGGGCCTTCTACCTCTGGACTACACTCCCAGACCTATTTTAAACCTTATTTGGAAACAGGATCTCACTAAGTTGCTGAGAGCCTCACTAAGTAGCTGAGGCTGGCTTTGAACCTGTGTGATCCTTCTATCTCAGCCTCCCAAGTGCTGGGATTACAAGCATGCAACAACATGCCTGGCTGAAAGAAAAATATTTTAAAGATAAAGTATCTTGTATGGTACTTGTATCTGTTTTCAATCAGTTTGAGAGGGCCAGGAAGCAGGCCTACATTTGTATTTCATCAAATTATTTTTCTGAGATAATAAGTAGGTAAAGTTTATCCTAAGATTTTCCTAAATGGGAAAAGAAGGAATAGGATAATATCAGAAGGTTAAAAGCAAGTTGTGGAAGGTTTGAACATGTCAAAGAATGTTTGTGCAGGATAAAGTTTATGGAAGGAATATTGCAAATGTGATAAACATGGTTATATTTTAAAATTACTAAAAAAGTTTACAGTGAGGTTCTATTACAGTAATTTCCTGTGTTTTCTACTGTCTGTTTT
Source organism: Muscardinus avellanarius (assembly GCF_963383645.1). NCBI lineage: Eukaryota > Metazoa > Chordata > Mammalia > Rodentia > Gliridae > Muscardinus > Muscardinus avellanarius. The sequence goes on along the minus strand of NC_137789.1, from coordinate 32,177,554 downwards.
CTAAGTTTATCTAAATTTTACTTCTAAAGTGAATGTTAACTTCTGTGTAATTGTAATGCTATATTTGTGGTTCCCAAATGTTACAATTGTATAAATGGGTATTAGACAAAACACCACTCAGTTTAGCTATCCCAGTCCATAACAGCCACCTGAAGTCAGCAGCCCCAGAGCCAATAGCTACAGAAACAACCCACCAGACTGTTCACAAGTATTCTGAAAAGTCAAGCAAGCTGATCTTGAGGAAAACGACTCACCCTGTTCCATTCACACTCACAAGATGACAAGATGTCCACAGTGGTAGAATGAAGAGTGCCACATCTCGGGCTACAAAACTGGACTCTAAACTTTACATTATGAGTGCTTTGAGACTGACATTATTAGTGGTATTTACAATGATCTTAATTCAAGACTTATGTGTCTTTAAGTCCTCTCCTTCCTAAGCCCTTTTGAACTCATGTATGGACACCTCTTTCTTCTGAGAAACTTCACCCATCAGAGCCAATCTTCACTAATTGGATATTTGCCTCTCTACTCTCTTTATAAAATTGCTTTAGAAACATGCAGACTGCATCCTCCCACGATCTGAAACTGTCTCTCACCCCCTAAAATCTGGCGATTGAGTCTCTTTAAAAGCCTCTCATTCACAAACCCGTGGCCCATGGTGGACAGGACCTTACCTAGTCATCTTGATCAACAGCAGCTGAACTCCAAGGTCTCCAGCCCTAGCTTCATCTTTCTCAGCTCTAGCTCACACTCTTCTCACTGGAGAGTAAGTATACCTGCATAGCCATGAACCCCCTAAAACTAAAATTTCCAGGTTTCCCCTTATTCTTGAGTAACACTCATAGATCTCCCTTTACGGTCTTTACTCCCAGCCATGCTCCAACAGATGTGTAGCCTCATCTCCCCCTCAATATTATCACTTCCTGGAGGCTGAGATAGGAGGATTCCAGTTTGCGGACAGCCTCAGCTGTTTAGTGAGGCCCTTTGCAACACAGTGAGACCATGTTTCAAAATAAAGAATAAAAAATAGGATTAGGGGTGTAGATTGGAGGTAGAATGCCCCTGGCTTCCATTCCCAGTACTGCAAAAAATTTTATCACTTCCTACATATTCTGTGGGAGGCACTGGGAGAAGATACCACCCAGCTGCGACTTTTCCCCAATCCATCCCTCATTCTTACTGCAGCTAGTTAGGGAAATCCACTAGAGAGCTCCTTCTCTGACTTTATGCTCTCTGAAATTTACTTTTACCCACACTTTTTACTCATATCCTTCTCCTTCCTCCATGAACCATGAGGGAATTTATTCTCCTGCTCTCCTTCTGGACTTATCTATTGACAGGGACACACCAGGCTTGGAAATTCCAAATCTATGCTCAACAAGAACCCCCCCTCCCCCAGACACACACCATTACTCACTTCTTTAATTCTACATTTTGCCCTGTGTGCTTCTATTCTCTGTTCTTCTGAGAAGCTATGATAATATACTCACTGGAAACAGTTTCTTGACATTAATAACCTCAAAAAATATCTCAGCTTTATGGTAGACCAAAGTGACCCTCTTTGCAAATAGTCTATGAAGTGGGGAGGCTGTCTCACCTGGGACTGTAATTACCACTACTCTAATAGAGCCTATGAAATTTCCCACAAAAACTAAAAGCCCCCCTTCCCTCATCCCCACTCAGCAGGAAGTAGCTGAATAAAAAATTGATGCCCATTACCACCATTTTTGTTTGTTTGTTTGTTTTGCAGTATTGGAGATTGAATCCAGGGGCATTCTACCTTCAATTTACACCCCCAGCCTTATTTTTTATTCTTTATTTTGAAACAGGGTCTCATTAGGTTGCAGAGAGCCTCACTAAGTAGCTGAGGCTGTCTGTGAACCCACGATCCTCCTGTCTCAGCCTCCCAAGTACTGGGATTACAAGCCTGCGCCACGAGCCTGGCTCATTACCATCACTAAAAGGCTGGACTGTTAGATCAGAGGGTGCATGAGGCCTGGTGGGTTTCACAACTACAGATATGTGGGTCTCACAAGCAGCACGGCTACACTATAATAACACAGGACAGTCTGACCCAGTCTAAAGAGCAGTTACCAAAAACAAAGAAACAGTCACAAGGGGGAACATTCCAACCCTGATAAGCAAGGCCAGACTCCACCACCTGTGAGCAACTGAGTCAGGCTCTTCCCAGAATCAGGCACTACACCCTCCTTTGCTCTCTGTGATATAAAAATTATCTTGCTTCCCCTAACACTGCTGCTCTCCAGAGACAGCTCAGCTGCTAACCTGGCCTGCAATAAATTTCCCCTGATTGGACCAGCCCGCGGGGTCTCTTGTTTCTTGAGTTGTGCCCATCACCTCAGGATTGTCATCACCACTGCCCAGAATTTACTAACGTGATAATGCTACAGGGGACCTAGGGCCACACCAAAGAGCCTGGCAAACTATGGTCTCCTCAAAGTGTTCATTTCTAAGAAGGAAATTTATTATGCTATGTTTTATGGAACATAATATTTATAGAACAGTTTTCCACCTTCTTTAATCAGAAGAACAATTATATTGTGTAAGGATTATTACCTAATTTCTGTAGGGGAGGAAATCAAGGCACAGAGAGCTGATAGAGCCATTAAGTGGTAGAATAAATATTCAAATTCAAATACGTATGCTTATAGCAACAAATAATGTTAACACTGCTTTCCAGAAATAAAAAAAAACAGAAGCTATGGACTGCAAACAATAATAATAATTAGTATTTTCTTATTAATATTATTATTATAATAATACATATTCAAGTGTAAGCAGAGTTGGAAGTTCAGTCATGGAATGTTGGAAGGAATGGGAAGATGGTTGCACTGGGGGCTTTGAATCTTCTCGGAATCCCACACGTGCACACAGGGTAGGCTTTGGTTATGAGACTTGGCATGAGGGCCGAGACCTGTCCACTGTCCACACTTTCCCATACTTGAAGAAGTGTATGGGTCACAGTGTATGGGACCGTGAGGCCATGGGAGACCCAGGCTACAGCTCCCTGGACTTTCTCTGTCTCTTTGGGACTGAGGTAACTGTGGGTACACAGTGGTGAGAAAAACAAGACATTTTTTAATCCACTTTCCAGCTTTCTTGTAGGATCTTAAGTGCAGCTCCTGCTCTGAAAGGGCTGGAGATGTAGAGTTAAAAGGGGCTTTTTATAGGCCTCCTGCTCTGGGAGAGCAGTTATTCACCTAGGTGTCTGCTCCTCTAAGGTAAAGCTAGGTCATTTTTCTAAATTATTTAGTACATGAAAAAGCATGAAACCTTTAAATATCCGTGCATCATTTACATATGGTCCATATAACTCTTTGAGGGAAAAAAGTGAAAAATAAGGAAGTCTACATTGGAATCAGAGACAAAGGGTGGCCTAAGCCTTTTGCTCGTCTGCCTCCTAAATCAGTTTGTTGAAAACTTGTCTACTTGTCATAGGATTAGGAGGATTACTTGTTTACCTTGCCACTGTCAGTGGCACACAGTAGAAGTGGTCACCTGTTTGCTTTAGATAGATTTTCCTCATATTTAGTTAATATATGTTAATGCGGATTCATTATAGTTTCAAAGTCTGATGGTCACATTAATCATCAGTTTCTCTGACTTCTTTCATTTCCCCTAGTTAAATTGTAGAATCTGAGCCAGGTGTGGTGGTACATGCTTGTAATCCCAGCATTTGGGGGGAGGCTGAGACTGGAGGATCGCAGTTCACGGACAGCCTCAGCTACATAGTGAGGCCATGTGAAACTTAGTGAGACCCTGTCTCAAAATAAAGAATAAAAAATAGGGCAGGGAGTGTAGCACGGAGTTTGAATGACCCATCCTCAGACCCACAAAAAATTTCTTATTAATATTATTATAATAATAATACATATTCAAGTGTAAGCAGAGTTGGAAGTTCAGTTGTAGGACGTTGGAAGGAATGGGAATATGGTTGCACTGGGGGCTTTGAATATTCTCTGAATCCCACATGTACACACAGGGTAGGCTTTGGTTTTGAGACTTGGCATGAGGGCCGAGACCTGTCCACTGTTTGTCCACTGTAGAATCTGACAAATAATAAGCACAAAGAAATCATACACTAAGTGAATTTTTTTTTGACCATTGACATATAATTTGCTGAAAGTTAATACAATAGAGCAGCAGATATCCCTGCTGATGTGAGACTGAAGATCATAAAAAATGCCCATGTTTTCTCTAAGGAGTAGGGGTTGGGGTATAGGTGGAGAAGAAAGCAAAAGTCTTGGGTACAGGTAGACTATTGAAGTGGCGACCCCCAAAAAAACACAGCGGAGGAGTGTGGGCAGTGAGCTGGAGAAGAGAGAAACGCCAATACAAAGTACTTTAATGGAAAGGTTACTGTTGTGGGCCAATTAAACTCAATGCCCTGAGGACTTTCTGGGAAAGCAAATAAGATGGAAGGCTGTGCATTTATTTATTCAGTCCTGTTTTGTACCGATTGAAGGCTGTGCCAAGGGTCTTGAATTCTTCTGTAGTTCTAGGTTGCACCTGTCCTGGGCATCTCCTGGTTCCATGGTCCCTGAAAAAACTTGAAGGCAAGGTCGAGAGAGGCCCAGGCAAGAATGTATTCATTGAATATGATGTTTTCCATAGCTAGCTGTAAGTGAACTAGAGCCCCAAGGGTGTTTGAAGTGGAACATCACTAGCTTCAGCCAGGGCGGCCATTGTGAATTGATAGGAGACTTGATGGGGGAAGTACAGATAGGCTCTGCACCATCCACTAGACTCCATGTCTATGTGTGAATGACTTGCAGGAGGACATCTCCGGAGAGGTGGGATGGTACAGCAGTTACAAGCATGGAGTCTGCTATAGCTTTGGGTTTAAATCAGCCCTGTTTCTTATTATTTAGGTGAACTTGGTCAGGTTATTGAGCTCTTAGAGCTTGTCCCCCATCCATGTAAGAGGAGGATGGTGTAACAAAGCCCCTTACAAATGTGTTGATGTCATGTTGAAGGAGTTAGCAAATGTGACACCTTTTAAAAAGAGCCAAGCCCACAGTAAGCACCCAAGCACTCCTTAGGTCTAGTCATGAAAAAGGCCTTTATTGCCTTTAACATTTTTTAAACATGAAACTAAGCTTTGAAAAATCTCCCTAGTAGATTTTTTTTTTAAACAGGAATGTTTTCTTCAAGATTGCACAACTATATTCTGCCCTCTCAAATCTGGGACTTCCCATGTACCTTAACATGAAATCTGTCCTATTTTTGAACTCAACTTTTAAAAGAGTTCAAGCATATAAAAGGGGGAGTGAGAAGAGATTTTGAGAACCAGGAAGTGCCTGTGTTGCCATAAACATTCTGGACACCCTCAGAACTCCACAGAAAGAACACTCACTGGCTTCTATTATCCTGAGAATGAAATATGATAACGCTTGCTACTGCTGGGGCCTGCTGGGATTGGACACCTTACACAATAGTTTATTTAATATTTATATCTAATATGTAGGATAGATACTATCAACTCAGTTCACCAGATGAAGAGGCAGATTTGAAAAGTTGAAATAACTTGCTCCAGATTCCATGAGTGGTAATTTGTGGGGCTGGGAGCCAGACACTGGTGCATGTTTTTAAACCACGATGTGTGGTCAAGAAACTGCAACATTCTAAATGTCATCCCCCCCTGACATCACTTGAGATACTGGATACTCGGGGTGGCTTTAGAATTGAAGCAAATTCTTGCTCTACTATTTGTGGCTTTGGGTATCACTTGACCTCCCTGAGCTCATTAGGTTTTCTGTGAAAGAGAAAGAATGGTCTCTATCCCATCGGATTGTTTTGAGGATTCTGGGAAATTATCATAGTACATTATGGTTCAAAATTATGCCAATTTGATTATCTAAAAAAGATAAAAAGTTTGAAGTGAGAGGATGGAAATATGCATGAGTGAAGACAGTCACAGTGCAGTTCAGATTTCAAATTATTTCATAATTGACTTTATACTTATGTATTTTGAAGTTTCTAATTTAAATTGTTTTACCCTTTTCTCCCTTACTGATTCACTTCAAAAGTATATTAAATTATTATTGCATACCAATCAATAATGTTTTATGTGCAGAGAATAAAAAGATGAAGATTACGAGGTACTGACATTTAAGTAGCCTAAAAATCTAGAATCATAATCAATGGCTCAGAAATTTTCTCAAAATAGTGGCAGGAAAATCATGATGATGAGTTTTTTTTTTTTTTTTTTTTTTTTTGCCAGCTTCTCATTTTCAAAATATTCTACTCTCTACCCTCAAAGAGTGCAGAACAAGAGAAAGATGATTAACTCACAATTTTATTTGCATTCTCTTCATTTTTAGAAATAGTTAAGTATGAATGCTTTTAAATTAGTTTGGACTGTCTGTCCAGACTGTCATAAGGATGTGTGCACTTATAGACAAACACCTCTATCTACAAATTAGGTCCTTCCCCAAAGCTGTGAAACATTTAAGTCTTCAAAACCATTAAGATGGCTAGCCTTCCTGTAGATAAGCAGAATAAACAAATCTCTTTCCCAGTGGGTACCAGACCCTCTGTGAACTTTGACGGCTTTCCAGGTTTTGTGCCTAGTGTTTCTCACAGGTGCACATGACACAATGCTCCCATGTTGGCCTCAAATAGCCTTTAATTGTTTCCCGATTAGTGTTAACCTTTTCACTTATATATTATTAGTTATTTACTTTCCCATCTTTTTGTCATTATGCCTTACTTTATAAGTTGAGTATTTTTCATAGGTTTACTAGAAGTGTATTTTTTCTGCAAATTATGTATTCCATTTTTTTGTCCATTTATCAGACTGACTTTCTAGGGTTTCATAGAAGAGAAAATTAGAACTTTTCTTCACCCTATGCTGTATTTAACAGATTAAGGTAAAGTAACAGGCAATATACTTGATATATTTAATGTGTATAATTTAATTTCAACATATGCATACTTCCCTGAAAACATCACACTGAAGATAATAAATATTTCCATCATCTCCATTCATCTGACTTTTTCAATTATTTCCTCTATCTAATCATTCAGGATTTAAAAAAAATTAGATTATTGTTTGTTGTACCATATAAAATTTCCAATTACTCTGTAGACAAATTTGTCATTTACTACTTTAGCCCAACATTGGTTAATATACATATGACAATTGTCTTTTCACTCCTAAATAATTAGATCATAGGTAAGTGCAAATAGAGCTTAGAAAAGGATTTTTAATTTTCAGGGGAAACTGATAGAAGCATTTCTGTTTCACTAATTTTGCTGCTTCCCTGGAACCCAGAGCTTCTTAAAGTGTGATTTGCCCCCAGGCCAGAGACATTTTTTAGTTTTTACAATCGATCTTCCTCTGGTAGGGAGGATCTAGAGCTGCTAGATACCCTGAAATGCACCAAGGAAACTCCTCAACAAAGAGTCATCGCACCCGAAATATTATGGTGCTGAGTTTGAGAAATGCTGTGAGCCTCTGTGCATTCTTATCTGACAACTTTGGGAGACATAAGTGCATTCTATAAAGTTAGTTCTGTCAGGCCTAGTCTTAGATTTTCTAGTGACAGGATCAGCACAATCTTGCAAATTTCCTTAGTTCTGTCACCCTACTAATGGATTTTAATGATCCCAAGTGAACAAGTCAGAGTTTGGGCCTCCTTTGACTAATTTCATTGCTCTCTTGTCTTCATTTTATCTTTTTTATTTTTTGGTGATACTGGGGATGGAACCCTTCTACCTCCGGGCTACACTCCCAGACCTATTTTTTTTTATATTTTATTTTGAAAGAGGGTCTCTTAAGCCAGGGAGGTTGGCTTCGAACTGTGTGATCCTCCTGTCTCCGCCTGCCAAGCGCGGGGATTACAAGCGTGTGCCACCATGCCCGGCTCCCTTGTCTTCATTTTAAATAGTGCTTGTGTAGCCGGGCCTGGTGGCGCACGCTTGTAATCCCGGTGCTTAGGAGGTGGAGACAGGAGAATCATGCAGCCTCTCTGGCTTAAGAGACCCTGTTTCCAAATAAAATATAAAATAGGTCTGAGAGTATAGCCCAGAGGTAGAAGGGTTCCATCCCCAGTACCACCAATAAATAAATAAAGAAATAAAGAAATATTAAAAAATAAATAAAAATAGTGCTTGTGTATAGGTTGAAATGACACCATCACCATCATCTTTTGGTCAAGATCTCTAAAGGGTTAGTGTGGCCTTAGCCAGTCAAGAGAGTAAAGTAACAGACTAAAAAATGCAATCTCTATTGGTTCAGACCTTGGGTTAGCAGCGGGAACTACCCAAGCTTCCCTAGAATCTTCTTAGGTTTTCTCAATTAACGACTTTTGCTCATAGGATTCCACTCTTCTCTAACTGTTAAAATTCTGTTCACGACTTAAGGCCCAGGTGTCTCTAGATTAGCTCAAGAAAAAGTGATTGCTTCTTCCTTCAGGGAATTTTGTAGATTACATAATTTTGTGCTCCTTTGTTATTTTAAAAAAAGATATAAACATGTATTTGTAAGTAGATATATCTTATTTAAAATGTATATGTAGTGTCTTCAGCTAAATTTAAACATTTAGGCAACACACTTTATTTTGTATATTTCAGTTTTCCCATATCATCTATCTACTAAACACTCACTTTAGAGGCACTAAGTAAATTTGGGTTGATTAGTGGATGTTTGCAGGTTTTATTTTCCCATAAAATTGAAGACCATAGTAAAAATAAAGGTATGTGAACCTTTCTCATTTCTTCACTGTGTAGGAGCTGTATGTCTATAACACGGTAAATGGAATTACTCATTGTTCCTCTTTGTTTTCCTTGTTTCTATAATATAATCTAAATATGCTCTTTTAGATCATCTTTAAAGTCCAGTTGTCACTTGATATTGGTGAGGGAATGGTTTTAGAATCCAAATGGATACCAAAATCCATGGATACATAAGATCCTTCTATAAAATGACATACTATTTGCATATAACCTATACATATTCTCCCATGTACTCTGTGTGTGTGTGTGTGTGTGTGTGTGTGTGTGTGTGTGTGTGTGTGTTACTGGTGATTGAACTCAGGGGCATTCTATCTTTGAGCTATACTTCTAGCCCTATTTTATTTTATTTTGAACCATGGTCTCACTAAGTTGCAGAGAGCCTCACTAAATTGCTGAGGCTGGCTACGAACCAGCAATCCTCCTCTCTCAGCCTTCCAAGTACTGAGATTACAAGCATGAGCCACCATACGTGGCTCCCATGTACATTAAATCACCTCTAAATGACTTAGAGTACAAATACAATGTAAATACTATAAACATAGTTGTTAAACTGTATATTTAGGGAATCATGTCAGCAAAGATACCTATTCAGTAGGAAATCTAATTGTTTTAGAATATTTTGGATCTATAGTTCGTTGAATCCAGGAATTCAGAACACACGGGTATAAAAGATCAAGTGTACTATAAAAAGATAAAGATCACTTATTAGTTAAATGTAGAAAGAGTCATGCTTGCTTGAATTAACCTATTTAGTTTGGTGTATTTTAAAGCATTTAGATTTTCTACATAGTTTTCCCACAGAATGTTTCTTCTCTTTAATGAAACTATGGAGGGAGAGAGATGGAGGGGGAGACATAAGGAAAGATAAGAATGTGGATGTGTGTTTCTCATAGGGCAGCAAGTGGTGGGAGACTGACCTACACTTCCCAGAGCTTATCTCACATATGTGTTAATCGCTGGAAGGGAAAGCTCACAGATTTTAAACTGTTAACTGCAATGCAAACCACACCTGTGAAAGGGTAGCAATGAAACATGAAAGCAATTCTGTGATTTTTAAAAAACTTTCTCTGACAATATTCATACTATAGAAAAAATCAAACTATGGCGAGGTAATCATTCGATACAGTCATGCAATGAGGTCACAGTTAAATACTAACATATTTTTTTTGCCAGGATTCCCTTGAAAGGGTTTTCATTTTTTGCTTTACAGTTCACAAGTAGCTTTACTCTTCCCTTATCAGTACTAAAAATTATTTTAAACTGCTCAAATTTTCTTTTCCAAACAAAACACAAACTTATATGTTACAGATGTGAGTTCTTTAGATTAAACATAGGATTCTAGTTTAAGGTATAAAGATAAGTTACAGCAGTCAAAATGTTTGCAGAGTCTACCTTATCAAATATATATCATTTAATATCCCCAATGTGCTTACACTATTTCCAATTTTGCAAAATAATTCAATGAGAATAATTTTGCTCTTGAGAAAGCCTTTTCATTTTTAAGACTCTCTACTAAATATTAACCTGAAAACAAGCTTAATTTTACTGTAGGGATGGAGTCTAATATCCCTAAAAGAGATTTGGAAAATACTCATTATATCCTATCTTGAATAACTGCATTCCCCAAATACAGAAATAATATGTAACAGGTACATGGCAGATCAAGCATACTTCATACAAACTTTATGTGCACTCTCAGTCACAGAAGAACAATCAGTGTAAAACTGAATCACTTAGTAATGTGACTTGATTGCCTTAGGTATGAAGACTTGAATTAGTGAGAACCAGAGTCAAGATGGGTTCTTTTAAACAACAATTTGGCATCTCATTCAGGCTCTTTCTTTGGCTTAACTGAACACTCCAGTCAAAAATTTTTTGAAATGATAACTCACATCCTAATCTATTACTCCTAACCCAATTTTCTACATTATTTACGTTACAAAACCACTTCTAATGCATTTATTTTCTATAAAACATCATTCTATTTGTGTATGAAGGAAATCAAGATGTGATTTAAAAATAAAGCTCTCAAATTCTGCTCCCAATTTCCCTCTTACAATTCAAATTTTAATACCACGCACCTCTGTTTCATTTGATTTACTACCATTTTGTTGACTAATACAGGCAATGAAAGCCCAGAGAATTACCTGACCCCTACATGAGTTGTTTTCAGTATTAATGTTTGGCATGTTAAAAAAACATGCCTGGATTATTTATTTGTGCTGTGTGAGAGCAAGTCCTTAATTGGTGCCCCATCAAATGCGGCATGGTCTTTCCGCTGCTTCTCTTAAGATTCAGCAGCAGAGGGAGGCTGGCAGGGGCTGTGGAGGTGGTCTGGGCCAGTGACCTGATGACTGCAAGAGTTCTTGGTGATCTGATACAGAAGATATCTATACACAATGTTATCACCCTTCCTGGTTCTTAAGTGAAGACGAGAGGTCATGGCAGTGAGATTTCTATGTGTTCAAATGTATGCTGTAAAAATTCAATGTTTTTTTTTTCTGGAGTCTCTCTATATATACACAACCTGTCCATTAGTCACCTCATCATTTTATTATCACTTCATACTTTATTTTCTTCCTTTGACCTCAGGAAGATTCCCAAGTAATTCTAAAATCCATTAGTATCTCCGAACACTCACCAAAAATCCATAAATGATTTCTTAATGGTCATTTCTAATCAGTATTAAGCAATCTTGGACTGGTTAGAAGTCATTGTATGGAGACTTTAAAAAGAGCTTTAATATGCAAATTATCTTCTTTTTTGTTAATACTATTATCATTTCTCTTTCAAGTGTGTAAAAATAATTCAAAATGTTTAGCTCTTAATAAAACCAGTAATTGTGAATGTGAAAATTTCATCCTCACTCTCCATTATTTACTCAGATTCATAGAAAAGAAGAGATTGCAAAACTGCTCTAATTTACAAAGAGGGGGAGGAATCCTTTTAACTGACCCCCTCTCTCTGGTTAATCCTTTGATTAAAGTAACTGCAGACAAAGGGCTTAGTAATATCATACAGTTCCCAGCTCCTGTGGGTACCTGTGCCACGTGAGAAATTATCTGTAGTGATGTAGGATATAGTAGAGACATGGGATTTAGAAGAATACAGATGGAGTTCAAATATTGGTTCCATCATATTCTAATTGTGAGCTTTGGACAAATTGATATAAGCTAAGGAGAATGCTAACAGCTCATATTGCTGTTGGAAAAATAAATAAAAGAAAAAACTCCAAGCATAATGGTCATGATGTGGCAAGCACTCAACATGTTCACCATTGCACCTATTCCTGCTTTTATACTAAAGAAAACAAACAGAAAAACTTCTTACACTCCAAGGGGAGGAACCCTGTGCAATGTGGCCACTAGAAGAATCCCAGGAATTAAGAGCAAATCCCCCAAATTAGAAACCAGAATTCCCTTTTTCTTTTTTTAACTTTAGGTTAAACCTTTAATAATTCTCCACCAGTGGCAAATGAAGTGAAACAATAAAAAATATCCAAGTTTTGTCTCTTTTATAGCTGATTTAATAACTAATTAAGGCAATATAAATCCACCATGAATTAACATTTTCAGTGAGTATCTAATTAAATAATTTTTGCCTGTCTAATTTTTTAAATAGACTTTTATTGGTGCACTCTGGTCTCACATCATATTATAGTTCAAAGTGATACAGACATACATGCACATAGCACTTTCTGAAACCAGGATTCTTACCAAGTCTTACCAGATGGAGAATGGTACTAACTTCATAGCTGGGTACACATGTGTAATCCCAGTAACTTGGAGGCTGAGACAAGAGGATAGCAGGTTCTAGGACAGCCTCAGCAAAGGAGCAAATTCTCAGTGACCTAGTGAGACCCTGTTTCAAAACAAAACAAAAAAAGTGCCAGTGTTTTGGCTTTAATCCTTAGTGCCAACAAAAAGTAACTATACAAATAAAAGCTCTTAGAATGGCCCGAATTTTCTTCCCTGAATTATAATGACTGTCAACACTTAAGTTGGTCCATTAGCAAAATATTTGATCAAAAGTAATTGAAAAAAGTTATAACACTCCTTTATGGAGATTGTATAGCTATTTCAAACCAATCTAACATAATTCTGAAAGTAAAAGCAAAACAGTATATTTTTCTCTGTATTCATGTTCAACATGAACACTTCTGTGACCAAATGTGTGAGGTTTTCTCACAAAACTTAAACCTTTCAATTTTCAGCAGATGTTGTTGACACTATCTACCTTTATGACACTATCTACCGGAAGTTAGGGCCCACCCACTAATTAAAGACTCACAAGACTGTCCCCACTTCTGACACCAGTTGAAATTTGTGAGCCCGTGCTCCCCACAAGCACCATCTGTCCTAACTGAGTGGGCAGTGAGGACACTGATGTAGTGCTAATGAGGTCCTTTACCACCTCCATCACAAGTCAGACTTCTCGAATTTAAAAATCTATCTCAGCCACTTTTAAGCTTGGTGACTGTGGAAGACTCTTAGCCTCTTCACCCTACTATCTTCATCTTTAAAATGAAGTAAAAATAGGATCCGCCTCACAGCTGTTTTGTGCATAAAATCAGCTAATGACTGTGAAACACTTAGCACATTTACTGGAACATTTTAAATGATCAATAAATTAGAGTTGCGCCCGTTAATATTTGGAGGAAGTTGTTAATTCTATTTTAACAAACTGATCTCATGAGATAAAATTGTCTTTGAGTTTAATGGGGTAATAATGAGATCCTCAGGGACTAGAGAACTAAGACCAAGGGGTCATATGCCCTAGCTAGCATTTGGGGCTTGAAGGATAGTAGCAAGAGATTATAGTGTCTTAAAAAACAAAAACAAAAACAAAAACAAACAAACAAACAAAAACCTGGCAGGGCTGGGATACAGCTCAGTGGGAAAGTGCTTGCCTTGCAAATGTAACACCTTGGGCTCAGTCTCTAGTAACAAAAAAGAAATATTGAAAAAAACGCCTGGCAGATCAAACTTGATGTGTGGACACCTTGTATACTAAGCAGGGGAGTGAGATGTTGTCTGTCAGCCCTGCAAAGGTCAGTGTAGGACCTTGGATCCTTGGATCTAGTCACAGGTTGCATGTATGTTGAAGTCTTAACTCCCAGTATCTCAGAATGTGACCTTAGTACAGATAGGGTTTTTATAAAGGTAATCAAGATAAAATGAGGTCATTAGGGTGGGTCCTAATTTATTATGACTGGTGTTCTTATAAAAAAAAAAGGAAATTTGGACACAGAGATAGGCCTATAGGAAGAACATCACAAAAAGGGGATACAGGGAGAGGATCACTATCTATAAGCCAAAGAAGAGGTCTAGACTAGGTTTGTCCTCCGTTGACCTTAGCACAAACCACCCTGTCAATGTCCTGGATTTTGAAATATGAGACAATGAATTTCTCTCTTTTTTTTTTTTTTCGGGTCTGGGGATGGAACCCAGGGGCATTCTTCCTCCAAGCTATACCCCCTGCCCTATTTTTTATTCTTTATTTTGAAACCGGGTCTCACTGAGTTGCAGAGGGCCTCACTAAGTAGCTGAGGCTGTCCGCGAACCGCAATCCTCCAGGTCTCAGCCTCCCAAATGCTGGGATTACAAGCATGCACCACTACGCCCGGCTAAAGAAGTGGGTTTCACTGAGTTGCTGAGAGTCTCCACGAAGTTGCTGAGGCTGGCCTCGATCCTCCTGTCTCAACCTCCCAAGAGCTGGGATTACAGGCGTGCGCCACCATGCCTAGCCTGAATTTCTCTTATTGATACCACACATCTGTGTACTTTGTTAGGCAGTTCTAGCAACATAATACAGGTACTTATTAAAAAGTGTGCTGAAATGAAGTTAGTGGGGATACTGGTGATGCAGGGAGTGGTGTGTAAAAGACCCCAGGCCTCCCCAGGTTACTAAGATAAAGTCACAGCTCCCCATCCAGGAGAGGCATCTCAGGGGATTTTCCAATTTGGATTTGGTCTGATCCTGCGAGGTCATTAGCAGTGTCCAGTTTTGTCCTCATGGAGGTCTAGTCCCACTTCTTGGCTTTGTGATTTCCTTGCTGTGTGAGTCACTAACTGAGTTTCTGCATTGTAATTCCTTCCTTGACAAAATGAGAGAGCTGGACCAGGATCACTCTTCTAAAATGATTCTGGGATGAAAATTAAGAATAACATGCTCAGTATGTGGAAGCTAGAGAAAAGATAGGAAACATAAGGAACTTCAGATAAATGAGGAAAGAGACCAGTAGAAGAATGTAGGAGGATAGGGAGATGGAGGTAGGGAAGGGAAAAAAAGAGAATTGATAAAGAGTTCAAAGAAGTCTATATCCATATATGAAGATACCACTACAAATCTCACTAACATATATGGGGAGGGGTGGGGAGCAGGGTGGGATTTGGAGGGAAATACACCAAGTCCTGTGTGCATGTATGTTTATTACTTTGAACCTCACTATGATGTGTAATTACAGTGCACCAATAAATGTATAAGAAAAAAAAGAGATTTAAGGTTTGGAGTGTGGCTCAGTGGTAGAGCGCCTGAATACCATGTTTGAGGTCCTGTCTTTAATCCCCAGCACAAAGTGATAATGATAATGATAATAACAATAACATATTTTTTTATTTGCATGTGTAGAATTTGGGATCAGTTCATTCTCTCCCTCCTTCTCCAAACTCCCCACCTACATGCCATTCAAACTCAAAACACCCAGGCCCAGGGCATACTGAGTTAATGACTCCATACTAGAAAGAAGAGTGTTCAAATAACAGTTTCATTAGGCTGCAATCACCTTCTCCTGCAGTAATAAAAGTCACACATTTATGACTTACATAAAATAAAAGTCATGAGGTTTGTTTCTGTGAAAGATCTGTCATCTGTCTGTGAAAACTGTTTTTTTTTTTTACCACTCAGAGGGTTACTGTAATATTCATAGACTTTTTTTCTACACTGCTTCATATCCATTCTTTCCCTAAGAAACAAGTGGATTTACATGTTCCTTTCTCAGCCATTATGACCCGATTGTGAAAACATGTAGGTGTTGAAGGGTGAGAAACATGGCTAGCCCTGGAGAAATTTCCCTGTGCAGGAATCCCCTTCCTGCCTGATCATGTTAAGCACCCCCTGGCCATGCTAAGCACTCCTCTTTTCTTTCTCTCCCTGAACCTCAGCCTGTCATTTCATTTAGGTTGATTTGTAATAAATGACTGGGGGGCTTAACAGCTAATCAGGATGAACTGAGAAAATGATCAGTGTTTCTCTTAAGAACTCAGGATGAAGATACAATTATCCCTTCACAGGAAAGGAAATCGAGGCTCTGACTTGGGTGGCTTTCCCAAGACCATAGAATTCATGACAGGTTAAATTGGAGCCCAGGTCTGGCTTGTCATCCAGTCCTTGTTTTATCCATTTCCCTTCTCTCTCTTTCAGGACTTTTTCTTTGGTTTTCTAATGAGCATGTTTGTGGAGCTGTAGACATCAATACTGATTTCCAAACAGTAGTTGTTGCTCTCTCATGGAGCCTGGCCAAGCTCCTTGCCCCATTCCAGTGGTGACTGCCCTCATGTAAAAGCTGTTGGGGATGAATCCTTTTTTGTTCTGACATGATGTCAAGCATCAACCTTCTGCTATGTGCGTTTTAAAATCAATTGCACATTGTTGGGATGGAGCAAATGTTTGGAATTTTATTTCTATGGGTTTTAATGGGAGAATTGTTTTGCAAAAAAAAAAAATCTCAAAGGCAAGTATCTTTCTCTATGGGAAGTGAACATAAGCCGAAAGTACAAAAAGGAACAAAAATCACTGGCAAGTTAAGGTTCCTTGGTGAAGGCTGAGACAGGGGGATTGCAGGTTTGAGACCCCTCACCAATGTAGCAGAATTCTCAGTAATCTAGCAAGACCCTGTTTCAAAAAATAAAAATAAATAAATAAAAAGACCAGATGATATAACCTGGAAGTAGAATACCCCTGGGTTCAATCTCAGTAATGCATATGCGCGCGTGCATGCGCACGCACACACACTCACACACACACACACACACACACACACACACACACGCCTCTGATGTTGTATTCTGTTTTATTTTTTGCTTATTTCTGAGTAGAAAGAAAATCAATAAAACATTTGATTGGATGGAAATGGTTTGGTGCTTCTTACCTGATTGCCTCGTGTGTGTTTCCAGTTTCTAGGGTCACCAACCTCTCTTTGTAGATGCATTCAGCTGATGCATGAGTTTGCACTTTTCATGTTGAGCATGGAAGCAGAACTCTGGGTAGGGCCAGTGCCTATTCTGAAGGGTCAGTAAAAACTTTTGATTGCTAAAACTTTTGAAAAACTATGTTCAAGGTCTAGTAATACCATGTCAATTCACGATTACTAATTAAGAACAAGCATATGCTTTTGTGACCCTATGAAGAACTCTGCTCAGAATGCTCTACATACTTTTCATTCAGCTTCTTGGGATTCGGGTTTAACATTTCCAAGGTGGTTTGTTAAACTTCACTGGAAAGAAATAAACTTCACACTAAAAAAGTTTTTCTTTTTACTTATTTATTTTTTATTCACTTCTACTAAAAGTCTATGCATTGCTAATGAGATTTAGGAAAGCTCATATTCTTTATGCTCTTTGTGCTTTTTCCAAGAGATTTAAACTAAGTCAGCCCAGATCTAGGAAATAAACCCTCTGTAACTTGACAAAATTCCCAATGTTTCTATTACTTAAAATTTTTTTCTCTAGAAATAAGCAGTTTTAAATTCAGACACTGTTATAATTTTTAACATACTTAGCTATAGTGGTAAAAGGTTGGAAATGTTCTATGTAACCTCTTCCTCACTTTGTCACTTACTGAGTACTTATTGTATGCCAGGCATTGTGCAATGCATTTTACATTTATGGGCTGCACGACTCTCTGTGATGTAGTATGGTGGGTTATTTATATTGATGGCTCAAATTTTTCACACGTCCCTGAATCTCATACTTTATAATCATTTCTTTCAACACTGACTTGCATTTGACCACATTACTTGCTCTGGCAAACAGAACAATAGAAATTTGATGCAAGCAGAGGCTTGACAAAGTGCCTGTCTATTTCCTTTCTGTCTTTTGGCTTTTTGCCCCACCAGTACACATGCCTGAACTAACTTTTTGTAGAGACATTTGACATATATGGAGCAAAGCCAAGACTTCTCAAGCGAGGTTATCTTAAACTAACCAGTCCCAGCCTCCCTTCCAGTGACTGTAGAATCTTGAGTGATTATAACTGAGATGAGCCCAGACTTCTTGAGCTATCATGAAAAGTTGGTGCTTGAAAGTCTAAGTTTTGAGGTGGTTGGTTATTTAGCAATAGATAACTTGTACAAGTAGCTAATGATATTGTTTTTATTTTTTAAACATGAATAAATTTTAGAAGAATTGGTTATCTTGCTATAAAATTTGTTTTCAGACTGCTTCTAAAGCTATCAACTTAACCATATAGAATTAAACTATAATTTGGCAAACTGTGCAGTAAAGTGCTCCGCCTAGAAAATGATATGTGACTTTTTTTGTATATTTGTAAGATACAAAACGTTTTCAAGGTGCATGAGGGCATTCCCATCTTAAAGGGCAGAAATGAGCATTATAAAATAATTAGATGTGGTATTATGGGAAATTAGATAATCAACATTGATTGGTTAAATTTCTCATTGGTGACAATCTGCATTTGGGGTAGGAAAATTTTCTGTTGTGTGGGGCACTCTTGCTTATAGACCTGCTTCTTATAATGTTTCCAGTGTCTCCCAATCACAATAACTGCTAAATATACCCCAACAATAATTTTGATAACAAATCTGGCACCTCTACATTATCCTACATTTCTAAACTTTTCTGGATGAGTACTGGTTGGGGGGTATGGTAGGGAGAGATATCACTTCCAGTTAAGAAGTGATAGAATTTTCAAAAGATTATATTTAATACCTGATACCTGTGGTTTTTATGGACATCTATGTATTAATATATAAATAATTTAATTTTTAGGGCTTCATAAATTATCATAAAGCCAACATCCTTGGCAGCAAGTAAAAAAGTAGTACTTTGTCAGCTAGCCCTAAATTTCTTCCTCTGTCCTCTATCTCCATTGAAATTCTCTTCATTGCCTTGGAAGTAACCACTGTCCTAATGTTTTTTAAATAATTCCTTCCTTCCTTCCTTCCTTCCTTCCTTCCTTCCTTCCTTCCTTCCTTCCTTCCTTTTCTTCTTCTTCTTCTTCTTCTTCTTCTTCTTCTTCTTCTTCTCTCTCTCTCTCTCTCTCTCTCTCTCTCTCTCTCTCTCTCTCTCCTTTGTTGTTTTTGGGATTACATACAGGGGCATTTTACCTCAGATCTATACCACTGCCCTTTTATTTTTTATTTTGAAGCAGGATCTCTCTAGTTTCTAAGAGTCTCATTAAGTTGCTAAGGTTGGCCTCAAACCTGTGATCTTTTTGTCTCACCCTACTAGGTACTGGGATTATGAGTATGCAGCACCACACCCAACCTTGAATTTGAATTATAGTTTCATCATCCATAAAAATATGCTTTCCTAGTCAGTGTAGTTTTGTTATGATCACACTTTTTTAAAAATGCTGCATCAGTCTTCTTTCAATCTGCAATTATTCTTTCCATCCATTTTTTTGTTTTACAATTGTTCTGCAGAATTTTAGATGTTTACTTATTTCAGAACCATAGCAATAGATATGTAAGCCAAACACATTTTAATCTTAGAAATAAATCACAGTGATATCATTTATGTAATCAACTAATGCATAGTTTATTCACTGTCACTACTGTGTATTGGTTCAAAAAATGTCATTTTGGCCTAGATTATGTCTCATAATAATGGCCCCTGAATTTCTTCAATTAGCTTCAGGGCCAAGGAACACATTATGATAAACAGTAAGATTAATAATTATTTCTCCAACAACAGGCCTTGATTGGCTTCCAGGGAAGCTATTAACAGAGGCTCTTTTCAATCCTACTTGTTCAAGAATGACATCATCGGTCATTTATATATTACTTTTAAAATTAGGAATAATACAGAAAATGGCTTTTGCTTCAGCCCTTTCTTTCTGCCCAGTTGTTGTTTGTGACATTTTTCTTTCAAATTAGGAAAAAAATCAAATTTTGGTCAACATATAGTATCATGATGTTACAGTTTGGAACTCCCTTTTTCTTTCTTAATTCTCTAAGTCAATGATTTCAGAATATCCACTTACAGTGTTAATAGGGAAGGTAAGTAGCTATTTATCCTTTTGAAATTGGCAGGTAAGTTGATTGGTGGGAAGTCTGAGAGCTATTCAAAACAAAATTTGTTTTCTGATTATAAAAGCAATGCAGATTTATTCCAGAAATCTTTGGGTGAAAACACAAACTTACAAGAAAAATAGGAAAACTGCAGAACAAATGTCTGTTCTCATTTTCCTTTTAATAACATGCATTTAGTTATAACTTTCAGGGAAAACCTATTGCAGCTACTTCCCAGATACTGTTCTGTTGACTCTTGGCTGATGCTATTTCCATCTGCCCTGGTGGGCTTTTCTCTCTTCTGCTGATTCCAAGGGCAACTTTATTCTTAGGGTGACCACTATAAGGAGTTATCCACCATGTGAATTTATCCACAATACTTTGGTCCTGCATGGATCTGTCTTATGTTTTGCTGTATTTTTCTCTCCCTACGACCTTTGGACCACAGTGGGTGTTTACCCAAGTGAGCATACTACCACTGGTCCAGTAAGCAAAATGTACAGCCCAGGCTAGGTACCTTCTTTCCTCTCAGGAAAGATCAGACTGATCATTAATGGATTTCATAATCTTTACACCATCTTTCTCTTCTTTTCTTTTCTCTTTTTTCTCTCTATATGCACTTTCATTTGGTGCATTGTCATTATATATTATATTAATGTATAGAATGATAGGAATATATACATGCACACATCTCTTGGAACTCTTCCCTCTGGATCCCACTTCCATCCCCCCTCCATGTATGACTTTAAGATTGGAATTGATAATTTTATATACATATATAGCATTATTTCAACTCTTACATTCTTAATGTTTCGGTCCTTTCTCTTTCTTTCTCCAAATTCCATCTATCACTCCATTGCAGTCTCTGTTCTTTTATCTGAGGTTGCATTTGTTTACCAATCTCTATCTAGCTTCCATATAGAAGAGGAAACATATGATTATCCATTTTTTGAGATTGGCTAATTTTGCTTAGCATAATATTCTTGAGTTTCATTCATTTTTCTGCAAATAACATAATTTGGTTTCTTCCTTATGACTGAGTAAAATTCAGTTGTGTGTATATACCACAGTTTTGTGATCCATTCATCTGTTGATTGAAAACCTAGGCTATTCTAGAATTTGGTTATTATGAATTGTGCTGCTATAGATATGGATATTCATGAATCACTCTAATATTCTGACTTCAGTTTCTTTAGAAGGATGCCCAGGAGTAGTATGTCTGGGTCATATTGTGGTTTCATTTCCAATCTTCTGAGAATCTTCCACACTGGTCTCTGTCATTGCTCTACTAGGTTTTTTTTTTTTTTTTTTTTTTTTTTTTTTTTTTTTTGTGTGTGTGTGTGTGTGTGTGTGTGTGTGTGGTACTAGGGATGGAACCCAGGGGCCTTCTACCTCCGGGCTACACTCCCAGACCTTTTTTTTATATATTATTTGAAAACAGGGTCTCTTAAACCAGCTGAGGCTGGTTTTGAACCTGCGCGATCCTCCTGTCTCAGCCTCCCAAGCGCAGGGATTACAAACATTTGCCACCACGCCCGGCTCTGCTAGTTTTTAATCCTACCAGCTGTATAAGAGTTCCTATCTCCCTACATCCTCACCAACATTTATTATTGTTGATCATTAATTGATTTCATAAATTTTTTTCATAAACTCAGTCTTTGTTTTCCATGAGCTTTCTTAGCTTCCAAGATCTCTGCGGGAGGAAGTATTGGTGTGGTATGGTAAAAACAAATAGTTTTACCTTGACATTACCTGGCAAAATCAACCTTCAATGAATGTTAATTAGTAAACACCATGATTTGTTACTTAAATGAATATAGTTAGTATGTAATTAAAAATACAAAAACAGATTTAAGAAAATCCATGTGTTTATTTGAGTGCTATGTTGCCTATCTTTAATGTTTATATGATACCCGAGAGCCATTTCCAAGGCCAAGAAACTTAATGTCCTATAAACTTTCTTTTACTGAGAATGTATACATGGCTATAACTGTTCATTCTCTAAAATCCATGGTGCTCATTAAATTTGTGTAGCAGGTACAGAATTAATTAATTTAATGTAGCTACTAAGATATATATTCTTTCAAGCCAAGGAAGCACTTGATTTTTTTTGTAATACTGGGGATTAAGTCCAGGGGCATTTTACCTCTGAGTTACACCCCCAGCCCCATTTTTTATTCTTTATTTTGAAACGGGGCCTCACTAAATTACAGAGGGCCTCACTAAGTAGTTAAAGCTGGCTTCAAACCTGCCATCTTCCTGTCTCAGCCTCCCAAGTACTGGGATTGCAAGTGTGTGCCATCATATCATGCTACACTTGATTTATCTAGCTAGTTCCTTCTCTTAGCAGAAGGTCTAAAAGTAGGTAGGTTCTCAATAAATTATATAATAAGTGAATAAACTCATAAATTTAAACAGTCATACTGAGGAATGTTGTAATGGCACATCTGCTTTCAGTTCCCCGAAAGAAAAGTTTTGGGCTCAAAGGACTATTATATCATTTAAAGTGACTGAATTCGTTTTAGAATTGTAACATATTCATGACAGCAATCTGAGTGATAATCCAGCAAAGCAAGAATGATAATACTGAAGACAAAATATTTCTTAGCTTATTTATTTATTGATGCACGCAATAAACATTAAGCACTCACTATACTCTCCTCACCCTACTCCCAATATTAGGCAGTGAGAATATAGCCACATGAAAGGCTAGCATGGTTCCCGCTCTTGCGGAAGATATGAACAGAACTATGTGATCAGAGAGTCAGCATGCCCTGTTATGACTATGTCCTAGACGGTGATATCTCAAAAACAGAGGATCAGAAGAGAATGGTCCTAGGTATGGAGGCTCTCAGCCTTGCCTATGATTCCCATACTGAATACATGGAGCAACAAAGCAACAGAGCAATCAGATACATGGGAGCCACACAAGCTGTGGAAATAGATATTTGGGGTTCTAAGTGATGACTGTATGAGTTAAGGCCCTTATAACACAAGGGATTAATTTGTATATTCTAGATTTTGGTCCTCTATTAGAGGAGTTGCCAGCAATGACTTTCTTCCATTCTGTAGGCTCTCTCTTTGGATACTTGATTGTTTCCTTTTCTATATAGATGTTTTAAATTCAATGCCATCCCATATATTGATTCTCATTTTTATTTTATGAGCTTTGGGAGTCTTACTGAGGAAATCTCTACTAGTGTCTTTGGTTGGAGAGTTGGTTCTATGTGCTCTCCTAGTAATTGCAAAGATTCAGGACTAATTTCTAGGTCTTATATTCATCTTAAGCTGACTGTTGAGTAGGGTGAGAGGTTGGGGCCTAATTCCATTTTTCTACATTTGGAAAACAAGTTTTTCCAACACTGCTTGTTGAAAAGATTTTCTTTTCTTCAGTGTATGTTTTTGATATCTTTGTCAAAAATCAACTGGCTATAAGTGTGAGGATTTGTCTCCTCATTTTTTATTTTATTCCATTGGTCTATGTGTCTGTTTTGGTGCCAATTCCATGCTCTTTTTATTACTATAACTCTAGTATAACTTGAGATCAATTATTATGATGTTTTCAGCATGGTTCTATTGCTAAAATTTATTTTGGCTATTTTATGTTTTTTGTTTCTCCATATGAATTTTAGGACTGTTTTCTTGGGCTCTGTGGAGAATGACATTACTATTATAATAGGTATTGTATTGTATCTGTAGATGACTTTTGTTAGTATGGCCCTTTAGATATTTTTATTCTGTCTATTGGAGAACGTGAGAGGTCTTCTTAAGATTTTCAATTTATTTATTTGGTGTTCTCTAATTTTCATTCTAGAGGCATTTTACTTCCTTGGTTAGATTTATGCCTAAGTTTTTTGAAGCTATTGTGAATATAATTATTTTTCTTACTAGCTGAATGCAAGGGAAGCCTGGGCATAGATTTACATAGATTTAAGTATAATTAATAGCCAGGCGTGATGGCATACATTTGTAATCCCAGTACTTGGGAGGCCAAGACAGGAAGATTGCAGGTTCACACCAGCCTCAGCTACTTAGTGAGGCCCTCTGCAACTTACTGAAATCCTGTTTCAAAATAAAGAATAAAAATAGGACTAAAGATGTGGCTCAGAGGTAAAATTCCTCTGGGTTCAATCCCCAGTAGCACACAAAAAAGTATAATAAATATTATTTACACATCTAGTTTGTAAACTCAGATTTAAACTTACCTTTCTTTGCTAATGAGGCAGTTGTAAAATTATTTTAAAATAAATTTAAAATGAGTAAACAACCACTTTATATACATTTTTTATGAGCTTGGGTAAAAAGTCTAATAAACACTTTATATTAGTTAGCATTTTCACAGCTAACATCCAAAGACCTGACCACTTAATTTAGAGATAGGAAGATTTACTTGCTCATAATTTTCCATGAAGATTTTCAATTTCAGTCCTTGTAAGGCAGGTGACCACAGATCTCAGGGCATGGCAGGGGCAGGTGGAGGGAGGAAGAATGCAAGCCTTCACTCACATCATAGAGGCCAGAGACAAGAGCACAAGTTAGAGGAGGAACCCAAGCCTGTAGCTCCAGGGACCCACCTTCTTCAGTCACATTCTACCAGCCCGAGCCACCACTCAGATGAATTCATTACAATGGATTTATCCACTGCTGAGATTACAACAGTCCTACTTCAATATTGCCACCCGGGTTTTGTGAGGGTTGGGTGATGCCCAAATCTAAAATCTTCATACTTAACATGAAGTCAAGAAATATTTGTTGGGTTGGGGATGTGGTTCAGTGGTAGAGTACTTACCCAGTATGCTCACATTATTTTGTTAAATTGAAATGACTCTGTTGGTATGTTTCTAAATCATCCAAATATTATCTGTACTAAAGATTTACTTTAGGATAAGGGACATAGAATATTGTGAGAGAAACGGTATAGTGCTCTGGCTGGTAGAATAGACTCAAGAATTGCCTGCTTAGATTCAAGTATGTCATATGATAATTATATGACCCTAGACAATTGGCTAAATGTTTTGTGCCCAATTTTATACCTGGAAAAAAAATGAGTATAATAGTAGTGCCACTTACCACTCAAATTTGTGTAATGATTATACAAATTATGTCTTTGAGAATTCAAATGCAAGAAATCAACATTAATGACAATATAGGTTATAGCCAATTCACAGATGATATTACAAAAATGAGTTTTCAATAGACAAGAGTGTGGCTTTGAAGATATAGTCTTCTTGGGGAAACAGAATTCCTCCCTCAAAAGGCCTGGGAATTATCATTATTGTGATAAAAGTGACATATTTTAAGGTATGATTAACTGAGATTCTGTAAAATATTGAGTGTACTAGTGGTGACAGTTTTAACACTAGAATAGGAACACGCTGAAGTTATTTAAACATTACCTAACTGGAATGTTTTGGGGCTTTGATGCTGTCTTTATTCATTTTTGTCCTTTGTGACTTAGGCTATAAGAAATCATTACCTGAGCTAAGAAAAAAAAAAAAGTACAAGACACCCACTCCTATTCTATGTGTGATCCACACACTATTATATTGGAGAATAACTCAAGGGTGGGTTTCTCCTGGGTTATTTCATCATATTAAACATCTGTACATTTCATTTATATTATAGCTGGCTTTCATGGCTACAGGCATATAAAGTATCTTTTCTTTCAAACAAGTTCTGTTTCTTGTAACTCACCATCTCCTTTTTGATTCCTTAATTCCACTGGCAATTTGGAGCAGCTTGCTTACTCATGTTTTGTCTGCAGTGTGGGAATCTTAGCCCTTGAGTCATATAATTTTGGAAATTTTTGCCTTCTGCCTTATGTATTAACAGCAATCAGGCAGCCCCTTAAGACCTTCTTGGAATCATCCCAAAATACCTCAGCTTTTATTTTGGTTTGAGTTTGGAAGAACTCTAGTCAAGTTAGCGTTGGATTCCTAATTTTGACTGGCCACCCAGCTGAATAAAGCCTCAGAGATCTCTCCTTAGCACCCTTGGCAGAAATCTGTAAATTTTTTAAAATTTTTATTGTCAGTTTTTTGCTATCAAAGTTCCAGAATCCCAATTTAACTCTTTCTTCCAAGGGAAAATTTTTTCTGTGACTGATGTTGAGTACAATAATTTCTTCCTTTCCTATTTAGCTTATCAATGAAATGCTAAGTCCCAAAGTAGAAAAATAGAGTGTTAAAGATTCATTAAGTAAGAACTATAGTTTAACAAAAATTAGTAGTAATTGAGGAGTGGAGTTCCTAGAACATTCATGAATATTTGTATTAAAAATTCTTATTAACCTTCTCTGTATAGGATATATTATTAAGTTACAAAAGAAGCAAGGACCACCAAGATCTGTTTTCTTCCACAAGGACCTTACAGTTTTTTTTTTTTTTTTCCTTGCGGGTCTAGGGATGGAACCCAGGGGCATTTGTCCTCCAAGCTACATCCCCTGCCCTATTTTTTTATTCCTTATTTTGAAACAGGGTCTCAATAAGTTGCAGAGGGCCTCACTAAGTAGCTGGGGCTGTCTGCAAACTGCGATCCTCCCGTCTCAGCCTCCCAAATGCTGGGATTACAAAGTGTGCGCCACCACGCCCGGCTACAGTTTAAGTTGAAAGACAGAAAGATAAACAGATGATTTCAATACAGTGTGTGAAGTGTTATGTTCAGGCCAAGTGCCCAGAACTGATGAGAGTACAAAAATCAAACACCTGAAACATTATGGGCTTTGGGGTTACCAGGGAGGCCTCCTGGAGGATGGTAGCAGAGCTGCGACAAGTATGGATACTTGGAGCCTGACGTCTTGTTGAACTGGAGTCCGTAGACTACCATGATCTGTCACCCTAAGCTATCCTACAGGGGAACTACCATCTACATGAGGAAACCCAGCTGGGACAGGCAAAATAAACTCCTGCAGTCCCCCAAGATGTCCACATTTTAAAATCCCAGAACCTGTGGCTCTCTTAACTTACTTGGCAAAAGGCACTCTGAAGAGATACTTATATTAAGGATTTTGAAATAAGGAGATTATTCAGGATTATCTTGCTGAGTTTATTGTGTTCACCAGGGTTCTTTTTTTTTTTTTTTGTGGTACTAGGAATGAAGCCCAAGAGCATTCTACCTCTAGCTATGCCCCCAGCACTATTTTTTATTCTTTCTTTCTTTCTTTCTTTCTTTCTTTCTTTCTTTCTTTCTTTCTTTTTCTTTTCTTTCTTTCTTTCTTTTTCTCTCTTTCTTTCTCTTTCTTCCTTTCTTTCTTTCTTTCTTTCTTTCTTTCTTTCTTTCTTTCTTTTTCTTTCTTTCTTTTTTTTTGTGGCACTGGGGTTCCTTGAAGCCCTTCTACCTCCAGACCTATTTTATACTTTTTTTTTTTGAAACAGAGTCTCTTCTTAAGCCAGCGTGCTGGCTTCGAACCTGTGCGATCATCCTCTCTCCTACTACCAAGTGCGGGGATTATTTTTTGAAGCAGGGTCTCACTGAGTTGCAGAGGGCCTCACTAAGTATCTGAGGCTGTTTGTGAACCGTGATCCTCCTGTCTCTGTCTCCCAAATGCTGGGATTACAAGTGTGTGCCACCAGACCCTGCATCACCAGGGTTCTTTTAAAAGGAAGGCAAGAGGTTTGGAGTCAGAGAAGATATGATAATGGGAGGAAAGGGAGGCAGAGGTTTGAAGCTGGCATGCTGCTGGCTTTGATGATGAAGGAAGTGGCCATGACGCAAGGAATGGGGGTAACCTCCAGAAGCCAGAAAAGGCAAGGAAATAGATCTTCCTTCAGAGCCTCCCAAAGGAACACAGTCCTACCTTGATTTTTTTTCTTTTAACAATTTTTTTATTGAATATAAATAGTATACATTTAAACTATATTTGGTGCCCTCTCCCCCCTGCCCTCGTTTTCCCTTCCCTCCTCCCACCAATGGTTGTCCAGGTTAACCATATGATATTCATAATTTTACACATGTTCAGATGTAGAGCCTCATTAATCAAGATCAGCCTTCCTCTTCTCCTATCTTTCCATTCAAACTTTGCTGATATTTCCCCTCCATTATATGGAGTCCCACTGGTATCCTCTGTGTTTCCTAGTTTGGGCATATTAGAGGAAACATATATACCTTCTCCTTCTGTGCTTGGCTGATCTCACTTAACATAATGTTCTCCAGGGCTTTCCATTTCTTGCAAATGATATAATTTTGTTCTTCTTTATGGCTGAATAGAATTCCATTGTGTGTATTTCCCACAGTTTTGCTATCCATTCATCTGTTGATGGTGATCTGGGTTGGTTCCATATTTTGGCGATTACAAATTGTGCTGCTATGAATATAGGTATGCATATGTTGCTGTAGTTCTCTGAATTCAACCCCTTTGGAAAGATACCCAGGAGTGGTATAGCTGGATCATATGGTGGATCTATTCCCACCTTTCTTAGGAATCTCCACACAGATCTCCATAGTGGCTGAACTAGTTTGCACTCCCACCAACAGTGTAAAAGAGTTCCTCTTTCCCCACATCCTCGCCAGCATTTGTTGTTATTTGATTTCTTTATGCTTGCCACTCTGACTGGGGTTAGATGGAATCTCAGTGTAGTTTTGATTTGCATCTCCCTGATGGCCAGAGATGGAATCTCAGTGTTGTTTTGATTTGCATCTCCCTGATGGCTAATGATGAAAAACATCTTTTCATGAATCTATTGGCCCTTTGTATCTCTTCTTTTGTGAAGTGTCTATTTAGTTCATTTGCCCATTTCTTGATTGGGTTGTTTGTTTTGCTAGTGTAGAGTCTTTTGAGCTCTTTGTATACTCTGGATATTAGCTCCCTATCAGAATGGCGGCTGGTAAAGATCTTTTCTCATTCTGTAGGCTTCCTCTTTAGGTTATTGATAGTTTCCTTTGATGAGAAGAAACTTTAGTTTGATGCTGTCCCACTTGTTTATTCTTGCTTTAATTTCCTGAGCCTTGGAGGTTTTGTTGAGAAAGTTACTGCCTGTGCCAATATGTTGTAGTGTTGAACCTATGCTCTCCTCTACTAGCTTCACAGTCTCAGGTCTAATTTCTAAGTCTTTGATCCATCTTGAGTTGATTCCTGTGTTTGGTGAGATATAGGGGTTTAGATTCATCTTTTTACAAATGGATAGCCAGTTCTCCCAGCACCACTTGTTGAAAAGTCTGTCTTTTCTCCAGCGTATGTGTTTGGCCCCTTTGTCAAAGATTAATTGACTAAAGATGTGTGGAGTTTGTTTTTGTATCTTCGATTCTAATCCACTGGTCAGTATATCAGTTATTGTGCCAGTACCATGCTGTTTTTACTACTATTGCTCTATAGTATAGTTTGAAGTCTGGGATTGTAATGCCTCCTGCATGGTTCTTATTGCTGAGAATTGCTTTGGCTATTCTAGGTCTTTTCTTTCTCCATATAAAGTTCATGATTGATTTTTCTAGGTCTCTGAAGAATGTCGCTGGTATTTTAATGGGAATTGCATTGAACCTATAGATCAGTTTTGGCAGAATGGCCATTTTGATAATATTTATTCTGCCTATCCATGATCTTTCCATCTTCCAAGGTTTTCTTCAATTTCTTTCTTTAATGTTTTATAGTTTTTGTTGTAGAGGTCTTTTATATCTTGGGTTAGGTTTATTCCTAGGTATTTTATTGGTTTTGAGGTTATAGTGAATGGAATTGTTTGTTTGGTTTTTTTTTGTTTGTTTCTTTCATTGTGGATTCGTTGTTGGCATAAAGAAAAGCCACTGATTTCATTAGGTTAATTTTGTAACCTGCGACTTGGCTGAATTTGTCAATCAGCTCCAGAAGTCTTTTGGTTGAGTTCTTTGGGTCTTCCAGGTAAAGGATCATGTCATCTGTGAATAAGGATAATTTTAATTCCTCTCTTCCTATGTGAATTCCTTTGATTTCCTTCTCTTGTCTGATTGCTGCAGCAAGAGTCTCAAGGACTATATTGAAAAGGAGTGGTGATAGTGGGCATCCTTGTCTTGTTCCTGACTTTAGTGGAAATTCTTGCAGTTTTTCCCCATTCAATATAATGTTGGCTTTGGGTTTACAGTATATTGCCTTAATGATGTTGAAGTACTTACCTTCTATCCCAATTTTTTGCAGTGTTTTTAACATAAATGGGTGTTGGATTTTGTCGAATGCTTTTTCAGCATCTATTGCTATGATGATGTGGTTTTTGTTCTTGGTTCTATTTATGTGTTGAATAACATGTATTGATTTGCATATGTTGAACCAGCCTTGTTTTTCTGGGATGAAACTGACTTGGTCATGGTGTATTATTTTCTTGATATAGTTTTGAATGCGTAAAGCTAGTATTTTGTTTAGAATTTTTGCATCTATGTTCATTAAGGATATTGGTCTGTAGTTTTCCTTTCTTGAGATATCTTTATTTGGTTTGGGGATTAATGTGATACTGGCCTCATAGAAGGAATTTGGGAGAGTTCCATTTCTTTCAATTTCCTGGAACAAGTTATAAAGTATTGGTATTAGTTGTTCACTGAAGGTTTTGTAGAATTCAGCTGGGAACCCATCTGGCCCTGGGCTTTTCTTTGGTAGAAGAATTTTTATTGCTGTTTCTATTTCTTTGGTTGTTATTGGTTGGTTTAGGCTTGCTATATCCTCTTGGCTGAGTGTAGGAAGGTTAACTGTGCTTAGAAATCTATCGATTTCTTCCAGGTTTTCAAGTCTATTGGAGTATAACTTTTTAAAGTAGTTTCTGATAATCTTTTGAATTTCTTCACTATCTGTGGTGATGTCTCCTTTTTCATTTCTAATTTTGATAATTTGAGTTGATTCTCTTTTTCTTTTGGTTAGGTTGGCCAGGGGTTTATCAATTCTATTAATCTTTTCAAAGAACCAACTTTTTGTTTTATTGATTCTTTGAATTGTTTTTTTTTTTGTTCTCTATTTCATTTATTTCTGCTCTAATTTTAATGATTTCTTGCCTTCTGCTGGCTTTGGGAATAGACTATTGCAAAATTTCTAGGTCCTTGAGTTGTGTCATTAAGTTTACTTGGTGGTTCTCTGTCCTTCTTATGTGGGCACTCAATGCAATAAACTTTCCTTTTAATACTGCCTTCATGGTGTCCCATAGATTTTGGTAGGTTGTATCTCTGTTTTCATTTGTTTCCATAAATTTATTTCTTCCCTAATTTCTGCTCTTACCCATTCATCATTCAATAGTGTATTATTCATTCTCCATGAATTTGAATACTTTCTTTCGAGTTTCCTGTTGTTGATTTCTACTTTTATTCCATTGTGGTCTGAAAAGATGCAAGGAATTATATTACATCTTTTGAATTTTCTGGTATTTTCTTTGTGTCCCAGGATGTGGTCTATTTTGGAGAAGGTTCCATGGGCTGCTGAGAAGAATGTGTATTATTCTGTTGTTCCTGGTTGAAATAATCTGAAAATGTCTATTAGGTCCATTTGGTTTATGGTTTCCTTTAGTTCTAATGCGTCTTTACTCATCTTTTGCCTTGAAGATCAATCCAGTGGTGTGAGAGGCGTATTAAAGTCTCTCAGAATTATTGTATTTGGGTCTACTTGGGCTCTTATGTCCAGAAGGGTTTGTTTTACAAATGTGGTTGCACCCATATTTGGGGCATAAATATTTACTATCATTATATCTTCTTGGTATATTGTTCCTTTTAGTAAAAGGAGGTGCCTTGATTTGTCTCTTTTGATGTGTTTTAGTTTAAAGTCTGTTTTGTTGGATATTAGGGTTGCTACCCCTGCTCTTTTTTGGTCACAGTTGGCATGGTATATCTTTTTCCATCCTTTTACTTTCAGTCTGTGAATATCTTTGGCTGTAAGGTGAGTTTCTTGCAGACAGCATATATTTGGATTATGTTTCCTAATCCACATTGCCAGTCTATGTCTTTTGATTGGTGAGTTAAGTCCTTTGACATTAAGAGATATTATTGAAATATGATTTTTGTTTTCTGCCATTTTGTGTTCTGTCTACTCTTGTTTGATCTTTCTTCTTTACTTAAATGGCCCACTTATTAACTTACTCCCTTCTCTGATTCTGAAGTCTGCTTATTTTTTCTTCCTTATGGTTTATTTCTTTAATAATTTTCTCTAGTGTTGGTTTTGAATTCATGACTTTTTTGAGACTCTGTTTATCCTGAAAGACTTTGGTTTCACCATTGATCTTGAATAATAATTTTGCTGGATAGATTAATTTTGGTTGGAAGTTATTTTCTTCCAGGGTCTGAATCACATCATACCAGTCTCTCCTAGCATTCATGACCTGGGTTGTATAGTCTGGGGTGATTCTTATTGTTTTGCCTCTATATGTCACCCTTCCTTTTGTTCTCACTGCTTTTAAGATTCCTTCCTGCTGAGACCGCCTGCTGCCTCGGCATCTATGTGTTGAGACCCCACTCCACATAGTCAGTCGGCAACAAGCCCTGAGAAGGGGGTGTTGTCTCTGGCCAAAGTACCCCCCACTTTTAGATACCCTTAATGACTATTATTCTCTTGGTAATGATTCTTTTAACTCTCTACACGAATTGCTCTGGTGATGTGAGATCAGGACTATGAAAGAAATTGAGTCCGTGGAAATAAATTTTCTAATAATTTGTCTAAATGCCCTTGGCTTTCCTCAATAGTAATGAAAAACCGGCCAGAACTCAGATGCTGTGATAAGCATTCCAGTTCAGACCCTCACTCTTATCACTGACTCAGGTTAAGCCATTAACTAGCTCAGTTCAAGGTAACTGTTTACCCTTGAGACCCTGCCTAGAGACAGAGAAGATAAAACTTTGGGTGTGACTTCAAAGCAATTTAACTGATGAACAGCTTAGTTGCCAAAATACAATAGAGCCAAGGAGAAAGATTGTTGACCTTTACGCCCAGTATGAGCGTTCCCGAGACAGGGAGAATGCCACATGGCTAGAAATGAAAATGACAAAATAAAGGACAGATATTCTAAATATATATGTATGAAGGAAAGGAAATACCGTAAGAGTAAGAAAGCACTTTTGCATGAAGGAGAGCTTATCATAAGAATGTCCCAACTGGGAAAGAAAGGAATTAGAAAGTTAGAAGCAGGTTGCAGAGGGTTTGTGATAGGGAAATGGATTATTAAAGACGAATAGGCTTTTAATAGGCTTGTTGTCTAAAAAAGAGTGTTCAGCAGTTAAGGAAATACATCTGACAACTAAATCCAAGAACTTCATGGTGTTGTTTGTGGTGTCTTATTTGCCAAGCTGTGTTGTGAGTTTTTGTAAGCTTTCAGACTTCAGAAGGCAAGGCAGATGAGATCTGAGAGACTCCCATCGCATCTCCCTGGACCGCCATATCTCCCCATGCTTGTCATATGGATATAGATAGAAACTTCAAAAAAGAAAGCAAAAGAAGATTCCATGAGAAGGCGTATTCTCCAAGCCCTGGGCCTTGGGCGTGCCTGTATTGCCTTTGGAATTTACCCTTGGACCTGCCCTGCTGCAATATTGGAAGAAAGATCCGGAGTTAATCTCCTAAATGCTGGACTAGTCATTTACTTTGTTTATATGTAATTCACTATTGTTTTGCTGTGATTGCCCCCCTTTCTTTTTTTCTCCTATTATTAATCTCACTGGTGAAGGGTATAAATTTTTCTGGGTTCCTGTAATAAATTGTCATTGGCTCAAGAAGCCTTTGTCCATATCAGATTCTTTCTAGAGAGCGCCGTCACTAGGAACTCTTGGTTCCTAGAAGGGAAAGAATCGCTGCAGATAAGAGGCTTCAGTATTTCATTCTAATCCTTCCCCACCTTTACTGAGGTTCTAGATCGCGAGTGGACTCGCGCCCCATTAGACTGAGCTGGTTTGCAACACCTTCCTTGGCCTCTATGTTGGTCATTTTGGTATTATGTGGCATGGAGTGGTCTTTCTTTGGTCCTGTCTCAGTGGATTTCTGTATACCTCCTGGACATGACGGTCCAAGTCTCTTTCCCTATTTGGAAAATTCTCTGAGATTATTTCTTTGAAGAGATTACAGATGTCCTTGGTCTGTACCTCTATCCCTTCCTCAATGCCTATTATCCGTAAGTTAGGACGCTTCATATTATCCCATAATTGCTGGATGTTTAGGTTTTGTTGCTGTAAAGATTTCTGTATATCACTGACTGTGTTTTCGGTTTGGGATGTATTGTCTTCTAATATTGATATTCTGTTTTCCATTTCATCTAATCTTCCAGAATTTCTTTCTATTGCTGTCTTCATTCCACTTATTGCCTCTTTCATTTCATTCCAGACCTCTTTATGATTCTTTTTTAGTGATTCTAACTCACCTTTCACCTCCACTAGACTTGTTTTAAATCCTTTCATCATATTGTACATCAAGATTCTGAACTCCCCTTCTTGCATTTCTAGTAGGTCAGTATTCGTGATTTCTGCTGTCTCGTCATAATTCCTGGTTCTCATATTTGTAGTGTTCTCTGTCCTGTTTTTCTGATTTCTACCCATTGTTTGTGAATATTATGCTTAGTCCAATTTTAATATTAGGAGTTTAGGGGTATCGGCAAGTCAGCAGAGCTTTTCCAGTGTTGAGGGTGGGTGATGTGGGAGGAGCTGGGGTAATGGGTAAAGGAGTCAGATTAGGTAGAGGATATGTTTAGGTTGAGAAAGACTTTAAGTATGATAAGGTAATATCTTGCTGAGAATGAGAGAGAGTTAACTAGTAGGACTCTTGTCGTTAGTAGAGTAAGTATGGATATAAGAAATACTTTGAGTATTAAACAAGGAGGTATATTATAGGGAAAAGTTTTGGGGGAGAAGAGTAGGTTAGTGTGGGGAAGTTTGTAAGAGGGGTGATGGAAGGAGCAGACAAACATAAAAAAAATCCACACAAGATACTAAGACTATTATGTAATTCAAGAAAAAGAAAGGAAAAACCAATCAAAGGAGGAGAATGAAAAAAGGAAGGAAAGAGGAAGAAAGAGAAAAAAAGGACAAAAATAAAATAAAAGGAACTAGAACTAGCAGCTATGTGAAATCAGAAAATAAGGCAAACTATCAATTGTATATATATATATATATATATATATATATATATATATATATATATACAAGTTAAAGTAAAAGAAGGATGGGGAAAGAAAAATAAACAGCAATAACCATACCAAAACAAAAGCACTGTAAAAGCAAAACAAAATAAAACATCCACAATAAAAGTAAAAGAAAAACAGTCCTACTTATTTACGAATATGGGGTCAGGTCCATATAATATTTGCGTATCTGATTGCTTTGGTAGCTTTCAGAATATAATCCAATGTCTCTTAGTTTTCTTTGTACTCTATTTTTATCTTCTTAGGTCACTCTGGGTGTTTGGACACCTTTCTTTCCTTTAACTGCTTTGGGTTTATGTGTCAGGATGTCTGGTAACACTGTTATTAGATTCTGTACAATTCTCAGGTTCTGTGTAATTCCAACCTCTAGTCAGCACCTCTGCACTCACCACCCTAGACTCCGGCCTGTGCTTTCCTACAGCAGGAGTGGAAGATGTCCAAAGTAGACTTCGAACCTTTCCCTGAGGTCCTGTGCAGATATTGTGTCTCGATGGATTTTCCTGTGTCTCTGGAAATTCTAACTGGGCTAGCCGGTGTGGTCCCAAGATGGACCCTGGGCAAAGGAATGCTGGTTCCTGGATGCCCACACTTACTGCCAGAGCTCTGCCTATTCAAAGATTGCAGGCTGGGTGCACTGCTATTACTGGACCCAGGTGTGAGTGGGTGCAGCTACCTAGTGCCTGCTGCTATGCTCCTCCAAGGCGCATTGAGCTGTGCTCTAGACTAAAACTGAGTATCAGGCTACCGGGTGGGCAGGAACTCCCAGCGGTGGGCCAGGGGCGCGGGATAGGTGCACAAGGGTCTGGGTGCACAGGCGCTGCGCGGTGTCCAGCAAAGATCTCTGCCTCTCGCGGGACGTAGAAGCTGGGGGCCTGAGGAGATTTCACAGGCACACAGAGTTTTCGCTGCCTGGAAAGCAGGCCTCTGGCAAGGTGGGTGTCTGGTCTCCAGTGGGGGGGCGGGGGCTAGGCACACAAGGTAAGCTCTGATTTAGGGGTGGCGGTGGCGCAGGCACTGACTACTAGCAGGGGTCCGGGGCGCAGACAGGGTGCGCGAGGACAGTGCTGGGTTCTGAGGCATGGGACAGATGCCCCGGGCCGGTGCTGGGCCTGGGGTGCACACTAGGACCCGCACTTTCCCTGGACGCACTCAGGTACCTGGCTTCCTTGGTTCAGGCATCCGTGGGAGTCCCTGTGCTGTTGTGATCCAGTCGCTGGTGAGCACACAGAATTCTGATGTGGATGATGCTCGCTGCTTAAGATGAGGCTTTATGTCCGTTTTCAGTCTCGGATTATCTTGCCGCGGTGATTTCAGTCAGGGCTCCAGAGTGCAGTTTGGGCAGGCAGGCAGCCCGTGCAGGCAGCTCACAGGTGGATGTCCCGATTGTATCTGCAGCAGGTCTGGTGTCCGATCTTTGTTCTTCTTCGAGTTCAGGGTTTCTGCTGAGGTACCTGGATCTGTTTTGGTTCCTGGGATGTATTTATTTTGTTGATTAAGACACTGCTTTCTAAGTAGTTGAACTTTGTTTCAGCTACTGAGAAGTGCTATGTCCCTCAATCACCATTTTGAATCTCTCCTTCCCTACCTTGATTTTAATTCACTTACACGTCTGGTCCTTTCATTATAGCCCTCTGTCTTCTTAAATCAGCTGGACTGGTCTCTACTATTACTAGTCTGTGAGTTCTATGAATGTATTTTGGGAATTCCCTCTTATTCTTCTTCTAAATACATCCTGATAATTTGGAAGCATGATAGGAAAGACATTCACTAATCTCTAGATTTATCCTTCTAAATTTTTTGGTGTTTTATAGACTTAAAAGAAATCATCCTCAGTGAGCGTTATTTTCTTAGAGCAAGCCAACAGAAGGCTAGATCTGCTTACAGGGAGGCTCCAGATCCATGGCTCTTGCTTCTTTCCTGCTCTCAGCTGAGACTAACTCATCTCTTTGGAATGCCATGAGAGGACATTCTAATCCCTTGTTAAGAGACTTGACCAACCACAATTATGTTATTATGCCTATGTCTGCTCAAACATTCCAAGGGAAGTTAGAGAGAATCACATGGGATTTTGGCTTGAGTCAAATGAAACCAGTTCAGAATGAGAAAGGACAGATGATATGAGCAGAAAACTAAATGTTGCAACTATGAAAAGTATTGGTTTTACTATAAGCTTTCTCCTTTCTTAAATATTCTATATATTGTCATCCTAGGTACTGTCTAAGTGGTATTCTTGTTTGTGCAAGTAAGGACCTTGGCACTTGCGACAAAGCATAACTTCTGTTACATGATGTTTACTTCATTGGAGTTCTATTACTATCCTATATCAATTTCCTGTATTGTATATGGGTTTTTAAACCACCCTATTTTCTGTGCTTCTTGCTTAGTTTGGATTCTACAGTTATTAATTATATAATACTCTCACTTACTTTTATTCTGCTCTTTTCTTTCTCCATACCACTCCAATGAATTCCTCAGCCTGAATTCAAGAACAACCATCCTTGCTTTAGGGTACAATCTATTGAACATTTCAGAAGTAAAACCGTGTAACCATTGACTTGAACTACCACAAATTTAGAAATTTCAAGTCTAGCTGGGCCTTCAGTGCTACATAGTGATCTCTTTATTTAATGCCAGCTAACAGATTCAAGTTTTCCTCTTTAAGAGGTAACTTTGCTTCCATCTTTATAGACAAAATAGAGGCAATTAAATGCAAGCATTTCCCCTATTCCAAGTCATGAAAATGCCTATCATAACACTGATCACTCTTTTCTGTATAGGAGAAAGTGAGTGAATATTTATCAATTTCATACTTTAAACCACCAGACTGACCTCTCTGTTGAAAATTTCACTCATATTGATTACCTATTACACATCTCTGTTGGATTTCCAGTAAGCTTCTCAAGCTTAACACATTCAAAACAAAACTCATCTCTTTTACCAATTGATGGCAACCCCATCCTTCCAGTTATTTAGACTCCAAACTCTGAAGTCATCCAAGTCACTACATTTCTTGTTTGGATTATTTCAATAAACTTTGAATTTATCCTATTTCTTTCCAGCATAGTGGCTCTATAGTTTGTTCTAAGCACAGTATATGGAGTTCTTGTGTTTAAAATATACATCGGAGCCGGGCGTGGTGGTGCACGCTTGTAATCCCCATGCTTGGGAGACAGAGACAGGAGGATCTCGCTGGTTCAAAGCCAGTCATGCTGGCTTAAGAAACTCTGTTTCCAAATAAAAATATATATTAAAAAATAGGTCTGGGAGTGTAGCCCAGAGGTAGAAGAGTTTCCAGGAACCCCAGTACCACCACCAAAAAAAAAAAAGATACACACACACACATGCACACACACACACACACACACACACACACACACACACACACACACATATATCGGGTTACATTTTCTGCCTCAAACTTTCTATTTCTTAGCCGGGTGTGGTGGGGCACGCTTGTAATTCCAGCATTCGGGAGGCTGAAACCTGGAGGATTGTGGTTCGCAGACAGCCTCAGCTACTTAGTGAGGCTCTCTGCAACTCAGTGAGACCCGGATTTAAAATAAAGAATAAAAAATAGGGCAGAGGGTGTAGCTCGGAGGTCAAATGCCTCTGGGTTCCATCCCCAGACCTGAAAAAAAAAAAACAAAAAACTTTCTATTTCTTTTTCTATTTCTTTACATTTCATGTGACATAGAAGCCAAAGACTTTCTAATAGCCTATGAAGCTCTATATCAACAAGATCAACACTGACCTTTTGTGTGCACGCGCGTGTGTGTGTGTGTGTGTGAGCGCGCGCGCGCGCGTGTGTGAGGATTGAACCCAGGGGAATTCTATCTCCTAGCTACGTTTCCAGCCCTTCTTTTTCCTTTTTTTTTTTTTTTTTTTTTTTTTGCTGGTCTGGAGATGGAACCCAGGGGCATTCGACCTCCGTGCTACACCCCCTGCCCTATTTTTTATTCTTTATTTTGAAACCAGGTCTCGCTGAGTTGCAGAGGGCCTCACTAAGTACCTGAGGCTGTCCACAAAACATGATCCTATGGTCTCAGCCTCCCAAATGCTGGGATTACAAGTGTGCGCCACCACACCCGGCTAGTCCTTCTTATTTCTTATTTTGAAACAGGGACTTGTTAAATCCGTGAGTCTGGCCTTGAACCTGCAATCCTCCTTCTCAGCCTCCCAAAGTACTAGGGTTAAGGTGTGAGCCACTGGCTCTTTGCCCTCATGGCCAACTATTCCCCTTCGCCTAGCTCTTTGTCTTCCTTTGCATGTGGCCCCTTTTGGGCTTAGGCTTTTGCATCTTTTGTTCTTTCTGCCCTGGACAGTTTTCCTCATCATATTTACCTGGCTTTTACTTCATTTCAGGGATAAATGCTTTGTTAGTGGAGTTCTTCTAATTACGTAAAATTGCCTGATTTCAGTGACCAATAAATCCCTCCTTTTCACTATTTTTCTCTTCATCGAGCTTGCTGCATCTAACGTTCTGTTCATTCATTTTAGTCATCTAATTTTTATTTTCATTTTTAAATTTTTTATTGGTGCATTATATTCATACATCCTATTGGGGTAAAAAACTTGTGTGTAACAATGGAATTGTATTCAGCTATAAAGAAAAATAAAATAATAGCATTTGCAAGAAGATGGAAGGAACTAGAGAACATTATGTTAAGTGAGATTATTCAAGCACAGAAATAGAAGGGACATATGTTTTCTCTAATATGCCCAAGCTAGGGAGAAGTGGTAATACCAGAGGGACTCCAGATGATGGAGGGGAAATCTCAGCAAAACTTGAATGGAAGGATAGGAGAGGAAGAAAGCTGAGGTTGCTCAATGGAGGAGCTACATACGAATATGTGTAATAGTATAAATAGAACATGATTAACCTGGACATTCTCTATTGGGAGGGGGGAAGGGAAATGGAGGGGGAAGGGCATGAAGCACAATCTAAATGTACACCACTCTCAATATGTTCCACTTATAAAAAATAAAAAAAACCTTGTGTGTACATACATGTACACATCACCAATTTAACCCCTACCCCATTCCCTCCTCATCCCTCCTTCCCTTGCTTGGCTTAGTGGTTGACTTCGATATGTTTAAATACATTGTGTGTTTTAGAGAATTTCCTCCCCCCCCCCATTCCCTCATTTAGGTTGTCTTATTTGCTCCTCTAAACGATTTTCTTTTTCATCTAGAGTTCCTCCTATGACCCATTTCTGCTTAGCTTTCACATATTAGGAAAATCATCTGATTTCTTATTTTTTGTGACTGACTAATCTCACTTAGCATAATGTCCTCCAGCTCCATCCATTTCCCTGAAAATGATGTAATTGAGTTTTTATTTCATGACTGAGTAAAATTCCATTGTGTACATATCCCGCAGTTTTGTAATTCATTCATCTGTTGATGGACATCTTGGCTGGTTCCATATTTTGGCAATGGTGAATTGTGCAGCTATGAACATAGATACACATGCATTAGTTTGGTAGTTTGGTTTCCATTCTTTTGGGTAGATTCCCAGAAGTGGTATTGCTGGATCAAATGGTAGATTTGTTCCCATTCTTCTGAGGATCCTCCATACTGTTTTCCAAAGTGGTTGCACTAATTTGCAATCCCACCATCATCTAATTTTTAAATGAATGAATGTTGAATGTTTATTTTTTTTCTTATTGAAGAACGTTTGTTTACACACTGAAGCCAACCTACTGTTTTCTTTAGAAACCGATTTATTAGTTACTCCAAAATTGTCCTGTATTTTTCCTCTTTATCATTTGAGTCAATGTCTTAGCCTATACATATAACTAAATATCACTATTGTTTTTTTGGGGGTACTGGGGTTCCTGGAAACCCTTCTACCTCTGGGCTACACTCCCAGACACCTATTTTTTATATTTTTATTTGGAAACAGGGTCTCTTAAGCCAGTGAGGCTGGCTTCGAACCTGTGCGATCCTCCTGTCTCTGCCTCCCAAGCATGGGGATTACAAGTGTGTGCCACCACGCCTGGCTAAATATCACTATTTTTAAGAAATCATTTTTCTATGGTTTTCAGTTCAAACTGATAGTCTATGAAAATTAAAATAAACGAAAAGAAATGAACACATAGGAAAGATAGAAGGATGGAGATAAAGACAGATATTTAAAGAGAAGTTTGTGAGTTGGAAAGAACTGGGGAGCAGGAAGAAGGCTCTAGCATAACACAGGGAGGAGGGAGGCCTGGGAGTATGAGTGTGTGCTGCACGTGCCTGTGGATGCAGCCAGTGCATCATCAGCTAATCTTTTTGGTCCTGCCTGTTGACATCCGGATCCCCACTGACTGGAAGGGAGAAAGGGCAAGAATGAGTAGTCAGGCTAAAGCATGTGTTTATGGAGAGCTGCTGCATCCAACTGTCCTCCCATTTCCTTTCTCTATGGTTATGTCCAGAGCTATTTACTACGGCTTAGAGCACATGCTCAGATCACAATTATTTCTTCACAGAACCAAGGTTACACTTATGTATTACTCAACAACAACAACCAAAAAATCCTAGTGCAAAAGTCAAGTACATTCTCTCATCCTCTATCAATTCCTTATGCCCATGCTCTATTTCAGTCTACTTTACATTTAGGCCTTGACTTTCATAGTCAGTTAATTTTCCTAGATTTTATAATCAACTTTTGTTTCTGCTTAATAGAAGAAACCTATAACTCATTTAACTTCACAATGAACCAAATAGATAATTAGAAAAACAAAAACAACTGGAAATAATGAAAGTGCTCATCAGTATATGAAAATACTGGTTAAGAAAGTATAGTGTAATTTACCATGGAATGTCATGCAACCTTCAGAAGGAAAGAAAGTAGATATGTAGTGCTTGAAGTGGAAAAATGTTAGTGACATGTTTGCAGTTGTAAAAAAGAAAATCAAGGCTTAGCACAGTTTATGAAGGTGATTCATTTACTCTATGTGTACATGTTGAAAGGAATATATCAATAAACACATTTTTGTTATGTGCAAATGTCTTTTTTCTTAAAATGATTGTAGAAATTGGGAATTTTAATTAGCTTTGGGATAAATGGGAAGCAGAAGGCTTTTGCTGTTTGTCAGTTTTCTGTATCTGTAATATTGGGTAGGTAGGATGTTGTCAGTGCTTGTGTTTACCTCTTGGAAAATATGTATATACAATATATAATAAAGATAAATTACTTATAAATTTTATATTAAATACATGTTCACATAGATATAACTATTATATTGAAAAAAGCCAATGATGATTTTTTATGTGTGTTTAAGGGTTAAAGGAAGAGTCAGGACCTTTACTTTTCATTATAGGACATAACATATCATTGACTTTTTTAGTCCATGAACTCATATTACTTTTACTTAGATTTAACTAAAATAAATCTGAGGCATAGGACCAAAGGCAGCAAAAGGACAGGCAGGGTGGAGTAGCACTTAAGAGTAGCACCCAGGTACTGGACTGTCTAGGTCAGATTTCTGTCTGCTACTTACTAGCTGAATTATTGAGTAACTAAATTAGTTTGCGTCATAGTTTTTCCTATTTATAAAGTGAATTACAATAGTATTTTCCTTTCTTTCCTTTATTTTTGTTTTGGTTCTGGAGGCTGAGCCCAGGGGCATTCTACCTTTAAGCTACACATTTTGCTCCAGACAGGATTTCTCCATGTTGTTGAAGCTGACTTAGAATTTTTATTCCCTCTGTCCCAGCCTCCCAAGTACTAGAATTATAGGTCTGCATCACCATGCTCGGAAGAAGTAATTTTCTTATAGGTTTATGAGCATGAAACAAATTAATATAGATAAAGTGCTTAAACTCATGTCTTGTACACAATTTATACTACATATAATATATTATAGATATGTATTCAGGCAAAGAGAAGGAAAAATACACCATGAACCAAATGAAACTCTCTTATTTGGTCCAAATTGATTAATGTCTATTTTCACTAGTAGTTCCAGGTTTGAACTAATTCTAGATTTGGGAGTTTGTTTGCTTGTTTATTTAGAGAGAGAGAGAGAGAGAGAGAGAGAGAGAGAGAGAGAGAGAGAGAGAGGAGAGAGAGGAGAGAGAGGAGAGAGAGGAGAGAGAGGAGAGAGAGGAGAGAGAGGAGAGGAGAGAGGAGAGAGAGGAGAGAGAAGAAGAAGAAGAAGAAGAAGAAGAAGAAGAAGAAGAAGAAGAAGAAGAAGAAGAAGAAGAAGAAGAAGAGGAGGAGGAGGAGGAGGAGGAGGAGGAGGAGGAGGAGGAGGAGGAGGAGGAGGAGGAGGAGGAGGAGGAGGAAGAGCTGAATCTGAGCAATTTTCTGGGATCTCTGAAGGAAGGACAGGAAACAAGGGTAACTTTATTCTCACTGTATGTTTAAAAAATGCAACTTGATTTGGTTGTTATACTTTAATCAACACCTTTTCTTCCATGCTGTTGCCGTCCTGAAAGGCCTTTGTTCCTTTTATTGAGTATTTTTTTTTTTCATGTTCTACATAAACTTTTTTTTTAAGGTACTGGGGATTGAAACCAGGGCCATTCTACCTTCGAGCTATACCTGCAGCCCTATTTTATTTTACTTTGAAACAGGATCTTACTGTGTTGATGAGAGTCTCACTACTTGCTGAAGCTGTCCTTGAACCTATGATCTTCCTGTCTCAGTCCTCCAAAAACTGGGATTACAAGCTTATGTCACTATGCCTGGATCATCCTAGCTAACTTTAAGAGACAAACTATTCTACAGAAAACCTTTGATGAAGTCCCTGGTCTACTTTGAACACTCTTGTCTTATAGTACTATCACATTTAGCCCCCTTTTATATCACTATGTCCTAGTTATCGTGACCACTGAAGTTAGTGTTTTGTTGATGCCATTTTTAGTGCTTTAGCAATACCATTCTATAGAGAGTATTTAACCATTTACTATAACTTTAGTATGTTTGTTGATTGGAAGAAATTTTTTGTGAAATAATATCAATTTTCCCTTGACCTAACATTTTCAATAAGATCTTGTATTTTCTTCTTCCTTTTTAAATTTTTTTATTGGTGCATTGTAGTCATACATCTTAATGGAATACAAGATGGTGGAGATATACATGCGCACATCATCCAATTGGCCCTTACCCAATTCCCACCCCATTCTCACCCATCCCTCCTCATGTTTGGCTTAGTGCTTGATACTGATATTTGTTAAAGGACATCATGTGCATTAGAGAATTTACCTCTTCCCTTTCTCATCCTCTCAGTTAGGTGCCCTTATATGCTCATCTATAGTATTGCCTTCTGCGTTTGGAGTTCCTCCTATGACCCACTTTCTCCCTAGCTTCCACATATTAGGGAAAGCATCTGATGTCTTATTTTTTGTATCTCACTTAGCATAATGTCCTCCTGTTCCATCCATTTCCCTGTGAATGATGTAATTGTATTTTTCTTTATAGCTGACTAAAACTCCATTATATTCATATCCCACAGTTTTGTAATCCATTCATCTGTAGATGGACATCTTGGCTCATTCCATAGTTTGGCAATGGTGAATTGTGCAGCTATGAACATAGAGATACTTGCATTAGTTTGGTTTCCTTTCTTTTGGGTAGATACCCAAAAGTGATATTGCTGTATCATATGATAAGTTTGTTCACATTTTTCTGAAGACCCTCCATACAGTTTTCCAAAGTTGTACTAATTTGCAACAGTGAATTAGAATTCCCACTTTTCCACATACTAATCAGGATTTGTTGTTGTTTGTGTTTTGAAAGATTG
Organism: Muscardinus avellanarius; assembly: GCF_963383645.1. Taxonomy (NCBI): domain Eukaryota; kingdom Metazoa; phylum Chordata; class Mammalia; order Rodentia; family Gliridae; genus Muscardinus; species Muscardinus avellanarius. The sequence continues at coordinate 32,132,753 of NC_137789.1, read as the reverse complement.
CCATTCTAGTTGGAGTTAGGTAAAATCTCAGGGTAGTTTTGATTTGCATTTATTTGCTAATGATTTTGAGCATTTTCTCATGCATTTTTTGGCCATTTGCATTTCTTTCTTCGTGAAGTGTCTATTTAACTCACTTGCCTAGTTTTGATTGGGTTATTTTTTTTTAGTGCTGACTTTCTTAGGTTATCTGTATAGTCTATATATTAATCCTCCATCAGAGGAGTAGGTGGCAAAAATCTTCTCCCATTCTGTTGGCTCTTGGTTGAGGTTCTTTTTTTTTTTTTTTTTTTTTTTTTGCAGATGACATAATACTCCAGGCTACACACTCCCAAAACTATTTTATACTTTTTTATTTGGAAACAGGGTCTCTTAAGCCAGCACAGCTAGCTTCGAAGCTGTGCTATCCTCCTGGCTCCGCCTCCCAAGACTGGGGATTATAAGCGTGCGCCACTACGCCTGGTGTTGGTTGAGGTTCTTGATAGCTTCCTTTGCTGTACAGAAGCTTTTCAGTTTCATGCAATCCCACATATTGATTCACCTTTTGGGTCTTATTGAGAAAGATTTTTCTGTGCCTCTGTGTTACAGTGTTGCACCTATGCCCTCTTCAAGGAGCCTCAAGGTCTCTGGTCTAATTTCCAAGTCTTTGATCCATCTTGAATTGATTCTTTCGCAGGGTGAGAAAGTGGTATTTATTTCCATTTTTCTGCATATGGTTAACCAGTTTTGTTAACACCATTTCTTGAACAAATTATCATTTTTCCAGTGTATGTTTTTGGTCCCTTTGTCAAAAATCAATTGCACATAAGTGTGCAGATTTGTTTCTGAGTCTTCTATTCTGCTCCATTGGTCTATCTATCTGTTTTTGTGCCAGTACCATGCTTTTTTTTTTTTTTTTTTTTTTTACTGAAATGGCTTAGTAGTATAATTTAAAGTCAGGTATTGTGATTACTCCTGCATGGTTTTTGTTGCTGAGGAATATTTTGGCTATTCTGAGTTTTTTGTTGTTCCTAATGAATTTAAGGTCTAATTTTTCTATGTCTGTGAGAAATGACCTTGGTAATTTAATGGGTATTGCATTGAATCTGTAGATTATTTATGGAAGTATGCCTATTTTGATGATATTTATTCTGCCTATCCATGAACATGGAAGATCTTTCCATCTTCTAAGATCTTCTTTGATACCTTTATTCAATGTTTTATAATTGTCTTTGTAGAGGTATTTTACCTCCTGGGCTAAGTTTATTCCTAAGTACTATACTTTTTGTGGGAAACCCTGATTGGAAGTGTTTTCTGGATTTCTTTTTCAGTGGGTTTATGGTTGGTATACAGAAAAGCTCCTAATTTTTTAAGATTGATTTTTGTATCCAGACACTTTGCTAAATTTGCTGATTAGCTCTATAAGCCTTTTGGTTGGGTTTGTTGGGTGTTTTAAGTATAGTATTATGTCATCTGCAAATGGTAAAAATTTGAGTTCTTCTTTTCCTATTTGTACTCTTTGATTTCCTTTTCTTGCCTTATTGATCTGGCTAGAGTTTCAAGTACTATATTGAAAAGAAGTGGTGATAGTGAACATCCTTGTCTTGTTCCTATTTTAGGAAAAATTCTCAAAGATTTTCTCCATTTAATATGATGTTGGCTGTGGGCCTATTATAGATTGTCTTTATGATGTTGAGGTATGTTCCTTCTATTTCAATTCTCTTCAGTGCTTTTAGCATAAATGGATGTTGGATTTTGTCAAATGCTTTTTCAGTAGCTATTGAAATGATCATGTCATGATCATGAAATGATTTTTGTCTTTGGTTCTGTTTATGTAACAAATTACACATATTGATTTTCATATGTTGAACGAGGCTTAAAACTCTGGGATGAATCCTACCTGGTAATGGTGTATGAATTTCTTGATGTGGTTTTGAATGCATGTTGATTATTTTGTTTAGCAGTTTTACATCCAAGTTCATCAAAGATATAGGCCTGGGCTGGGCATGGTGGTGCATGGTTGTAATCCCCGTGCTTGGGAGGTGGAGACAGGAGGATTGTGCAGGTTCGAAGCCAGCCACGCTGGCTTAAGAAACCTTGTTTCTAAATAAAAATATAAAAAAATAGGTCTGAGAGTGTAGCCCAGAGGTAGAACCCCAGTACCACCACCACCAAAAAAAAAAAAAAAAAAAAAAAAAAAGAAGATATTGGTCTATAGTTTTCTTGAGCTGTCTTTATTTAGTTTTGGTACTAATGTGATGGTGGCTTCATAGAATGTTTTTGGGAGAGTCCGATTTCTTTCTATTTTATGAAATAGATTGAGGAGTATTGAGAATAGGTCTTTTATAAAGGTTTTATAAAACTCACTTGTGAAATCATCTGGTCTTAGAGTTTTTATTTTGATAGTAGGCTCTTTTTTATATTTTTAGTGTGAACTTTATTCAGTAAATAGCATAAATATTTAAAAACATTCTTCATTCTTACATGCTTTTTGCATATTTTACAGTATATAAGATGAAGGCAAAATAATACTAGCATATTATTTATGAAAAATACATATACAAATACTGCTATTTATATTTATTTTTATTTATTTATTTATTTATATTTATTTTATATCTATTATTTATATTTATTATTATATTTATAATATATGTATTGCAGGTCTGGGGATGAAACCCAGGGGCATTTGATCTTCAAGCTACACCTCCTGCCCTATTTTTTATTCTTTATTTTTTATTTATTTATTTTTTTAATATCAGGTTTTTTTTATTTTTTTATTAATTTATTTTTTAAATTGGTGCATTGTAGTCATATATCAATCACATTGGAGTACAAGACTTGAGAGGATATACAAGCACACATCATCCAATTAGCCCTCCTCCAGCCCCCATGCCATTCCCTCCCCCTCCCTTCATCCCATGCTTCTTTGGTGATTTACTTTGATACATTTGTTTATGTACCTCCTGCGTTTTAAAGAGGCTCTGTCCTCCAGTATTACATACCCTCTGATTGGTCATATTAGTTGCTTCACTATAGGGCCCTTTCTATAGCTCAACCTCTTCCTGTTGCCCTTTTCCTCCTAGTTATTGCTGATTAAGAGAAGCGTCTGATTCATATTTTCTGCGATATTTCTCTGTGCATGCTGCGTTGCAAGTACCGATCCCACTCTTGATGGTCCCAGTAGTGGCCTGGCTACTCAGTGGACTGATCCAGACCTTGCTGGCTCAAGCAGCGGCCTTGCCTCATGGGAGGCCCCAGTTCTGGTCTCGCTGGCCCCTGCACCGTTCTAACCCCTAAGCTGGCTTTGGTCCCGGCCTTGGAGGCCGCAGGAGTGAACTTGCCTCACGCCAGGCTCCGATGCTGGCCATTGGCCCCTGCACCGGCCTAGCCCCTTGGCAGGATTCCAATCCCAGCCTCGGAGGCCCCAGCACCGGCCTAGCCTCACGGCAGTCTCCAATGCCGGCCTCGTTGGCCCCAGCACCGGCCTAACCCCTCGGCAGGTTCCGTTCCGGGTTAGGAGGCCCCAGCACTGGCCATGTCTCACGGCAGGCTCCGAAGCTGGCCTCGCCTCACGGCAGGCTCCGATGCCGGCCTTGCTGGCCCCAGCACCGGTCTAGCCCTTCTGGCAGGTTGTTATCCTGGCCTCGGAGGCCCCAGTACCGGCCTTGCCTCACGGCAGGCTCCAATGCCGGCCTCACTGGCCCCAGCACTGGCCTAACCCCTCGACAGGCTCTTATCCCGGCCTCAGAGGTCCCAGTACTGGCCTTGCCTCAAGGCAGGCTCCTATGCCGGCCTCGCTGGCCCCAGCACCGGCCTAACCCCTCGGCAGGCTCTTATCCTGGCCTCGGAGGCCCCAGTACCGGCCTTGCCTCAAGGCAGGCTCCGATGCCAGCCTCGCTGGCCCCAGCACCGGCCTAACCCCTCGGCAGGCTCTTATCCTGGCCTTGAGGCCCCAGTACCGGTCTTGCCACAAGGCAGGCTCCGATGCCGGCCTCGCTGGCCCCAGCACCGGCCTAAACCCTCGGCAGGCTCTTATCCTGGCCTCGGAGGCCCCAGTACTGGCCTTGCCTCAAGGCAGGCTCCGATGCCGGCCTCGCTGGCCCCAGCACCGGCCTAACCCCTCAGCAGGCTCTTATCCTGGCCTTGAGGCCCCAGTACCGGTCTTGCCACAAGGCAGGCTCCGATGCCGGCCTCACTGGCCCCAGCACCGGCCTAACCCCTCGGCAGGCTCTTATCCTGGCCTCGAGGCACCAGTACCGGCCTTGCCTCAAGGCAAGCTCCGATGCCGGCCTCACTGGCCCCAACACCGGCCTAACCCCTCGGCAGGCTCCGATCCCGGCCTCGGAGGCCCCAGCACTGGTCATGCCTCACAGCAGGCTCTGATGCCGGCCTCGCTGGCCCCAGCACCGGCCTAACCCCTCGGCCGGCTCTGATACTGGCCTCGGAGGTCCCCGCACCGGCCATGCCTCACGGCAGGCTCCGATGCCGGCCTCGCTGGCCCCAGCACCGGCCTAACCCCTTGGCAGGCTCTTATCCTGTCTTATCCTGGCCTCGGAGGCCCCAGTACCGGCCTTGCCTCAAGGCAGGCTCCGATGCCAGCCTCACTGGCCCCAGCACCGGCCTAACCCCTCGGCAGGCTCCGATCCTGGCCTTGGAGGCTCCAGCACTGGTCATGCCTCACGGCAGGCTCCGATGCCGGCCTCGCTGGCCCCAGCACCGGCCTAACCCCTCGGCAGGCTCTTATCCCGGCCTCGGAGGCCCCAGCACCGGCCTTGCCTCACAGCAGGCTCCGATGCTGGTCACGCTGGCCCCAGCACCGGCCTAACCCCTCGGCAGGCTCTTATCCCGGCCTCGGAGGCCCCAGCACTGGCCTTGCCTCACGGCAGGCTCCGATGCCTGCCTTGCTGGCCCCAGCACCGGCCTAACCCCTCAGCAGGTTCCGGACCCTACCTCGGAGGCCCTAGCACAAGCCTTGCCTCATGGCAGGCTCCAATGCCGGCCTCGCTGGCCCCAGCATCGGTCTAACCCCTCGGCAGGTTCCAATCCCGGCCACGGAGGCCTCAGTAGTGGCCTTGCCTCACAGCAAGCTCCGATGTCGGCCACTGGCCCCGGCGCCCACCTAACCCCTCAGGAGATTCCGATCACTGTCTCTGTGGTTATTATTTCAAAGGTTCCAGGTGTAATGTATCAGATCTCTGCCTCCCCTGAGTATTGGCCACTGGCCTTGCCACTGCCTCCACCATTTCAAATCCTTCCCAGGCTCTTTTTACACTCTGAATGTTGTCCAGTGTTCCTAAGCATGCGTGATGGTAGCATTCGACATTTGGTGTAATTTCTCAAAAAAAATAAAGTTGGTAAGATCCGGTTTCTGCTTCTCCTGAATACAAGTCTCCACCACCATCGCGGAGAACTCTTTCAACACCGCATTTCTCCTTGGTCTCCGCTAAACTCTCTCCTTACAGGTGATGTCTGAGATTCTTAACAATATAGAGAAATAGCAGTCCTCTTTCACGGCGAATTTTTCCATAAGTTCCAGTGCATTTAGATAAGTTTTGTCTGCATCTCCAGTGTCCCAGCATCCATAACGGCTTTCTTACCTCCTCTCCGATATTTTTCTTTATCTTTTTCTGTTCTGGGCCCGGTTTCTCCAGGGGTCTGGCGTGATACTCACAGTTCGGCCGGGGCCCAGAGTCCCGCGACACGGGCCCCAGCTGGCGTGCCCCGCGCGCGACCCCCGCCCAGAACCCAGCGTCTTACTGGGCCCCGATAGTAGGCTCTTTATTGCTATTTCATCTCTTTGATTACTATTGGTTGTTTTAAATTTTTTATATCTTCTTGACTCAGATTAGCCAAGTGTATTTATCTAGAAAGTTCTCGATTTTCTACAGATTTTCCATTTTGTTGGAGTGCAGTTTTTCAAAGTAGTTTCTGATAGTCCCATGTATTTCCACACTGTCAGTAGTAATATCTCCCTTTTCATATCTTTATAATTTGGGTTGATTCTCTTTTTTAGTTAAGTTAGTGGTTTATCTATCTTGTTAATTTTTTGAGATAATGAAAAAAATGTTTTTTGTTTTGTTTTGTTGATTTATCTGAATTTTTTATTCTCTACTTCATTGATTTCTTTTCTAATTTTAATAATTTCCTCTCTTCTACTGGCTTTGGGGTTAGACTGTTTCTGTTTTTCAAGGGCTTTGAGGTGTGTCATTAGGTTATTTATTTAATGATTTTTTGTTTTTCTTATGTGAGGACTCAGTGCTATGGATTTTCCTCTTAATACTGCCTTCACAGTGTCCCAGAGGTTTTGATATGTTGTATCTCTATATTTGTTTGTTTCTGGAAATTTCTTGATTTTACCCCTTACTTCTTCTATGACCCATTATTTAGTCAGCAGTGTGGTGTTCAGTCTATACATGTTTATGTAGTTTCTCTGAGTCTTCTTATACTTGATTTCTAGTTTCATTCCATTATGGTCTGAAAAGACACAGGGAAGTATGTCACATTGTTTGAATGTGCTAGTGCTTCCCTTGTGGCCCAGGATGTGATCTATTTTGGAGAAGGTTACATGATTAGCTGAGAAAAATGTGAACTTTGCTGTAGTTGGATGGAATATTTTATGTGTCTAATAAGGTCATTTGGTTGATCGTGTTCTTTAGGTCTGAGGCATCTTACTGACCTTTTGGCTAGAACATTGGTCTAATGATGTGAGAGGGGTGTTGAAGTCTCCTAGTATTATTGTATTGAAATTTATGTGTGACTTAATGTCACAAAGATTTTCTTCTATGAAAGTAGTTGCCCTCATGTTTGGGGCATAAATGTTGGCTATCATTATACCCTCTTGCTGGATTGTTGATTTTACTAGTAAAAAATGACCTGCTTTGTCTTTTCTAATAAATTTGGGCTTGAAGTCTAACTTGTCTTATATCATAGTTGCTATGTCTTCAAGTTCTTTTGGCAGAGATTACCTTGCTCCAGCCCTTTTCATTAAGTTTTTTACTATCTTTACTTGTAAGGTATGTTTCTTGCAGGCAGCAGATGGGTTCTAGTTTTTAATCTATTTTGCCACTTTATGTCTTTTTATTGGGGAGTTGAGGCCAGTTATGTTCAGTGTGATTATTGAGAGATGATTTTTAATTTCTAACATATTGAGATTTAACTTCTGATTAAGTTAGGGTTTGTTCTCCTTGGCTTAGTTGTTTTCTTGATGGAAATTCTTGTTTCTATTGTTGTGGTATGTATTACTTATTTCTTTTTTTTCTGTTAATCTCATTGAGTATTTTCTCTAGTGCTGGATTGGGAGACATAAATTCCTTCAGCTTCTGTTTCTCATGGAACATTTTTATTTCCATGTCAAATTTGAGAGATAGTTTTGTTGGGTAGAAAATTTGGGGCTGCAGGTTGTTTTCTTTCAGAGTTTGGAATATGCTACTCCATGCCCTTATGGCTTTCATGACTTGAATTGGGAAGTCTGGAGTGATTCTAATTGGTTTGTCTCTGAATTTTACTTGGTCTTTTGTTTTTGTTGCCTTTAAGATTCTTTCCTTGGCTTCCATGTTGGTTAGTTTGTTGGTTAGTTTGATTATTATGTGGTGTGGTGTGGTGAAACTTTTCTCTTATTTATTTTAATTATTTCTCTTATTTATTTATTATAAATTTCCTGTACCTTTGTATCCATTTCTTGCTCTGTGTTTGGAAAATTTTCTGACATTACTTCTTTGAAAAGATTGTTGATCCTGTCGGTTTCACCTTCTTTTTCCTCTTCTATGCTAATTATTCTTAGGTTAGCTCTTTTAAAATAGGCCCATATTTCTTTAATATTCAATTCATGCTGTCAAATTGTTTTTTATAAGTTATATACTATGCATTTGTTTTTGGAGTGATCAGTTTCTAGGAGTGAGAGTCTATTCTCCATGTTGTCTAATTTATTGTTTATAGTTTGAATTGATGCCTTCACTTCCATGATTGCATCCTTTATTTCCTTCAGACTCTCTCTAAATTATTTTTGGAAGTCCTGTATTATTTTTACAGTTACATTCCTGGTTTGACCTTCTGGAGATCTATGCAATTATGTGTTGTCAGATTCTGTTATTGTGGTATTGTGGGCGCTCATTGGTTCCTTGTTATTCCTCCTTCTCATGATTTTAGAAGTTTATATCTGTTGCTTTTGATAGATTTCTCTCAGTCTCTAGGTATCAGCTGGTAAATACAAGGGCAAGTTTTATTGTATTCAACTGTGAAGGTTGAATGAAAAGGCAGTGAAGTTGTAAATGCAAGAATAGGGGAAAGCCTCAGATAGGATTGAATAGAATGAAAATATGAGTTTGGCAAGGTATTATATATTAGAGATTAGAGATAGTAAATGTGTAGTAGTATTCTAGTATCCAATGTAGAGTTTCTGGTGTACTGATATGAAATGTAATATAAGACAAGGAAGAGAGAAGAAAAGAGAAAAAAGAAAAAAGAAAGAAAAAGGATAGAGAGAAGAGAGTAGGTATGTACAAAGAAAGAAGTTTGGGAGAGGGTTAGGGAAGAGAGTAAACAAACAGGTATGCACACTCACACACACAAAAAGAAAAAGAACCAAAACAATACCGGCAACAAATTAATGCAACTCTACAAATAAATGAATATTCAGCATACTGGGCCTCTGCAGTTTCTGTGCAAACACTGAGTGCCACTGATACCTTTTGTGCTGTAAGACTGATTTTCTGAGTTTTTCTCAGTCTAGGCCAATGGCCAATATCAATGGGGCTGGATATAGTGTTTAGTGTAGGTCACCCTCCACTCTTTCCACAGATGTGGAGTCTCAGTCTCTTCCTGGTTCATAGGTGACAGATACCTCTGAGACCAAACTCAATATAAGAATCTTTGTTCTGCACAGCTAAGGTTGGTCTGGTCTTATTTCTCCCCATTCACCATGATTGGTTAGTCTGTGGTGATCCTGGAGATCCTACTAGTTGGGTCTAGTGTTAAGTGTAGGTTTCCCCCCTACACTTTCCACTGATGCAGAGCCTAAGTCTGCCTGAGCCTCTGCTATGTCCAACAGCAGACTCAATCCTCACCTTCTCTGGGTTGAACCACAAAGTCTCAGACCCAGAGAGTTACATGAGCAACATCTATCTGAGTCCCTGAGGGTACCAAGCTTGGCATTTTCCCATGGGAATGCTGGCTTCATTTATGGTGTTGCTGCACACTGGTCTGGATCTTTGGTGGGCATAGTAAGCTTGGTTGCCACTGCTGCTAGTTGTAGACTTTAACCCCACCTTAGGTGAGTTGAACTGCAAAGTCTCAGACCCAGGGAGTTTATTGCGGCTGCATGAGTCCCTGAGAATGCCTCACTGGGAGTTCTTCCAGGGGAACCACAGCTTTACTTATGGTGTTGTTGATCCCCAGTCTGGATCTCTGGAGAGTGTGTTGAGCTTTGCCGCCACTGCTGTAAGTTGTAGCTGGTGTTTGCACAGTAGAAACTGATGACTTACAGTTTCAATGATCTGCAGCTGCTTACTTCAGGTTCTTGGTCATTTTTCTGTTTGACTCTGGAGTTGGTTGCAGTGAGGCAAGATGGTACCACTGTGGCACCTGTGGCTGCAAAGTGAGTGAGTTTCTTTTCTGGTATCGTTGAGTGCTGCTCCAGATCTCTGGAGGGCATGGTGAGCTCAGCTGCCACTGCTGGAAGTTGTAGCCCATGTTTGCTCAGGAGGAACTTATGGCTTACAATTTTGATATCTGCAACCACTTACTTCAGGTCCTCAGTTGTCTTCCTGTTTGTCTCTAGAGTCGGGTGCATTGGGGTAAGATGGTGCCATTGAAGTGCCTGTCACTGCAAGGTGAATGGATTCCTTTTCTTCTCTCTGATCAATCTTCAACCCCCCCCCCCCCGGATCTACTACCTATTGTGTTATTCCTCTACTGGTAGTATTTTCTGGCTTTGTAGAACACTGTTTTTAAGGCATTGGAGATGAGGTATCAGCAGGACTGGTATGTGCTGCTTCCCCCAGTCGCCATCTTCCCAGAAGTTCTTCCTTTTTTTTATAGCTAAACTTTAGAAGTAGAAATTTTCAGTCCATGACAGATCAGTTTTTATTTCCACAGCATGGTGACTCCTTAGCCTTTTGTAAGCTTCTCTAATCTCTCCACTCTGCTAAAACTATCCTGGTTTGGTGTACAATGGCTTAATAGATGCAAATATATATTTCTATCTTTATTTTACTTAACTGTTCAATATCAACATCTTGACCACTTCTTAAACTTTTTCTTAAATCTTCTTGTTATATTATAGAAATTTTTCTTCCTTTCTTGCTTACCACATGTACCCATTTCTTCTCAGTCTCTTGTATTGGCATCAATATTCAGGCTCTTTTGTAGATCTTTCAAGAACTGAAACACGGTAGAACAAGGTGACAATAATGTGACAATAAGGAAAAAGGTTATTATTGAGACAGTAGCAGTTTTTGAGTGTCCAGAATGGTTGGAAAAGAAGTTTTTATGAGAAAATTAACAGATATTCTTTATCAGTGTTCAGTGGTACCACTAAAAAAAAAAAAAACCCACTTAGAAAGTGATCTTATAAAACTAAACCCATTCTGTAAAAAAAATTAAATATAGTTCTTTAAAAACCCACCTGCATAGAAATTTATTTTTATTCCCCAGCAGTCTCCTACACACTTCCCTGAGGAGCAGATCCATGCAGGGATGAACCAGTCACACAGTGTCTGGCGGTTCTGAGAGGGGTGGCTAATGCTCTCAGTCTACACTCTTCTTTTCCTCGCAAATGAATTTTTCTCTCTCAGTTTCTTTCCTCTCTCTTTTCAGGAAAGACAAGGTGATTTGGACTGGTGAGTTAGGGAGGAAAATCAGCAAGTGTAGTTCTTTCCATTCTCCTTTGTCAGCTTTCCCACAGAGAATCTTCTCTGGTGGAGCAGGTGGAAACTTAGTTGGAAAGGTCCTGAATGCCCCTTTTCCTGCTTAGGGCTCAGAATCAGGAGGCCCATTGCCTGCCACACATTCCCTGAGAGCCCCCTTGGTGTCCATTTGCTTCACTTTTTATTTTTCAATTGATTCAGAAATGTGAAGACAAAAGAAAGGGGCTGTTTAAAAGTCTTTTCAACTTTTGCAAATAATATGAGCATCTTATTATTTTTGTAGTATGCTTTTATTTGGTACATTGTAATTATACATCATACTGAGGTATGTAGTGATAGGATATACATGCACACATTTCTTAGAGCTCTACATCTGTGTGGTAAATACTTTGTAAATACTAAATTTTCAAGTAATTTTTGTGATATTAGTACATGTACAATAAGTCAACAGTGCCTAAAATAATATGTAAAAATCTTATATATAAAAAGAAAAAAATTGAAAAACAAAGTCTCCTCAAATGCGAATGTTATCTTCCACATACATAGCACTGTTCCCCACTATTAGTAACCCCATGCATCAGAGTAAACTACCATTTTACATTTGTTCTATCCATGTTAGTTCTAGTTAGAAATTCCTTTGTTATTTCCTTAAAATTGAGACATAGTCATGTTTTGGATTATTTCATTGTCCTAAAGAGGCCAACACATGTCCTTCTTTGATAGACTCAACATATTCATTGCACAATGATGAACTAAGCTAAAATTCTTATTTTTGTAATGCAGATAAAAAATAAAAATAAGAAATATATTAGTGCTTAAGGAAAGAGAAAAAGACTAGAGACATGTGCAAGGGAAATACTGATTTCTTCTTGGAAAATCAAACCTTTCCCAATATCATATGGTTCTCTACTATTCTAGAATTTCCATATATCCATTTGAATGAAAACTTCCCTCATGCTCTAGATTTCTTTTCAGAAACTATTTTTCCAAAAAACAAAAAAACCCCAAAATTTGAAATTAGGATCAAATTCTCAACAAATAAGAACTTTTTTCTTTGGGATTTTATGACTATGTAATAGTTATAAAATGCTTTTTATAGTATTCTCCTGAGGATATTAATATATTACAGTGTTTTATAGACAATTCCAATCAGCATCCCTAATTTTTATGTAAGAGAAATGTTGAGTCATTCCAATTTAGAGGGAGAATGATTGGCACAGCTAAAAACTGAAATTCTAAACTTCTAACTCTGAGCTATATGAGGCTCAGCTAGCTTAATTTAGCAAAGATTTGTGGAGGAACTACCATGTATGAAACATAATATTAGAAACTGGAGGATCCAAAAGTTAATCAGACCTAGACCATGTCTCTGATATTCTTAGGCAGAAATGGTAGAAATGAATGTGAATTCAACTGTATGGTTCTCTTCTTTTGTAAATTTACTTTCACTGGTATATTGTAGCCTCATGTTGTGATTAGTTCAGAGTGAAAGGGACATACATGCACACAGCACTTGGTGAGCTTGTTTTCTTCTGAGGTACCAGGATAGCCAGCCCACGTTTTGGCCAAATGGGCAAGTGCTAGATTTGGGTTCCTGAATGCTAGATCTCTGGCTGGTGAGGGTTCAGAAGTATCCAGGAATGGCCAGAATTATCTGGCAAGTAAAAACCAAGACACAAACAAAACAAAATAAGTTAACAAAATGTCCCAAGGAGAATTCCAAATTCTAATATTTTTGGGAAAGCCATTTCATCACCATAAATTAAAATCCAAAGAACCAGGAGTCTGGTAGACACTAGGACCAGGTAGACAATGAGAACAGGCGGAAAGAAAACGAGAAGCTTCAAATCATTGCAGAAAGCAGGCTAGCCAGCTTGTGACTCATCTCTGGTGGCTGCTGGCCATGTAAAATGTGAGCTAGGAGGACACCAGCCAAGTACTGGATCATCATGGTACAGTGGAAAAAGGACAGCAATTCCAGCAAATTGTATACGTTAGTTGTTATTTCAGTAAGCTCGTTTTTTTAAACTGGTGCTTGGGACTTCTCTCAGAAGCAGCAGAGTTATATAGAGATGGGGCAACGGAAATAACCAGAAACACTGACATAGCCACAGGCCTTTGGGCTTAATATATTGGGTTTATTTTTTGTCATGTCCTTATCTCCAGGTCTGGGTGTAAGACCAGGTCTTCTACATACATTATAAATGAAAATAGTAAATGGGTTTTAAAAGGTGGAATTGCAATATTGTTTCCATACTTATAACTAGATATTTATAACTAAATACATATTTATAACTAAATCCAGATTGGCAGAAACAAAGGAAAAAAGGAGAAAAGTCAATATATCAAAAGCAGCACAAAGAGAATTACGAAAAAAGACCTCTGAATTTATCAATAATGCCAAATGTGAAAAATACTACATGCTATTATAAGGAAGCTTTGAGTCAGGAAGATGCCAGTCTGAATCCTGGTGCAGCCACTTCATTTTGTAATCTTTGGCAAGACAAATAATCTCTTCAAGCTTTAGTGGTAAAGCAAAAATTATTATTCATCGTAAATAATTGAATAGAAAAATTAGGAAACTATTTTGGAGCATAGGTAATAAATTTTTATTAATAACTTTTAAGAGAATAGATATTTCAGTGGTGAAAAATGGAAGGCAATAAATGAATAGAGAAAAAATAAAAAGAATAAGATACCTTTGATGAAAAAAGACAATGAAAGATAATTGGGTAAGGGATAATTGGGTGATGTGTACATATGCCTCTTTTGTCTTGTACTCTATTAAGATATATTACTACAATGCACCAATATGCAAATTAAAAAAGAAAGATAACTGAGAAATCAAGTGATAGCTAGAAAATGACACCACTTTTTCCCCTCTATAAGATAGGGAAAATCTGTGAAAATAAAAAAGGATAGAGTAAAGAAAAGAACAGAGAAAGAAGATAAAACAATGAATGTTTAAAATTTAATGAGGAGAAAACACCATTTATCCTATAAAAATTAAATCTGGGAACTAGATGACTGGTAGAAATGGAGATGTTGAGCTAGGTAAATGTGGACATCATTGACACAACCTATTGCACTCTCAGGGCTGTGCATGAGAATCTCTGGATCCTTACTCTTCTTACGTTTTCTAAAGCAAGTGGAAGTTCCTGTTCAAATTTTCCTTCTAGAATATTTTTTTTCCTTTGGTTCTTATAAAATGATTCTCTCTGGATTTCCATTTCCACATAAACCTTGTCAATATCCTTTTCTTCTGTCCCTTCCCACATGTTGGTGTTTATGAGGTTTTTAGCCTTAGTCCTCTTCAATGCTTAGACCTCCTGAATGAGCTTTCATGGCCCCATCACTTTCATTTGCACTTGGATGTTGAAAATCCAAAAATACATGTTTCTGGGCCAAATCCTTCTTCAGAATTCTGAGATTTCCTGTTTGAATAATTGGCTAGAGTCTACTTCTGGCTAGGTATAGTCTAACCCCTCAATTGTAATATGACTCTGTTAACTTCCCATTAATATAACAAGATACCTGAGGCAATCAACTTATAAAGAAAAAGGGTTTATTTTTGCCCATATTTTGGAGGTTCCAGTCCATGATAAGTTGACCTAGTTATTTTGTACCTGTGAGGAAGCAGCACATCATGGGAGAAGCAAGTGGAAGAAAAAAAAAAAAACCCTCACCTCATCAGTGAGGAAGCAAACAGGAGGAAGTGGATTGAGCCTGGGCCCTACAGTACCCTTCGAGGGAAGACCTAAGGACCTCCTATTTCCTCATGGTTCTACCTCCATTTAGTAGTACTACCCTGTGAACCAAGCCTTTTGGGGAGCATTTAAAATTCAACTCCAGCATTGACAGAATTCCCCATGGTCAAACATGAACCCTTCCTGTTCTGACCTGCACTCTCTAGACCCCCTCTCAAAGAGGACTTGCGGCCAGCTGCTGGCAACCTTAGTCATCAATGCTTTCCTGGTTTTCATAGAACCAGCCCAAGTCAGGCTAGTTTATATCCAATGAATGAGCAGAATAAGAACACAAAAGCCCAGCCAGTCCATCTCCCTCAGGGCATTTCTGCTGGACTGTGTACTTTAGACCTCCTCTGAGACTGACTGAGGCTTTGTTAGGCCTGCCTTGCAGTTCTTCTCCTTCTGCTTAGCTTTGCTTCCACAGATTCCGTCCCATAGGATTTCAGGTCTAATAAATACCCATCATGCCAATTTTTGCTTTAGCATCTGCTTCCAGAGAATACACATTGCAACACCGCAGTACCACTTGTTTGCCAAATCAGAAATCGAGGGGCTATATCTCTCCCCCAACCCCTTCATTGACCTGTGATTAAAATCCCAAGGATTCTTTTTCCTACATCTTTTCATCATTGTGTAGTTACTTTCTTTACTATTCCCTACTTGCTTCCAGTGTTCTATCTCAGTTTTTGCATCTTTGGAAATACCATTTTAATAAACTTGAAGGTTAAGGTTTCAACCATAGAATGGACCCAGAAGGGCCATGTTCTCCTTTTGCTGAATTGCAAGTTTACAAGGCTCTGTTCTTTCATTGTGTGCTCCTATGGGCTGGAAGCCAACTTTTATTCACCTTAGTATACAATCTCCCCTAAACTTCACCCACCCCTCTATTCTGTAACAGAAAACTCACTGAGTCTCTGACACTTAGAGAAGCTCTGTAAATGTTTAGGCAATTAATAAATCTATATTACTCAGGTATGTAAATTGTAAACAATGCTTAATGTGGTATTATTTAAACCACTAGTTACATAGTTGTGCCATACAGAGTGTTTGTTTATAAAATGACTTAAGCATATCATTCACACATCATAAACCTGCCACCCATTTTCATCCTTTAGCAATATTTCATTGTGAAAAAGTTAGCTGTGATATCCCCACTGAGAATATTTAGTGTAGGTAATTCAGTTCATTTGGAGAAGAAATCCTATTTTAACTATTATTTATTTCTTTTATTTGTAACTCCAGTTTTCTGTATCTAAAAAAACTACCTTTGACTTTCCCCTATGCTCTGCATAGAACACAGAATGCTGCCTGTGGTCAAGGAATAACTAAATGAAAGAGTTAGGGCTCCATTTTCATAATGAAATGTGGTTTATCATTCAAAAGCAAATCCTTTCTTTCCAAAGATCAACTAGGATGATACTTGAAAAAGAATCCCTTATGGTTAAATTTAGGGCCTTGAAAAATTCCACCCAACAATCTCCTTTGTAGCATTTTTGTTTGATTATGATTTGGATACATTTTCATTTACTTTAAGCCTTTCCCTTGGAATTACCTATTCCAAGATTCTTAAATCAGTGGCAAGAGGACTGTTGGCCAAAGTTACTGTCTCCCTTATACAAATGGTCTTTTTTAATTATATGACTCTCATTTAAAAGTGGCTTTATGTGGCCAAGATGGTTTTAGTTTATGATTGTGCAAGAACTGTTTTGCGATCTTTGCCACCGAACCTGGTCTTTTTCCTCTCTCCCTTGCAGCTCTTTTCTCTCTGGTGAGGTTATCTGAGAAAGATGGAGAGGCTCATAGGTAATTGCACATTGGTCTTTTTGCATGAAGTTTAAGGTTGGAACCCATCAAAGAAAAGAGAAATTGGCATGGGTCACTGCTTAGTGCTTAGAATTTCAAATTTCATTCAATATACATGGAGTGCTGGTTGTGAGCTAGGAGTGAAAGTCCATGTGTTCAAGGAGCCATGTCTGCGGAGAAGACATTCAAGACATGGAAGCCTGTGGTGGTTCTTAATTATCACTTTGAGTTATCAAGGGTGAGCACAGGGACTTTGGAAACAACAAAGAGATATCTGATTCCACACTGACCAGTTGTTGGTCTCCATTTTATTATTATTATTATTATTATTATTATTATTATTATTAGTGGTGGTACGGGGTCCCTGGAAACCCTTCTACATCAGGGCTACACTCCCAGACCTATTTTATATCTTTATTTGGAAACAGGATCTGTCTCCGCCTCGTGGAGATTACAAGCATGCGCCACCATGCCCGGCAGTTGGTCTCCATTTTAAATGGGTGATATCTACTTAGAAGAAGAGTAGAGATGAGTCAGGGAAGAGAAGGAGGTAGCAGAGTGGACAAGATAGAAAGTACCTTCTGAGGAGCTAGGAGTTTGGGAAACTGTAAAAAGTTCTGCCTCCCTTATAAGAAGCATAGAAAATATGCTGTAAAAGTTGAGGCTGTTGAGAAAGAATGATTAAATTATAAGCACTTACAATTTTTATCTTTAATTTTTGAGAAAATGGAGATTATAGAGGTTATTTTCTTTCTTTTTCTCAGTGGGGTGACACAAAATGAAAGAAGTTGAAGATTAAATCCCTTCTCCTTCTCCTTCTTCTTCTTCTTCTTCTTCTTCTTATTATTATTATTATTATTATTATTAATCATCATCATACAAGGGATGAGTCCAGGAGTGTTATACCTCTGAGTTATACCCTCAGCTCTTTTTTATTTTTATTTCAAAATAAGGAATAGGTTCTTGCTAAGCTGTGGAAGCTGGACTCAAGCCTGTGATCCTCCTTTCTCAGCCTCCCAAGTACTGGGATTACAAGTGTGTTCCACTGTGCTCAGCTTGTATCACTTATTTAAAAATATGGATAGACTCATAGAGAAAAGGATTTGGAAGCTAGTGACTTAGACCATCTGGATGGAGAAGGAAGCAGGGGGAAATATTAAGGAGATGGTGGTGGAGAGAGGGAAAGAAAGAGACTAAAACAGAGAAAGATATGCAGACACGCAAACACACACACACAAACTAAAGATAGTGAGAGACACACAACAAGCAGAGGTAGAGACACCCAAAGAAATTTAAAAACAAAGCACACATAAAGACAGAGACAGGATGTAAGAGAACACACAGAAAGACAGAGACACATGAAGACAGACAAAAATTAAACAGAGTGATAGAAAACAAGACATGTGGCAGATACCATGGAGATCAGAACTTTCATGAAGAATTATTTTCAAGGTCTTTAAGGAAAATTTTCTGTGCAGTGTTGTATGTAATTCTTGTTGTTTCTCCTCACAACATTTAGCAAAAGTTCCCTGCTCATTGATGACTTTAGGTTTAGAAATTTTGCATTTGGATATAGTCACCACGTCAGACTGGCCCCACAGATATGCCCAGTTATGTACCAAGGCACTGAACAGCGGTAAGTCTAGGGAAGTCCTCTGAGCCACATTAAATGTTGGGGTTCCTTAGAAGTCAGCTCCTGTTGTTTAGCAGGTGACTTTTTTCTTTTTCTGAAATGAACATTCATGCATGAAGATCTCTGGGGAGTCTGGCTGTATCTTGGGAATTGCAGCTTGCCTGTTTAAGTCTTCCCAGACCCACAGACCTGGTTATGTGTTTCCTCTTTTGTGTTTCTATATCATCCCACTGAATAAATTCAAAAATTTAATTAATTGCCTCATTTTTATTCTTCCAATGAGCCATCATATTTAGAAATAGATTCATGTATTTTCCACCAATCAAATGTCAATATAGGTGTTTAACCTAAGATTATTGTATAATAGACATTATTTGAATAAAAGCCAGATCACCATATATATGAGCTACTGCGATTTCAGTGTCAGTGTGTGTGTTGCCGATGCTTTCTCAAATAATTTTAAAGTATCCCAATCATAATCTAAATCTGAAGAAACGGATAACGATTTTTCTGCAGCTTGACTATTAGTCTTGCTAGGTTTTTTCTACCTTTCCCAGGACCTCTTTAAGGCCAAAGTCAAATTGAACCTTAGCTCCTGGCACAGGAGTAGATGTAAAGGATATATGGAAGAACTTTTATTCATCTTTTTATACTACATAAAATTAGACCCTGTCTGGTCTTATGTTATAAACTGCCTCTCTTTTTCATCATCTCAGTACTGAGAGATGGGAGACTAAACAGCGTAAAAGGAAGATTAATAAAGACTTTAAAGGTATACTGTGGTCACACCCTGCCTCTTAGACTGGATTTAAGAGCATTGAGGTTTTAAAGATTCTATGGTTTAAAACTAACCAACCAAGTAAACAGATTCCAACCCACACACCACATTGCATTTACTACATGAGATAATGCAGCACTATAAACAATTCTGCCCCAGTGGCACTTCTCAGTACAAATGAACATAGGCCATTTTGTAGACTTGACTTTATTTTATTCTCATTTATTTTCTAATACAATCTTGGTTCATCTGTAATGGGTTTTTTAGATCATTTATTTAAAAGAGCCAGGTTCATCCTGCACTCCCACAGACACAAAGCCTATTTCTCAAATTGATAGCTGCAGGGAGAGGCCTAATTGATTTTTTTGTGTGTGCAGTGAAAAGGATCTGTAGGCTTTTCAAAGTGGCCAGTGTCACAGTGGCTGGAATCAAATCGGTTTTAGATTAAAAACAGACTCATGTCCGGGAATACTAAGTACAAATCCTAATTGCGTGATTATTAGCTGATTAATCCATTTTGAAGGGGCAGGCAAATAAAACTGGCCATTTTTCAGGGGTGCACAAAATATGAATTAACATACAATTTTCTAGTACTTTTGGCCAAGAAACAATATTGCAAAATGCTATATTTTCTTTTCATGATATGTGATGATGTATGTGGGTTAAATTGGATTAAATAATTGCATTTTTTCAGGTAGATGCACTAGTTACTACTTCTGGATGAGGGCTTCCTTTTCCTTCCTTCCTTCCTTCCTTCCTTCCTTCCTTCCTTCCTTCCTTCCTTCTTTTCCTGCCTCCATTGTCAAAGATGCAGTCTCAATCACAATGTCTAAGGGAAACTCTTCTGCTGAGAGTGTAGTTTTGAACACACATATTATGTACTGTGTGAGCCTGTGCCACATGACCCCTAAGAAAGGAAGAACCAGGGGCAAGACTAGAGAGACAACCAAGTAAAGGTTAATTAATCTATAGTATGAGCAGTAACTGATAATGTGACCTTATGTGCTAGATCTATTCCAAAAAGATGAAAAGTTAATAGTAAAGCTCACTAGGTAATGTGTCTTAAGGATCTGTATTGCCACATATAAATAAAACAAATTAGAAAGTTCAGAAAAAGAAATAAACAGACAAAGGAGAAAACTTATGTTGAAACTGGCTGAGTCAGTTAAAGGTGTGAATCAGGACTGGCTATCCATAAGCTCTTGCTGCTAGAGCTGGCTTAGATTCTGAATTGCCTTTCAGTTTCAGTTTCTATGGACTGTATTCTGGCTTCTGTCCTTCCTAATATCCTTAACTAAACAATAATAAAAGCATAAGTAAATAAAGGTTTGGGGCAGACGCTCTAAAAGTCTGTTTTAAATTAAGGTCACTTTCTTCTCTACTATCTATCCAGGGGAACAAACTGTGCTCCCAGATTTTTCAAAAAGAGTAGTAATAGACCTAGAGTCTCTCATTTTGTAGTTCTGGGCTCCCAAACTATAATTTGATCTCACCCCATTCCCCACCCCTAAAGAATACAAACCTCAAGTCTGTGTTGCAGCCTTTTATACATGGGAGTCCTGCGTTAATAGCTTTCCTCTCTGCTCTCAGAGTTTTCTCTACCTTTCTCTTCCTTTGTTTTATACAGCATGGAACTACATTTCCCAGAGTTCTTTGACAGTTACCTTCAAGTAGATAAGAGATAAAATTACAAGAAATATAGTTATGCAGATCTTAGTTGGCTTTCACTTTAACTCTAGAATTAGACAGCAGCCCAAACTGAAATGGTTCAGAATATTCCACTCAGCTACCTGATGGGTTATATTTATAGGCAGAGAAAAGAAAATAATGCACAGAAATAACCTGATTGGGTGCAGCTGGCACTTTCCTTATATGATCATACTTTGGCAGCTTTAAGCCTCAGATTGGCTGGAAGTTCAACTGCTATGAATAGAGGAGCCTCAGCTCCTTGGTTATAGGGTCCATCTTAGGTTGCAGTATACACATCAAGCTGGGTTACAGTTCACGGAATATGAAGGCTGCTTTGGGCCAATACTTATCACCCAATTAGAGACAAGTGTAGTCCAAGCTTTCTCTAGCTGTACAGATTCCCAGGTCTTCCCTGCTTTTGGCTTTTACTCTAAGGTCCTGGCTTCAGAACTCTAGGAAGGCTCCCTATCTCCCTTTGCTCTCCTATCCTAGGGCCTCAGAACTTCCTGACTTTGCTTATTTGTCACATAATTATCTCCTGCGTGATTTTACAGCTCTTCTATCACTTGTGTGATTTTGGCATTAATTAGCTCCTTGAATATCTGCAATCTCTTTCCATTTCTGAACAGAATCCCAACTAATGCAAAGGATGTATGAATTCTTTATCTTTAATAACAGTTATCAGGTGGACAGAGAGTGTGAACAAAGCAGAGTTTATAAACAGGCATGCTTGTTCACACGGGACAGAGCAGGTCACGTTTGGGTTCTGATTCTTAATTGTGACCTGGCTTGGTTCCATTTGTGAATAGGTTGCAACTTATCTTTCAATCCTATGGACAACTGAGAAGCATTTCCAGTGAATGTAATGAAAGGGAGTCGGTGTGCAAAACAGAATCATGGAGTCGGCATTGGTCCCCAGCAGATGTGCGTGGAGTAACTAGACATATCTCATCACTATGACCCTCAGCACATGGCTTAGTGCATTATTATATTAAAGTGTCTAAGAAGTGTGAATACAAAAGAAACATGGTAGCAAAGTAGGCCACCACAACTTTACACTTTGTAGCTTCAGCCCCTGGAGAGAGATTACACTACCTTCTTACTGATCTGCAGGTTGAAACATCCTAGAAAGAAAGCTTTGGGGACCACTTTCTGCCTGATAATCTGTGGCTGGGGTTAGTGTGTGTCACTCACACCATCCTGCAGGACAGAACTGAGAATGAAGGAGGAAGAATTCCTGCATTGTAAAAATGTGCTATTGTTGCTAGAAGATGAATAAAGATTGGGGGCCAAAATAACAAACTACAGAAAGAAAAAAAAAACAAGACATTCACTCTTCAAAGGGGCAGAGAAGTTTCTCAATCAGGACAAGAGGAATTAGAGGACCACAGGATGGACAAGAGAACAAAGAAAAGCACTATTCAGAGCCTTTCTGAAATCATTAGGCAATTCCATGGCTCGTGGTGTCTAGTGTGAGTATTGGTACCAAGACAGAAAAGCCCTTTTGTCTCTAGTCTGTGAACCCTTATGTTGTTAACTCAGAGAAACATAAGCTGACCCTGGGGCTGAATCTCCTGTGCATCTTATGTTAAAAGCACTGACCCTGAGTGTCTTTTTTCCAGAAGTCTATAACATGTATTGATGTCACTTCCATACTTCCTTTCATTCCTACTTTGAGCAGAATAGCAAGAGGTAGGATTTTCATAAGTAATTTGACCTCACTACGTTATATTTTGATAGTATAAAAACAACTCTTCTGCCAGAATGACTTAATAATGATTAAACCAGGAAAGTATAAGAAAAGACCACTATCTACCCATCGCTCCCCTAAATTTTGTCTCTCATCTCTACTCTGTGAGGTGGGATGTGGCCAATTTCAATTCAGCCTCAGCTTAGTCTCTTGGTAAAACAGGGCCAAAGCCAAGATCTGAGACTTGAGAGGGATGTATGATTTGTAGACACTGAGTTGTCATAGCTCATATTTCTCTCAAAAATATGTAGTGTTATAAAAATAAGCCATTTATTTATTTATTTATTTATTTATTTATTTATTTATTTATTTATTTAGTGATACTGGGGATGGAACCCAGGGGCATTCTACCTCTGAGCAATACCCCCATCCTTATTTTTTATTCTTTATTTGAAACAGGGTATCGTTGAGTTGCAAAGGATCTCACTAAGTAGTTGAAGCTGTCCTCAAACCATGATTCTCCTGTCTCAGCCTCCCAAGTACTGAGATTACAAGTGTTTGCCATCACATCTGGCTCAAAATAAGCATTTTATTTAACATAACAAATAAATGAGAAATAAGAACCTCTAAATTTTAATTAGAATGACTACTGATTACAAAATAGTTTTTGGTGATTCACTCTTTTAATATAATAATAAGAATTTCAAAGATTTTTAAAAAAAACAAGCTTAATTAATTTATTTTATTTTCTGTAGTATAAAAACCCTAGGTTATGGCCACAGATAAAGGCTGGGTCCTACATAGAATCTAGGGTATAGTTTTTAGATGGTCAGATAGCTGTAGGCCTTGGAGATGGCCTTACAGGTGGCCTTTGTGAAGATTCTTGAGGTGGCTGTGAAGCCTCTGACATTGTAGCAATCCTCAGTACTGGTGATCATCAGCACAGTTTATGGGCTCAGGGGTTGAGACAATGCCATTGCTTTAATGGGCAAGAATAAGATACACCAGCACAGAACCCCCTGGTATGTTACCTTGCAAGGTTCAGTGTGAGCGTTCCCATCTTGCTCCCTCAGTAACCACTCTGCTCAGGGACAATGGAGAGCTCAGCCAGGATGATGGTACCTTGGGTAGCTGTGGCTTCCTTCTTGGAACACCTGATGTCTAGACAACATGGTCATTGTTGTCCCTGATGGCCACAGATTATCTTGAACTCAGTCCTCTGTCCAATGTAGGCCTGATTTTGCATGGGAATAATCTACAAGCTCAACCTGAGGGGTTGCCTGTACAAAAAAGTCAGTGATCTCAGATTCCTTGATGGGCAGAGAAAAGAAATGAATCTCCTTATTCATCTCCTCATTCATGTCCTGGACCAGGTGGCCAGCTCGGTGACAGAGGTCTATCTACATATATAATTTGCGGTATTGGGGGATGGAACCCAGGAGGCATTCTACCTCCGAGCTATATCCCCAGCCCTATTTTTTATTCTTTATTTTGAAACAGGATCTCACTGAGTTGCGCAGGGCCTCACTAAATAGCTGAGGATGTTCACCATCCGCAAACCACGATCCTCCTGTCTCAACCTCCCAAATGCTGGGATTACAAGCATGCTCCACCATGCCCAGTGGCCTGATATATTTTTAAAGGTTACATTCATTTCCTCTTTACATACACAATTTATAAATGTATCATTCCTATTTCTCATTCATCTTTGCAAAGTACAGTGTAGATTCTATATGTCTTCCCACCCAATCCATTACAGCCTTCTAGTTTTTCCTTTTTTAATCAAAAGATTTTGTGCATCCAATGTCTCGTCCCATAATACTGAGAAACACTGACCTCTGATCTGTTTTTATGACACTAGTTATTTTCCTGCCAAGAGTTAATTGCTGATTAAGTGTTGTTCACTCCTCCACATTTCCTGTTCTGAAGTTCTTGTTTTCCTAACTTACAGTGAAAAGACTGCTTGCTTCAGGTACCTTCTTTATTTAAATCAGTTTGTCACTCAGTTTTGGGTTGTCCAAAAATGACCCGGGTATATTCTCAGAAGTTAGTTGATGATTTCACTAAGTGACATTACTTTATTTTAAAAGACCTCTTTGTTATGTAATCCTTTGAGAAATAGGACCTCTAACATGATTTTTAAAGATGGTCTAATACATTTAACAAAATATGTACAAATATATAAAAGATATAAAAAGCATATTTATATTATTTGCAAAGCTTATACTTTTCAGCCTGAGGAGCGATGATGCCTATCAGTTACTGTGATAAGAGTCATTGGTGGATATCAAGAAGCTATACCATTTTCAATTCGTGCCATAAGGAAACAAGCAAACAATGACAATAGCAACAGCACCAACTTTGGCTTTTGGTACCAATACTACCATTGGCAATTCTCTGTCTGTGAGTTCTATGCGGTACCCCTGGTGCCTACTCTCATTCCTATTTTAGTTGAGGCATCTGAAACTGAGCATGTTGCAATAACTTACTCAATGTCAAAGGACCTATCCAAAGCAGAAGCAGGGCAAGATGCCTGTTTTCTTCTTTCTTTCTTTTATTTTTTCCCCCTCATTTTCTGGTACTGGGGATTGAACCCAGGGACATTCTACCTCTGAGCTACAGAGGTAGAAACAAGGCCTCACTAAATTGCTAAGTCTGGCCATGAATCTACAATCCTCCAGACTCAGTTTCCCAAGTCCTGTGATTATAGGAATTCACCACCATGCTTAGCTTTCATTTTCTTCAACTTTTAAGAAAACATATTTGGGTATGGAGTATTCTGTTATACCAAAATTGTAATTTTGAAAAATCAATGAAAATGTGGTTCTCACCAAAACAGAATAAACATATTTTCACAAAAATACTACTCATAATGGAATTCTACCGAGCAATGAAGATCAAAATTATGTCATTTCAGGAAAATGGAAGGACCTGGAACACATTATGTTCA
The DNA here is from genome assembly GCF_963383645.1 of Muscardinus avellanarius. NCBI lineage: Eukaryota > Metazoa > Chordata > Mammalia > Rodentia > Gliridae > Muscardinus > Muscardinus avellanarius. The sequence goes on along the minus strand of NC_137789.1, from coordinate 32,107,620 downwards.
GTGAGATTAGCCAGTCAGAGAAAGTGGAGGGTTATATGTTTTCTCTGATATATGAAGCTAGGGTGTAACCAATAATTGGGACACAAGAAGAACTTTAAATAATGTAGTAGAAACTGCAGTGGAGTGTTGGAGGGGGTCTAAGAGAGGGATAATTAATCAAGAAATCACTTCCACAGATGCTATGTACATATGAGAAATTACCGATGCCAGTCTCAATATGAGGAAGGGGAGGGAATGGAGAGAGCAAGGGAGAAGCTCTCCAGGTGCTGCGTGCACACAGGTCCCTGTCACTTTGAACTACATCACGACAAAAACTACAATGCATCAATGAAAGTATATTAAAATAATATATAAATAAATAAAAATTTGGTGTCATCTGGGTATGATGGTACATGGTTATAATCCAGTACTTGGGAGGCCAAGATAGGGAGGATCACAGGTTTGAAGCCAGACTCAGCTACATAGGGAGTCCCCTCAGGAACTTAGCAAGAACCTTATTCAAAATTAAAAAGAAAATAGGGCTTAGCATATAGCATAGAGGCAAAATGATCTGGGATGCTATCTCTAATACCAAAAGAAAAAAGAAAGGAAAAAGAAAAAAAAATGGTATCAATTCTGACAATCCAAACTTCTTGGTCATAGTGACTGGCTGGCTACCTCCATTCTCCAAAACTTTGTGCTCTTACTTGGTGCCAAAGCATTGAAAGAGCTCATTTGGTTCTCGGTCAGTGGTCCACTGTGAGTGGACTGCCTTCACATTAATCCGGTTTGCATGGTCACTTCAGGCCTGGGGCTGTGCTGTGTGTTTGTGCTCTCCCTGGACACAGAAGACTGTGCTGGTGGGACAGTGGGTCTGTGATCTTGATTCCTCACATGACCTTCCATCCCTCTTGCAACCTTGCTCCCTTTTCCTTTCTAGGTTGCTGTAACACAGGCTCTGGGGACATTGCTTGGGGCACTGTCAGATCTCTCTTTTCAGGCTGTGTCTCTGCTCATCAAAGGCATCGCTTCTTTTTTTCTTCCTGGGCTTTCTGAACTTCAAAGCATCATTGCCTTTTTGATTCTCATTTTTACAAAGTCACTGATTTTTTTTTTTTTTTTTTTTTTTGTGGTACTGGGGTTCCTGGAAACTCTCTACCTCCGGGCTACACTCTCAGACCTATTTTATATTTTTATTTGGAAACAGGGTCTCTTAAGCCAGCAAGACTGGCTTTGAACCAGCGCAATCCTCCTGTCTCCGCCTCCCAAGCGTGGGGCTTATAAGCGTGCACCACCACACCCGGTCTCATTTGGGTTTTGTAGAAGGTTGGAGGTTTTCTGGAAAAGGAGTGGACAGAAGAAGGACACACAGGCTGTCCTTCCTGCCAAACACATAGCTATGAAAAGGTAATCATCATTGGACCTTTTAGGTATTTGAAAACGTGTCCAAGCCTTAAGCCTTTCCCCTTGATTTCTGGGCTGAACTACAGAGAGAATTTGGCTGATGATATTCATATCAGTCCTGAGAAGGAAGAGAAAGAAATCGTCTTTCCTCCAGAGCAGAAGTAAGCAGGGACTCTGAGCAGATTCTGCTATAGAACAATATTTACTATTTTTTCTAATTGTAATAAGACTCAAAGACTTCTAAAAGCAGAGGAAGATGAACACATTCATGTACTTTTTCTGTTGTTAGCTTGTAATTAATAGCCACAAATCAGATAGAAATACAAATTTACTCCAAAGTGAAAGAATAGGGCATCCTCCAGAAGTAGTGAATAAACCCATCTACCTTCCCCACATTCAGTATCTGCCTGTAGTTAAAAGAAATTTTGAAATAATAATTGAATTGTTATTTTTGACAATGACACATCACTTTCATTTTCACACTATTCAAAATATTTTAAAATTCTTTTCCATTCTTTTTTGCAAAAATAAATAAAACAATTTATTTTAAAAAATTAAATTTTGACAATGAAAATATAAGTGTTCATTCTGAGTTTGGGTTTGTTATTTGAATTATTGTCAAAAGTCCTTTCTTTGCTCTCAGATAAGGAAAAGAATTAGATCTTAGTTTGATTCCAGTTTTAGCTCCTCCAGGAACAAATGCAAACCTTACAGTCACTCGAGTGCTGTGCTCAGCGTCCGCTTTAGCATCCTTGGGTAGTAATCATGTCAGAAGCATCATCTACTTGGGAAATTATATAACCTAAAAATGTTAGTATAAAAAGGATTATTCCAGTTTAGTTGGTATCATGAATTGTGTGATATACCATATTCAAACTTCAGATCATTAGTAGATATAGATTCTGAGTATTTCCTACCATACGGTGCTGTGTGGTTGTGGTTGTGTCTTAATGCACCCTGTGATATCATTTCCCCACTATAAAACAAATGAAGAAAGTGATTTGTTTCAATGTTTTACATTTTATTCCCTTATATGTTTTCTCAGTTTCTAACAAGACCTTAATAAAGCTAGTACAATAGTTCGGAGGCAGTTAAGTAACCTTAAAACTAGTAATTTTTAACAAAAAGTATGGTACTACTTTTTATACTTTTGTGGAAGGCTTGTATACAGATTTATATGAAGTTTGAATGAATTTGGTGGTTCATAACATGTTACCAGGGAACTTTTTTTTTTTTCATCTGGTGTTCATTCTAGCATTAAGACTTGGTAATTTGGGAAGGAATAATCTTTGGAAAGTGAATGCATTTCAGGTTAAAGTAAAAGACGAGAGAATTAAAAGAAATAAAAATATTCAGAATACAGTTGACTTATAAAATTTTAATCACTAGTTTAAACTTCAAAATACCCAAAAAAACTTGGATTAAGATATCAGGGTGCTTGTTAATTATAAAGAAGTACATTGGAAGCTTGGTGTGGTAGCACATACCTTAATCCCAGTACTTAGGAGGCTGAGATGAGAGGGTTGAGGGTTCAAGGCCAGCCTCGGCAACATAGCAAGATCCAGCAACCTAGCAAGATCCTGTTTCAAATCCAAAAATAAAAATAACAAATAAAATGGCTTGGGGGGGGTGTAGCTCAGTTATAATGATCCTGGGTTCAATACCCAGTGCCACAAAAAGAAGAAGGAAAAGGAGGAGGAGAATAGGGAGGAGAAGGAGGAAGAGGAGGAGGAGGAGGAGGAGGAGGAGGAGGAGGAGGAGGAGGAGGAGGGGAGCATTACAGAAAAGTTAAATAGAATATAATACATATGTTTAGTTATATGATATCTCTAAAGTGAGTGTGCAGTTGGAAAAATAAAATTAAAAAAATCATTAATCCTGCCCAAACAGTATTTTTTGAACTAGTAAAGATTCCAGGGCCTGATAACCGTCCATAAAAGCTTTGGTTGAATGTAGTTGCAAAATACATATTTTAAACTCTTGGAAGAAACTATTGATAGTGAGTACTCACTCTTGGAAATGTTTCCTTTAACATTTGGAAGGGATTATCCAAGTGTTTTAAAAAGGCACACAAAGGGCTAAATGAGTGATGTATGCATGTATGCCTCTACCATCTTGTACTGCATCAAGATGTATGACTATAATGCACCCAAAAAAGGCACAGCCAACCTGGCTCTGAAGAGTCAGAGGTTAAGCACTAACTCAAGGTCACTCAATATCTCGGTTTTCTGGATGGCATGAAGACATGGTTTCTATTCTGCCACAATGCCCATTGAGCTGTTCTACCTTATTACCAGGATTAGAAGGTCACCTGGACCAATAGCGACCATCCTGTTCCTGCTTGTGGCTGGATGGGAGATGTTCACATGGTCAGTGACCTCTGTGACCCACGGAGAAGCAGGTGAAGCTGAAGTCAGCACAATGTTGAAGTGTTAAGAGGATTTTCACCAGGAAAACCTCTTAACTGAGCCGGTTCTCCTGAAATGGTGAGTCCTGTTTTCCATGGAATGGTGCAGCTGATGTTGTCACTCTGTGGTCAGGAGCAGGAAAACTGGTGGGGCAGAGAGAGATTAGCGGTCTGAAAATATGTAACTGGTACTGCATGGCAGCACAGAGTTGACAGTCCTGGGGGACCGCAAACAGGAGAAGACCAATAGCTCCACTGAATTAAAGACAAGTATGATTTAAAAAATATGAGAGAAATGTATTCAAGTAGTTGAGTTTGATAAATGACTCGATAGATTCATATTGTCTACTTTAAAAATGCTAAGTGAGATAATACATATAAGGGGTTATTAGCATAATGCCAGCATTACAGTGATTAATCATTGTAAACCTGTTGCTTCTATTATATATGAGGGAGCAGGTCAGTACAGCTAAACTTTAACAGCCATAGTATTTGATTGGAATTTTCCCCCTATTTTCATGTGAGCATTTTGATCCTCGTTTCGGTTCCTGTACCTGACACTGTGGGTGGAAAAACTCCACTCATGAATTTGGAGAGGGCAGACACATTGCTACAGCAGTTGCCATCCAGCTGAGTGTGGTTAGTTTGTACAACTGAAGCCAAGCAGAGCCAAGGCAGTGCTGGTGCGTGGATCTTTCAGTTAGGCTGAATAAGGAACAGTGAGCCCATTTTTACCAGAGTGGGAGAGAGAAGAAAAAAAATATTCTTAATAGTAGGGAATGGCTTCAGCTATGTTTAAATGTTGCGAAATATTGAGATGAAGCCACACTAAATGTATTCAGTTGTCCAGATGTTTCCAGAAATACAATCTTAATTTCATGTGGATGAAATCAGGGAAAGATGAAATTTTTTATAGCATTTTGAGACCAGCTCAGTATCTTTCTGGCTGACTAGTAGATTTCTCAATTTAGGACAATGTCATGAATCAGTGCCGGATCAGTACAGCTGCTTTCTTGGGTCTTAGCCCTCCACCAGAGTCACTTTTGAGCCTATGAAGGGCTGCTTGTTCTGTGTGAAGCTCACATAGGAATGGAGCCTATTTTGATATTTGCTTCATTGGTGTGAGCCAGGAGAGTATCCAGGTGGTTTCACGTCAAAGGATTGAAATATACAAAGCAATAGGATCTAACTCTCCTCCAACTTCTCAGATTCTTTTGAAAAAGTTCAATGAACAAAGATTCTTCTGATGTTCAAAGACATTAAACCTCTTCCAATTTGCAATAATGCTCTGTCTTTCTGCATCTGGGAAGTTTCCTAAGACCACTTCTTTTCCCAGTACAAGATCATAGACAATGATCAGGATAGGGGTGGGTTTGGCACATGTCCTACAACAAGGTTGTGGAGGTTTCAGAACAAGACCAACTTTTCAACTTATGTTATATAGTAAAAATGTACAAAAGAATGTAAATTTAAACCCTAAGAGAATCACCTATCTGAAGTTGCAGTTTCCTCAACCATGAAAGAAAATTGAAAACTTAAAAAGATTTTTGTAAAACTAAGTATTTGTAAAGAACTATACCTAAGTCATAGTAAGTGCTCAACAAATATTATGTCTCCCCCTGTTGTTTTCTATCCTTTGTCTCAACCATGACTCTATTCCCAAGCATAGATTTTTAGCATGTAGAAGAACAGGAGAAAGTTGAGACACATGTTTGGAGAAGATCAACTTTAATGATCCACTCCATATTTATCTTTTCTATTCATGTCATTGGGTGGACCATGTAGCCATAAAAATGCATTCATAGGAGTATTAGCATAATTGATCAATGTATGGTAACGAGTATACTTTATAATGATTTTAATAAATCCGCCAAAGCTCATATGATATTTGCACATTGTTGAAGGCTATACAAAATTGTTCTTAAAAAAATCCCACAATCCAATTCACTTTATTCCATGAAAGCAATACCAGAGGAAACAGTGGTATGACTGACCTGCATAGGACACTATGGCATTTGGAAAATGAATCAATCTACCTACGATGTTGTGAAGCTTTCTCTTATTCTCACAAACACATTAAGAAAATTTACTTCAGGAGAAGACTCTTCTGTTATACTCTGTGCTTAACTAGGCTTAAAAGTACACACATAGAATACTCAGTGTCTACCAGGAATACTAATTTATTCCCTGACTGGGCCTCGCATGGTAAGCTGCTATGAAACTGTGTGCATTACAGCATAGCCTATGAGATGAGGGGCTGACTTTGAGTATGGAATCCAATTTAGAAGAGAATCCTGAGAATACCCAGAGGGGAATGTCAGCATCCATCACTATGGCATCCCTCAGCAGAGAGCAGTCAGCTTCATAAGAGAGCCAAGGAACAGGAACAGGAGTTTAGAGAGAATGTTAAAGGATAGCAAGACTCAAAAGTGATTAAGTGATAAAGAGTCAGAACAGGCTTCAAGCAAGCTCTCAGTATGACACAATGCCAGAAAAAAATTGCATGAAACGAGAGAGAGAGAGAGAGAGAGAGAGAGAGAGAGAGAGAGAGAGAGAGAGAGAGAGAGAGAGAGAGAGGACATTGTAGGAGACAGAGAAAATCAGCAGATATAGAAGAAGGATTCAGGTGAGATTAGAAAGATTGTCTTGTCTACTCTTCTGGCCAGTCCTTAAGTGAGAAATATTTGAATCCTGGTGTCAGACCCCTACTAACTGGCATTTTTTGGGTGGTACTGGGGTTCCTGGAAACCTTTCTACCTCCGGGCTACACTCCCAGACCCATTTTTATATTTTTATTTGGAAATAGGGTCTCCTAAGCCAGCGAGGCTGGCTTCAAACCTGCGCAATCCTCCTGTCTCTGCCTCTCAAGCACGGGGGTTACAAGCGTGTGCTCCCAAGCATTTAAAAAAAATTTTTTATTATTGTATTGTAGTCATACATCTTAATGGGATAAAAGACTTGTGGAGACATACATGCACACATCACCCAATTAGTCCTTACCAGATCCCCATCCCATTCCCTCCTCATCCCTCCTTTCTATGCTTGGCTTAGTGATTGACTTTGATGTGTTTGTGTAAGTACATCATGTGCTTTAGAGAGTTTCCCTCTTCCCCCTCCCATTCCCTCAGTTAGGTCGCCTTATTTGCTCCTCTGTAAGAACTCATTCTTCATCTAGAGTTCCTCCTGTTACCCATTTCTCCCTAGCTTTTGCATGTTAGGGAAAGCATCTGATTTCTTATTTTTTGTGACTGGCTAATCTCACTTAGCAGAATGTTCTTGAGGTATTTGGCTTATAAGGAATATCTTGCTTTATGTTTAGGTATAGCAAATTATATAGTTCCCATCTCAATGGGTAGGTCCGAATATTTTCAAATTTCCTATTATTTTTATAAAGTCCCAACTTAAATATTTTGTTAGAAATGAATGCTTGGACTGGATAAATCCAACTTGAATTTTACAGTTAATGACTGATGCCTAGAGTTAGAAAATCAAATAAACTCTAATAAGTTAAGACTATTGTTTGAACAAGTATGTTGCCAGCCACTCTCACATGGTATTAAAATCATCTGATTTCATCTTATGCAGAAGCTTCATGTGACAGATATTATGTGTTATTTATATGACTACATCCAACACCTGACATAGTTATTATTCTTATTTCATAAATTTGTTAAATAATGGTGCATTGTATGTGTGTTTCCCTGAATATTAGCAAAGAAAAGAGAAAATGACCCAAAAGACATAGTGTGTTATACTAAAAATAAATATCATGAGCTTTTCATCTTGCTTGTTATATTCCATCCATTTTCACTTTGGTTCTAGGAACTCTGTACTAATTATCATGGATTTTGTCTATTTGGATGACCAGTTAGTAAAAGGTACTACTGAAGAGAAAAAGATCAATGCATGGCATATATTGGCTGGCATATTATTCCATGAAAGCTATTCAGAAATTTCTGTAATTGAAGCATGGTGTCCAAGGCCAGGTTTTTTCTATAGACTATTATAACTAATTGTGGGACCTCATTTATGAGAGTTGACAGATCACTATGTCACATGAACTAAAAGAACTAGTAATTATGTATTATATAGACTAACCTGGACCTCACTCATCAGGGCTGAGCTGCACAACTTCATGGGGGGCACTCACATCGCCATCTGTGTGAACTCTGCTCCCTGGAATTGTGTAGCACCCAAGCAGTGAGTTAATATATGTGGCCCTGGAAGGGAAGTGCTCAACCCGTATCACTCAAATATTTCAATTTGCTCTTTCAACGGCCAGATTAACCCCCCAGAATTAACTGTTTTTCCATTGTTAACTCACTGTGAAAAATGGTAGGTCAGAAATACTAAGGAGCCAATACCCACAGAACAACTCCTGACAAATGAAGCTGGATGTTGGTGTACATAAACACCAGATGCCTTGTCTCTTGTTTGGGATAATTCTGAGGCCGATGTTTTATTCCAATACTAACATTCTCTTTTAGGAATAAGTTCTAGGTACCCACTGTGGAATGTGGAAGCCAGCTCAGGGTCATATCCTTTATACCCTGTCTTCTCTTTGCTGGGTTACCTCTCTTTTTTCAGCATCATCTATTATTGCCAAACAAGTTATTTGAACCAGAATCCTTCCTCCAGGACTTTCTTCTTGGAGATTTGAAACTAAGACAATAGGCAGCTCAGACCTGCTTAGAAATGTCCGGAATGTGGTTGTGATTCTTGTTCCTCTGGAGCAGAAGTTCTCATCCTTGTCTACTTAAGTTGGAGTAGTGGTCTTGAATAGCAGCCATGATACAGTGGTCATTCCTGCAAAATATGTTGGAAAACTTTCTCAGCTGCCATCTATGCCCACTTAAAAAACAATTTAAAATCTCAATTAGAGGACTTGATGAGTCACCAAGTGTTCAAATGAATGTTTTTTCTGTTCCTACCCAACATTAGAGATGTGCTCTAAAATAATTCTGGCCATAGCCTTACTCTATTTTTATAACACATGGAAATAAAATTGAAAAAAATAACTTTTTCTATTAGCCTTTCATGGAGCTAAATGGTAGAAAAATTTAAATTTTTAAAGAGGTGACACAGCAAGTCAAGGGATGTGACAAAGCAGTTAAAAATGTGTTAGGAAATGGTGAGTCTGTCTACACTTTGACAAATAGGGCACAGACATAGGCCATTGCAGCCCATGGTTGTTAAAAGATACTCCAGAGACTGTCATTCACTTGGAAATTGGTAGGAACATATAAAATGAGTATTGCTTAGTTTGCAAAATTAAAATGATGAAAGAACACCATTCAGATTAGTTCTATTATAGTAACAAAAGAATTGAAAGAAGAAAGAAAAACAAAAAGACAGGCAGAGAAAAATTATAAGTCAGCTCTTTTAAGAAGGGGATACAGATTCTAAAGAACTTAGATAGAAGGTGGAAGAAAACTGAAAGTGAAATACTAAAAGGGGGCGTTATTCAAGAAGGATTGGTTGTAGAGATTTGGAAAGCAGCGAGTCAGTGCATTCAGATCATATACAGGCTGCCAAAACCCTCTGGACGAGCACTTCTGGGGACTCTGCCAGCTCATGTCAGTCCTCCACTCAAGAGCATCTATTGGCTGCCCATCTCCTTAAGTATAAAAGCCCAAATCCCTCCTCTGGGATCCTACATGATCTTTTCCCATCTCTCTCTATCCTCATCTCCAAAGACCCTTATGTTCACTTATCTCCAGGTACACTCAACAACATGAGGCACAGTCCTACCTCAGAGCCTTTGCATAAGCTGTTGCCTATGCCCATGGGGACATGCTCAGGGCTTAGCCCATCTTTCCAAATCTTCACTCACATGGTGCCTTACTAATGAGGTCAGCTCTTTCCATCCCATCTCAAATGCTGGTCTTTCTCCTGAACTGTGTTGCTCTAGGTTTTTCACACAATTTTCTAACAAACTGTTTATTATATATTATGTTTACTTTTTAACACTTGCTTCCCTGCTTTTCCAAATGAAATGTAACACCTATGGTGCTAGGATTTTATCTCAAAATTTTCACTGGTAAATTTCAATCATCTATAATAATGCTTGACACCTAGTAAATGTTCAATAACTATTTATGGAATGAATAAATGAATGAATCATGACTCATTTCCATTGCTGTCATCAGTGCCTGTCACAAAATATTTGTTGAATAAACTAAATGAATCAATAAAGGTTTATGGGCTTGACTAGAAAAATTTTATATGTGTTGAGATAAATCTTCAACGTAGCCTTGACTATAGTCAGACACAAAATAGAAATCAAACATAATTCAAAGGAAGATGACTTATTATTTTCAGTCACTGACATTTTTAGTTCAGTCTTTATCTGTGAAATATGTCGTCATAAATCTCTTGAATCTAACATCTCACTTTCCCAGGCTAAAAGACAAGAATTTTATTTAAGTAAAATTTGTGATATAAATACAAATTTGAGGAGATTATTTCTGGTCTGTCCTACATAGTTTAGCCTAGAAGGAAGGGGGAAAAAATATAACTTCTTTCTAAACAGTGATTCTAAAAAGGCATTCAAACCCATATTTTCAAAAAAATCAATTGATCAACATGTATAAATACCAAAACCACAAAAATATTAGCCTTCTTAAAACATTTTCAAATGAAAAATTAACACATAAAATACATTATGTTTATCAGTGAGTCAGAAATATGTTAAAATGTTTTGAAAAGATTTTAAAATATAATCGCATATATTTAATGTGAAAAAGTTGAGTTTTGGTTGAAGTTTCAAAACAGTACTGGTATTCTGACCTTTTCTGAAACAAATGAATCATGCGCACTCTGAATGGATGACTTTTTCCAGAATGGCTCAAAATCTAGCCATGTTTCCACTATTACCTTGTGGAAAGAAAGTATATTGACAAGTAATGACAGTTACTCAAACTTTGTGTGTGTGGGGGGCGGGGGTTGCACAAAATCCATCTTTCTGTGTTGGTCAGCATTTTATTTTCAATTCAGCCACAAGACTGATTATGACTAATTAGCTTTAGAGCCATGAGAATGGATCAGCATAGGTCCTTTTATAAAATACTCACTTTATAGGTTTATTCATATAGAGTTTTGTTGAGCTATAATGAACCATGTTTGACATTTTATTTTTATTCTTTTTATCATTAGCCTGAAGGGACACCCAAATTGATAATAGACTTGAAATCTAGGTAGTTTGTGCCTTGCCCATGGCCACAAGTAAATTTCAAATCGGAATCCATTTTTATGATGCCTTTCTTGTAGAGAGGAGCAGATGTTATTTAATAATAATGTCTAGTCATGGTGGTACATCTGTGTAATTCCAGTACTTGGGAGACTGAGGCAGTAGAATCACATGTTTGAAGCCAGCTTTAGCAACTTAGTAAGGTCCCATAAATTAAACCTATAATTATTTATATTTTTCAATGGACTATTTATTCTATGACTTTTTAAAGTAAAAAGTGCAGATGACAGAATTATGCAAAACTATAACTTTAATAGCTTAGATTGTATTGGCCTGTCTTAACAATCTGGAAAATATCCTATACTGGTATCCTTATTATCATCATTTCCAGTTTTGTTATATTCTCTTAAACAAAAGATTAAAGTACCATTAGCTCCTCCTACCAACCATGTAAACCTCTCCAATAAAAAAGAGAAATAACTCTGTTATGGTAGAAATTGAAGACTGAACCCAAAGTTTTCCGTTTTTATGCCCTAAGAAGATTGTGAAGAGACTGGGACAAGGCAAGGGGTGAGGGTGATGAAATATTCAAGCATTTGTCACTAATTCCAAAGCAAATGATGGAGACCACAGATTCAAGAGACATTTAATGCAGTAAAAACTTGTTTGAAAAGTACAATGTGATACAGTGTGAATACTCTAAACCCAGAACAGATCAGGATATTGGAGCAATTTTTCCTGTTCAACTGAGAAAAGTGACTTAGAGAAAGGCTTTCTAACAGTGCAAATATTTAAGATTTCTTTAAATAGATGGGTTCTAGAATTTCTATTAGTTTTAAATCTAAGTCAAAGCAATTTAACATTATATCCTTAAAACTATATTTTCATAGCACTTGAGCATGACAATCACTGCTTTACTAACCACAGCTCCTGAAGTATATAATCTCTGAGTTTAGAGAGATAATTCTGTAAAATCTATATAAAAATAAATATTCCAGATGTTAATAGTTCTTATCTGTGGGTGGGGAGCTCATAACAGTTTTATTTTTCTTTATATTTTTCTACATACTCTAAATTTTCTAAAATATGCATTTAGTTTTATATTCAGAAAAAATATTATTTGAAAATGACTGTAATGTTTTGAAACCAAGAAAAAGAGATTACTTGACTAGTTGATAAAATTTTAATACTGTGGGTAGGCTAGTACTTTAACTGAGTTATATGTTCATATAACAAGTCTTTGCCTGTAGTTATTACTTGTTTCAGAAGTTTCTCTATTGACCATAGGGCATATCCTTGAGCTATAAATGGCCCCAAATAGTTTCTTTTGGCATATGAAAAAATAAAAATGGATGAAACCACTAAAATGACTTGGGTTATATCACCATGATGATTTCTTAGAAATAAAGAGATCTGTTTCTAAAGGTATAGATCTGCTTAGGCCAATTATGTCACTAACTTCTTGGAGATGTAAGTTACCCCCAATTCCTTCGAATATACTCTTCTTCTGTTCATTTCTACCTCAAAAAAGTGGCATGAATTCATTTAAGTTTTCCAGCTAGAAATATGGAAGCCATTCTTGACATATTCTTATTCATTCTTTATATAAAAGTCATCACCAATTATTAAATAAAGAATAGATAAATAAAATATGGTGTATCTATGTTATGGAATCGTTTTAACATATTTTGGCACATTGTAATTAAACAGCATAATGAGGTCCACGGTGATAGAAATGTACATGCACTCAGCACTTGGTGTGTTTCCCACCATGTCCCACCCTGCTCCCTCCTCCTCCCTGTACATATGACTGAAGTTGGTATTGATAACTTCATATATGTACATAGCATTATTCGACCTCTTTCCTCCATAGAGTCTCCACCTCCCTTTCTAAATCCCCTTCCACTATTCTACCGATACCCTTCCACATTTGGTTGAAGTCCCTTCTGCTTCTCAATTTCTCTCTAGTTTCCACATATGAAAGAATACATACAACACTTCAGTTTCTGAGATTGGCTAATCTCACTTAGCATAATATTCTCTAGTTTGATCTGTTTTCCTGCAAAGTACATGATTTTGTTCTATATGTTTGCATGAAATTCTGTTGTTAGTATATACCATAAGCTTTGTAACCCATTCTTCTGTTGATGGGTACTTGGGCTGGATCCATAATTTGGCTATTGTGATTTTTCTTGCTATAAACATGGTTATGCATATATCACTATAATATTCTGGCTTAAAGATACCCAGGAGTGATATAGCTGGGTGTATTAATATAAGTATACATATAAGCATACTAATATACTAGTATATTAATGTTTACTTATTATACATGTATATTAATATGTATTAACATAAATGTATAAGCATATTAAAGAAACTAAGAGAAGATCAAAACAATGTGAAACAAGAAAAAAAAGATTTAGCTAGAGATAATGTAACTCAATAAATCTTCCAGAGTGCTATAAATGTCAACATTAAAAATAGTAGAAATTTTAAAAAGTGAATAATTTACTAAAAGGTATAAATTACTTTAAACTACTCAGGAAAAGGTAAAAATTGAATATACCAACAACTGCATTAAAATCTATTCTGATAAAAGACAATAACTCAAACATAATTTATGATATAGTTTTATTCAGCCTTTAAAGAGAGGATAATTAAATATATTTTTCCAAAGCATTAAACTTTTTGAAAATTTTCAAAATTCACTCAAATAAGTTTTATAATCATATTAAAAAGGGGGAATACTATAGAAAAATTTCATTTATAAACATAAGTATAAATATATTTACTTAAATATTTGAAAATTAAAGCTGGGTGTTGTGGCACATGCTTGTAATCTCATTATTCAGGAGGCTGAGACCGGAGGATCACAGTTTATGGACAGCCTCAGCTACTTAGTGAGGCCCTGTTTCAAAATAAAGAATAATAAAATAAGGCAGGGGGTGTAGCTCAGAGGTCGAATGACACTGGGTTCCATTACTAGATCCGCAAAAAAAAAAAAAAAAAAAAAAAAAAAAAAATTAAAATCTATTATTTTTTCAGAGAATAATGTCAATGATCAAATAAAATTTATTTTAGAAGTATATGGCATAGCATTGGAGAATCTATTAATATAATTTACTAAATTAACATATTTTGAAAACATTATCCAATTATATTACAAAAAGACATTTCTCATGAATCAATACCATTAATAAGGTCAAACTAGAAATAACTAAGTTTTTTTTTAATAAAAAGTCATGAAAACTTATCATAAATTATTCTTAATGGGGAAACATTAGAAACATTTCAACTAAAGTCTTGACCAGAATAAGGATACCTAAAATGTTCCTTAAACTTATTCATAAAATACCTAAATATGTCATAGCAACTACAATGGATCATAGCAAATATAATGATGCATACAAAGAAAATGAATTAGAAATATTAAATAAGTGACTCAAAGGTTACTGTTTGCACACAATGAAACTTTGGAGAGAAGAAATGAACATGGTTGATGCAATGTCAACACAAAAAACAAGAATTTTTGTATATGAGTAAAAAACTCATTAGAAAAGTAAGATAAAATTCCAACTTAATAGCAATAATATTATCTAAAATACTTTAACAAACTTAGTAGAATTCACAAGACTTTTACAGAAAAAAATTATATAAGATTTTGCTGAAGTACATGTAATAAAACTTGAAAAACAAGCTTCAGGATAGGAAAACACAATAGTATAAAGATGTTAATTAAACTCAAATAAACCTATAAATAAAATGTAATCCTGATGAAAATCCCAACAAGATTGTTTAAATGAAAGTCCTGAGGCTTTTAAAATATTTATCTGAAAAAGAAAACATGTAAGAATGTCCTTTTAAAAATGTGTATATGAATAATGGGAATATAAATTGGATAGGGATAACTATTTCTTTGATATTTTTACTTAGAGAAGAGAGAACTCTATTATATTTTGAAGGTAGGTATTACTGTGCTAAACACTCCAAGGAAATGAGTTTGAGAAACTAGTGTTCTCATTTTTTAACTTGTTTAGTAATTGCTTTGTAGATCTCTTCCTCCCCACTATTCGAGTCTAAGATCTACATTTATAGGAAAGAAATAGAAAAAAAAATCTTACCTTGGTATTAGATTAAACTATATCCTTTTATACAATATGTTAGAAGTTCTATATTTTGGGAGAGTACTAGAAACTACCCAGATATTATATGCCCAATCTGTTACATTTTCAGTCTTATTGTCAATTTTTTGAGAATACAAATAACGAATAATCAATATTCCCAAACTGACATAAAGAAAGTTGCTTATGAACTTTCAAAACACCCCCAAAAGCCAAAAGATACCTACCGACTTAAAATATAAGGTTAAAATTGTATTTCAATTCAATTTTAAATACTTTAAATACTTGAATTTCAAGTTTACATTTAATTTTAAATATTTTAATTTCAATTTCATATTCAATTTGAGTTTCAAAATAATTAGGAAACAGTGTTAATCAGTCCTCCATTTTTTAAATTATGTCTTTAATTAGTCAAATACAAACATAAAAATCTACAGCCAGGCGTGGTGGTGGGAACTTGTAATCCCAACATTCAGGAGGTGGAGATGGGGGATCGTGGTTCACAGACAGCCTCAGCTACTTAGCGAGGCCCTGTGTAACTCACTGAGACCCTGTTTAAAAAAAAAGACAAAAAAATAGGGCTAGAGGTGTAGCTTGGATGTAAAATGCCCCTAGGTTCCATCCCTGGTATGGAAAAAAAAAATCTACAGACATACTAAAAAAAAAAATAAAATCATGGAATAAAGGAAACTCATGAGACTTATAGAACCTAATATTCATTTAAGAATGGATTGATCTACCTAAACAAAAACTTAAGAAAGATCTTCAGCCAAATTTAAAGTCAAGTAACAAAATGAGAGAAAATACTTGTAATAAACACATCAAGGGAAAAACTAAATCTCAGGGTTGGGTATAGTGCAATAAGGAAAAGCAAATCACCTTATAAGAAAAATGAACAATAAAAGAACTGAAAATCTCTTGAAAAAAATAGTAATAACAGCCTAGCATACATGTGCTTCAAATAACTAGTGTTCAGGAAAATTGTACTCAATGTAGCAATGAGCTATTTCCCCCAACATATTAGCAAAACTGGAAAGATCACTAATGACCAATGCTGACTTGTAGGCAAGCTGGTGCTCTCATGACTCTTGGTTGGCATTTAAATTGGTCCTCCTTTTCTGAAATCAATGTGACCATTTATTTCAAACCTAGAGTCACATGTTCTCTGACCCCAAATTCCCTGTCTTCTCCTATCATGAGAGACTAGTGTTGGAATCCAGACTTTCTGGATTCCACCTCTCAGTGTGTGAGATCACAACTCATATTCATGCCCAGTCCATCCAAGACTGTTTCAAAAGCTACAACTCTCCTTTCTTGTGTGTTCACCCATACTTCCTCAGTTACCCTCCCAGGTGGCTGGGTCAGAAGAGGCTTTCATGTCAACCTGGTCCCATGATCAAGACTTTTCCTTAAAACCTATCTATGCAAAAGGTCAAGAACTATCTGCTAGGTCTCAAAGAATGATTGAAATGAAAGAAACAGGAGGAGTAGGCATATATATGTGAATGTATGTACAATGGCTAGCATACATCTAAAAATATGCTTAAAATCACTCTACACTGTACAGTATCTTTGGAGTAAATTGCAGAGCCTGTGCCCTGGCCATCTATATTTATATGTGAATCCATATTTATATGTAGTCTCCTGATTTTTTTTTTTTGGTGATACTGGAGTTCCTGGAAACCCTTCTACCTCCGGGCTACACTCCCAGACCTATTTTTATATTTTATTTGGAAACAGGGTCTCCTAAAGCCAGTGAGGCTAGCTTTGAAACTGCGCGATCCTCCCGTTTCCGCCTCCCAAGCGCAGGGATTACAAGCGTGCGTCACCATGCCCGGCACATCTCCTGACTTTTAAACCAATCTTCCTTCCTTCCTTCCTTCCTTCCTTCCTTCCTTCCTTCCTTCCTTCCTTCCTTCCTTCCTTCCTTCCTTCCTTCTATACCTCCAGCTCTTTTTTATTTTTAAACAGAGTTTCTCTAAGTTGCTGAGGTTCTAGATAAATTGTTGATAGATTCATTACTTTAAAACAAAGGAAAGCTGGGTGCAGTGGTACACATCTCTAATACCAGTACTTGGGAGACTGAGATAGGAAAATTGCAGGTTTGAAGTTGATGTGTGATAACTTAGATAGACTGTGTTTCAAAAAAATGAAAAAGGGCTTGGGATATAACTCAGTGGTAGAACACTCCTGTGTTCAATCTCTAGTACCCACTTCCATAGGAACAAACTTTGTGGGGAGCAGAGAAACACAATTTGGTTCATGGACAATTGCTTGTTATCTCTCTTATCAAGTCTTAGCTGCTAGTCCAATATTACTTTCATTCAGGTTAGTTCCTCCTAATGGTTCATGTTACCGTGACCTTCTATACACCATATAAGTGCAACCAGTCAGAGGCTCTAAAAGCATCAAATCTCCAAAAACAAAGGGTGATGATATGGTTTCCTTTCCCAGAGGCTCCATGGCTTCTCTTGAGACCCGCACACTCTTTCCCAGCAGTGAGTTCTGCATACAAAGATAATGGCACTGGTAGTGACAGCATTAAGACACTCTAGACCCTGGATTCTCCCCTTAGACAAGAGTGCCTGCCCATCCTTTTATTACAAAGTCACTCAAGTGATTCTTTCCAAACAATGTAAATCTGGTCTAATGTCATTCTCCTGTTTCCTCCGGAAAAAATGCATCTGATAAACCATGCATTGGCAACAAAATTAAATTTCCCTCTAATACTCTCCCAGCCATGACCAGCACAAAAGCTAAACAGGGAACACAAAGTGTGTCCTACCTTCTTACAGAGAAAGGGTTAAGGAATCACAACCTCCAACTTAGAGACCAAGGTCACTTTATCTGGTTAGGAAAGTGGGCAGTTTTCATAGAGTAATGAACCACAATTTTTCTGCCCCACAGAATTCTAATGCTGTCAAGTATGGTAAGACAGATGATCCTACTTAAAATTATATTTTACAAAGCAAAACAGATATAACTCAGTAACTGTGCATCTAATTGACTTAATTGGCTCATTTATCACATGACTTAAGTGAGCTGATGTTTTCTACTCTGCTTCACCCATGTAATTCTTGTAATATAAGATTCAGACATGGTGCCAGGCAAGAGCGAGAAATACTCTCTCCTGAGAAAAGATATCATTGGAATGATGTTGGCTTTGGGTTCCAGTTTATTGAAAAATCAATGTCCATTTGTGCGACCAACACGCATGGCTTTCTTCCAGGCTGATGATGGCTTTGGGAGGCTGGCTATCACCTAATGAAGTCAGATCAGCTTACCCAGCACCGAGTTACAGTTGGCAAAGTGACTTTGTCATTAAAGCCCAGTTTATCATTCTTCTTGGTGTTTTCCTTCCCATTTCTCCCCCTTCATCTCTCCTGAAGCCACAGTATTGCTTTCCTCATGTACAGATAACAAACTTAGGGCACCCAATTTTAACACTTCAAAGGAACTCAGCACCGTGCCCTAGTGTTCAAAGGATAAACAACTTTCTCCCATGTCTGCATTTTTCATAAGGGGCAGGAAAGACACATATCCATATACAGTCCTTCACAGTCTTGTCTCCAAATAGACAACTTTTACAAATCAGAGCCAGATTGTTAACAGCCTCAATTAAAATTTGTCAGTTTAGCTGGCTTGGGTAAATCAACAGGGCTGAGTTTATCTAATGTGTTGATACATTCCCATAAACAGAATCCAGCTGCCATTTTACATAGAGCTTGTTTTATTTTAAAGTTAATTACCAGTAAAGTAATACCATTTCTACATTATTAAATGGAGTGAAATCTAAATGGCAATGCTGTGTGCCCTCCCAATGAGGCAAGAAAAAAATAGAAATTCTGGTAGGACAGCAAATCCCCCCCACACACACACACACATACACACAGTCCCTGAAATTTGCCAGGAGAAACAAATAATTCTTCCAGGAAGTACTAACTCAGCCATGAAGCATAGTTGCTTAGTTTTTATTAGGTTCCATCATGTGAAGAGCTTCCTTTGCAGGGATACTAGGAACTAGAACTCATAGAATCAATGGGAAAATAAGGGGTCAGACACAAAGGCTGAGCATGAACCAAGAAACAGGAATTTCAAGTTGGGAAGATGCCAACGTCTATTATCTCAAGCAGGCTGGTCTAGAGCTACTGCTGTGTGCGGGACGTCATAGCTGCTGCTGTGCAGGAATCTGAATGTTCTCTTTTGTCTCTGCATTCCATGCTAAACAGTCACACAATCTCATGTTGTCTGGGACACTCTCTCCTGCTTTGGCTGGCAGTCTCCAAAGAGATAAGATACATCTCTTTGACTTTTCCTCCCAAAAGAAAGAAACTCATTTGGGAAATATCTTATATGACACATGTCATCTATAGTAAGATGAGAAGCACCTAAGCTAGATGGTCAGAAGTGAAAGCCACCAGGGAGGCTACAGATTGGGGAGTCTCCAATGACATGCCCAGAGTGCCTAGCAGCTGTCAAAAAAAGACACTGAAAGGAGTGAAGAGTATATAGTCATTTATGTCCAGCATTCCTAAAGAGTTGAAATCTAAAAAGGATATTTAGAGTTTGTAGTGACTACAATTGGCCTCTTTTCAGTGAGAACCATCTTCCCTTAATGCCTCTCTCCTGATTCTTATTGCTATTTCCACGTGATAACCAGGCCCACCTCTCTAAGACCAATGAGGAGCACATATATTATAAATCTATCTCTGGACCAGACCTCTAATTTTTAAGTCCACTCTAATCTCCAAAATGATCTATTTGTTATCATTCCTTGGGATATCAGCAATATGTCAAAATTAAAAATTTCCAACTGAGCTGGGCATGGTGGAGCATGCTTCTAATCCCCACACTTGGGAGGCTGAGACAGGAGGATTGCGCAGGTTCGAAGCCAGCTTTAGTTGTCTTAAGAGACCCTGTTTTCAAATAAATATAAAAATTAGGTCTGGGAGTATAGCCCGGAGGTAGAAGGCCCCTGAGTTCCATCCTCAGTACCACCAAAAAAAAAAAAAAAATCCAACTGAATCTATCTGCTCTACTCCCAGCAAAAAGCAAAACAAACCAACAAAAATAAGTAGATAAACCAAATATCTGATCTTTCTAGAACCTTCTATTACAAGGAAAGATAGCACAATGAGAGACTGACGATTGCAATTTTACATTGTTTGCATGATTAGTACCTGTTAGTCAGTCAGCCAAAATATTAATGGTGCATCTCCTAATTGCTCTAGCCTTATTCAAAACAGTGGGAAAACAACCATGAACTAGACAGACATTTTCTTGCTAGGTACATCTAATAAGCCAATAATTTAAAAATTCTTTCTGTGCATCTTTACTCTTTATTACTGTGGAGTAAAAAAACATCATGTAAAGGTTGGTTTGAACTATGTACCTCTATGATTTTCTAATGTACTTTTTATGGTGCTACAAATAGTACAAACCATGAGGTCTGGTGGATATTAAAGCTGGGTACTCAGAAATGCCATGCACATTCAGTCCTAATCACTCCTAAATATTCTTATTTTATATGTACCAGGGAGCATGCTGTTTTTGATATATGAAAAATCTGTGAGGTTTTTGTTAGCCCAGGAAGTCATATAGCATGTTCTATTTATAATATGAGTAACAAATTATTGTTGTTCATCTGAACATGCTTTTTAGCTGTGGCAATGGTGTATTTTATTTTTCCTTAAGTCTAGGTCAAGCTATGTAAAGGTCATTTATGTTATTTAAATGGTACACTGTACTGCTGTTTACATGGATGATGTTTAGTGCAGGTGTTTTGAAGTGCCTTGCATAAGGAGCAATTCAATTATTCTTTTCATGAGACTACGACAAGCATGCAACTAGGTGATTAGGGGTAATTGACTTATATTTTCATGGGACTATGGAAAGCATGTAACTAAGTGATAAATATTGTAGCTTTACAATAGATTTCCTTATCAAAGTGGAAACAAAACACTTTATGTTATGACAGACACTGACTAGAGAATGGGTTTAAGGCTTTTCCAAGCATACAATCATAATTTTTTTTTTCATGAAACCTGACGGATGAGTAGTAAATGTTGATATATCTTGTACATGACAGTATGAGAAATTTTCGTTAAATAATATTAAAAGATTAAAAAAGAGAGGTGAAATTCCTTCTTCTAGGGCCATACAATCTAGTGAAAGGATACAAATAAAGATAAAGTGATAGAGTATGACTGAGAAGACCGCCCTAGCTAGAGATGCTTACTATGCTTACCAAATACTTTGAGACTCAAATGATGAAATAGAGGCAGCCACATGATATTGTTGAGGAAGAATATTCCAAATAGAATAGTTGTGAAGTTACTGAGATATGTTCTAGAAGCCAAATGTAAGCCAAAGTGGCTGGAGATGTACAATAGGATGATGGGGAGAGATGGAGTCAAAGAGCTCTATAACATGAGGCACTCACTTCAGATTTTATTAGGAAGAAAGGAGTAAAACAACAAAGAAAAAAAAGCTGAGTTGCTGGTTGAAAGAAAAGTCACCCTTCTAAGGAAAGCTAAACAAATATTGGAAAGAAGAACTGGCTGAGAGTGTGCTCAATCTTGATTCGACTTTTGTACTCTCTTGTTCTCAGGGAAAGATGGGAGGCAAGATATGTTATGCCTGTATCTGATGTGCCTAAAGTTACCTCATGTGAAAAAGCTGATGAATTCGGAATATTGTGAGAGGACTGGAAATTTTGGCTAACATGGTCCTTGTATATAAAAGATCGAGAATAGAAATTCTATTGACATCTAATTGTTGGCATGTGCAGGCTGATAAGTGTTACCAAATGCCTTCATAAATAAGTATAGAGTGGTGTGGAAAGAAATGTGTCTCGGTTGGCTAAATGGTGAAAAAAAAATGTTTCTCTTTTGGCTACATGGTGAAAGCAGCAACCTATTATGAGAATTATTCTCAGAGGCTGAATGCTAATTGATTTTATGTGCATGTCAAGAAGTCAATCAATGGCAGGCTTGTAGCAAAATAGCAGAACAAAGAAAAATATACTAAGCAGATTCTAGTCAAATATGGAAAGGCTCTGATCTTATCACTGGAAATGTCTAGTTCAATGACCACACAGCTGTTCCTTTCACCACTTTGGCATCTATGGACTTCAGTGAGGTCTCTTTAACTTATCTCTGGACAGTTGTAGGTGCATAGATTTATTTTCATACAAAAGAAAAATATACTCAATAACTTTTTAACCTTTATATTTTTTAATGAAGTAAAATTAATGTAATAAAAATTAGTTATCCTAAAATGTGCAATGAGTGGCATTCAGTATGTTTACAATGTTGTAAACTGTTACCTCTCTCTAGTTCTCAAAAGTAACTCAAATGTCCATGAATGAATGAATGAATTAGTGAGTGAATAAATAAAAAAGTATGGCCATGTGTAGGGGACATACTTTTATATGCACACTCCTATAACTCCAGTACTTGGGAGGCTGAGACAGGAGGGTTACAAGTTCAAGGCCAGCCTCAGTGACTTAGCAAGACCCTGTCTCTACATAAGACCTGTTTCTATATAAATGTATGTAGAGACCCTGTCTCTACATAAATTCATAAATATACATATAAATATATATAAATATATATTTGTGCAGGCTTAAGAGTGTAGCTCAGTGTTACAACCCCTCTGAGTTCAATCTCTAGTGATATATCCATTAAACTTATGATATATCCATTAAATTGAATATTATTTAACCATCAAAAAGATTGAGAATTAGTACATGATGTCACATGGATGAAGCTTGAAAACATGCTGAGGGAAGAGACACGGTGATCACATATTGCATGATTACATTTGTATAAAATGTTGAACAATACTTACTCATATATGCACATGTAAATATGAATATGTAGATGGACAAGTTGGAGCCCTCAAGGATGCACTGGAACTCATATGGGTTTCTATTCACCTCTAAGTCTCTAACCTGGATGACTTTTTCCCCATTGGATTATTTGTGTGAGTGCTTTTATCGTCACATTATAGTCTTGCATTATAATGTAAATCATGTTGACAATGACATACATGCAAATACTCTTAGTGCCCCCATCCCATTTCCCTCCTTGCCAATATGGAGTATCCAAGTTCACACTGGTATATATCCACATGTATCCGCATAGTCTATAGTAGTATTTCTATTAATGAACCTAAGTCTTCCTCCACCCATATCCTTATATCTCCTCCTGGCTCCCTTGAGGTTTCTCCTTGTCATCCGGAGTCTCTCTTGTATCCCAATTACTCCCTATCCTCCACATATTAAAGAAAACATAGGACCCTTTTCTGTGATTGGCTAATCTCACTTAACATAAGGTTCAATGGGAAATACACACGATGGAATTCTACTCAGTAATAAAGAGAAATAAAATTGGATCATTTGCAAGAAAATGGAAGGACCTGGATAATTTTTTTCTATAGGAGAAGCTTGTATACTTTTCACAGAGCGAACCATATACCTCGCCAGATGTCAGAGGACCTGGAGCAGGAGATGCAGCAGCAGCTAGAGGATTCAGGGTCCCGGCTAGGAGGACAGAGGGTTGGCACCATGTGGCATGGGCTGCAACAGCCCCGGAGCCTGTGCCGACCTTCTCAGCACCAAGATATCTGAGGTTCCAGGTGATAAGATGAAGGAAAGTTGCATCTGGGAAAGGCAATTCCAGCTCAGCTAGATAGACGCAGTACAAACCTTTCTCAACCACCAGGGACACTTACAGAAGAAATGAGTAAGCAAGTGCATGAAACAATGTTTGGCAAGTTTTGCCATACTTCCCTTGCCTGATGAGTGCACAGAAAGTATTTTACAAGTATCTTATATAGATCAGAAAATAAACTGGGCATTTTACCGAGATTGTTATTTCATTACCAAGACGAAGCAGAGATGCACAGATTGTTAAGTAGACTGGGCGGCAAGTAGCTGAACTAGAAAACCAAATTTAGATCTATCCCATGACAAAGTCCATGTTCTATCCAAGACACAACACTGCCCCACAGTCCCACTTTGATCTTCTCAGATTTTGTGTAAAGGGAAGTTTTCTACTTCTCTTTCTACTTTTCTCCTTTCCCAAACACGAGGTAAGGAAAAGCAGGGGGGATGTTTTTCACTCATCCTGTTATTTTGGATGGCCTAGCTCTGAAATATGTACTTTTTTTTTTTTTTAGTGGTGCCTATTGTAGATTATATAAAGCTCAAGCATTAGAAAATGGAGATTTTTTTTCTCTCTCTTAGGAATAAATCACTCTCCTTCCTGAGTCGTATGCTATGCCCTCTGCTGTTAAATCTACTTTCATCACCTGCTACCAATATACACTGAAATCATGACAAGTCAAATTCTGAGATGTTTCTTATTCACTTATCTGTTGGTGAATCTCACAAATATCCACAAAAGCGTGTCATTTTGCAATGATAAAATGCTTGATAATATCACAAAAGTCTTAATAGATAACTAATGTAGTCAAAGAGGCAGGGTAGAGTCAAATACAATATTTGCCTAAGATGAAACATAACATGATAATAGATAACATCTTTAGCACTTATTATATTCATTATTTTGAGCTAAAAGCTTTATATAAATTATCTCATCAATATTAATAACCACCTGATGGAGGGGTTTTACACTGCTATTTTGCAAATAAAAATATGAAGCTAAAAGAAGTTAAAAAACTTACTTAAAGACATAGGTAGTGAAGTAATCAGATCTTAATCTCACTTGTTCTTTATCATTAGGAGATACTGCTTAATACTCATCATTAAATTATTCCTATTGTTTAACAAGTATGCACTAAATGACAATTAGATGTCCACATAATGACAGCGAAATTAAATCACTGTGACACAGGATAGAATGAGAAATAAAATCACAATCATGCCGGGCGTGGTGGCGCATGCTTGTAATCCCAGCATTCGGGAGGCTGAGACTGGAGAATCGCGGTTTGCGAACAGCCTCAGTTCCTTAGTGAGGCCCTCTGCAACTCGGTGAGACCCAGTTTTAAAATAAAGAATAAAAAATAGGACAGGGGCTTTAGCTCAGAGGTAGATTGCCCCTGGGTTCCATCCAGACCCACTAAAATAAAATAAAATAACAATCATAATTTTTGCATCTAACAACTGTTTTCAAAGCCAGTTTCTGGAAGTGTATTACTAACATTTGAGAGATGAAATCACAGTGTTTCAAGGCTTTTCCCAAAAAGGTTGGGTGTGCAGTATGATCCTCCCCAAAAACATTAAAATAGCTCATTTTGTTTCAGTAGACAGCAATTAAGTACATTCCGCAACTTCAAGTCTGACTGCATTTTTTAAATTCCAGGTTTTGTTTGTACAATTTATAAACACAAAACAAACTAGTAAAGGTTAGTCATTCATTTTATCTTTTCACCCAGCTATACTATAGAATGGAAGCTTTCCACTGATGGTGGCAGTGTGCTCCCAAAGACTGTCAGTACATCAGATCCCCTCTCAGACTATTTTATTTTAATATAATTTTTATTGATGCATTGTAATCTTACATCATAATGAAGTTCAGGGTAATAGAGACATACACACACACAACACTTGGTTGACTTTCCCTTCTCTTTTTCCCTGTACTCCATCGTGAGATCAGCATTGATAATTTTGTGTACGTATCTAGTGCCAACTGAAGGGTTTCCTTTATCAAGTCTTCCTCCCCCCCCACCCTCTCATAGACCACTTCCATCACTCTGATGAGGTTTTCCTCGTTTATCTGGAGTCCCTCTTGTATACCAACTTCTCTCTAGC
Source organism: Muscardinus avellanarius (assembly GCF_963383645.1). NCBI lineage: Eukaryota > Metazoa > Chordata > Mammalia > Rodentia > Gliridae > Muscardinus > Muscardinus avellanarius. The sequence goes on along the minus strand of NC_137789.1, from coordinate 32,081,740 downwards.
TTCTACATGTGAGAGAACATATGAGCCCCCATTTTTGTGACTGAATAAACTCAGTCAGCATAATATTTTCTAGTTCCATTTATTCTCCTACAAATGTCATAATTTTGTTCTCTGTGCTGAGTAGAAATCCATTGTGCATATATCCCATAATTTCACAATCCATTCATCTATTGATGGACACCTACGCTTGTTCTAAAATTTGGCTTTTGTGAATTGTTCAGGCTATTTCATATTTTGCCTTTGCTATTTGCATGATCATTTCTCTCTCCCCTTCCTATTTTTTCTTCTTTTTTTTATCTTTGATCTCATGGTTTGACAGTAGAAAGGCTATGAAACTTGACTGGTTTGGTAAATTACATTTCATAGAAAATTCAGAGCACAAGAATGCTGGAGAGTAGGCCAAGATCATTTGTGGGAAGGTGGACTATCTCCTTGTTCACTTACACTGCCCATTACATTCGTGATTGCAATAGTCAGTAGATGTCAACTTGGTCCAAGGTTTAGCTAGGAAGATTTGTTTAACCTAGAGTTTCAGCAGCGCTCTGATGATATTCACAATATCATCATCTAAGTGATTCCTGGTAGCCGGGTGTGGTGACGCACACTTGTAATCCCAGCATTCGGGAGGCTGAGACCGGAGGATCACAGTTCGCGGACAGCCTCAGGTACTTAGTGAGGCCCTCTGAAACTTAGTGAGACCCTGTTTCAAAATAAAGAATAAAAAATAGGGCAGGGGGTATAGCTTGAAGGTAGAATGCCCCTAGGTACCATTCCCAGTACCACCAAAAAAAAATTGAAAAAATATAAATGATTCCTGGTGACCTAAGATGAAAACTATGGCAGGTTAACATGGAGTTTAACTTAAACTACTTCTGTGGTTATTGAAATATATATGACAGGTAGATGGGTTCTGGCCCAAAATTCAATCCCTCCTTACTATGTGAATCAATTTGAGTGGGAATGGCTCAGAATAATCTTTTATAACAGGTTGCATTTTCTTTGGGCAGAGTCTACTATCCAGTCTTCTCTTATTTTCCAATTTTACTCAAAGTTTATTTTGTTAAATGAGGATTAAAGGGAAATTGCTTCCTTCGATCTTTCTGAAGTTGATCTACTATAGATTACCTTTTGCCCTGCAGACCTTGTCCTGAGTGCCCGAGCTCTATCTCTGGTGTGTGTGCTTGTTTCTTGTCTTTGATTAAGATCGACTGTCTCCTGCCTGTGCTGTGGCAATACTTTTTATATATTGAATTGCTGTCATGAATCATCTCATTTTCACACTTTGTAGAGTGATAGAACCATTTTTATATCATGAATAAAAAGCGAAGGCTCAGAAAAGTTTAGTCACTGATACAATCACAAAATCAGGATTCAAATCTATATTTATAGATAATCTATATTAAACTGTAATCTCAGGAAAAGATGCTTCCATTTCATATTTCAGTAAAAAAGTAGCTATGAGAATATAAGAAAATACAAAATGATTATAAAGCTTAAGTTTTTATAATAATATTGTTTGGGTTCAAACTCTGATTTCATCTCTATTATATAATCAGTTTTAAATAAGTTGCTTGAACTTTCTGAGACACAGTTTCCTCTTCTACAGATTAGATATAAGTACATGAGCTACCTCTCTGGAAAATCAAAAAGACTAAATGCAATATCACATGTATTATGCTTAAGACAGTGGCTGGTACATAGGAAGAGTTCAATTTCTATTATTATTACTATTATTAATAGTATTGCTATTGTATTAACTAACTGAAAAGCAGTCTTCTCTTAAAAAAGAAACATGAGTGCTTTTTTTTTTTTTTTGGTGGTATTGGGGGTGGAACCCAGAGGCTTTCTACCTCTGGGCTATACTCCCAGACCTTTTTTATATTTTATTTGGAAACAGGGTCTCAGTTGCTGAGAGCCTCACTAAGTAGCTGAGGCTGGCTTCAAACCCGTGCAATCCTCCTGTTTCAACCTCCCAAGCGTGGGAATTACAAGCATGCACCACCATGCCCAGCTGAGTGCTTGTTCTAAAACATCTGTGAAAGTCCTTCATGTGTGCTGGAGTTTAGAGGTATGAATGTTGGACTGTTTTATGCCTATTCTCATGTGGGGTCGTATCTATGCTGGGAAGAAAAGGACTAAAAAAAATACTAGTGCTTTCCAAACTATTGCAATAGTACCACTCCCCCTCCCCCAACGTAGTTACTATATTCTTAAATATAAAGTGGAATATTCACCAATTACTACACAATGCATGAAGTAGACTCATTCTATAAAACCCTATTCCTGGAAAACCATTTTGGCTTGGCTTTGGTGTCTCTAAATGTGAGGATTAAAGTCTAAAATCGACTCCTTGGAAAGGCTGACCAGACAGCAGTTAACAAATCACCCACAAACAGGAAAAATTCCCGGACAAACTGGGCAGGATCAGGACTCTCACTTCTCATAAATCTCTGACCAGCATAGCCTTTCATTCTCGGAACCACCACCATTCCAATTTTCCCCCTCCATCCATCTTTACCTTCACTTCTCTATCTTTCCCTTCCTCCTCTCCTTTTCCTTCCTTTTTATCTCTCACTCTCTTGCCATTTATTTCTTTCCTATTAAAGAGTTAAACAGGCATGAACACCTAAATTATAAAACTGACACTTAGGTATGTACAACGACTTTGATCGTGTATGTGCTGATGTTCTGTGTGTATCTACATAAACTTGAAAAGCTAGGACCTCAAGGGCAGAAATTGTGTGTCACACTCTGTGCTAAGGCCGCACTGTTATTGAGGAGGTCCTATTCTCAAAACAAACAAGTAAAAAAAACCAGACACTCATGAGTGTTAAATCTCATGCAATTCTTTGATATACTTGGAGAAAAATATATTGAAATAACTATACAGGTAATGGAACATTGGGCCTTCTCATTCGGTAGAGGTAATCTCTGCAAATGGGGAAGGGAGCCTGGTTGTCTTAGGCAGTGCTCTCCTGCCTGTCTGCTTTGCTGTATGGTGTCTAGTAAACACACAGTGGGCTTGACTATGTAGACTATTGAGACTGATCTCAAATTGTCCTTTCTGGAATTGATTGTTTTCTGGTGTCAGTCCACACTGCTCACCTTGATGAGGTGAGTCAGCCTTTCCCAGCTCTCTGTATAGCTCATTAACTGAGCTGTCCATCTGCCAGTGGTTTCCAAACACATGTCTGTTACAAAACTTCACTGGTATGAGGTAAAATGAGAAAAATAAGGATAATGCAGGAACATTTTCTTAGGGCTAAATTTATTTAATTGAGAGGAAGGCCACTTACTCTGAGATAATGTAATTCCTATATTTTTGTGACAAAGAGGCCTTTCATGAAAGGATATGCAAAAAGGCTAAGTCAGGTAACCAGAGTCTCAAGCACTGAGAATTGAGAAACATACAAACAGTTCTAGGCCACAAGTGCCATGTGCATGTGTACATATATGTGTGTGTTTATGTCTAAGCACCCACTTCAAGGGACCATGTGACTGTAAGTCCCTAAAGGAGGCTTCTAATGAGGGGCTTGGTGGAAAGTGATAGCAATAGTCAGCTGGGTTCTAAAGTGCAGGGGCTCCTCAAACAGAAGGAACAGCTCTTCCATACTTACAGACAAACCTTCAGCCTTCACACTGTCTTTTGGGGATATATATGTTTTTTCTTCTTTTCTGCTCTTGGTGTCCATTTTCATTTCATTCGAATGAATTAGTTCTCTTGGGATGGGCTTCCTGAGCATCCAGCAACTTGAAAGATCATGTGAAAGAAAATAAACCATGCCGTGACAATATTTCTAATAATAATACTACTTTAAATGAATACCATGGCTTAAGTTTTCTGGAAAACACAGTGCCATTTTAGGATAGCAGAAAAAGAAGTGCTTTGACATAGTAAGTGCCCTTAATCATCTCAACAGAAGTGAAATGAGTTAGTGATGTAATCAGAATTTTGAGACACGGTGTTAAATGCCATTTTTGGATGTCCAAAATACAAATAAATGCTCATGTGTGGGATGATGAATGATTGGTCTGGACCGAAGGAGTGGTAGAATAAGATTCAAAATCAAACTTCACTTCTGAGCTAATGGGAATCCACCACTCCTAGAGATTTCTTTATGAGAATATTAGGAACAAGGCTTATTGTTCTAGTTTTAGAGACAGATAAGGCAAACGTACTGGAGAATTTAATAATTTCTCTAAAAAATAGCAATTCAATTGCAACAATATATAGAAAGAATTGTACACCTCAAACAAATGAAATTATTTCAGGTACATTACATCAAAAAACCAAGGAGGAAAAAATCACAGGATAATAAATGTAGAAAATATGACAAAATCCAACAACCATTCATGATTGGAACTTTCTAAAAATTAGAAATAGAGAAGAACCTCCTATACTTGATACAGAATATCTATAAATTTGGGTACAGAGGTGCATGCATGTTACTAAATAAATAAAATTTAAAATCTATGAAAAATCTATGGCTAACGACACGGTCAATGGTGAGAAACTAGACGATTTACTGTTAATATCAGAAACAGGGAACTATTCATTCACCACTCCTTTCTACCTCATACTTGAAGTCCTAGATAAAGCAATAAAGCATAAAAAGAGAATACAAGGTATACAGATTGGGAATGAAGAAAACAGTGTCTTTTTTTTTAAGAGATAACATGACTGTCTAGAAATCAGTAACAACTTGTAACAAATAAATAAAAATCCCCTTTTGGAATTAATAAGCAATTATAGAAAGTATGCAGGATATAATATTTATAAAGTAAAACATTTCCCTATATACCAGTAGTAAGTAACTGAAATTTAAAATAAAAAAAAAACAAGAAGGGACTAAATATTGGGAGACTGAGACAGGAGGATCATGGATTCAAGGTAAGACTCAGCAACTTAACAAACTTAGCAACCTAGCTGAGAATAACCAACATAATATTGGTTATTCATGGCAACTAGCCTCAGCAACTTAGCAAACTCAGCCAAAAATAACAAACATAATATTAAAGGAGAAACATAAAGTTGGACAATTGACACTGCTCAATGTCAAGCTTTATTGTAATGATACAGTAATCAAGATAGTGTTATTGGTAAAAGAACAAACAAGTGCATCAATGAAACAGAATAAAGGATTTCAAAATAGACCAGCATAAGTATAGTAAATTTATATTTGATGGAGTGAAGCAAGATAATAGAGGAAATTAGTATTTTCTACAAATGGTGCTGCAACAACTAGATAGCAACATGTAAAAGATAAATAAATAAAAAATAAATCTAGACCCAGCCCTTATTCCCTTTATAAAAATTAACTAAAACTTTATCTTAGGTATAAATGTAAAACAGAAAACTGTAAAACCTCTAAAAAAATAATATAGGAGGAACACTAGGTGAACTTGGATTTGGGGGGATGAGTTGGTACATGCAATACCAAAGACATGCTCCATGAAAGTACTGATGGGCAAGTTTAACTTTACTGTAAGTCTTAAACTGCTCTAAAAAGAAATTTCTTAATAAAAACTATAATAAACAATGTTGGGATAAACAGGTTGGGATGATGCTAAAAATACAGTAGACCTCTAGGAAGAACACTGGACAGGGATCATCTGAAATTGTTTAGTAATGTACCCTGGAAAAGCAACAGTCTTTCAAGGCCACACTTTGTCATATACAGGTTGAACCAAGTATAATACGAAATCTCTAAAGCATTCTTGCTTCTCCCGTTGACTCAGATTCTAATAAAAGCAATCAAGGTTGCCCTTGAGAAAGCTCACAACAGGTTGTGGGATTATAGGGCAGCTGAATAGATAGATATCCTTGCTTCAAATTATGACTTTGATTTCCTGAAATGTCCAGTATTAAGGACTCACTTCTTTTGCCATAAAGTTAATCTCCTGGCACAGATTAAAAGTCAGACCAATCCCAGCCCTCATTCTATTCCCTGTTACAGTTATTTTAGAAAATATTATATATTGAGGCATAGAGTTAGTTAGTGTATAATTTGTTTAGGGCAGAGGGGTCAGCAGAATCTGACATATATCAGGTGTTCGGTATATTTGTTAAGTAATTGGATGGATGAATCAATAATTGTGGAGAAGAAGGAAGAAAGGCTAAGGAGAGCTGCAGATGTATCCAACTATGTTAGGGTCAGAAAAAGAGGGATGAGTCCTAGAGCAAGGTTCAAAGAAAGAAGCTTCAAAGATAAATTCGCCTATTTTACATGTATGCCAGGGCAAGCCCTGGGAACTCATTATACCTGAATTATATGTCAATCATTAATATATTGAGTGTCTACTATGTGCCTTAAACTGTACCCAAGGAATTCAGTGCAGTTAAAAAAAATAAAAAAGAAACCTACACCAGGGATTTAATGCTAAGTGCACAATAGGGACTGAATCCCTTCTTCAGGGAGCTTTTGCCTGGTTCCTCATTAAATGCTTACACAGCAGAGCGACGCCAGGGTTTCCACATGTTTTCTTACTCTAGACAGCACATCAAATTCAAGAAAGTGTGCAAATTTCCTTTCGTCCAACTTTCGGATCTTCACTGCTCTTTAGGGCTAGTGCAAGTTCTGTCTTGGTTTCCCTACTGTGAATAAATGCTGCCCCCTTCTGGAACATTGACTGAAGTGTAAGATACGGACTCAGTTGCAGTCAGAGTTGTCACCGTGTTAGGAAAGTTAGGGTGTCAAAGGACTTTAGTTAAATTTCATTGTTTTATCAATGAAGACTTTGATGTTTGGTAATGTCAGTTTGCCTGTCTGTATCTTAGAAGAGAGTTAGTTACAACAGGGAATTGAAAGATATTGCGGGTCTTCCTGGCACACAAATACACGCAGAGATCCATTATAGATGATATGGATGCATCCTTTCAAATGTACTAGTCTGGAGACACAGTTATAGATGTTTTTATGGCTCCTGTGTATGTGTTAACCTAGATAGTTACCTCATCTTTCATCATATTCAACCTATGATTTCAACTCTTCCTCATTTTCTGTTCTGTAGCACAGTGATGGGCAAGTTCACCTTGGGGACCTAGAGCAAGTTAACATCTATCTCATGCAATGTTTCTACTTGTATACCTGTGTGTCTTATATATTTTTCATCTATCTGACTCTATGATATAATCTATAGATTTCTGTGTAATATAGTTTTAATTGACATTGTTTACAAATTTAGGTGTGGAGGAACAGATCAAACATTACCGTCTCTTCCACTCAAACAATCATTTGGCAAATGTTTACTGACCACTTACTATGTGTTTGATGTTGTGAATACTAAAATTGAGGAGACAAGATCTCTGCTTCCTACTCTTGAGGATTATACAAGTTATTATTAATTGAAAAAAAGAAAACAAATGGCCAGAGGCAGGGGAATGTTCAGAGCTTGGAAGGAGACTTCTAACTCAGCCTGAAGGGGCGAGGGAGGCTGTCCAGAGGAGGTGATGCCTTTCTGTCAAGGCTTCTGAAGATTACTTATAAAACAAAGGGAAACACAAATGTCAAACTATAAGCAAAGTTTCATAGCATTCCTATTCAACTGTTAACTCTTGGAGAGGCCTCCGAGGTTTGAAAATCTGAAAATAAAACTATCTACTCAGTGATCACTGAAATCCAAGGATATAAACACCAGAAGTAACATATAAACCCAACATTTACATGTCAAATAAATCATCTAGGACCATTATTTTCTTGTGGTATTGGGAATGGAACCCAGGAGCATTCTACCGCTAAGCTATACCCCTGGCCCCATTTTTTTATTCTTTATTTTAAAACAGGGTCTCACTGAGTTGCAAAGGGCCTCAGCTGAGCTTGTCTGCGTACTGTGATCCTCCTGTTTCAGCCTCTCAAATGTTAGGATTACAAGCGGGTACCACCATGCCCTGCTGGTACCATCACTTTTAATAAAATTGCAATAGTATCTAATTTTTTCCACCTACTTTTGTAGTTGACATTCACATACTTATATAGCTTAAGTCAGTCCCATTGTTTATAGAGCCATTTGCTTTACTGAAGATCTGTGTTAACTTGTGAATACCAAACTCCACAGGTTGTCTATTAAAGAAAAGGCCAAAATAAAACTGGTAAAAGACCAAATAGGAAAATGGAAATAAAACTTGGTGCTTGCTAAGTGTTCTGAAATCAAAGACTGTTTTTATTTGTTCACAATTCCTTGACATCTGTTTCAGCTTATCAAAATTGAATGCAAACTTAATTAAGAGAAAAAATTGGTTAGGAGAGAAAGAGAAGTGACTGATTCCTAGAAGAATCTTGGGGAAGCAATTTAATCTCTAAACTTAGATATAGAATTACCTCTAGCCCATAAGGTTCTTATGAACAAGTTATATATAAAAAGGCATATCTTTTGGGTGGGTGCGCCCCAAATACACCAGGCTTAGTTAGCAGAATGGGAGATGGACCTTATCCTTCTCTTTGTCTTTAGTCTGGTCTCTTTTACCTGCCCAACTATATGCAGACATCCTGGACAGACACCTTATAAGTAAAATGGAGCTCATTTCTAGTTTTTATATCTCTCCAGGTATATAAACTCTCCAGGAGGCTGCAAAGGTCTCATGGGGAAGCCGGGCGTGGTGGTGCACACTTGTAATCCCTGCGCTTGGGAGGCTGAGACAGGAGGATTGCACAGGTTCAAAGCCAGCCTGAGCTGGCTTAAGAGACCCTGTTTCCAAATAAAATATAAAATAGGTCTGGGAGTGTAGCCCGGAGGTAGAAGGACCCTGGGTTCCACCCCCAGTATGACACACACACAAAAAAGGTCTCATGGGGAAAAGGCATGTACATATGCATATGTGTGCATGATCTGTATTATGCAGAACCTAATGTTCCATATTTGGAAGTGGGGGCTCAGAAAACGTATGGCATATCAACACAGATATCCTCATAAGGATTGCTTGTAAGAGAAGAACTTTTTGTTAGACACCTGCTAAAAATGTCGTTCAGAATGGCCTGAAGGTGTTCATGTTTTATAGAGGACAGCAACAATAATTTCCTGGAGGACTTCTCTTACTTGTACCCCATTTTCAAATAGCAAAGTCACAGCCTCTGCAGAGGGTTCTGAGTCCTGTTGCCCAAACTCACAGGTGGCTGTGGACAGTGGATGGCAGCAGGTGTGGAAAGCCATCACTGACCTGCCAAGCACACCTAAGACACAGGCTGAGCTACGGCTCTTCTCTCCCTTTTCCATTCCTTTACATCCAAAATACATGCTCTCGCTTTAAAAATAATTGTCTCAACCTATATTAATTTCAAAATACGTCTAATAACCAGGTCTTAGGTTTTATGGTTTGACTTGATTTAAGAAATGCAGATTACAGAAGTAAAATGATTACATTTTCATTTTCATCCCTTAGAAAAAAGCCAGAAGATATGCTACGGGTTTTTTTTTTTTTTTTTACACCCACTCCTACACACACTCAGATATATCAGGTGTACTCAAACATTGAGCTCTTTGAAGTTATGGAGTACCTACCTGAAATTCTCTCCTCTTCACATGAATAACCCCTCCCCTCCTTTCAGTCTTTGTAGTTTGGCTTAATGATGTTGCTCTACAATAAATATTTATTGCAGGAAATTGAACATTGAAGGTGATGGCAGCCATTGCCTGTTAAGATTATTATGGACACAATATTTTTGTTTTCTTTTTGTTTGTTTGGTTTTTGTGGTACTGGGGATGGACCCCAGGGGCATTCTACCTCTGAGCTACATACCCAACTCTACTTTTTATTTTTTATTCTGAAACAGGGTCACTGATTTGCAAAGGGCCTCACTAAGTAGCTGAGGCCTGTCGGCGAACCGCAATCCTCCCATCTCAGCCTCTCAAATGGGCCCAATATTTCTTTTAAAACTACTTAAAAAATCTCCATACAAATATAACTTCTGTTTAAGCGTGATGTTTAAGCCGGGTATGGTGGCACATGCTTGAAATCCCAGTACTTGGGAGCTGAGACAGGAGGACTGAAGTTCATGGCCAGCCTCAGCAACTTGTGAGGCCTTCCACAACTTAGTGAGACCCTGTTTTAAAATAAAGAATAAAAATAGGGCTGGGCATGTAGCTCAGAGGTAGAATACCCCAGGGTTCAATCTCCAGCACCACACAAACACAGACACACACACACACACACACACACACACACACACACACACACACACAACGGGATAATGTATGGATAGAGGATGACCAGGATCTGGGGTTTGAGCCACTATTCCTCTGGTAGCCTGAAGTACTGCTTTCTAATTATCTCACACCAATTAGCTTCTATTTCCAACCTTTCCTAAAGAAATCTTAACCATTCCTCAGACTGGAAAAATTATGGTAGAATCAGATTTTTAAAAAGCAAACACATGTGCTGAAGTGTCACACTGTGACCCATAAGCATGCATAATGTCTATGTATTGATTATAAGTAAAACCCTGTTGAACAAACAAAGCAACCACACAATTTTAGCACTGTGTTTAAAGTTTACATAGATAATCTCTCATGTCTTTAGTAGACCACAATTTGGTTTTAAAGCCTGTAGCTACAATTTGTGGTGTCTACATTTTAAAAATACTTTTACTGGTGTATTGTAATTATATAGGGTAGAGAAATTCAAAGCGATACAAATAAACCTGCACGTATTACTTGGGGTATTTCCTGCTGCATACAACCCTGTTCCCCTCTGCTCAACCTGTAATTGTTAGTGAGGCTGGTAATAATAGCTTCATATATGGACATATCATTATTTGAACTGTTTCCTTCGATACATTCTTTAATTCTCCTTTTCCCCTTTACCCTTCCTCCGCCAACCCCTTCCACAGTTCTACTGATCTATCTCCTCATTTATTTGAAGTCCTTTTGTTTCTTATTTTCTCTCTCGCTTCCACATATGGGATTAAAAAAATGGCACTCGACTTTTTTTTTGCAAATGAACTTTATTTTATTAGCAAATAAACTAAACAAAAAACCTTTATTACTCATATCGTTTCCTCTATTTTTTTTTTGCATTGAGGTTTCTTTTTTTACTTTTATGTGGATTATATTGAAAATGGCATACATTCAGACAGCACTTGGTGCCCTCAACCCCACCCCCTGCATCCCCCTCTCCTCTCCCAACAAAGAGTGTCCAGATTGACCATGCGACATTCATACTTATACACATATTCATTGTAGCTCCTCCATTAATCAACCTCAGCCTTCTTCCTCTCCTACCCTTCCTTTCTAGCTTTGCTGAGGTTTCTCCTTCATTGTCTGGAGTCCCTCTGGTATCCCCAATACTCCCTAGTTTGGGCATATTAGAGAAAACACATGTCCCTTCTCTTTCTACGCTTGGATGATCTTACTTAACATAATGTTCTCCAGGTCTTTCCATTTTTTGCTAATGAAATGTTTTTGTTCTTCTTTATTGCTGAGTAGAATTCCATTGTGTGTATTTCCCATAATTTTGCAACCCATTCATTTGTTGCTGGAGACCTAGGTCGATTCCATATTTGGGCTATTATGAATTGTGCTGCTATGAATATGGGTATGCATATGTTACTGTATTTTTCTGATTTTAATCCCTTTGGAAAGATACCCAGAAGTGGTATAGCCTGGACATATGGTGGATCCATTTTCTAAGGAATCTCCATACTAATCTCAATAGTGGCTGAACTAGTTTGTACTCCCACCAACAGTGTAAAAGAATTCCTCTTTCCCCACATGCTCAGCAGCATTTGTTGTTATTTAGTTTCTGTATGCTTGCCACTCTGATTGGATTTAGATGAAATCTCAGCATAGGTTTGATTTGCATCACACTAATGGCTAATTATTTTGAGCATCTTTTCATGCATCTATTGGCCATTTGTATCTCTTCTTTGGTGAAGTGTCTATTCAATTCAGTTACCCATTTCTTGATTGCATTATTTGTTTTGCTAGTGTAGAGTCATTTGATCTCTTTGTATATTCTGGATATTAGCCCTCTATCTGAGTGGTGACTGGTAAAGATCTTCTCCCATTCTGTAAGCTTTCCGTTTAGGTTCTTGATGGTTTCCTTTGATGAGAAAAAACTTTTTAGTTTATTGCCATCCCACTTGTTAGTTCTTGCTTTAATTTCTGGTGTTTTGGGGGTCTTGTTGAGGAAGTTACTGCCTGTGCCTATATGTTGTAGTGTTGAGTCTATCTTCTCCTCTAATACCTTCACAGTCTCTGGTCTAATTTCTTTTTTTTTTTCTATTTTTTTTATACTTGAGGCGAAACTATCATATATTTATATATTTATTTTTCAGAAAAAAAATCTATCCTAATATGGAATATGGACTCTAGATACCCAAAACGATCTTGAAAAAGAACAAAGCTAGAAGATATATATTTTCTGATTTCAAACCATATAAAGCTACAATAATTGAAACAGTGTAGTACTATTCTAAAGGCAGATATATAAACCATTGGAGTTAAATACAAGCCTAGAGCTAAATTCTTCCCTATATTGTCAAGTTATTTTTGACAGGGTTTCCACTAACATTTGGTGGTGGAAATAATAATCTTTTAACTAAATATTGTTGAAAAATAATAATTACATGGAAAAGAATAAAATTGGACCCTTACCAAATCCCATATACAAATATTAACTCAAAATAGATAAAAGACCTAAATATAAATCTTAAGACTATAAACTTTTAGGAGAAAATCTGGGTCATAAAACCTCACAACACCAAAATTGGCAGTGATTTCTTGGATATGATTTCAATGGCACAGGCAACAGAAGAGTATACAAACTCCCTAAAAAATAAAAAAATATATTGTATATCCAAAGACAATGTAAACAGAGTTAAAAGTTACTAATAGAATTGGATAAAATATTTCCAAATGCTATATCAGAAGGTATATTAATATTCCAACTAGAAATCCTAAAAATTAACAACAATAAAGGCAAACAATACAATTTAGAGATAGGTAAAAGACTAACATAAGTAATGAATCTAATGAATCTCCACAGATAACCAATCTTAGTTGTCTGTTGGATGGAAAATCTTGTTTCTCTGGTTCTGATGTGTGTTACCTATTTCTTCTTTGTAGTTAATCTCTTTGAGTATTTTCTCTAGTGCTGGTTTTGAAGACATAAATTCCTTCAGTTTCTGTTTGTCATGGAAGCTTCTCATTTCTCCATCTAATTTAATAGAAAGTTTTGCTGGGTAGGAAATTTTTGGCTGGAAGTTGTTTTCTTTCAGAGTTTGGAATATATTACTCCAAGCCCGTCTGGCTCTCATGACTTGGTTTGGGAAGTCTGGAGTGATTCTAATTGGTTTGCCTCTGAATGTCACTTGGCCCTTTGTTGTTTTTTTTTTTTGGGCCTGGGGATGGAACCCAGGGGCATTTGACCTCCGAGCTATACCCCCTGCCCTATTTTTTATTCTTTATTTTGAAACCGGGTCTCACTGAGTTGCAGAGGGCCTCACTAAGTAGCTGAGGCTGTCCGTGAACCGCGATCTTCCAGGTCTCAGCCTCCCGAATGCTAGGATTACAACTGTGCGCCACCACGCCCGGCTTGGCCCTTTGTTTTTGTTGCCTTTAAGATTCTCTGCTTGGCTTCCACATTGGTCATTTTGACAATTATGTGGCGTGGGGATCCTCTTCTCTGATCCTGTCTAAAGGGAGTTCTATAAGTTTTCTGGACCTGTGTATCGACCTCTTGCTCTATGTTTGGAAAATTTTTCTGCTATTACTTCCTTGAAGAGATTGTTGATCCCTTTGGTTTCACTTTCTTTTCCCTCCTCTATTCCAATTATTCTTAGGTTAGCTCTCTTAAAATGGGCCCATATTTCTTCAATATCAGATTCTTGCTGTCGGATATTTTTTTCTAGATTAGAAGCTATGCGTTCATTTTTGGAATGATCATCTTCTAGGAGCGAGATTCTGTTCTCCATGTGGTCTAATCGGTTGTTTGTGCTTTGAATTGAGGCCTTTACTTCATTAATTGCATCCTTTATCTCTTTTTGGCTCTCTCTGAGTTCTTTTTGAAGCACCTCTATTATTTCTACAGTTATTTTCCTGATTTGATCTTCTAGAAATCTCTGATTTTCTCTTTTATCGGGTTCTGATGTTGTGGGGTTGTGGGCATTCATTGCTCCAGTATTATTCCTCTTTCCCATGATTTCGGAAGTTTGTGCCTTCTCTGGGTTCTTCCCTTGGGTCACTATGACTTCGCTTAAGGTGTTCTGGATCTCGAGTCAGTAGTATCTCAGACCCCACTACTCCTTTACTGGGTTGTATCACAGAGTCTCTGACCCAGAGAGTTGATAGAGGCTGCTTTAGACTGTGGGGGGGTGCCAGGTTGCATGTTCTCCTATGGTGTGATATCTCTGCCACCGCCACTCCCCCACTGGGTCAAGTCCCAGGGAGTACAGTACTGGGATTTCTCCTCTGTGGCCCACAATTTGACTCACTGTTCTTGAGTACGCAGATGTAGCTGTACTGGTCTCAGTGAATTCGCTGCTGCTGCTGCCGGTGGTAATATGGCGCCGCTGCTACGCTCTCGGCCGTGAAGCTGGTGTATTACTTCTTGGTTTTGAGTTCCACTCTGAATCCCTGCAGCGTGTGCTGAGCTCAGCCACTGGGAGCTTTAGATGCTCTCTGAGCTGAGAAATCCCGCCTGGCTGTTCCGCAGCAGCTCACCTTGGCTTGCTGTAGCCATCTGGTGAACTCGCTGCTGCCGCCGGCAGTATGGCGCTGCTGCCGCGTCCTCGGGCGTGAGGCCGGTGTATCTCCTCTGTGGCTCTGAGCTCTGTTCTCAGTCTGCTTTCTCTCTGGAGCCTGGTGATTTTTTTGTTTCTCTGGTGATGATGTTTCTGGCTATGAAAGGCGCTGATTTTGTGGTAATGGAGATTGGTTGTTAGCGGGGCTCTTAAGCCCTTCTTTTCTTGGTCGCCATCTTCCCAGAAGTCTCTGGTCTAATTTCTAAGTCTTTGGTCCATCTCAAGTTTATTCCTGTGCATGGTGAGAGGTAAGGATTTAGTTTCATCTTTCTACAAATGAATAGCCAGTTCTCCCAGCACCATTTGTTCCCTTTGTCAAAGATCCATTGACTATAGGTATGTGTATTTGTTTCTATATCTTCTATTTAGTTCCACTGGTCAGTATGCCTGTTGTGCCAATACCATGCTGTTTTTTACTACTATTGCTCTGTAGTTTAATTTGAAGTCAGAGATTGTGATGCCTCCTACATGGCTCTTAGTGCTGAGAATTGCTTTGGATATTTTGGGTCTTTTATTTCTCCATATAAAATTCATGACTGATTTTTCTAGGTCTACAAAGAATGTCATTGGTATTTTGATAGGAATTGCATTAAATTGTATATAACTTTTGGCAGAATGGCCATTTTGATGATATTTATTCTTCCTATCCATGAGTAAGGGAAATCTTTCCTTCTTCCTTGGTCATATTCAATTTTTTTCTTTAATGTTTTACAATTTTCATTGTAGAGGTCTTTTACATATTTGGATAAGATTATTCCTAGGTATTTTATTGTTTTTGAGGTTATTGTGAATGGAATTGTTTTATTTCTTTTTTTCATTGTGGATTCATTGTTGGCGCATAGAAATGCAACTGATTTCTTTAGATTGATTTTGTAGCCTGCAACTTTGCTGAATTTGGTTAATCAGCTCCAGTAGTCTTTTGGTTGAGTTATTTGTGTTTTCTAGATAAAGGATAATGTCATCTGCAAACAAGGATAGTTTTAATTCCTCTCTTCCTATTTGAATTCCTTTGATATCCTTCTCTTGTTTTATGGCTGTGGCAAGAGTATTGCAAAGAAGTGGTGAGAGTGGGCATGCTTGTCTTGTTTCTGATTTTAGAGGAAATTCTTGCAGTTTTTCCCCATTTAATATGATGTTGGCTTGGACTTATTGTATATTGCCTTAATGATGTTGAGATACATTTCTTCTTTTCCAATTTTCTGCAGTGTTTTTAACATGAATGGGTGTTGCATTTTGTCAAATGATTTTTCAGCATCTATTAATATGATCATGCATCACGATCATGCCAGGGGTTTGTCAATCTTATTAATCTTTTCAAAGTTTCCAATAATCCTTTGAATTTCCTCACTGTCTGTGGTGATGTCTCCTTTTTCATTTTTTATTTTAATTATTTGAGTTCTTTCTTTTAGTTAGGTTGGCCACGTGTTTATCAATCTTATTAATATTTTCAAGGAACCAGCTTTTTGTTTTGTTGATTCTTTGAATTTTTTTTATTCTCTATTTCATTTATTTCTGCTCTGATAATAATTTGAATTTCTCTACTGTCTGTAGTGATGTCTCCTTTTTCATTTCTAATTTTAATGATTTGAGTTAATTTTTTTCTTTCTTCTTTTGGTTAGGTTGGCCAGGGGTTTGTCAATCTTATTAATCTTTTCAAAGAACCAGCTTTTTGTTTTGTTGATGCTTTTATTGTTTTTTATTCTCTATTTCATTTATTTCTCTTCTGATTTTAATTATTTCCTGCCTTCTGCTGGGTTTGGGATTAGACTGTTGTTGTTTTTATAGGTCCTTGAGATGTGTTTACTTGGCAACTCTCTGTTCTTTTTATGTGGGCACTCAGTGCTACAAACTTTTCTCTTAACACCACCTTCAAAGTGTCCACTTGGTTTTGGTACATTGTGTCATTCTTTCACTTTCATTTAATTCCAGGAATTTCTTTGTTTCTTCCCTTATTTCTGATCTTACCCATTCATCATTCAATAGCAGATCATTCAGTCTCCATGTATTTAAAATAGTTTCTTTTGGTCTTCCTGTTGATTTCTACTTACATTCCCTTGTGGTCTGAAAAGATGCAGGGAATTATAATACATCTTTTGAATTTGCTGGTGCTTGCTTTGTGGCCCAGGATGTGATCTATTATGGAGAAGGTTCCATGAGCTGCTGAGAAAAATGTGTATTCTGCTGTTTTTGGTTGAAATATTATGTATATGTCTTAGGTCCATTTGCTTTATAGTTTTCTTTAGTTCTGAAGAGTCTTTACTCATCTTTTGCCTTGAAGATAGATCTAGTAGCATAAATGGTGTGTTCAAGTCTCCCAATATTATTGTATTGAAATCCAATGTTCTAAAGGGTTTGTTTTACAGATGTAGGTGCACCCATATTTGGGGGACATAAACATTTACTATAATTATATCTTCTTGCTGAGTTGTTCCTTTTTACAAAATGAAGTGCCCTGCCTTTTCTCTTCTGATGTGTTTTAGCCTAAAGTCTGTTCTATTTGATATCAGCATTGCTCACTCTGCTCGTTTTTGGTCTCCATTAGCATGATATATTTTTTTCATCCTTTCGCTTTCAGCCTATAAATGTCTTTGGCTGTAAGGTAAGTTTCTTGCAAGCAGCATATATTTGAATATTTGGATTATGTGTTTTAACTTACATTGCCAGTCTATGTCTTTTAATTAGTGAGTTAAGTCCTTTGACATTTAGTGTTGTTGAGGTATGATTTTTGTTTTCTGTCAGTTTGTGTTCAATGTAATGGTGGAGAAACTTCTCCAGTGGCACAGTTGAGCTCCCAAAATTGTTACAGTGATAGATGTAGCCATGGATTCTTGTTCTGAGCTAGGTATAGAAAACGCTGTAAAACACTGTAAGCTTAAACACTTTTATTATTACAAAGATGGAAAGATAGAACAGAATTTAGAGTAAAGCACTATGCCATAAGGTATGATGTAGTGGGGAGACTTGAAAGGAAGTCACCAAGTTTTCTGGATACAGAGTATCTTTGTAACCAGTCTTCTGACCCCACTAGATCTGTCCTTTCTCTGGGGCAAGTCTTTTGATATGGAGATTCCTTCCTGTTGATCTGCCCTGTCTCTGGCACAAATTCCATGCCTTTTGTTACGCTACAAAATAGTTGATTATTGAAGCTGGGATTTCTTGAAAGTTTATGGCATTCTCCCACATCCTTGGGAAATCTTATCTTTACAATGAAAAAGGGCCCTGGGGCTATCTCTGTTGTCTTGCTAATCACCCTTGGTGCCTGACATTCTGCAGCCCTTTCCTTGAGTCTTCTGGCTTTTCTTAATACTGAGGTTATTTTCAAATATATTTTTTTGAAATCATTTCCCAGTACTGGCACATTAATATATTTTAGAGCCTTTGTCCAATACTGACACATGAATACATTTTGAAGCCACTTTCCAATACTGGTACATTCTATATTCTATTTGATATAATGTTATTTCTTTTTTGCTCAGTTGCCCCACTGTTTAAATTCATCTCTTCTCTGAATCTGAAATTAGCTTTCTTTCTTTTTTTATGATTTATTTCTTTATGTATTTTCTCTAGTGCTGGTTTAGTATTCATGAAGTTTTTGAGATTTCTGCTTATCTTTAAAAGCTTTTATTTCTCCATCAATTTTGAATAATAACCTTGCTGTAGATAGCAGTTTTGGTTGGAAGTTGTTTTCTTCCAGGGTATGGATTACATCATACCAGTCTCTCCTGGTATTCATGATTTGGGTTGTAAAGTCTGGAGTGGTTTTTATTGTTTTGCTACTGAATATCACCTGTTCTTTTGTTCTCACTGCTTTTAAGCTTCTTCCCTTAGCCTCTCTGTTGGTCATTTTGATTTTTACATAGTATGGGGAGGTCTTTCTTTGATCTTGTCTTAAAGGTGTTCTGTATGTTTCTTGTATGTAGATGTCAAAGTCTCTTTCCATGTTTAGAAAATTCTCTGAAATTATTTCTCTGAAGAGATTATGGATAACTTTGGCCTGTGCCTTTGTTCCTTTTCAATGCCTTCTATCCATAAGTCAGGATATTTCATATTTCCCATAGTTGTTAGGTACTTAGGCTCTGTTGCTGTAATGTCTTCTGCTATGCTTTCAATTTTGAATGAACTATCTTCTAACAGTGATATTCTGTTTTCCATTTCATCTAATCTTCCAGGATTTCTTTCTATTGCTGTCTTAATTTCATTTATTGACTCTTTCATTTCATTCCAGGTTTCTTTCTGGTTCTTTCTTAATGTCTCCATTTCCTCTTCCATTATCTGTACACTTACTGTAAGGTCTTTCATCATATTAAAGATAAGGATTTGGAATTCTCCTTCTTGCATTTCTTGCATACAAGTCAGTATTTGTGATTTCCCTTATTTCTTCACTGCTCCTCGTTCTCATATTTTCAGAATTCTCAGGTTTGTGTTTCTGTTTTCTTGGCATCTTCTTTCTTTTTTAAGTGTGAGTCCCTGGATAACCTGTCTGATCCAATCTTAGCAGTAGGGATTTAGTGGTGTCAGCAGGTTCATGCATGGGTAAGTAGTGTTATTTTTCAATGGTGAGAGTTAGGTGAAGGGGAGGAGTTGGGTTATGGGTACAGAAGTAGAGTAAAGTAGAGGATATGATTAAGTTGAGTAAGAATTTAAGTGTAATAAGGTAGTATCTGGTTGAGAATGAGAGATAGTGATATAGTAGGAGTCTTATAGTTAGTACAGAGTATTTATGTATGGAGATATGAAATTGGTTGAGTATAAATCAAGGAGATAGAGTAAGAGAAAAACAAGGTTTTAAGAGGAAAATAGATAGGATAGAGAGAGGAAGCTTGTAAAAGGAATGGGGGGGGAGAGCAAACAAGATGCATATAACAACAAAATAAGCAATAAAAACTAACAATTATAAAAATAAATAAAAAACAAAAAATACAAGAAAAAGGCAGTACTGCTAATTTACATATACAGGGCCCATATAATGTCTGTTTACTGTAGTACATTCCAGAGTATGTTCCAATATCTCTCATTTGCTCTCTAACATATTGTCAGCTTTTGAACCCACTTTATGAGTGTTTCTGCCCCTCTCTTGCTTCTGACCACTTTGTGTTCAGATCTCAGGGTGGCAGGTGTCACCGTAAATAAGTTTTTTGTAGGCACAGGGTTCTGTATGTTCCAGCTTTGGGCGCTATGCTTTCCAGCCCTGGGATCTGCATTCTCTAGCCCTAGATCTGTGCTCTCTGGCCCTGGGTTCTGTGCCTTCTGGCCCTGGACTCCATACTCTCTGGCCCTGGGGACTGTGTGTTCCTGCCCTGGGCTTTGCACTTTTAGGTCTCGCCCTCTGCGCTTTCCAGGCATGGGTTGCTGAGCTTTCTAGGCCTGAGCTCTGCACTTTCAGGCCCCCGGCTCTACATCTTCTGTCCCTGGGCTCTGTGTCTTCTGTCCCTGGGACTTTGCCTCCCTACCTGCGCCTGTGGAAGGTGTGCAGTGTAATCTGGAGTGACCCCTTATGACCCTGTGCAGGTGCTGTGCCCTGGGCACTATTAGTGTGTCTGTAGGTTCTAACCCAATCATCTCAGGGTGGGCCATCAGGTCTTAGCTCTCTGGGGTCTCTGTGGCTGCTCTGGGCAGACATCCACTTAGAAACATGGTTAATTTACTGTCCTGCAGACCTGGAAGGCACAGTGCGCCACAGCGGGTGCCAGCTTCTAGTGAGTGCATGGGCTTTTGGATCTTTTTCTTTGTCCCTGAGGCATGGTGCTGGTTGCTTAAGATGTTGGAGCTCTGCTGCCACTTTCTACACTTCAAGTCCTTGGCTTATTTGCCAAAATTTCTTGGGGCTGTGTTTCTGGCAGTTGTGGTTTGGGCCAGAGGCCTAAGATGGCGCCGGCCACCACACCAGGTCAGTCATGTGCTCAGGCTCTTCGTTGTGGATCCCGAGATCTCAGTAGTGGATATTCTTCTGCTGTGGTTCCCGTTTTTATGTTTTCATTCCGAAATATCTTCGATTCTTTGTTTTTCTTGTCAAGGAGCTGCCTTTTCTGTAGTTTATATTTGCTTGTTATAGCTACTGAGATGTACTTCATCCCACAATCACCATTTTATTCCTCCCCTAGAACAATTTATAAAGAAAAGAAAAAAAACATAAATGGGCAGGTGTATATTCTACTAGGGACATTTTATATAGCCTTGTAGCTTTTGAAAAAAAATAAAACTTAAAAAAACTGAATGCTTAGGTAATTATTAAGGACAAATTTGTAAATATATGTCAAATTTTTGCTGTACATACAGAATATGCTTTATTTCTAAATATCACTAAATACCAAATAAAATATGTAATGTGTTCCAAAAAGTACAAAAAGTAAAAGATATGTTTTTAATAAAAATAAAATATTACAAAATAATTTTAAAGGTCCAATATATTTAAACTAATCACTAGATAACTAATTTAATGCCAATTCAACACCTACCTCTGGGCACCTACAAAATAATCAGCTTTTTTGAACTAGGGCTAAAGGGGAAATGAAATATTATATTTCTTTTCTCTGTTTCAGGCTCTGAATCAGAGAAATTTTAACATTATGAAATTAGATCAATGTACTTAAAATTATTCAATGTGTCTGATATTAGGCTGAGAGAAACATTTATAGTTTTATATAATTTCACTGTTTAACAAACTGAAAGTATCTTTAAAAACTACTCAAGAATTAAAATGGAACAGAAGTTTACAAAATTGATAATCAGTGAACATATAAATAGAAATAAAGAAAAAATAAAATATTTCAAGAGCAAAATTTAGCTCATAAAGAAATATAGCTAAAAGCTATGAGAAGAGTATATCTCTAGAATATAGGAAATACTAAATATTTTCCAAAAATTTATATGAAATTAATCTATTTGGTATATTTACAATTTGAATAGAGCCAGGCATAGTCGGTGGCACACACTTGTAATCTCAGTATTTGGGAGACTGAGACAGGAGGATCAACGGTTCAGGGCCAGGTTCAGCCAACTTATTAAGGCCCTCAGCAACTTAGTGAAACCCTATTTCAAAATAAAGAGTAATTTAAGTTGTTCTGTTTTTTTACATAGCGTCCCTTTTGCATACTCTAGGAACATTATATTTATTTTTCTTGTCTCTTTTCCCCACTAGACTATGAACTCCTTGAAGGCCAGTATTTTCTCTGTTTTTAGCATCAAGAACATGGCCGGACCATAGAAGATATTTAGTTGTTTGTTGAATAAATAAATAACACAGATTTCAGCCAAAACAAACAAACAAACAAAATAAAGAATAACAAATAGAACTGTGGGTGTAGCTTAGAGATGGAATGTTCTTGGGTTCAAACCCCAGTACTGCAATAAATAAGTAAACAAATAAAGCAAACAAACAAATAAATAAATGTAATTTATACAGACTACTAAGCAATAACTGGAGGAAGGTAGAGTATGGTTGGAAGTAGAAGTCACTGGGGCCATGGCCTTACTGATTATGTCTGTCCCTGGCTCCTCCTCTCGGCTTCCTGACTACCAAGAGCTGAACATTATTCCTCTGCCACACCCTTTCACCATGAAATTTCTGTCTTGGAGTCAGCTGACCATGAACCGAACCTCTGAAGCCATGAGCCAAATTAAATCTTTTCTCCTCTAATTGCTCTTGTTAGGAATTTTTGTCATAAGGATAAAAAAAATAGACTCATTGTACCATGCACTCCTGCCATTACGTAACCCCACTGGCCCAAGTCAAAGGGGCCGAGTGAGCATGGACTGGAACCTCTAGAACTGTGAGCCAAAATAACCTTTTTCTCTTTGTAAGTTGCTTTTCTCATCTATTCATTAGAGTGACTGAAAGCTGAATAACATGTAGCAAAGGACAATAAAAATTTATACACTCTTTACGTGGAAAACTGGAATTTTCTGGAAGTTTCAAGACATCAGCGGGTTTGTTTGAGAAGGGGGCTGGTAGGGGAATAAAAGTTTATAAGGAAATAACATCTACTAATATCATTAAAATTTCTCTAGTAAATAAGTTTGGAATTTTTTAGGATGCCTCTCTTAAAGGTAGAATTTCTAGAGCAAATGACATGCCAATTTTTGACTCATTGCAAAGTTTTCTACTAGATAGTTTATGTCACTTTAGATAATACCAGTGAAACTGTTTCATTTTTAACATATTGTATGATCTTCTATTGACTAGATTATTTAATCATATATTTTAAAAAGTAAAACACCACACACACTAGTGTTTGCTGGTTGAAGTTTGTATTCTTCTTTCTTGTGATATGTATGCTGACATCTTGAGACATTGTTCACATATAAAACCTTTTTAGAACCTCAGCTAATTTTCAACAAATACAATTTTGTTCTTATTCTCTGACTTCCATAAATAGACCAAAGTTAAATTTAATAATAACTCCACAAGGTTCCTCAGACCAGCTGCACCCAAATTTTGCAAAAAAAAAAAAAAAAATGACAGGTATCCAAATCTATTTTAAAATGCAATCATCACATTCTGCATTGACTTTCATTAAGGAACAAAAAAATTAAAACTCTCAGCTTTTCAGACAGCTGTCAGACAGACTACAGTTGGAAGTGAACACTGACTCATGGACATAGCCATGAGAGCTGTTGAGTGGGCACTACTGTAGGACATGGTTAAATAGTGGCTCAAAATTCAATCCTGGATTAGAAAAGACGTGGGTATTATACCATTAGGAGACACTCCCTTCCCATTTCATAACTTACCTGAATGCCTTTCTCAAATTAGCATAACTTTTCATGTTTCGTGAATAATTGATCCAATGGTATCTGCCATCTTTGCATAAATGTTTTAAAGCTACAATTAGGATGTTAGCTCTAGTAAATGAAGTAAATGATAAGATCATAGAAATTAGGGGAGATTCTTATTTTTGTATCTTTATTGTTCAGTGTAGGGTTTGCCAACAAGAAAAAATACAGTGTAAGGGTCTTGAATAAGTGAAATAAAAATAGAGCCCTCAAATTGAGATTTAAATTAAAATATCCACTTCAGAGAGGATTTTCAAATGTGCTAATTTAATTGATAATAACTGAAGGTCTGCTAAGAGTGAAGTGCTAAGGACCCAGTGGTAAATAAACCAGTCCCCAGTCTCTGTATCCAAGAAATTTCATCTTTGTTCTATTAATGAGACAAGCCTGTCTCAAATCCCATCTCATCCTCTCTATCAAGAAAACATGTTGGTCTCACTAGAATCTTATCAAATCCCAGCTGGCACACATTAGCATAGAATTATACTGAAGACAAATTACAGCAAGCTCACTCCTCTGTCTTTATTTTCCTGTGCTGTAGTGATACTGGTCATCTTTCTGTCTCTGGATTCCCCAAACTCACCCTCTTCTTAGGGATTGTTTCCTTTCCATCCCATTGATCTGCTTTTTGGGTTTTATTTGGTTGCTTGTTCATTTTCAGGTGTTTCTTTTTTGAGGGGGGGGGTACTGGATTGAATCCAGAGCTGTTCTACCTCTGAGCTATAGCCTCAGTATGTTTTTTATTTAATATTTTGTAGTACTAGAGATTGACCCCAGAAAAAATTCTACCTCTGATCCCTATTTTATTTTTTCTTTGGAAACAGGGTTTACTAAGTTGCTTGGGGCTTTGCTAAATTTCTGAGGCTGACTGGCCTCAAGCCTGCAATCCTCATGTTTCAGCTTCCTAAACACTGGGATTACAGGCATGTGCCACCACACCTGGCTCTGTTTTTCATTTATCTGTAAATGATAACTTTTTGAAATTACATTCTCTATGTAATAGAGAATTACATTCTCTCTCTTTTTTTTGTGGTACTAGGGATGGAACCCAGGGGCATTCTACCTCTAAGCTACACCCCCAGCTTTATTTTTATTTTTTAATTTTCAACAGGGTCTCACTGAGTTGCAGTGGGCCTCACTACATAGCTGAGGTTGTCTGCAAACCACGATCCTCCTGTCTCAGGCTCCCATATGCTGGGATTACAAGCGTGAGCCACCATTCCTGGCTATTTACCTTTTTTTTTTCTTTAAATAAATGACTTGCTCCACACAGATGATAGATTCCATAGAAGCAAAAACTTCCCATGGAACTAAACTGTCTTGTTTCCCACCATGACTCAGTATATAAAAAGTACACTCAAGCCCCTTTGCACTCTCCCTCCCTGTCCTTCCTTGGCTCTTCCTCATCTCCAGGTAACCAGAATCTGCCTCTGTTGCCTCGCATTGGTGGATATTTTCTAAAGTTTTATACAAATGTAAGCATATTGTTTGCATCCTTTTTTACTTGATATCTTTCCCTCAGCAAAAGTACTTGGGGATTCTTTCAAATACAGTTTGTAACAATGTCCTGTTTTATGGGTCATATTTTCGCATTGAATCTAAAAACTTTTTGCCTTAACTCAAGTTCAAAAGTGTTTTCTGCGATGTTTGATTCTACATATCTTATAGTTTTAGATTTTACATTTATGTCTCTGATCAATATTGGATTATAGTATACCTATTACCTTGGTCCCATCTCTATAATCCAAGATAATCTCCTCTCTTAAAATTCTCAATTAGACTTCCGGGAAGATGGTGACCGAGAGAAGCGGGGCTTAAGAGCCCCGCTAACAACCAATCTCCATTACCACAAAATCAGCGCCTTTCAAAGCCAGAAAACACCATCACCAGAGAAACAAAAAATTCGCCAGGCTCCAGAGAGAAAGCGGACCGAGAACAGAGCTCAGAGCCACAGAGGAGATACACCGGCCTCACGCCCGAGGACGCGGCAGCAGCGCCATACTGCCGGCGGCAGCGGCAAATTCACCGGATGGCTACAGCAAGATGTGGTGAGCCACTGCAGAACAGCCAGGGGGGATTTCTCGCCGCAGGTAAAATCTAAAGCTCCTAGTGGCTGAGCTCAGCACACGCTGCAGGGATTCAGAGTGGAAATCAAAACCAAGAAGAAATACACCAGCCTCACAGCCGAGGGTGTGGCAGCGGCGCCATATTGCCACCGATGGCAGCGGCAGAGAATTCACCGAATCCAGTACAGCTACATCTGCGAACTCAAGAACAGTGAGTCAAATTGTGGGCCACAGAGGAGAAATCCCAGTACTGTACTCCCTGGGATTTGACCCAGTGGGGGAGTGGCGGTGGCAGAGATATCCCACCATAGGAGAACGTGCAGCCTGCCCCCCCCCCCCACAGTCTAAAGCAGCCTCTATCGACTCTCTGGGTCGGAGACTCTGTGATACAATCCAGTAAAGGAGTAGTGGGGTCTGAGATACTACTGACCCGAGATCCAGAACACCTTAAGTGAAGTCATAGTGACCCAAGGGAAGAACCCAGAGAAGGCACAAACTTCCGAAATCATGGGAAAGAGGAATAATACTGGAGCAATGAATGCCCACAACCCCACAACATCAGAACCCGATAAAACAGAAAATCAGAGATTTCTAGAAGATCAAATCAGGAAAATAACTGTAGAAATAATAGAGGTGTTTTGAAAAGAATTCAGAGAGAGCCAAAGAGAGATAAAGGATGCAATTAATGAAGTAAAGGCCTCAATTCAAAGTACAAACAACCGATTAGACCACATGGAGAATAGAATCTCGCTCCTAGAAGATGATCATTCAAAAAATGAACGCATACTTTCTAATTTAGAAAAAAATATCCAACAGCACGAATCCGATATTGAGGAAATATGGGCCCATTTTAAGAGAGCTAACCTAAGAATAATTGGAATAGAGGAGGGAAAAGAAGGTGAAACCAAAGGGATCAACAATCTCTTCAAGGAAGTAATAGCAGAAAAATTTCCAAACATAGAGCAAGAGGTCGATACACAGGTCCAGGAAACTTACAGAACTCCCTTTAGACAGGATCAGAGAAGAGGATCCCCACGCCACATAATTGTCAAAATGACCAATGTGGAAGCCAAGCAGAGAATCTTAAAGGCAACAAAAGCAAAGGGCCAAGTGACATTCAGAGGCAAACCAATTAGAATCACTCCAGACTTCCCAAACCAAGTTATGAGAGCCAGAAGGGCTTGGAGTAACATATTCCAAACTCTGAAAGAAAACAACTTCCAGCCAAAAATTTCCTACCCAGCAAAACTTTCTATCAAATTAGATGGAGAAATAAGAAGCTTCCATGACAAACAGAAACTGAAGGAATTTTTGTCTTCAAAACCAGCACTAGGAACTTCCGGGAAGATGGCGACGGAGCAAAACGGAGCTTACGAGCCCCGCTAACAACCAATCTCTATTACCACAAAATCAGCGCCTTTCATAGCCAGAAAACACCATCAGCAGAAAAACAAAAAATGTAATTTTAAGGGACAGAGAAAAAGAGGGCTGGAAAAATGAGACACCAGAAACCAGACCGCAGTGCTGCAGCCGGAGCCGTGGCGTGAAGCGGCGGGTGCCATTTTGCCTTGCAGCACCAGGCTCCAGAGAGGAAGGGAACTCATAACGGAGTTCAGAAACCAGAGAGGAAATAAGCTGGCCTCACGCCCGAGAAAGCGGCAGCAGTGCCCTACTGCTGGCGGCAGCGGTGAGTTCACCGGACGGCACAAGACCAATACACTCAACAGCCTACCAAGCTCCAGAGAGGAGCAGCGGAGAGCGAGCTGAAGTGAGCCGCTGCGGAACAGCCGGGCGGGATTGGGCAAATTTCTTGGCGCAGAGAGCAGCTAAATTCCCAGGGGCTGGCCTCAGTGCACTCTGCAGGGACCCAGAGTGGAGTTCAAAAACAGAAAAGAAATACACCAGTCTCACGGCTGAGGGTGCAGCAGCGGCGCCATATTGCTACCGGCGGCAGCAGCAGCGAATTCACCGAGTCCACGACAGTTCCATCTGTGCACTCAACAGTGAGTCAAATTTTGGCCCCTAGAGGAGAAATCCCAGTACTGTACTCCCAGGGACTTGACTCAGTGGGGGAGTGGTGGTGGCAGAGATATTACACCATAGGAGAATGCCCAACCTGGCACCCCCCATGGTCTAAAGCAGCCTCGAATGACTCCCTGGGTCTGAGACTCTGCGATACAACCCAGTAAAGGAGTAGTGGGGACTAAGATACCACAGACTCGAGATCCACAGCACCTTAAGTGAAGTCGTAGTGACGCAGGGAAGAACCCAGAGAAGGCACAAACTT
Source organism: Muscardinus avellanarius (assembly GCF_963383645.1). Lineage (NCBI taxonomy): Eukaryota > Metazoa > Chordata > Mammalia > Rodentia > Gliridae > Muscardinus > Muscardinus avellanarius. Next base: position 32,053,880 of record NC_137789.1, on the reverse strand, counting down.
CCGAAATCATGGAAAAGAGGAATAACAATGGAGCAATGAATGCCCACAACCCTACAACATCAGAACCTGATAAAACAGAAATGCAGAGATTTCTAGAAGATCAAATCAGGAAAATAACTGTAGAAATAATAGAGGTGTTTTGAAAAGAATTCAGAGAGAGCCAAAGAGAGATAAAGGATGCAATTAATGAAGTAAAGGCCTCAATTCAAAGTACAAACAACCGATTAGACCACATGGAGAATAGAATCTCGCTCCTAGAAGATGATCATTCAAAAAATGAACGCATACTTTCTAATTTAGAAAAAAATATCCAACAGCACGAATCCGATATTGAGGAAATATGGGCCCATTTTAAGAGAGCTAACCTAAGAATAATTGGAATAGAGGAGGGAAAAGAAGGTGAAACCAAAGGGATCAACAATCTCTTCAAGGAAGTAATAGCAGAAAAATTTCCAAACATAGAGCAAGAGGTCGATACACAGGTCCAGGAAACTTACAGAACTCCCTTTAGACAGGATCAGAGAAGAGGATCCCCACGCCACATAATTGTCAAAATGACCAATGTGGAAGCCAAGCAGAGAATCTTAAAGGCAACAAAAGCAAAGGGCCAAGTGACATTCAGAGGCAAACCAATTAGAATCACTCCAGACTTCCCAAACCAAGTTATGAGAGCCAGAAGGGCTTGGAGTAACATATTCCAAACTCTGAAAGAAAACAACTTCCAGCCAAAAATTTCCTACCCAGCAAAACTTTCTATCAAATTAGATGGAGAAATGAGAAGCTTCCATGACAAACAGAAACTGAAGGAATTTATGTCTTCAAAACCAGCACTAGAGAAAATACTCAAAGAGATTAACTACAAAGAAGAAATAGGTAACACACAGCAGAACCCAAGAAGTAAGAGTTTCCATCCAACAGACAACTAAGATTGGTTATCTGTGGAGATTCATTATTTATGTTAGTCTTTTACCTATCTCTAAATTGTATTGTTTGCTTTTATTGTTTGTTAATTTTTAGGATTTCTAGTTGGAATATTAATATACCTTCAGATATAGCATTTGGAAATATTTTATCCCATTCTATCAGTAACTTTTAACTCTGTTTACATTGTCTTTGGATATACAATATGTTTTTATTTTTTAGGGAGTTTGTATACTCTTCTGTTGCCTGTGCCATTGAAATCATATCCAAGAGATCACTGCCAATTTCAATGTTGTGAGGTTTTATGACCCAGATTTTCTTCTAAAAGTATATAGTATTAAGGTTTATATTTCGGTCTTTTATCTATTTTGAGTTAATATTTGTATATGGGATTAGGTAAAGGTCCAATTTTATTCTTTTCCATGTAATTATTATTTTTCAACAATATTTAGTTAAAAGATTATTATTTCCTCCACCAAATGTTCATGGAAAACTTGTCAAAAATAACTTGACAATATATGGAAGAATTTATCTCTAGGCTTTTATTTAACTCCAATGGTTTATATATCTGCCTTTAGAACAGTACTACACTGTTTCAATTATTGTAGCTTTACAAGGTTTGAAATCAGAAAATGTACATCTTCTAATCTTCTAGCCTTGTTCTTTTTTGAGATTGTTTTGGGTATTTAGAGTTTATACTTCATGTTAGGATAGATTTTTTCTGAAAAATAAATGAACGTATAATAGTTTCACCTTAAAAAAAAGAAAAAAAATATCCTCTGGTAAGAAAGAAAACAAATAGAAATATTGAACTGTTATCTTTTAGTAATCAAATGCTTGGTACCAGACAAATGAAACTGTTTTGTGAGATTATCACCATTAATATTGGATAAATTGCTATAAAACTAGATGTCAACCACTAAGCCAAGCATGGGAAGGAGGGATGGGTGGGGAACGGGGTGGGGATCGGGTAGGGGCTAACTGGGCGATGTGTGCATGTATGTCTACAAAAGTATTTTCTTTATACCATTATGATGTATGAATACATTGCACCAATAAAAAAAAATTAAAAAAAACAGCACTAGAGAAAATACTCAAAGAGATTAACTACAAAGAAGAAATAGGTAACACACATCAGAACCAGAGAAACAAGATTTTCCATCCAACAGTCAACTAAGATTGGTTATCTGTGGAGATTCATTACTTATGTTAGTCTTTTACCTATCTCTAAATGGTATTGTTTGCCTTTATTGTTGTCAATTTTTTGGATTTCTAGTTGGAATATTAATATACCTTCAGATATAGCATTTGGAAATATTTTATCCCATTCTATTAGTAACTGTTAACTCTGTTTACATTGTCTTTGGATATACAATATTTTTATTTTTTTTATTTTTTAGGGAGTTTGTATACTCTTCTGTTGCCTGTGCCATTGAAATCATATCCAAGAAATCACTGCCAATTTCAGTGTTGTGAGGTTTTATGACCCAGATTTTCTCCTAAAAGTTTATAGTCTTAAGATTTATATTTAGGTCTTTTATCTATTTTGAGTTAATATTTGTATATGGGATTAGGTAAGGGTCCAACTTTATTCTTTTCCATGTAATTATTATGTTTCAACAATATTTAGTTAAAAGATTATTATTTCTACCACCAAATGTTCGTGGAAACCTTGTCAAAAATAACTTGACAATATAGGGAAGAATTTAGCTCTAGGCTTTTATTTAACTCCAATGGTTTATATATCTGCCTTTAGAATAGTACTACACTGTTTCAATTATTGTAGCTTTATATGGTTTGAAATCAGAAAATATATATCTTTTAGCTTTGTTCTTTTTCAAGATCATTTTGGGTATCTAGATTCCATATTCCATATTAGGATAGATTTTTTTTCTGAAAAATAAATATATAAATATATGATAGTTTCACCTAAAAAAAATAGAAAAAAATATTCTCTGGTAAGAAAGAAAGTAAAAAGAAATATTGAAATGTTATCTTTAAGTCATCAAAAGCTTGGTATCAGACAAACGAAACTGTTATGTGAGATTATCATTTTTAATTTTGGATAAATTGCTATAATACTAGATGTCAACCACTAAGCCAAGCATGGCAGGGAGGGATGGGGAGAGAATGGGGTGGGGATGGGGTGGGGGCTGAATGGGCGATGTGTGCATGTATGTCTACAAAAGTTTGTAAGTTTGTATCCCACTATGATGTATGAATACAGTGCACCAATAAAAAATTTAAAAAAAAAGAAAAAAATTCTCAATTAATTACATCTTTGAAGTCCCCCCCCCCTTTTTTTTAAAAGGCATTACATTCGCAAGTTCTGGGTATTTTGATATGGCTACTTTGAGGGTGGGCCATTACCTTTCCTACCATAAATGGAGAGTTATGAGTATTCTTGGGCTTTCAATATTATACAAGTGACCTGGTTGTTGTTCGGAAATGGCTTACTAAGGTTAACAACTGAGGACAGGAGTGGAAAGGCTGAACACTGAACACAGCTTTGCCACTTCAAACTCACTGGGTTTCTAGTGCAAATAGCATAGGCCTGGGAATCAGGTGTACTGGGCTTTTTGTTTTGTTTTGTTTTGGGTGGTACTGGGGGTGGGACCCAGGGGCTTTCTATCTCCGGGCTATACTCCCAGACCTATTTTTTTATATTTTATTTGGAAACAGGGTTTCACAAAGTTGCTGGGAGCCTCACTAAATAGCTGAGGCTAGCTTCAAACCTGTGCAATCCTCCTGTGTCGGCCTCCCAAGCGGGGATTACAAACATGCGCCACCATGCCTGGCAAGGGGTATTGGGCTTTTTTTGTTTTTTTTAAATTAATTGCAGCACTTTTTTTTTTTTTTTTTTTTTTTGGTGGTGGTACTGGGGTTCCTGGAAGCCCGTCTATCTCCGGGCTACACTCCCAGACCTATTTTATTTTTGGAAACAGGGTCTCCTAAGCCAGCGCAGCTGGCTTTGAACCTGCGCGATCCTCCTGTCTCCGCCTCCCAAGCGCGGGGATTACAAGCGTGCGCTATCACGCCCGGCCGGTATTGGGCTTTAAATCCTGAGTTTGCTCTGTGACTTTGGACACATTCAGTTACTGTCTATCCTCTGGATTTTCTTTCAATAGTAGGGTTACAATGCTTTATATTAACTTTGTTGGTTATTTTTAGGACTAATGTGATAACATGATTAAAAAGTTTAGCCAAGGTTTGACACATAAGACCTTGATCCTAATTTATATTCTTCCCAGAAACATTTGTTTCCTTTGGGTTGTATTTTTCTCTACAAAGCACAAGATGCTTATGCCATTGGCTTATCTACCCTGAAATCATGCATCTTCATGTTGATACCACAGCTCAGATTCTATTTGCATGGAAATGTTGTAGAGCCCACCCTAGGCTTAAGTATGTGGCTGTGTTCTCCTGGGTTCTCGAGATCAGGACACTCTATTATTATTATTGTTATTATTATTGTATTAGTATTGGGAAGAGGGTTTAAAATGTAGTAATGTGTCAGTATTGGGAAAGATTTCCAATTTTATAATATATCTTCTTTACTAAGAAAGCCAGGAAAAATGTGTGTCCTTGCATTCCTGAGAACAATTTCACACATTTTGGGGGAGAAGACAAAAGGTAAAAGCCTATGTCTGGAGACAGAGATGCCTCCCCCCCTCAGGCCATAAATCTGAGCCTGTGTTTGGAGACAGAGATGCCTCCCTCTTTAGGCCATAAATTTGGCTGGAGAGATAACAGAAGCAGAGCTGGGACTGGAGATAAGGGGTAACATGATCTCCAAAATCACAGGGACCTGCTGGACTTAGGATAAAAACTCAGTAAACTGGAGTTCTTTGGCATTTTCATTCGAATTGCCCCCCCAGTACCCCCTCTGCGGTGCAGGGCTATAATTATCTCTATATTTCTATCTTTTTAGTAAACTTCTTTAAATCCTCAGCAGCTGTCCAATGATGAATACTTATTCTTAGCTTAGGACAAGAATCCACGGTTTTTCTGTTTGTCTGTCTGTGTGGTGGTGGTGGGGGAATTACTTTTCCACACACACACACCACGCACATTTCACCCCGATACAATTATTAGTGCTGGAGATTGAACCCAGGAGCACTCTATCTCTGGGATACACCCCCAACCCTGTTTAATTTTATTTATTTATTTTTTAAACAGTCACTAAGTTGTTGAGGGCCTCCCTAAACTGTTGAGGTTAAGCCCGGACATGCGATTGGTTTGGCCTCCTAAAGACTGGGATTACAGACATCATTACGCCATCATGCCCGGCTCAAGCCTCAGTATTCTGGTCTTCTAAACAGGGTTAAAAAACAGGACCTGCCTATTTGTATTGTGAAGGGGACAGAAAAGCCAGTAAAGTGTGTGTTGCAGGGCTGAGCACAGTGGCATACTTCCTGTGTTGTCGGCTCTATGGTGCAGTGAGGCTTTGTGACCACTAGAGGGCGCTCCGTGTGAGTGAGAATCCTGAGAAGCAGATGAAATATGTGGTGTTTCTTCCCTTGGATTCTGTTTTTAGTAAAACTGATTAAGGGGTGATTTAAATTGCACAGATTCACTGCCATATGACATTATGTATGCATTTGTTAAATTTCCAAGCAGAACATTCAGGTTCAGTCTGCGTTAGCAATACACTGAATTATCTCACAAAATGTTCTTAATGTCCTTGGTGAAATCAGAAAATTCAGTCTCACATACCAGAGTAACCTTCATTGGCTGACCAAGTTTGTAAGTCTCATACATATTAAATGTATTCTTGGCGTATATAAATGCAATTACATTAAAATAGGCAAGGAAGTAATCATTTTGGATATTTTAAACCATAGCCTTTCAAAGAAATTAATTCTTCCTGTGACAAAGATTGCAGAGGCAATAAACTATAAATGGCTTTCATGGACACAAATAGAAGAGAGTTGCAATTAACATCAATGCTCTGGATAACCCAGAGAAGCCCTGAATTTATTTTCAGCGAATTTGGACATAAGAAAGAAAGAAAATGTACATTAAGAAAGATGATACACTCAACACTACAGCCAGGATCCAATGTCAATAAGTAGAGAGGGGGGAGGCATTAAAGAGAAAGATTAATGTGAAATTTACTCCTCACTTGGCAAGAAAAACAGTTTAAAAACATTTCTCCTAAAGAATTAGGAAATTTGGTTTTTAAAGAAATCAAATATGAACTATTTGATTGAATATGAATTTATACACGAGCTATTTTTCTAAAGCAAAGGAAGTACTTTCTTATCTTAGACACAGTGACCCTTTTTCTGTGAGCTTATATTTGCATTGATTATTTCTTTCCGGCTGTCATGGTCTCTAACACACCGGGGGCTTTGAGAATCTTCCTGGTTTGCTACGTGACTGCTGTCCGTGAAGATCCCATCCTCTGTACCCTTGTTTCTTGCCAAACCTTCACTTGGGCTTTGGACAAATATCCTCTTTTTTCAATAATATCCCCCAATAACCTTTCTACCTCTCCTCCATTTCGTGCAGTGATTTATTTCCTTATGTGTTTCTCCAAACACTGTTTCAGTTGCTGGCTTATCATCTCATTTTATGACTAGATTCTGAACTTCAGGTGTCAATTGTGATTATGCCTTTGTTGACTTTCGTATCTTCAAACCTCCCTCTCCAGGATGCAACCAGCATAGATCTTATGCGTTGCACTGTTAAGTTGGGTTTCTATAAAGACACATGGTACCAGGTATCCACGGGCATCTTTAACTCTGTGAGATGAGGCCACTAATGATAAGGATGGTGATTAAAGCACACATAGAGCCTCATAGAAAATTGAAGAGGCCATTATATCCTTTTCTCTCATTCCAAAAATAAAGCTTCTTCTTACTATATTCATTATATGCAAATAAATTGAAAAGAAAAAGTTAACATTTTAGGAAATAGCAGAACAAGTTGCAGTTGCTTATTTCTACCTAAACTCGAGCTCTGTATTAGGCATCGCTATGGTTCGATGTTGTTTTCTCTACAAAATTTCATGTGCTGGCAGCTTGGGCCCTGAGATGGTGGGTGTGGAAGCTGTGGGATTTTTCCTATAGTAGATCCTTAGGCCACTGGGGGTATGCCCTCACAAGGGACTAAGAAATTTCTCATGGGGCCTCTACATGGCATTGAGAAATGCTACAAACACCAGTGCTTGGCTTGGCCCACTCTTCCTGGCTTCCTGTATGGAGATGTGGTCTCTACCCTCAATGTTTACTGTACCATGCTGTTTGGACTTTTGGCTCCCAAAACAACGAGCTAAATAGGTCTCTTTTTCTTCCTATGTAGCCTGACTCATGTATTTTTATAGCAAAGAAAACCTGACTAATATAGGCAGATTCAAGAAAGTTTTAGGAACAGAGAGAAAATATTCTTTCATCATTTATTTTGAATTGCACTGGTCAGATTCCAGCCATCTAAGCCTCCTCTTTTCCCTTCCATTTACTACCCAGTCTCTACACAGAAGCAAGAATGAATTATTTCTTTTATTTGACATTTGTAAAGTGCTCCTGGTGTTCCAAAAATTGTTCTCAATTTTGATTTTATCTTATTTTATACTTTTATTGGTGCTTTGTTGTTATCCATCATACTTAGGTATGATGGATAGAGTGATGGAAATATACATGCATGCACCACATGGGCCTTTTTCTCTGGATACCACCCCACTGCTTTCCCTACCCTGTACTTGGCACTGAGATTAGCACTAATACTTTCATATATGTTCATTTTTTTAATAACATTATTTAACCTGTTACCTTCTGTAGGCCTCTATCCTCCCTTCTACCTCTTCTAAACTCTGTCCACAGCTCCACTGGAGTCTCTGCTTCTCTGTCCGAGATCTCTTTTGGTTCCCAATTTCTATCTCGCTTTCACATAGGAGACAAAACATACGACTATTTTCCTGAGACTAGCTAGTCTCCTTTAGCCTGATACTCTCAAGTTTCATCCATTTTTCTGCAAATGACAGAATTTTGTTTTTTTATGTCTGCATCAAAAAATAAGACATGCTACCACATCATTTAACTGGTAGAACTCTTTGATGGCTTCTGAATCTCCGCAGAAGAGAATCAAACTCCTCCCTCAGCCTCACGCCGTCTGGCCTCTGCCGACCACCCTATGCATCCTTCATTTCTTCCTTCTGCTTCTTTCATGAGCTGCAACCACATGCCTTCTCTTCTGGAATGTTCTTCCCTCAGCTCTTTATGAGACTCATTTCTCCTCTCTTTTTGGAATTCGCACATTTAAAGATACTTTTTTAGCCTTTTCCGATTGCCTAATCTAAATAGCCCCTCCTACCATCTTGTTTTACCTCTATTACAGCACTTAGCACTAAGGGACCTCTCTGCTGTGTACCCTCCCCTCCCTCTCCACTAAATGGCTCCATAAGCACAAATACCTTGTCTACCCCTGCGTTCTAAAAAGGCCAGTAGGAGATGAAAGCACTTCTTAAACACATGAATAAATGTACCGTAAGAATTAAAAAAAAATTTTTCCTTCTAATCTTTTCCTTTGATAATCTTTTTAACTATTTCCTGGGGAAATTGGGGTTAAGAACACATTTAACTAAATTATCTTAAGTGTTTAGAAAACTAGCAGAGGAACAGAAAGAATATGAATCTTGAGAGGTAAACATTAATAGTATTTTTTTTTCCTGATCTATTCAGACAGGTCTGTAGATTTCACTAAAACCCGGAAGGTCAGAGACTAGCAACTCTCGAAGTGAGTGGTGCTGGAAATGTGATCAAAGAGAAGGTGAACAAGAAGTAGAACCAAGAGATGCTCTTTGTTTGCCTTTTTCAAAGGGAAGAAATAATCACATGCCTTAAGAACGATGTAAGGAAGGATAATATTAATTAACTCAGGACACATATTGTTGCGGAAATTTTTTATTTTTTATTTTTGGTGGTACTGGGGTTCCTGGAAGCCCTTCTACCTCCGGGCTACACTCCCAGACCTATTATATATGTATAATTTTTTTTTGGAAACAGGGTCTCTTAAGCTTGCGCAATCCTCCTGTCTCCGCCTCCCAAGCACGGGGATTACAAGCGTGCGCCACCACACCCGGCTTGTTGCAGAAATTTGAAGTTTATTGGCTATGGTATCATAAATTAGTCAATGAACAATAATAGTAATATAATTATTATAATAAAATAATAATAATAGTGTTATTAATAATAATACTGAGGCGATTAATGCCAAATAGGATGAGGTTGTTGGATATAATGAGGAAGCGATTAGAAGAGGACTTTGGTATACCATGTGATTTAACAAGTGAAATCCTGCACCTGGGTAAGAATAGAACATGATACCCACCCACTGTTCCATCTGTAGTGGACACACTGGACTATACTGATTGTGCTTGCTCAATAGGGCTCCAACAGTGAGACCCTGGGAATAAACCTTTGCTGACAAGGTTGCTTTATTTTTGAAATGAAAAGAGTTTATGCCTCATCCAGAAAGCCTCTAACAGGCTTTGAAAACTCGATACCTAGTGGGGATGTGGCAGGGTTCAGAAGCAGAAGGCACTGAAAACAGCAGCACAGTGTACAAATGAAATCGGTAAAGGTTCATCTACTTCAATCTGCAAGGGCTGTGGGTCGCTTGGAAAGTGCACACTACCTCTTTGAAAGCAAAGTAAATCAAGTAAGAAATAGTCCTGAGAAGTTGTAGTTAGCAATGTAGGATTGAGAAACATTTCCTGGTGAAATTATACACTTTGTAGGTAGGAGGGGCCTCAAAAATGATTTGATGTAGCACTTTCTTTTTTTTAACTTAAGTCAGTTTTTCTTGGATTGAACCCAAGAGCGTTCTACCTTTGAGCTAGACCCCCAGCACTATATAATTTTTATTTTGAAACAGAGCCTCACTAAGTTGCTGAGGCTGATCTTGAACCTGCAATTCTCCTGTCTCTGTGTCCCAAGTACTGGGATTATAGACATGTGCCACCATACATTGAGGTATTTTCTGAACTGTAAAATAAAGTTGATAATGTGGTGGTGCATGCCTGTAATCCCAGTACTTGGAAGGCTGAAACAGAAAGAGCACAGGTTCGAGCAATGTAGGGAGACTTTTAGCAATCTATCAAGACTCTTGTTTCAAAACAACAAAAAAAAATAAACATGGCTGAGGTTCAGAGGTAGAATGGCCCTGGGGTCAATTCCCTGCACTCCCTCCCCCCCCCCAAAAAAAAGAAAAGAAAAGAGAGAAGAGAGAGATGATGCAATATAATACGTTAGGTCTGTTGACTGCTCCTGACAGTAGTTATCAATGGGGACCTTGAAAAAGTGGTAGAGTCAAAATCCTGATGAAGTGGCTTTAGGAGGGAAGGAGATGGACTTATCAGAAGTGATGGGTATAGCAATTTTTCCAAGGAGATTTGCTATAAAAGGAATTAAAAAAAGAGGTGAGAGGTAAATAGGGCCTAGAGTTTTTTTTTAAAGATGTAATAAATTATGATGTCATATATTTGCATGCTCATGATAATGAAGCTGAAGACAGCGGGAAAAGAATGGATGATGTAGGAGAGACAGGGGAGAAGCCTGCTGATCATTTTCCTGTAGGCACACGCAAGGCTATAGATACCAACTTTAGATATCCAGAAGGTTTTGGATATGGGTATGAATAATTTGTTTCTTGTAACTGGTAGGAAAGGAGAGTTTGTGAGTATATTAGTAGGTAAATAGGAAGGTAGGGTAGGGAGTCTCTACAAGTCCATCCTTTTCTGGTTATAGAACTTTTGCCCCTCCTTCTCCAACTCCAATTCATGATTTACAAATATATTCTGTTGTATCAGTAAGCCACAGAACACGGAAAAACACTGATTTACTGCCACCCCTTCACTTGAGCAAGGTGTGAACTATATCCTGAGAGGTTAGTCCTAGCTGACATGTATGGTCAGAGTTAACACGTTTCCCTTTCTAATAGAAAAAACTAGCTGAGTATTAAATGAGCTAATGGCTTCTGATTCTCTGACTAAAATCATCAGTTATAACCTGTATCAATATAATTTGCAAGGCATTTATCAGTCCTTTATATATACAGAGACTCCATAACTATTTATGGAATGAATGCATTCATAAGCCATGTATTTTCCCAAACATTAGGAGGCCAAAGGATAGCAAATCACTTCTTTGTGTGTGATCTACCAAGGACAATTACATTTTTAAGTCCCAAGTTATTGAGACATGTGAGAACAAAGTTACTGCATCATTGTGATGATATTTCTCTTGCTTTTTAACAAATTACTAAACAATAGTAATGCAAAATAAGGCTTATTTATTATCTCACAAGTTTGACATGAATCTCATTGCGCCAAAGTCAGCTGTCTGCAAGATTGTGTTCCTTTCCAAAGGCTCTGGGGGAGAAGCTGTCCCACACGAGTTCAGGCTGTTGCTTTATGAGGTTATTTGTGGTCCTAGGACTGAAGTTTGTGTTGCCTTGACGGCTATCAGCCAAGGGCTGATGCTGCTCCCAGGGGCTGCCCATGTTCCTTCTCAAACTTTCCACGTAACCCCATAGCAAGGGTGAGTCCAGCCACTCTCACTCTCCAAATCTCTCTGACTTTTGTCAAAGAAAGCTCTCTGCTCTTAAAGGCTCACATGCTTAAATTGGACCAACAGAGATACTCCAGTATAATCTTAAAAAATTAATCACACCTGCAAGGTCCTTTTTCCTTGTATTACAAGTAAAATCCCCCCCACTACAAACTGTAGTGATTAGGGCAGAGACATCTTTAGAGAGGCCGTCCTGCCTACCAACATATTTTTTACCTAAAAGATTCAAGGCATTTTTCAAAAGATATTTCTGTAAAATTATGTGATAAGATATCACTTTATATATTAATATTACTGATATTTTTGTGATTACTACTGTTAGTAACGTGGCAGATATTATTAAACCATTTAGAGAATCAAGAAGAGAGACAAAAATTGTGATTTTCTACACTCAGTTCATTTTCTAAAAGTCATCTGTTTCTTTTCTATCCCTCCTCTTCTTTCCCCTTCCCTTCTTATTCCATCCCATTCCACTCTATTCTGTTCCAAAAACTCTCATTGAACAACAATGTGCAGGCATCATGCAAGGTGTGGTGAAATATAAAAATGTAAGGTCTTTTTCTAGACCTGAGAAACTCATCCCTTAGCCACATAAGCAAACCTCACAAACATAATTTGCAGCAACAGCCTGGGTGAAAATGAACATTAACGGACAAAGAAAGTGAGTGAGGGCTTCTTGGAGTTATCTGATACATCCTATATGCCCCAATGCTACTCTGGACCACAGGGATACTTACAAAGTAAATGCATTTTCCAAGATGCCCAGCAGTTAAAAAAAAAAAAAAAACAAGTTTCCCCTCCACCTTAACTTCAACTGCCCGAATAAAAGTCTCGCTGGGCATTGCTTTGCGACCAAAAAGGAAAATTTTACAGAGTTGGCATGAACCTGTTTGTCTTTCTATTACTTAACCTTACAAGGTCAAATAAAAAACTATAAAAATCAAGGCTCCCCATCATGATCAATAGAGTGTGGGTGGGGAGTGAGGCTGGTAGGTTGGGCTGGGCCTGCACCCGTGTCTAAATCTTCTTGGGATCCTGCCTGACCCTCTGGCAATCTCTCTTGCTGTGCATTATAGAAGGTGACTGCAGCATTCATTGGCAAGGCCCTGACTATTTAAACGGTAGCAATTTGTTATTATATAGACACTGGCACTGTTCTTCACAGGCAAAAGCAAAGAACAAAAAACAAAGACTGATTCTTTTATCAGCACAACGAAGACAAGTGGCTACACCATTGTTTCGTGTTGGTTGCACTTCTGGATATCAGTATTTCAGAGAAAACATGGTTTTCTGTGCTCAGATAATATTGTCTTGAAATTCTTGAGTGTTCAAACAGACACTAGCCTGTTGGCCTTGGGCAGGTTTTTGGGAACCCCTTGCTATAAGTTATGGTGTTAACTTTTTGGGTTTTGGAAATTGGGTACATTCAGGGGATCCTATAAATCATAGGGAAATGATTTATTATAAATTAACAGAAAATATTTAGATAAACCATGGGTAGCTCTATACTTGGCATAACAACTGAATATCAGTCCTGTGAGAGTCTGTGAATTAACTGTCCAGCTGGTTATAAGTAAAATCTTTGTGTTCATTTATTTTGATCCATTCACTCTAAAACTGCTCCCTAAAACAGAATTTCCCAAGCTCTATTTTCTTCAGAATCATCTAGGAAGCTGTATTTTTAATTTTGCTGGTTTTAAAAGTTACTTAACATACATATACATGTACATGGCAACAAAATAATCAAACTATATAGAGAGCTAGGGAAAGAAAAGCTAAATCTCTTGTCCTCTCCTTCTACATGTAAAATGTATACTCGAGATGTCATCAAAAGAATAGTTAACAATTAGATGCTACCATTAGGATGGTCTAGGAAAACCATTTCGCTCTAGATATGAAGTAGCTGAGGATGTTGGTGTTGATGACAACTTTGAGAGAGCAAAAATTATCATATGCTAACGGAATTTGAGAAAATGAGTAGTAATATATAAAAAAGAGGGGGAATTATGAGAACATAATCAAATCTTTTCTATCAATGAAAAAGTTTGACTTAAGCTCCAATTTATAAAAATACTGTTTTATAACTTTGTATGCACTTATTTTTTTTGTAATGTGCCCACCTGTTAGTTAGGTTTAAAATGTCCCTTAAAGAGCTCACTTATTGATATTGGAGGTAATATAATTGAGTCATGAGGGTTATAATCCCAAAAGTCAATAAATCCTTTGTAATGGATTTGCCTGGTGCTACCTAGTAGGCAGGTAGGAGGTGGCTGAAGGAGCTTGTCCCTGGGTGTGGGTGGGTGCTGTTAGAGATAATATAGGGCTCCTCCCCCTCCTCTCTCCCTTGCTTCCAGCCTCCAAGATGTGAGAACAGCCCATGTGCTCTCTCTCCTTCTCTTCAGCCCCGCTGCATGCCCTGAGATCCCTGGTCCCTACCTGCACATGGACTGAACCAGAAACTGTAAGAAAATAAATCGTCTTTTCCATAAGTTACATGGTCAGGTCTTTAGATGATGGCTGTGAAAAAGCTGACCAGAACATACCCTTCTGGGGTCCCCTCCAGCCAATGGCATAAAGATTAAGCAGCTATACTCCCTCCAGCAGGAGTGCAACACCGGAGCCTAGCATTGTAAATAAACAACCCAGCAGGTTTTCACCATTTAGTTCTTGTAAATATGACTTTACTGGTGGCAGAATTTCTTTTTTGCATAATGTAAAATCCCCTTGCTAAGAAAAAAAGAATTATACCAGAGAATAATTCTGGACATGCTAAATCACTGGGAAGATTAGGTGATAGAGATCACACATAAACACTCACAATGGGACGTGGCAGCTGTCAGAAGTCCTATTTCAGTAGGACTTCATTTTATTTCAATAGAATTCAGTGTTTAGTTTCTTTCTGTGGTCACATCCATAACTAAATACAGTAGTTTAATATCTAAATTATGATAACTTTTAAATAGTATTCATTTAATTGTAGGACATTCAAAAAAGTTCTAAAGTGATTATTTTGATCAGCCAGAGTTTGAACCAATTTTCTAAGGAAGGAGAATATAAATAATAATACAATCATGTGCTAGTATAAATGTCTTTGCATGACCTGCACAAACATCCTTGGCATTTTGACCCTAATTAGTAGTAGAATTTTACAGTATTAAATTTTTCTTTCACTTTGAAAGCATCTTACCTTGCTTTTTTATTCTTTTATATTCTTAAATCTTTTTTAATTCTTTCCTTAAATGCATTTATCTTGTTATAAAAATTTTAAAAACAATTAGGGATTGTACATTCTAGTACCAAGCTATGCTTCCAAGTCCTTCTTAATTTTTTAGTTTAGGTGTGTGTGTGTGTGTGTGTGTGTGTGTGTGTGTGTGTGTGTGTGTTATAGGGATTGAACACAGAGATGTTTTACCTATGAACTATGCCCCCAGCCTTTTTAATTTTTTATTTTGAAAAAAGGTCTCCCTAGGTTGCTAAGGGTCTCACTAAGTTGCTAAGATGGACCTTGAACCTGTGATCCTCCTGCCTCAGTCTTCCAAATACTGGGATCACAGACATGAGCTACCATACCCAACTATAAACCTTTTTTCTTTCCTTTCCTTTCCTTTCCTTTCCTTTCCTTTCCTTTCCTTTCCTTTCCTTTCCTCTTTCTTTCTTTCCTCCCTCCCTCCCTTCTTTTCTCTCTCTCTCTCTCTCTCTCTCTCTCTCTCTCTCTCTCTCTCTCTCTCTTTCTTCATCCTAGGATTTATCTGTTCATTGAATATTGATTGCTTTTCTATCCAAATTTAGGGGCTTGAACAAATTGCTGTCTCTCATCGCTTCTATGCAAAATGGTCACAGTGAAAGGCCATTAAAAGAGCATATTTCTCAAAGAAGATGATCAGAATTTTCTGGGAAAATATCTAGTCTTATGATCAGTGAATAGAATACATGTTCTCAAGAGTTGGGAACTCAGCAGATCGATTTAACATTGCAATTTATATTTAGTAAAAATTACTCATCACACTGGGGAGCACGAGGTCTCTGCTCAATTCTGCTGCCAAGGCGTTTAATACAGCGCCAGTTGTTTATAAGAAGGATGGTGCCGAGTTTTCAAATAAAAAATTCTTCTTCTGGACATGCTAAATCACTGGGAAGATTAGGTGATAGAGATCACACATAAACACTCACAATGGGACGTGGCAGCTGTCAGAATCTTGCTAACGATTGCCTGTCCTCGCCTGGAGCCTTGTCAGCAGTATGGATGTTCCTCAGACAGCCAGTCTCTTCTGGGTAAATGGAGCAACCTGGTTGGTTGGGTCTGACACACACCTGCCAATGCCATCCCATGTCTTAATATCTTAATATTCCCTCATTTCTGGAGTGTTGTTTTGTAGAAGGATTTAAGTTTCATCATTATTTCCTGAGAGGCCTTGCTTTTCTCTGTTTTCACAAAGGAGCCACAGTGGAGCTATTCCTGATAATTCACACCAGGAAAAAATATACAAAAGGAAGTAAGGGGGTAACCTATTTTTTTTTTCCTGCTAAGCCAATTTTTTTTTTTTTTTAGAAATTAACAACCATTTTTTTTTCATCCCTCAGATATTTGCAGCCTTGGAGTTGAGGCTAGTTGAGGCTTGGAGTTAGTTAGTGAGGTCTTCTGCAACTTAATGAGACCTTGTTTCAAAATGAAGAATAAAAAAATAGGTCTGGATGTGTTGCTTAGAGGTAGAGTGTGCCTGGCTTCCATTTTCAGTACCACAACAAACAAACATTGGAATGTGAGACTATAATGAACCAGTAATAAAAGGAAAAATAGATAAAAATGAATTGGGAAAGACAATGAAGCTAGAACAGTCTCCTGCCTCCCCATATTAGAGGTTCCTAATATGTTTCAAGATATGTCATAAGGCTACAGTAGCCTTATGATTCCCTTTATTAGAAGTTTAGAATAAGAATAAACCATCTATGATAATAGAAATCAGATGAGTGATGCATGCTGGGGAATTCAGGAGAAGACTTACAGGACTGGATGATAGAGAACTCTCTTGGGTTTCCCTACAAGTACTCATGTATCAAAATGAACAGACCATACACTTAAGATCTGTGCATTCATTGAATGTAAACTAACTAAAAATTAAATTTGAATATGTCTCCTAGATTTGTCTATTTCAACTTATTACCTTAATTTAGGCTATAAACATTTTGCACATGGTTTGCTTCAAAACAAAGGAGTTCTTTAAAGACAGAACTGTGTTTTATCCCCAAACAGGATTGTTCATATCCCAGTGAATGGCTGTCTCCTGTGTAGCACAACTTGTGCCCTCAATGGAAGTCCATATAATAGCTAGTGACTGAAACCTGGCTCTGGCCTAGTGATTCCACAAACATTACCTGCTCTGCCTATTGCATGATTCTGGGGTGGTGGTGGTGGGGGAGAAGGGTCCTATCTCTGAGATATTTACTTTTTTATTTTGAAACAGGGTGTTGCTAAGATACTGTGTGCTGGCCTCGAACCTGCAATTCTCCTATCTTAGCTTCCCAAGTACCAGGATTACAGGCATGTACCAGCCAGCTTCCCTTTCTTTCTTTCTTTCTTTCTTTCTTTCCTTTTTTTCTTTCTTTTTTTCTAACAGTTTTATTAAGTTCCTTTGCAACTCAGTGAGACTCTGTTTCAAAATAAAAAATAAATAGGGCTGGGGTATAGCTCAGAGGTAGAATGCCCCTGGGTTCCATCCCTAGTACAAACAAAACAAAACAAAACAAAACAAAACAAAACCCTACATGGAAAGTCTCCTAACCACTTTCACACCACCCTAATCTCTATGACTGTTAACATATGAAAGTAACTTCCGTTGTGTGTGAGCCAGTTTATATGTGAAGCCTACTTTTATAAAATTTTGCTTACCTTACTTTTTATAGCAAGGAGATTTGTTTTTGCTGTCTTTTTCTTTTACTTGATGTATAGTTTGTAAATTTTTTTTTTTTTTTTTTTTTTTACAATCTCTGTACTTTTTATTTCTACAGACAGTAGGCTGCATTTTCACAAGGTACAGCATTTCACTCAGAGCAGTAACGTGTGGGTGCTCATTTTCTTAACCTCCTTTTTTTTTATTATGTAGCTTTATTTTTTAATATTATAGCAATTTATCCAAAATTAACAATGATAATCTTACATAACAGATTAATTTGCCTGATATCAAACTATTCATCACTTAGAGATAACATATCAACATTTCTTTCTTGTTTTCTTTCTTACCAGAGGATATTTTTTCTTTTTTTTTTAAGGTTAAACTATCATACATTTATTTAAATTTCAGAAAAAATCTATCCTAACATGAAATATGAACTCTAAATACCCAAAACAATCTCGAAAAAGGACACAGCTGGATGTACATTTTCTGCTTTCAAACCTTATAAAGCTACAATAATCAAAACAATATAGTACTGCTATAAAGGCAGATATATAAACCAGTGGAGTAACATAAAAAGCCTAGAAATAAATTCTTCCATATATGGTCAAGTTATTTTTGGTAAGGTTTGCAAGAACATTGGGTGAAGGACAATATTTTTTTCACTAAATATTGTTGAAAAATAATAATTACATGAAAAAGAATAAAGTTGGACCTTTACCCAACATCATATACAAATATTAACTCAAAATAGATAAAAAGATCTAAAGGTAAATCTTAAGACTACAAACTTTTAGAAGAAAACCTGGGTCATAAAACTTCACAACATTGAAATTGGCAGTGATTTCTTGGATATGATTCCAAGGCACAGGCAAAAAAAGAATAAACAAACTTAATAAAAAATAAAAAAATTGTATATCCAAAGACAATATAAACAGAATTAAATGTTACTGATAGAACAGGATAAAGTATTTCCAAATGCTATATCTGAAGGTATATTAATATTCCAACTAGAAATCCTAAAAATTAACAATAAAAGCAAACAATACAATTTAGAAATAGTTAAATGACTAAAATAATGAATCTCCAAAGATTTTTATATGACCAATAAACACATGAATATCATTCATCATTATCATAACTAATCATTAAGGAAATACAAATAAAAACTATAGCAAAATACTACTTCTCATTTGTTAGGATGGCTGCTTAACATGAATTACCTTGCTCCAGCCCTTTAAGTTTGTTACTCTCTTTACTTGTAAAGTGTGTTTCTTGTAAGCAGCAGATGGATGGATTCTGGTTTTTAATCCATTTTGCCACTTTATATCTTTTTATTGGGGAATTGAGGCCATTTACATTCAGTGTGATTATTGAGAGATAACGTTTAATTACTAACACGTTAAGATTTTATTTCTGTTTAAAACACTGTTTATTCTTCTTTGCTCAGTTGTCTGCTGGATGGAAAATCTTGTTTCTCTGGTTCTGGTGTGTATTACCTATTTCTTCTTTGTAGTTAATCTCTTTGAGTATTTTCTCTAGCTCTGGTTTTGAAGACAGAAATTCCTTCAGTTTCTGTTTGTCATGGAAGCTTCTTATTTCCCCATCTAATTTGATAGATAGTTTTGCTGGGTAGAAAATTTTTGGCTGGAAGTTGTTTTTTTTCAGAGTTTGGAATATGTTACTCCAAGCCCTTCTGGCTTTCATGACTTGGTTTGGGAAGTCTGGAGTGATTCTAATTGGTTTGCCTCTGAATGTCACTTGGCATTTTGTTTTTGTTGCCTTTAAGATTCTCTGCTTGGCTTCCACATTGGTCATTTTGACAATTATGTGGCGTGGGGATCCTCTTCTGTGATCCTGTCTAAAGGGAGTTCTATACATTTCCTGAACCTGGGTATCGACCTCTTCCTCTATGTTTGGAAAATTTTCTGCTATTATTTCTTTGAAGAGATTATTGATCCCTTTGGTTTCATTTTCTTTTCCCTCCTCTATTCCAATTATTCTTAGGTTGGCTCTCTTAAAATGGGCCCATATTTCTTCAATGTCAGATCCCTGCTGTCTGATTTTTTTTTCTAAGTTATAAGTTATATGTTCGTTTTTGGAGTGATCATCTTCTGGGAATGAGATTCTATTCTCTGTGTGGTCTGATCGATTGTTTATACTTTGAATTGAGGCCTTTACCTCAATAATTGCATCCTTTATTTCTTTTACACTCTCTCTAAATTCTTTTCGAAGGTCCTGTATTATTTCTACAATTATATTCCTGATTTGATTTTCTAGAAATCTCTGAATTTCTGTTTTATCAGGTTTTGATGTTGTGGGGTTGTGGGCATTCATTGCTCTATTCTTGTTCCTCTTTCCCATGATTTCGGAAGTTTGTGCCTTCTCTGGGTTCTTCCCTGGGTCACTACAACTTCACTTAGCGTGCTCTGGATCTCGAGTCTGTGGTAATCTCAGCTGCCACTACTCCTTTACTGGATTGTATCACAAAGTCTCAGACCCAGGGAATTAATTGGGGCTGCGCGAGACCATGGGGGTGCTGGATGGGCGTTTTCCCACGGGGAGCTGCGACTAGGGTGTGGTATCTCTGCCACCGTTACTCCTTCACTGGTTTGGAGTACAAAATCTCAGACCCAGGAAGATTATCAAAGCTGCACAAGTCCCTGGAAGTGCAGTACTGGGATTTCTCCTTTAAGGGCCACAATTTCACTATGGTTATTATGTGCTCTGATCTGGAGCTGTTGCAGGTGTGGTGAACTCGCCTCTGCCACTGTCAATATGGTGCCGCTGCCACACCCTCGGCCGTGAGGCTGGAGTATTTCTTTTCTGGTTTTGAGCTCTGTTCTGAGTCCCTGGAAGGTGTGATGAGCTTGGCCACTGGGAGTTTTAGACGTTCTTTGCGCTGAAAGAATTGCTGAATTACACCTGAATGATCCGCAGCAGCTCACTTCATCTCACTGTTTACCTTTCTTCTCTGGAGCCTGATGCTGTGAGGGAATATGGCGCCAGCGCAGCAATGCAGGCTGGTTTTCTTCTTCTTCTTTTTTTTTTTTTTGAAACAGGGTCTTTGCTGGGTTGCTGAGTCTTGCAACGTTGCTGAAGTTGTCTTTGAACCTGCAATCCTCTTGTCCCAGCCTCCCAAATAATGGGATTACTGGCGTGCACCACCACACCTGGCTTGCAGTCAAGTTTCAACTCAAAGGAAGAGTGATGTGCAAGGCCACACAATAGAATCTCTTCCTACAGGCCTGCTGAAGTCATTCCTTCCGCAGCGGCTCCACGTTGCGCCGCCGTCGCGGCCGCCCATTGGCCGGCGGGCGGCGAGGCGCGCTCCTCCCGGAGGGGAGGGCTCCGGCCCGGCCCGCGCCGCCTCCCGGCCGCCCGCGCGCCCCGGGGCCCCGCGCCCGCGGCGGGAGGGGGCGGCAGGAGGCCGGGGCGGGCCGGGGCTCCCGGGGCGGCGGTAGTTTGTAAATTATTTTAAAGGTAGGAAATTGCATGATTCTTGGAGTTGATAGTATGGATAGAATTAGCCTATTATCCCCAGTGGTAGTCCTACGCAAATTTAAAGATATGAGAATCCTGGTGATAATTAGATGTTACTAATAATAACTACATCCTCCTCTTAAAATATTATGTCTCCTTTTTCATTAGTATCATAGAAGCTTCAATTTTCGACTTCAGGGAAATGTAAAACACATATACATACATACATACATACATACATACATACATACATACAAATGTAAAACCTTCAGACTAAGAAAGGTAGCAGGTTGAGAAGAATGATTTAAGCAGCCACTAAAGAAGTCTCGATGCCCAGATGTAGGGCAGATGCTTTGATTATTTTAAGAATGCGCCGATTAAATAATCCTTACATTTTACCTTACAGAACTTTCACTAGATACTTGTTCCCATATATACAGTTGACTCTGTGAGTAGGACACCCAATTGAGCTGTGAGAGGACAATCTTGAATTATTTTTCTAGATACCATAAATCTCTCAAGTCACATTCACTATAAACAAGGGTATACATTTGCAAATGTCCTCACTGCAGCGCATCCAAACTTTCTACAGAATTTAATATCATCCTTCACTACTGATACCTTTTGGTCAGATTATTTGAAAGATTTTCTCTAAATATAAATGTTTAATTTTATAAGAGTAACATAGTAATATCAGTGATTTATTAAGATCCTCTTGGGCCTGTAGCTTATAAGTGTTTATGCTAGAAAGCAGAAGGATATAATAAAAAATTACCCTGACCTGAATGTAGAAAGCTGCGGGTTCAAACCTTGGCTTGGTTATTTGTTTCATATGAACTCCCGAATAAACTACTGGCCACCCTAAACCTGATTTTTTTTTCTCAGTTTCAATATAAGAATTTCTTAGGGAACTGATTAGTAAGTAATATGTTTAAAGTGCCTGGCATGCAGGCTTTTTAATGCTTCTTTACTTCCTCTGTGTCTAGCCAAAATTTTTCTTAATTGGCTTAACATGATTTCTTGATGATTTGCATATCAAATCAACTTGGCAGAATTTGCATATGCCTCTAGAACACTTTTCTTTTGGATCTGGTTTGTGCATTAGTAAAAGAGTAAGCATAACTTGTTGTTGAAATTAAATGTATAGAATCTAAAATTAACACATATTTAAATTCTCCATTTTACATCAAAGGTAGTTTGCCTTTGAAATTGTCTTTTAGTATTGACAAAGAGGTGCTAATCTTTGGATTTGCCCTTTGGACACCAGTAGGGCAGGTGTGACCTGTCTCAACTGGGAGTGTCCTTAGGTCTCTGGACCTACAAGGCAATGCAACATCAAGAGAGCACAGTGCAATTCAATGAAAATGTAATGGAGGAAGAATGTTCTGAATAGTGTTTACTCAAAGAAATATATGTATTTTCTATTAGTTTTTTTCTCTCCCCTAAGTACTTAAAACTTTTGCTCTTTACATTTGTAAAAAGATACGAATTTCCATGAGAGCCAAACTTAGGGAGAGATGGCTGGTGTGGCGCAGTCTACCATTCACATCCACTGTCTTATTCTTTCTTTGGTTCTTGAATTAGTCTGCTTTCTGTTGCTATAACAAAGAAGATAAAGCTGGATACTTTATGAATAAAAGGGGCTTATTTGGCTCAGAGTTGGGAGGCTAAAAGTCCAAAATTGGGTGGTCCCCATCTGTTTAACCTCTGGTGAGAGGAACTCATCCTCATCCGCTCACAACATTCCACTGGAATGTCGTCTCATGGCAAGAGAATCACGTAGTAAAACAGGAGGCCAGAAGGATGGGCCAGGGAGTGGTTTGCTCTTTTTATTTTTTATTTTATTTTTTGTTTTTGTTTTTGTTTTTATTCTTTTATTTATTTATTTTTATTGGTGCAATGTATTCATATATCATAATGGTATAAAGAAAATACTTTTGTAGACATACATGCACACATCGCTCAGTTGGATCGGGTAGGGGCTAACTGGTTTGCTCTTTTTAAAACAAGCTCCTCTTACAGGAACTAACCAGGGTTCTGAGAGAGGTGCATTGTCCTTTCTTTTTTTTTTTTTTTTTTGGTGGTACTGGGGTTCCTGGAAGCCCTTCTACCTCCGGGCTACACTCCCAGACCTATTTTTACATTTTTATTTGGAAACAGGGTCTCCTAAGCCAGCGCGCGCGGCTGGCTTCGAACCTGCGCGATCCTCCTGTGTCCGCCTCCCAAGCGCGGGGATTACAAGCGTGCGCCACCACGCCCGGCGTGCATTGTCCTTTCTGAGGGCAGCACCCTCAATGCTCTAATCACTCCCATTAGGCCCCACCTATTAAAAGTTACACTACTTTAAAACCACCACACTGCCGGGCATGGTGGCACACGCTTGTAATCCCCGCGCTTGGGAGGCTGAGACAGGAGGATCGCGCAGGTTCGAAGCCAGCCGCGCGTGCTGGCTTAGGAGACCCTGTTTCCAAATAAAAATGTAAAATTAGGCCTGGGAGTGTAGCCCGGAGGGAGAAGGGCTTCCAGGAACCCCAGTGCCACCAAAAAAAAAAAAAAAAAAAAAAAAAAAAAAAATTATAAAATCACCACACCGAGGATTAAGCTTTTAAGCTTTTAGCACATAAGCATTTGGGCAAATCATGTCCAAACCATAGCAGGCCTCATCTGGTACCATTTTACTGAAATATTTGAAAAAGTAGCACATAGAATTCAAATGGATAAAAACTAGGAAGGTCTTTCAAGCCTGATCATATTCCTTAGTTACCTGCTATGTTTCACACTCTCTATGACACTTGAAATGTTTCATATAATATCATAAAATACTCCCTCCAGATTTCACTCTTGTTTTTTTTTCTTTTTTCTTTTCTTTTTTTTTTTTTGGTGGTACTGGGGTTCCTGGAAGCCCTTCTACCTCCGGGCTACACTCTCAGACCTATTTTATACTTGTTTTATTTTTGGAAACAGTGTTTCTTAAGCCAGCGCGGCTGGCTTCGAACCTGAGCAATCCTCCTGCCTCCGCCTCCCAAGCGCGGGGATTACAAGCCTGCGCCACCACGCCCGGCCTTCACTCTTGCTTTAACTACCTCTCTAGATGTGTTAGGAGTTTCTCTCCTTGCACTCAGCTTCTTTTCATTAGTTTTTCACTGGAGTTCCATTCAGTCCAGTATTCTTGCTCCCTCCTAAGATGATTCCAGTTTTAACTATGGCCTATGAGACTACTTTATCAATGTGTTCAGTCCTGCTTTCCTACTAAGCTTAATAAATATTTGCAAATATATCTTAATTGCACATCTACATTTAGAATGTTGGATATCATATTGGACACCATTTGAGGTTTTGCCAAGTTCAGAACACATTTTTTTTTTTCTTCTGAATACTACTCCTGACACAGGGTTGTAACGGGAGGTACTTGTGGTTTCTTTAGTCTTCATTTTATTTTGTATCTTACTAATAGAACTTCCATTTGACTTGGGGTATCAGTGTGCCCAGCTATTAAATTAAATATCAAAACTTGGTCTATATGACATAGGTGACATCTCCTACAGATTCTAAAAGGCATTGTTTTTCTGATACGGGAAATGCATCTTTTGTATTTGTCTTACTATCTTTAAAAAAAAAAGCGGAATGATAAGAATTGTCTTGTCATAGGAAGTGGCAATAAGAATGAGAGCCGTGGGGGGGTAAGGGTGGTAGACCAGAAAGACAGAAGCAGCCTGGCATATTGTCGCAAATAGCCTTACGATCCTGTATTAGTTAGAATTAGTTTTAGCTGTGAGAAAAATAAAATCTCAAAGTAACAGAGGAAGTAACAAGATAGAAGTTCATTTCTTTTTCATGTAAATGAAATTTAGGAATGAATAGCCCAGAACTGGTATAGAGACTCCGCAGATATCAGGCATTCCGAATCCTTGTATTCTTCTGCCTTTGACTTTGTGGAGTAAAGAGCTGATAAGCCATATAATCAAACCCTTATATCCACATTTAATTCGTAACAAAGAAAGAAGATAACGTTTTCCCTTTAAAGACACTTTCCAGAAGTCGCATAGGATACTTCTATTTACATCCCTCAGCTAGAAATTAGTCATGCATCATACTTAACTGTAAGATAGCCATGTGCTCAGCTAAAAATAATGAATGGTGTGTGAAAAAAGAAGGCAATGGAAATTGGGGGCAGCTGCTAGCTGTTCCTCCTCCACTGGTCATTACTGACTTCTTTCTTTTTCTTTTCCTTTTTTTGTGTTTTATACATTTTCATTCTTTTTCATTGTTGACTTATAGATACAAAAAAAATTCCCCTCTTTACTAAGCCACTTTAATTAGCATTTGGTTACATGCAGCCAAATTAAATACCCAATAAATTCATAATTTGGATTCAATATGAGGGTAGTAAAAGTGACAGAAGGTTAAAAAAAGTGGGGGTACTGGACAATAAAAACTTATGCCACATGATAGAGAATTTGTTGTAATTGTTCTGTAGAATTAGGTAATTTTTAAAAAATCATTGTTGAATGTTTAAAAGAGAAGAACATACAGGATATTGGGTGACAGTATTAGAAAAAATGGTAGGAGCTGGACGTGGTGGCACATACCTTCAAACCCAGTACTTAGGAGGCTGAGACAGGAGGATAAAAGGTTCAAGGCCAGCTTCAGCCACCTAATGAGACTTTAAGCAACTTAGTGAGACCCTGTTTAAAAAAATAGGGCTAAAAATATAGCTCAGAAGTAGAATGCTCCTTGGCTGTATTCCTAATATCAGAAAAAAAAAGGAGGAAAGAAAAGAAAAAGAAAAAATATAGGACAAGGCAATCTAGAATACTGGAGTGCATAGATTTTTTTTATCTGGCCATTCTACAGGCAAAGATGGAAGATTTGTCATAATGACTGATTGCCATATAACAAACCACTCTAACACTAAGTGGTTCAAAACAGCAATTAGCATCTCTCATGATCCCTTTATCTCCCATGCTCCCTATGAGTCAGCTGGGCCATAGGGAGCATGAGAGATATAGTTGATCAAGTAGGGAGGAAGATACAAATCCAGGAGGTTAGAACCCACCAGACCCTGAAGATTAAATTCTAAGAGCCCACAAATAATAATTTAAATTAAAGATTAAAATTGGGCAAAAGACGCTGGGTCCCCAAGACTCAATTCTGACCAATCATAAAAGAGCAAATGGAAAAATGTCAATAAGGTATCTCATATCTTAGAGTAATCACCAAAATTCTTGGGGGGGTAGTGGCTGTTTTTGTCTTTTATTTTTCCCTGACTTAAAATAAAATTTCATATTTCTGCAGTCTTCATTAGTCTTCGGACTTCATTTGTCAAAATCCACTAGACAGGAACCCAAGAAGAGGAGTCACCTCAATATCATTGTTATACCCTAGATGGAACCGCCAGGGAAGGGAACCAGTGAAGGAAGAATTTGGTTGCACCACCCCCGATTCATTCTCCCCTTTGTTTTTGTGAGCACTACTCCAGTAGTTTCATGAGAAGCTGTGGATACTCTCATTGCTGGTATAGGTATAAAATGATATTAAAATCTTTGGTAGAAAATTTGGCACTGATTTGTAGGGCTGAACATATGTTTACCCTAAAAGCTAACAACTTTTTTTCTGTGGCTTGGAAAAACTTTTGTACATGTGCTTCTGGAAATATGTGCAAGCAATCGCATCGCATCATTATAATGGAAGAAAAACTGAAAATATATTCAAGAGTGAATATATAAATCATGGAACACTTTCACAATTACCCATCAGGGGAAATCAATGAACTAGTTATGTGAAACAATACAGATATACCTTCTGAGAGAGAATGTTTAGTAAAAATAAAAACAAGTTGCTTAAGATCTCATACTCCATGGTACTATTTTTATAACGCAAAAAGGAAAACAGTTATACAGTATATGATTATATTGTTTTGGTATATGCAGCTTTGTGATAAACTACTTTTAACAAAAGAATGATATTCTTAACATGAAATTCAGGTGGGTATTAACCTCTATGGAGGAAAGAAGTGGGCAGGAGCTGATTCACATTCTTAAGATGAGGGGTGTAGGTCTCTGTTTTAGAGGCCTGGGAAATAGCTCAGTGGTAGATCTCTCGTCTAGCATGTGCACGGCCCCAGTTTTAATCCCTAACAGCAAATAGCACAGGTTTATGCTTTACACTCAGGGATACACTCTAGGTCCTTTGTATGTATCACACATTACATAATAAAAACATTTTAAAATATGAAGATATATTTTATGTGCTGCTACCGAATAATATCTAAGACCATTGAGTAAGGTAGCTTGTCTTGGTTACACCCGGTAGCTTATCATAGCTTATATAGCTGTGGCTCTGGCATCCTTGCTAATTGTAGCATTTTTCACCCTTAATCAAGACCAGTTTAAATAATAAATCATGTTTTTCTATTGCTAAGAAAAAAACCTTCATGATGCCGAATGGTGTTTATATTATGCTTCAGTTCTTGGAAGAAAACCTATTCAATATATGTGAGTTCAAATGAAAAAGGATTATTATGAACAACAGTTTGAAAACAAGAGGACATGGAGAAACAAAGGAGTTGAAACAAAAGGATAGTTTACAAATGGACAGCAGGGGATGTCTATAGAATGGGGACCAGGTGGTTGGAAGATGGGGTGGGAGATAGTTTTCTTTATAATCCCCTTTGGTCTATTAGAGTTTTGTCTCTTATACTTGCATTATCTATTTTGAACAGCAATTTGTTTGTTTCTTTTTTGTTCATTGATATTAGGAATTGAACCAAGGGGCATTCTACCTCTGAGCTACATTCCCAGTCTTATTTTATTTTTTAATCTTAAAACAGGGTCTTGCTAAGTTCCTGAGGCTGGCTTCAAGCCTGTGATCCTCCTGTCTCAGTCTCTTAAGTAGTGTGATTACAGGCATGGGCCACTACACCTGGCTGGAATAGTTATTTAAAACGACAACATTTATTTTAAATGCATGGTGATGCATTATCAATACTAACTGCCATTTGTTGGATTCTTACTTTGTGTGAGGCACCATTGTAAACACTAGCTATATTAGATTCTCACAGCTTATTGGTGGTAACACTACTACTCGCAGTGACTGGGAAGTCATTTCTTCTGTGAAGCTATTCTTATTCTGTCCTATTTATACTGTGCTTATTTCTGCTCATTCTGCCATGTTGCATACGTTAGCTGTTAAATGTTTGCTAAGGCAGCGGCTGTAGTAGAAAGTGTTCAGGATTAGAAGCGCTCTTTTCTCCTTCACACTAAACTACTCATCACCTCTGTAAACCCGAGAGAGCCTGGGCTTCTTACAACAAAATGAAAACAGTGTGCCTTCTGCTTTTATAGGATTATGTGAAGGAATAAAGTAGAAATAGATTGGGAACCAGGACGCAGCATACAAATATAAGTCACCACTATTAATGACCTGGTGTAACAGTTCAATCAGGAAAGCCATAAATCAATAGAGATGTGGGAAATGAAGATAATTTTGAAGCCCTTTTTTGCACACAGTACCAACGGCATTTCCTCGCTGCTTGCTGTTTTATATAGTGAGTGGTTTCATGCATAGCAACAGCCTTGAAACGGACCAGCAAGAACATCATGAACATACTTTAAGCAGGAAATGCTAAGTGATCTATATTTGCTGTAATGGGCTTAGCCTCGAATTAATTCAGGACTTGGTTTTCTCAGTTGAAAAGAAAGCGAATGACTTTGTGTTGTTTACTGTACCTGAATAAATTGAACATTTGGTGATAAAATGACACATACATTGCGGCTTTTTCTTTTAAGAGTCTCCTGGAAATACCACCACAGAATTTATTTAGCTGCACTCTTCTTCTGGATTAATTTGGAGGCTGCTGCTCCTGCTTCTTCCATAAAGAAAATCCATTAAAAATGCTGCCAAATAATAACAAAAAGTTCTACCAGAAATTAAATGAGAAAAAGTGGAAGAATTTTATTTTATTGATTATAAAAATAGCACTTATGAAATACATATACAGAATTCTAGAAGGCTTAGCAAACTAAAATCCTTCAAAATGCCCTGTCTACACAGGAACACTGGAAGAAAGGAGGGGAAAGGCAGAATATATAGCTTTCTTGTTTTTATAGCCTTGTGAAGTTACCTGGCAGACTTGCCTATAGATTGGTTTATTTTAGTTTTCCTTGGCTCTTACAATAGCTGAAACAACAACAACAAAATCTTCTAGAGGGCTTTATTTAATTGATGGTAAAAATTCAATTCATAATGTCAATAGGCTCAGACAGCTCAGTTTATTTTTGAACAGTTTTATTTTCCTCTTGATAGTATCTCATCCTTCCCCCTCCTCCAGAGTCCTTCACCTCCTTCGGGTGGCATGCTGTGGAGCAGCTTTCCAAGAGAAGAAAGAATGTTTGAAAATGTGGAGGAAGATGTGAACTGCAACCCACATGAAAATCTTTATTTAGTTAGATTTTATCCATAGATTTAAGAAAAAATGCCAACTAAGGTACTCAATCCTCTTTTCTTAGCAGAAGCAAGAGAATAAAGGAAGAAGGTGGCTAATATTTAGTGTGCCTGCACCATGGAAGGAATTCAGTAGTCCCTCTTATTTCATGGTTTACGACTTTATGTTACAAAGCTCACAGTATCAATAGCAGGAGCTAGTTGGGTAACAACTTCTGAGTGTAGGTTTTGGAGTCGACCTCTCTTCAGATTCCTTAAGTATTTTTTATTTATTTATTTAAAAATTTTTTTATTTGTACATTGTAGTCATACATCTTAATGAGATAAAAGATGGCAGAGACATACATGCACACATCACCCAATTAGCCTTTACCCAATTCCCGACCCATTCCCTCCCTCTCCCTCCTTTCCATGCTTGGCTTAGTGATTGACTTTGATATGTTTAAGTACATCATGTGCTTTAGAGAGTTTCCCTCTCACCCCGTCCCATCCCCTCAGTTAGGTCACCTTATTTGCTCATCTATAGAATCTCCTTCTTCATCTAGAGTTCTTCCAGTTACTCATTTCTCCCTAGCTTTCATATATTAGGGAAAGCATCCAATTTCTTATTTTTTTGTGACTGACTAATCTGACTTAGCATAAGTATTCTTTTAAGCCAGATAGTTGACTACTTTAGCAGAAGGGACCAGACTTTTAGTCTGCCCCAAATCAACAAAATAAAATAAGGCAAAATTTCAAACAGTAAGAGTAACAACAATTTGGACAGAATGGTAAATGCATGTTTACTGTAATGGAAAGAGACTGCATTTGAAGTAAAAAAATACACATTCAATTTTCTAAGAATAAGTATTTATAATCAGTATGTTCAACTTATCTGTTGAGTTGGAGGCTCCTGTGCAGACTAAATCATGATGAGTCTCCAGGGTCATCAAACTTTTTCCATAAAGACTAGAGAGTAAATATTTAGGCTAAGGTTCAGTACGGTCCAGGTTGTAACTACTCAAGTCTTTTAACGGTGAAGTCAGCTATAAACAATGCATAAAAATGAGTGTATGTTCCAATAAAACTTTATTTATGAGTACTACAAATTGTATTTTGGATAATTTTACACTTCAAAAGATGCCATTCTTCTTTGAATCTCCTCCTTCCCTCCAAAAAACACTTACTTGTGTAAAAAAACATTTAGAAACAGGTTTCAGTGGTGCACGCTTTTATTCCCAGCAACTTGGCAGGTTAAGGCAGGAGGATTGCATATTTAAGGCAAGTTAGAGAGAACCTGTCTTAAAATAAAAAATGAAAAAGTACTAAGCATAGAGCTCAGGAGTTTAATAGCCATGGGTTTAATCCTCAGTACCAAAAAAAAAAAAGAAAGAAAAGAAAAGAAAGAAAGGGAAGAAAGGAAGAAAAGAAAACAAGACAAAACAAAGAAATTAGAACAAATTTTTAGCTCTTGGCCATAGAAAAACAAGTTCTTGGCTGGATTTGTCCAACAATCTGACATTTGATGACCCTATTGTGTATTAAACCACTTAGTCAACTTTCATATGTATAAGTAGTTGGTAAATTCTGTACAGTCATGGTGAGCTATCTGGAGTGTACTTTGATTCCAGAGTGATTTCCCTTCATCACCCCTTATTTAGTGAGATTCCTGTTACCTGTGAAACATTTCAATATCGTCCCAATAATTAAAAAAATTGTCTGGAAAATAATTTTAAAAAGGCATGGATCTTTACACTAAAAAGAGTTAGATGCATTTTCCCATCCAGATCAAAATGGTTTTAGACTTCCTGAGCATTTGAAATTAGATGAATCATTAATTTGTCTCAAAATGAAGCAGTCTACATTTTCCTGGATGATTTGGGTGTGTCTTTTACATCATATATGTACTCCATTATACATCCTATCATAATGCTCTGCAGTTTTCTGCACAGGTATTGGTCTTTTTTTATTTTAAGGGCAGAAGAGAGTAGTGATTGGACCCCAGTACTGTCACCAGAATCCTAGACCAGAGGTGTCTCAACAAACTAGGCCTGTCCACTTGTCACCAAGCCAATCAGAAACAGGAAGGGTGAAAAGCAGAAGAAGAAGCTTTAATCAATGCGGACATATTGGGAAGGCAAAGTGACATCAAGCATCCCATCCTTGCCTTTGGGTTGCTGACATGTGCTGAGCAGAGGCCAAGAGGTATGCCTGAGTAAGCCATCTTGGTCCAACGGTGGTCTGGTTGATTACTATTTCAGTTCTGGTTCTGCAAGGAAGCTCTGGAAAAGTCTTTATCACTTGAGGGGGTTTCACAGAATGCAGGATATTTATCTATCAAACCTGGTAAGTAAATTATTGTTTAAGGTCCATAAGACTCCCCTAGGGAATTAGCAAATCCAGGTTGGTGTCATGGGAATTTGAGATTTGCAGCCTGACAGTCAGAAGCACAGGTGACAACCTGAACTTGTGATTGGCTTCTGCAGTGGGGACCAGCCATCCTCTGGGACTGAACTCTTGACTTGTGTGCTCTGATGCTATCTCTAGGTAGGTAGTATGAGAATGGAGTTTAATGGTAGGACACCTAGCTAATGTCAAATGATTGGTCCATGTGGGAGAAATTCCACATATCTGGTGCCAAAAGGGTTCTTTGTGACAGAATAGAGAAAAGAATGGGGATTTTCCATATACTGTCCCTCCCCATCTAATAAAGAATTAACCATTAACCACAGTTAGAAAAATACAGAAAAATATAAACAAGATACACAAAAGAGAAAGAAGACCAGGGTAAAGGTTGAAATATGGTAGCTGAATTATAGAGCCAGAGGTTAATTAAAGTATCACAAGGAAGTGCGTTTCCCTTGCTTCTGTATGTGCACAGCAGGCTTTTGGCCCCATGATTCCCAGAAGCAGAAGCAGATCTCTCAACACAAAGCTGCATCACAGGGGCCCAAGATCTGAAGACAGGCTTGGACCACACTATCTGGCCTCCAAATGCTATTAACCGAGAGCCGAGGTGCATACCTGTAATCCCAGTACTTGGGAGGTTGAACCAGGAAGATCACAGGTTCAAGGCCAGTCTCAGAAACTTAGTGAGACTCTGTTTCAAAAGAAAAATAAAATAGGGCTGGGTGTATAGCCTAAAGATAGAATGTCCCTGGTTTCAGTTTCCAGTAATGGTGGTCAAACATGTGGTCTGAGATAATGCCAAATTAGTAACCACATAGTATATTCATTGGCCTTGCAAGATTACACCTGAAGTCCAGAGCTGAAAACTGGCAAGTTTGTCCTTAGCAAACTCTCTGCTCCATCTTTCATCAGCCCTCTCTGCTCAGGTTTCTCTCTCGTGTCACCACTCAGGCCTTTTATCCCAGCTCTCAGTGAGCTAATTTCTATTGATATCTGTTAACTCGTGATCTTCTCAGCACTATATTCAAAGTACTAAAATGCTCTGAGAAAAATGAAAACCTCCCTGGTTTTTAAAAAATAAAATTTAAAATTGTGAAGACCTAGGTCCCATTCCCAGAATTACAAGAGACATTTGGGGATTTAATAAATCCTCAGAGAATTCCTCAGTAAATCGACTTGTGAGACTGTCTTGCTGAACACTGCTCAAATGCATTTGGTTATACAAATTTGTTTCAAATAATGTCTGCCATTATCATGTAGATTTATTTTCTCTATACTTCATTTCACTTTAATTGAACAAATGCATTTAGAGAATCTTCTTGATGCTCTGAGGGCTTTATATATTAAAGCAGGGATTCTTAGAATCTAACAAGGAATGACCCACTTTGGAGACAGAGGCATTATATTATTCTCTGTAGCACGTGAACAGTAATATAATTATTTTGAGGATTAAACTATTTTTCTTACCCAAAGGGATGATTCTTTACAATTAAAATATTTTAGACTAAATGAAATGCCAAGAAGCAAGGAAGAATAGATGTTTTTAGGAAGGGCTTAGTCCAGTGTCTTAGACCATATCATACATCATGCAGCATATACCATACACCTACTTATACATAAATTCATAGGACAGTAGAAATGGCATTGGCCTTGGATTAGAAGATATGAATTTGAATCCTGTCTCCATCATCATTCTTGTCTTGTAGCAAAACAATGTCATGATTATATATGTAGGAAACACAAGAGCATATACTCAAAACTACCATAAAACCATAAAAGAATTCAGCAGGGTTAGTGACTAGTAGATTTATATGTAAAAATCAATAACCTATTATACTCTGACAATAACTGGTTAGAAAATTCAATGGAAGAAAAGCTCTCCTTTATCATAGCAACAAATAGCATAACATGGGGCTAAATGTAATAAGCAATGTTCAGAACCAAAATAAAGAAATGAACAAAAAAACCTTTCTGTTGAGAGATGTTAAAACCACAGAAACAAATAAACTTGGACTAAATGGAATAAAATATTTTGCTCTTAGGAAACAAGCATTGTGAATTTTCTCTAAACTCATTTCTAGATATGATGTGCTTGCCAATTAAGATTGCAACAGGATTTTGGAGGACATACAAAATTACTCTGAAATTAATCAGAATAGATAAACATGTGAAAACGGCTAGAGCAATGTTGAAAAGAAAGAGGAAAGAGGGGAGACTTGTCTGACCAGATGCTACTAGGAAATCTCATTAACTAGGAGAGCAGAGATAAGCTGTAGCCTGCCTGTCATGTTCATCCCTGCCTGCCAGTCTGCAGGATCACGCCTGGGCAGTCAATTAAGATTGTTGAATGAATGAATGAATGAATGACAAAGTTTAATTCATAGGAGAAGGTAGATGACCCTTAATTTTCATTTTTAAATAGTTTTATTGGTGCACTGTGATTATACATCACAGCGAGGCTCAGTATGATAGAAACACAATGCACACAGCTCATGGTGTTTCCCCAGTCTCTACCCCACTCCCTCGCCTGCCCCATACATGGCATTCATAATTTTGTATATGTACATAACATTTTTGAAGGTTTTCCTTCATCAAGTCTCATCCTTCATTTTAAAATAATGTAAAGGGATGGACATTATTAAAGCAGCAATACTAAAGGAGCACTGAATCTGAAGATGAGCTCTCTGGGTTAGAATCCTGGTTTCGTTGCCTGCCAGTTTCATGGGCTGGTTGAATTTCACAGCCTTCAGGTGTCCCGATTTTCTCATTTCTAAAATAGACTTACCTTGTGCAGTCATTGACAGTAAATGCATGATCTAAAGCCTGCGAAAAGTGTCTAGCACAAAATAAACTTTCAGGAGCTTATTTTGTATTTAATAAATGAAAGTATTTAATAAAAATGTGAAGGATGGAAATTTACAAATGTAGCCCTTGGTTAAAGGTCAAAGAAATGAAATTCCCCATCCATATACATGCTCTGCTCTCACTGGAGCAGCTTTATTGCCCACAGAAAATCCAGTCTCAAGTGTTTGTACCTCTTTCATCCCAACTATGCAGTATACTCACGTGGCCTCAGCCAAACATACTGCCTTTTCAAATTAGTTCTTCTCTGAATCCTATATAACAATTTCTGTCTACTCAAATATATTCATCTCTGCCCACGACCTAATAATGCTCTTTCACTATGTTTACTCTTTTTTGCTTTACTTCATTTACTTATTTATATCTTTCGTATTAGGAATTGAACTCAGGGGAATTCTACCTATGAGCTACACCCCATCCATATTTCACCAAATGTCTGAGGGCTTCTCTAAATTACTGAGACTGGCCTCAAACCCGAGAACCTCCTATCTCCTCTTCCGGAGTATGGGTATTACAAGCACGCACCACCATGCCCAGCACTCTTTGATCTCCATTTCAACTGTCCCTGTACTTTTCCAAGCATCTAAATCTTTGCCTTTCTCCAAGTCCAGCACCTCCTCCTGAATTTCCTTCATATCTTAGCTGACTTAGATGGAAAGTCTCTTGTCAGTCCACTTGGTTTACTTGATTCTCTAATTTCCATTGCACTTGTCATGAAAATCCCATGAGTGGGCAGCTGAAGAAGGGAAATCTTAGCGTCACCACATATTTATCAGTCTCCACCCTCCATTTGCCTTTTGGTAATACACAGACATTCTTTTAACATAGTTCTCTCTTCGGTTCCTCCGCTCATTACAGCTTGTGCTCCTTTTTTTATAAACTTCCCCATCTCTTAAAATTTCTTAAATTTTTTGATTCGTATCAATTTGCTGCAGTTTACAGACAAGTCAATTTTTATAAAAGGGCTTATAGGCATTGCATTTCTTGAATCCTTTCATGATTAAGAATGTTTTACTTGAAAAATATCTTGGCTGGATGTGACATTATTAGGTTATGAGTTCCTGTCTTTGGAATTTAGTGAATATAGACTCATTATTTCCTGGCACTGAATGTTTGTGTACTACAATTTGTTGCCAGCCTAATTTTCCCCCATTGTAAGCATCCTTTTGATTGTGCCTGGATGCCTGAAATTAAACAACTTCATGATACGCCTTGGTGTGGAGCATTTGCCTCTATGTTTTCTTGCTTTACTTAGAGTTGAATGCTAGAATGTAATTTTCTTAGAGCCCATGTGCCATTTTGGAGAGCAAACTTCTTTCTTTGAGGTCTTTTTTTCTTTTAATATTTTTTTGTTTCACTTGTTCTTTCCTTTAGGGACCCCAATGATACAAATCAGAGGTCCAAGTTGCTTACTAGAGCCATCAGCTTTATTACAACTCCTTTAATCTTTTGTTCTTTCTCATCTCCATTCACTGAGGCTATTCCAAAACTTTCTCTGTATCAGCCTTTCTATTTTCAGACTGGTGCAATCTATTTTGTACTGCCTTGAATTTATGTATGTGTTTGCCACCTATGTGTTTCATCTGCTCTTGGTGGCGCCATTCCACTGTATTCATTTGTGTGAATCACATAGATTTTGGTATTATTTCTTACCACCCCTCATGCATTTTGTCCATTTTTATTGCAGTACTGGGGATGGAACCCAGGGGCATTCTACCTCAGAGATACACGCCAGGCCCTATTTTTTTTTTTCTTTATTTTGAAACAGGGTCTCACTGAGTTGCAAAGGGCCTCATTAAGTAGCTGAGGCCATCTGCAAACAGCAATCCTCCTGTCTCAGCCTCTCAAACGCTGGGATTACAAGTGTGCACCACCACACTTGTCTCATTTTGTCTACTTTTCCTTTTTATATTCCTTTTCATATTTTTCAAGTTCTTTAAGGACCCTTTCTGATATATATTTGGTGGTACTGGGGTTCCTGGAAATCCTTCTACCTCTGGGCTACACTCCCAGACCTATTTTTTATACTTATTTGGAAACAGGGTCTCTTAAGCCAGCACAGCTGGATTCGAACCTATGCAATCCTCCTGTCTCCGTCTTCCAAGCGCGGGGATTACAAGTGTGCGGCACCACGCCCAGCCCCTTTCTGATAATTTTAACATTTATATCACTTCTGGGTCAGCCTCAGTTGACTGTTTTCCTTTCTGACCATAGATTACATCTTTTGTTTCTTTGCAAGTCTTATAACTTTCTATGGCATGCTGATTTTTAGTGTACAAGAACAACAGAGAATGAACTACATTTTATCTCCATGAAATCACATATACCCCCTCTTGACAGGTCACTACTTGAAAGGAGCAGGTGGGTGTTGAGACATGTAACCTTTTTCTGGTTTAGGTCTGTACTCTTTTACATCTTTAGTTATGTGTAGTTGGCCATAGATGTTAAATGCTTTGAGGAGGAAATTAAAACTTTTCACTTCAACAAGACCTGTACACTCACTATCCTTTTTTTAAAAAATTGTTGCACTGTAATCATACATCGTAATGAAGTTAAGGATGGTAGAGGCATACATACACATAGCATTTGTTGAGCCCTCCTCCAGTTTCCACTCCCACCATCTCCCAACACTGATTGATTTTGATAAGTTTGTGTATACATCATGTCCATGGTCCTTTCAAATCCTCCTTCTCTCTCTTTCATTTATGTCCCTTCCTTCACTCAACTTAGTTTTCTCCTCTTTTGTCTAAGTTCCTCCCGTTTCTTAATGTCTTCCTAGTGTCCTCATGTGAGGGAGAACACCTGACTTTTCACTCTTTGTGACTGACTAATTTCACTTAGCATAATGTTCTCCAGTTCCATCCATCCCCCTGCAAATGACATAATTTTTTTCTCTTTATGACTGAGTAGAATTTCATTATGTGTATATTCCATAATTTTGTAATCATTCATCTGTTGATGGACAAAATGGTTCTATAGTTTGGCAGTTATGATTTGTGCAGCTATAAACATAGATATGCATGCATTACTATGGTAGATAGTTTTGATTCTTTTGGATGCAGGAGTGGTGTTGCTGGGTCATGTGGTAGGTTCATTCCTATTCTGAGGACCCTCCACACTGTTTTCCAAAGTGGTTGTACTAGTTTGCAATCCCACCAACAATGTATCAGAGTTCCTACTTTTCCACAGCCTCACTATAGTATTTATTATTGTGTTTTTAATGATTGTCATTCTAATTGGGGTTAGGTGAAATCTCAAGGTAATTTTGATTATCATTTCTGATTGCTAATGATGTTGAGCATTTTTTCATATTTTTATTGGCCATTTGTATTTCATCTTCTGTCACATGTCTATTTAGTTCACTTCCCCATTTTTTGTGGGGGTTATTTTTTTTTTTTTTGGTGGCAAGTTTCTTGAGTTCTTTGTATCTTCTAGATAACTACTCTTCTATCAAAGAAGTAGCTGGTAAAGATCTTCTCCCTTTCTGTCAGCTCTCTCTTGAGATTCTTGATAACTTCCTTTGCTGCCCAGAAGCTCTTCAGTTTAATGCAATCCCACATATTAATCCTTGTTTTAATTCCTTGTGCCTTTGGGATCTTGTTGAGGAAGTTTTTTACCAATACCTATGCTCTATTGAGCCTATGCTCTATGCAAGTAGTTACAAGGTCACTGGTCTAATTTCCAGATCTTTTATCCATCTTGAATGGACTCTTGTACAGAATGAGAAACTAGGGTTTATTTCCATATTTATGCATATGTATAATCAGTTTTGCCAACACTAGTTGTTGAAGAGGCTATCTTTTTTCTAGTATATATTTTTGGCTCCTCTGTAAAAAATCAATTGGCTATACATGTGTGGATATGTTTCCAAGTCTTCTGTTCTGCTCCATTGTTCTATTTATCTACTTTTGTCCCATTATCATACTGTTTTTACTACTATGGCTCTGTAGTATAGTTTGAAGTCAGGTGATGCCTCTTTCATAGTTCTTATTGCTAAGAACTATTTTGGCTATTCTGGGTCTTTTTTATGTTTTGTTTCATATTATTTTAAGGACTGATTTTTCTAGATTTCGGAAGAATGATCATGGTATTTTAACAGGTATTGCAGTGAATCTATAAATCACTTCTGATAGAATGACCATTTTGATATTTATTCTGCCTACCCAAGAACATGTGAGATCCTTCCATCTTCTGAGATAGTCTTCAATTTCTTTCTTCAGTGTTTAAAATTTTAATTGTAGAGGTCTTTTACCTCCTTGGTTAGATTTATTCATAAGTATTTTATTGTTTTTGAGGTTATTGTGAACGGAATTGTTTTCTGGATTTCTTTTGTAGTGAATTTATGGATGGCATATAGATAAGCTTTTGATTATTTTTAGATTAAGTTTGTATCCAGATATTTTACTCAACTTGTTAATCATTTCTAAATGTTTTTTTAGTTGAGTTTATTGGGTCTTCTAGGTATAACATCATGTCATCTACAAATAGAGATAATTTCAGTTCTTCTTTTTCTATTTGTACTCCTTTGATTTCCTTCTCTTGTCTTATTGCTCTGGCTAGAGTCTTGAATACTATACTGAAAAAGAGTGGTGATAGTGGGCATTCTTGTCTTATTCTTGATTTTAAGGGGATTCTCAGTTTTTCCCCACTTGATATGATGTTGGCTGTGGGTTTATTGTATATTGTCTTCATTGAAGTAAGTTTCTTTACTTTGTTGAAGTAAGTTTCTTTTGAGTCTCTGCAGTGTTTCCTTCATTTCGCCCTCTTTTCTCATAGTTGGACTCCAATTACATACATATTGGGCTACTGTTAGGATACTGTCTCACAAATTTGAGTGTTTTATTATTTCATCAATCTTTTCTTTTTTCTCTCTGACGTTTATGGTGGGTAACTGTGGTTGACCTTTCTTGCAATTCATTAACCTTTTCTCTTCAGCCTTCCATCTGCTATTAAATCCATCCAATGAAGGTTTTATTTAAAATGATGTATTTTTTAATTTTGCAATTTTTATTTCATTCTTTCTTATGCTTTCAAGTACTCTGCTGAGATTTCCTATCTATTTTCTCACTCCATCTGTTTCTTTTCATGTAAATCTATATTTAAATACACAGCTTTATTTTCAGATGTTAAGTCTTTGGCTGCTAATTCCAGTTACTGAGCTGCTAATTTCAATGTCTAGGCTACTAGTTCCATGGTTGTTTCTACTGCCTGCTTGTTCTCTAAAATATGGTTCACATTTCCCCCATATGTTTCTCACTTATCTAATTATTTTAGTTTATATTCTAGTTGTCATCATTGACACCGGGAAGAGGGTATGGATTATGTTGTCTAACTCTAAAAGGGGTAGAATTTCATTTATTTTCTAGATAGCTGAATTAACTGCATCTTCTTGATAGGATTGATACTATACTTTGTTGAGGTAAACATATCTTAGTTTTGTCTTAAGTTCAATGGAATGACCCTTATTCTACGACTTAGCTATGGCGACTAAGCTCTGACCTTTCTGGGGTCTTGACTTAGTGCCTGAAATGTCCTCTCTACTTCAAGATTAAATTCCACTTTCTCATAGCTATCCAATATCTCCATTTATTTTCATACACAACAACTTATTTGTTGCTCTTCATAGACTTCCTGCATATACTTATTCAAATTAGAAGTTTAAGAACCCTTCTGCACACGTTCCTCTGCTCTGATAATCAGACCTTTAAACTCAAGCCACCTCAGCAGCACTGAACCCCATATCATCCTTTTCAAATCAGTGAAACTATTGCTTTGTCTTCATTCCATCTCTATAATGAAGTTAAGAACATGATCTCAGGCCAACAGCTTGGCAAATGTGAATCTAACCTTGAGTGTTTGTCTTCTATAGAGGATTGCATTTCTTCTGTGTTTGTTAATCAACAACTAAAGCACAGTTGCTTCATGGAATTTTTCCTGCTTCATAGCTATTTAAATAAAAATGTTGAGCCTTACATTAGTGAATTCCTCATGGCTGGATGTCAAGGTCAGCATTTTAGAATATTTTAAAGTCTAGTGTGTATTAGTATGTATCAGCTTTGGTTGTGAAACACTTAGATTGTCTCCAGTTATTTTAAAGGCATCATGAAATTTCCATAACACTGTCTTTGTGAAAGATGAAGCATAAGCTATGCTATAACATACTTTAAAATATAGTATAAAAATATATTTAGAAGTCTTACTTAAAACATGGTAACTTCTTTCAAAATTTAAATTTAAAAGCCCATTTTAGATTGTATTAAAATGACTAGCATCATTGACATTTATTTTTTAAAGAATCAAGCCTAACACGATTTTTTAATTAAATTATCCAATCCAATTACACTTTTGCACTTTGTACCTCAAATTGCTTTTTAATGGAAGTTTAAAGTATCATTCTGTACACTTATAATGACTGGTTTAATTAGCAAATAAATGGCAAATAAATTTCCAATGAGAGAAGACTTATCCAAAAATAAGTACTACATTTACATAAAAGTTAGAACAATGCTCAGAGTGGAAGTTTATTAATAGTAATGTAAGCTTATTTATTACAAATTAAAATGAAGCTAAGGTCTAAATAATAAAATACAGAAAAGAGAGAGAGAGGGAGAGAGGGAGAGAGAGAGAGAGAGAGAGAGAGAGAGAGAGAGAGAGAGAGAGAGAGAGAGAGACCAGGCGTGGTGGCGCATGCTTGTAATCCCAGCATTTGGGAGGCTGAGACAGGAGGATCATGGTTCGTGGACAGCCTCAGCTACTTAGTAAGGCCCTTTGCAACTCAGTGAGACCCTGTTTCAAAATAAAGAAGAAGAAATAGGCTAGGGGTGTAGCTCAGAGGTAGAATGCTCCTGGGTTCCATCCCCAGTACCACAAAATAAAAGAGAGAGAGAAAGAGAGAGAGAGAGAGAGAGAGAGAGAGAGAGAGAGAGAGAGAGAGAGAGAGAGAACACAATAGGGAAGAAAAATGTATTTTCAGAAATTAAGATAGAAATAGGAGGGAATAAAATAAAAAGTTTTTTAATTTTTTTCTTTTGTGTTTTTGACATGTATATAATGCTTAACAGGGATCCTGGGATCAAAGAATTATATTCAAATCACTAGAAAGCATGAAAAATAAAATATTGAGTAATAAGAAAGCAAAGTACAATTGAAAATTAGAAACTTTGTTTGGAATAGTTTATTTTTAAACTTTTACAGTTTTTAAAATAATATAATTAAATTTTCAAATGTCTTTATCTACCTCCAGCTAAGTGGAAGGTAACATTACAGATTTCATCTGATGCTATGGACATTAATTTTTAAGAACTGGGGATTAAACCCAGGGTCATTGTAACTCTAAGCTATACCACCAGCCTTTTTTTATTCTTTATTTTGAAACAAGTTCTCACTAAGTTGCAGAAGGCCTCACTAAGTAGCTGAGGCTGTCTGTGAACCACGATCCTCCTGTCTTAGCCTCCCAAGTACTGAGATTACAAGTGTGCACCACCAAGCCTGGAGAAATTAAGTTTTATTATGTTTATCAATCAGAGAACTCTTTTAACATATGATAATGTATGATCTGATTCTATAGATTTCTGGGACAACCTTCCCCTCCTCCAATCTGTTTTAATTATTAGCACATGGGAACTCAGGTTATCTGTTTCTTTTTCTTATTTAAAATGAGTGGAAGGTATTAAAATTCTGAATCTTTTTCAATATATTTTTGGCAAAATTAGCATTAGTATCTGTTATGCTACTGAATCTTACTTCAGCTTAAGTCAAATGGTACTGTTTGGACCTGGAATGTCCCCAGACATCCCTCGCATTCTCCGGTTGAAGGTGGTGTCCCCAGTGCACAGTGTCCAGAGGTGGTGCTTTGGGAAGTGCTTAGGCCCTGAGGCTCTGTCCTGCTCAGTGGAGTAATGTGCCCAGGATATATAGTTGATGTCCTTACTGTGAGGTAGTAGAAACTGTAGGTGAGTGGGCCTCATTGGAGGATTCTTTTATTTTTACCAGGGCTCTCAGCTAAAAGTTTGCCTTGATTCTCAGAGTAGAGTCTGAAATTGTACTTCTGAGAAACACTGGAACCATTAAGGTAGGGTGTGGAGGAGGAAAGCTGCCCAGGGAAGCTGGGAAGAGAGAGGGAGAAGGAGAAGGGGAGGGAGTGGGAGAGAGGGGGAGGGGAGGGAGAAGGAGGGGAAGAGGAAGTGAGGGAGAGGGAGATGAAGAGAGAGGAAGAGGAAGAGAGGGAGAGGAAGAGGAGAGGAAGAGAAAGGGAGGAGAGAGGGAGAGGGAGAGGGAGAGAGGAAGAGTGGAGAGTGAGAGAAAGAGGAAGAGGAAGAGAAAGAGGGAGAGGGAGAGGAAGAGAGGGAGAGGGAGAAGGAGAGGCAAGGGAGAGAAAGAGAGAGAGAGGAAGGGAAAAGAAGGGAAGGGAAGGGAAGGGAAGGGAAGAGAAGAGAAGAGAAGAGAAGAGAAGAGAAGAGAAGAGAAGGGAAGGGAAGAGAAGAGAAGGCAAGGAGAGCAGAGAAGAGAAGAAGAGGAGAGGGGATGGGAGGGAGGAGCCAGAGGCCAATATAGACCTTGAGGCCATGCCCCAGTGACTCATCTCCTTTATCCATGCCCCAACTCCTAACCTAGCTACATTGCCTAACATGATATATGGGAGACATTACAAACCTAAACCCTAATACCTGGTAACAGCGTATGTTCTCATGTTAGGATGACAGCATTGCTTGCTCTTCCTGATAGACACAGAGTTCAGTAAATTCAGTAATTGCTATCTACTATTTTTCTTAGTAGATAGGGGATTATATTCAAAGGAGCAATACCATAGGAAGAGAAGACTAAATCCTGTTATTTTTGTTTGTTTGTTTCCTAATTTGAGATTTGCAAGCTCAGCTTTAAGAGACCAGGTCTTTCTTACTGTTTGTAGTAAGAGACAGTGATACCTGTTGGTCTATGTAGGCTTAGTGACTAGGATCATCCTCAACATGAATAATTTAATGATAGCAAATATGTTGTCCTAATTTAGTGGAATTCTCTTTAAAGATGTAACATTTTCTTTGTATTATATTTTTTTTTCTGATTCTATAATCAATATATCAGTACAGGGCACTCTTAAAAATAATGCTTGGTTTTCAAATATATTTAATATATTATATATTAAAATATCACATATTGAACATATTATATATTAAATATAAGTATACGAGATATATCTAGTATTTCTTGTCATTTTTATTATATTCATATACTTACAAATATGGTGAGTTAGTTACTTTTATCAAAGAAAGGACCTTACAGTCTTTTAATAGCTTGCCGCTATAAATTGCTTCTCTCTTATTTTTTTAACCAATAAATTGCTTTTAATGCCTCTAAGAAGTAGTCATACATGTACTTTAAAATTTATGTAGCCATTACAGAGAAAGTGAGTCTAACGATGCCAGAATTAATAATACATCTAAGTGCTGAATCTCCTCCTGAGTTCTTGGTCAAGTCTGCCCTGCACCCTGCACCCCCAGTGCACATCAAGTCAGGCAGAATCTCCCCTCAGCAAACATGCTGCCAGTGACTCTCAGATCTATGCTGTTGCGTGTTTGGCACCCTATCATTTAGGTATTAAATGCTGCTCACTTTTCTGGTGGACTGTACTTTGTTTTTATCTCCTGCTATTAAGAAAAAAGTTGAATTCTTTTGTTTCTCAGAGCATTTAAAAATGAAGAGGCAGAACATTTTTTTCAGACACTCATGCCACTGCTTTCATAGAGATATTAGTAACTGGGCTCTATTTAATTTACTCTATAATAATTTTACAGTACCAGTTTGGGGAACGGTTCAAAGAAATGACTAAAAAAATTTCTTTACAAAATAAACCACAAAGTAA
Organism: Muscardinus avellanarius; assembly: GCF_963383645.1. Classification (NCBI taxonomy): domain Eukaryota; kingdom Metazoa; phylum Chordata; class Mammalia; order Rodentia; family Gliridae; genus Muscardinus; species Muscardinus avellanarius. Next base: position 32,009,463 of record NC_137789.1, on the reverse strand, counting down.
AACAAAACAGAGCAAATGTATTTTAAATAAATTGCAGAAACAAAGGGAATGCTGAAAACCAGTTAGGAAGCATGTGAGCTGAGTGAGACTTCTGCAAAGACTCAAGATGCCTAAGGTTTACATCCACCATGAAGAAATGTATTAGATGAAACCTACCCACTAGCACAGAAGATACCCAGGTATATGTCAAGATGATTTACAAAACAGCAAGTTAAAGTGGCCAATGAATGTGTGAAGCAATTTGGAATCACTTAGTAATGGAGGAAAAGCAAATGGAGTCAGTAAGAAATAGAACTTTATCTCCAACAGATTAGATAACTTTTTAGATAGACAATGTTTAATAGTGGATGTTGAGCAACTGTGGTGCTAAAACACCGTTGGTGGGAGAATAAATGGGCTCAAAGTGATATTATTTAGTAAACCTGAGATACAACCTTTGACCTAAAATTTGATATACCTTATAAAAATTCTTGTACAAAAGAAGAACAAAATGTTCACAGCTACAACAGGTACTGTATAACTGTGAAAAGTGTAAAATGAATCAAAGCTGTAGAGGTAGATATAGATAAGTCACAAGAATAAAATGTGGGTTTAAAAGTCATTTGACAAATGACAATGAAACCATATAAACCATGTATATAAAGTTTAAGGCATGTACACAAATAATATGTTTAGTATTTATCTACAGTAAGCATACAAAATACTTATAACATTTAAAATACATGCATAAATCGATGTACAAGAAATAAAAGTAAACACTTGTGGAGATGATAAAACCAAGTGTGTATGTGTGTGTGGGGGGGTACTGGGGTTCCTGGAAGCCCTTCTATCTCCGGGCTACACTCCCAGACCTATTTTTACATTTTTATTTGGAAACAGGGTCTCCTAAGCCAGAGCGCGCGGCTGGCTTCGAACATGCGCGATCCTCCTGTCTCTGCCTCCCAAGCGCGGGGATTACAAGCGTGCGCCACCATGCCCGGCGATAAAACCAAATTTAAGGTAGCTTTATGAAAGTAAAAGTTATAAGAGAATGGGGAGAGGCAAGTGGGATCTACAATTCTATTCTGTAATAAAATTGTTTTTTAAAATCCTTTTCAAACCAGGCGTGATGGCGCACGCTTGTAATCCCTGAGCTTGGGAGGTGGAGACAGGAGGATCGCGCAGGTTTGAAGCCAGCCGTGCTGGCTTAAGAGACCCTGTTTCCAAATAAAAAAGTATAAAAATTGGTCTGGGAGTGTAGCCCAGAAGTAGCAGGGTTTCCAGGAACCCCAGTACCACCAAAAAAAAAAAAAAAAAAAAAAATCCTATTCAAGTTGGGGGATAGATTAATTTTCAAGAAAGGTAAGCAATTCCATACACTATTGGTGAAAGGGTAAGTTTCAGTGTTTTGGGAAGGTAATTTGACACATATCTATAAAAATTTAAAATACACCAAAGCTGGGCATGGTGGTGCATTTTTGTAATCCCAGCATTCGGAAGGCTGTTCAGGAACAGCCTCAGCTACTACTTAGTGAAGCCCTTTGAAACTCAGTGAGACCCTGTTTCAAAATAAAGAATAAAAAATAGGGCTAGGGGTGTAGCTTGGAGGTAGAATGCCCCTGGGTTCCATCCCCAGTACCGCAAAGCAAAACAAAACAAAACAACAACAACAACAACAAAAAAAAAAAATACTGAGATTCCATCTAACTCCAATCAGAATGGCAAACATAAAGAAGTCAAATAACAACAAATGCTGGTGAGGATGTGGGGAATTAGGAACTCTTTTACACTGTTGGTGGGAGTGCAAACTAAATCAGCCACTATGGAGATCAGTGTGGAGATTCCTTAGAAAACTGGAAATGGATCCACCATATGATCTGGTTATACCACTCCTGGGTATCTTTCCAAAGGGACTGAAATCAGAGAACTACAGTAACATATGCAAACCCATGTTCATAGCAGCACAATTTGTAATAGCCTAAATATGGAAACAACTTAGATCTCCATCAACAGATGAATGGATTACAAAATTAAAGGAAATAAACACAATGGAATTCTATTCAGCAATACAGAACAAAATCATGTCATTCACAAAAAGATGGAAAGACCTGTAGAACATTATGTCAATTAAAACCAGCCAAGCACAGAAAGAGAAGGGACAAATGTTTTCTCTAATATGCTCAAGCTAGGGAGTTTTAGAAATACCAGAGGGACTTCAGATAATGGAGGGAAAACCTCAGCAAAGGTAGAAAGGAAGGGTAGGAGAGGAAAAAGGCTGAGGTTGATTAATAGAGAAGCTACATTCAAATACCTATATAAGTGTGAATGTAGCATGGTTAACCTGGACACTCATTGTCAGAAGGGAGGGGAAGGAAAAGTTGGAGGGGGCACCAAGAACTGTGTGAATGTATACCATTGTAAATATGATCCACATTATGATGTGAAACTATAGTACCAATAAAATAAAATAAAATAAATTTGAAATACACATATCTGTCATTCAACTATTTTTAGGACTATAGATATATTTGACATACACGAAAAGGAACATACATAAAGATATTTATTGCAGCAATGTCTATAATAGAAAAAATTTGAAACAACATAGACTGATTGTAAATTATAAGGTCTATGCAAGGACAAACCATAACCATTAAATAAATGAGATCATTTTCTAAGGATTGAGAGGAAAAGATCTGTAATATAAATTGAGTAGAAAAATGAAGGCACAGGAGAATGGAACCATCGCAAATGAGATCTCACTAATAAGACATGCTTAGACATACATATCTGTGTGAGCATATGCATAAAAATATTTGAAATTTATGTTAGCTTTCACTGTGACAAAATACATGAGATAACCAAGCTATAAAAAAAAGTTCTTTTTGGCCCATGGCTATTTGGCTGTTTGCTTTGGGCACAGTATACAGTAGCAGGAGCCTGTGGTAGAGAAGGGCTTTTCATCTGATTGCAAACAGGAAGCAAAAAAATACAGAAAGGAACTAGGGTTCCCAAATCTCCCTCAAGGGTACACCTCAAATAACCTAACTTTCTCCCACTATCCCTCACCTCCTAAAATTTTCAGCATCTTCCAATAGTGTCAAAAATTAGGACCAATTTTTTATTCAACACATGGGACTTTGGGAGGACATTCTTCAAGATCCAAACTATAATAGAAATGCACATAATTTGTTAGATGTTTTTCTGGAGGCGAACTAGGAGACTAAGATGCAATGAGATTTAATTTTTATTATATATACTTCGTACAATCAAAACTGAGTGAGGTAAATATACTGAACTGAATCATATATTTTTAGTGTATACTTTTTTTACAAGAAGAGCAATTTTATATAGCTCAATCATCTAATATGCATGGTTAAAGCCCTGCTTAGTTTTCCCTATAACAATTCAGACCACATCAACATATAGACTCCGTAACAGGTCTGACGGCCCTTTGCTTGATTCCAAACGGAATCCTCAAACATCTCAGATAATGCAGAACAAAGTCAGCCAGCCTCTTAGGATGGGTGATCTGGTTGAAAAGCCAAGTCCTGCAGGAAACAATGGCGGATCACAAAAGCTGTGCTGGTCACAGATGTGATCTCAGTATATGTGTTGCCAATAGCAGAGCTAGACATCTATTAGCAAGCCCGTTCTGAGTGTGGCTTTGATAGAATGCATCTGTTGGCAGTACCATGAGAGGCAGCAAGTGCTTGTGGCTTGTTCTTGCTCTGACTGCAGCATTAACTCATCTTAACCTTTCTTTGGCCGAGTGCCCGAAGCTCTCCTTAGAAAAAATGCAATTATCCCTTTGCCCTTTCTCAAAGTTCTCCCCATGTCACTTTGTAGTCTGGCTGCAGCAATGTCATACCCGATGGCTGGTGTTTGATATGAGCTCTAATCAAGGGTGTCATTACCTGAAGAGGGTACAGTAATGTAACTCTACACCATGATCCATCCTATGAGGGCTACAACCGCCAAAGCTTTTACTGGTTCAACACTCAAACCCAGCCGCCAGGAGAAGGGAAAGCAGACGATTTGTTTGCTCTTGGAATGGGTTATTGCAGGCTGACCATGCCCATTAAAGGTACCACCTCTGTTTGTGGTAACTTTTCCTTATTGTTCTGATACAACAACTACTGGATTGCTGTGTTAAATGAATTTCCAGGGTTTATTTTCTCTCTTTTTTTCTTTCTCTCACTCTCTGAATACTGCAAGACTCTTTTAGGAGAGAAAAAAAAACCCATTTGCCCTAACATCTTTTCTAGAAGATTCTTAACCACTCTTTACTTATTTGGGATTCTTTGTAAGTGGTTTGTGCATGTGTGTATGCGTGTGTGTGTGTCTGTGTTAAATTTTGCCATTTTGTTTTTATTGAAATCTCTTCTATTATATTTTTTCTTTTCAGGAGAATCTAGTTGAATACATTTACTTTATTTTGACTTCTATTTTTCAATCCATTCTTATATCAATCCAATAAACATTTACAAATTCATAAATGCATTTTATTTTACCAATATGGTCCAATTATGATTTAAAGAGACAGTAACCTATGATTCTGTACAGGATTATCCATTTATTTATTTTATACTGGGTTTCTAACCCCTCAATATCTCAGTTTCCCCATCATACAAATAGAACCTACCTCAAAGAATTGCTATAAGGGTTAAACAAAATCATTAGTGTAAAGAGATCTGCATAGGACTGGATCACAGGAAGTAGTCAATAAATGTAAACTATTACTAATAATGATCTATAAAGATATTTATCTTATACTTTGAAATGAGAGCCATAAGTATAGTTCTGTATCTAGGCCATGTCTGCAATAAGCATGCCTTTTTTAAAAATCTTATTGAAGGGTATACATTAGTAGCCTCCAAACTGACATTATTCTTGTCCAGAAAAATTATCTGGCCCTAGAGACTGAGAGTCTCACATCCAAAGTCTTTGTTCACAGAAGCTACAGGAAAAAATATATTACTCTCTCCCATTCCTTTATCTATATTGCATTCAGCTCTATAGCTTTTCCAGGAGATAACTGAATTTCATCTCTATTTAGTCTTTATATGATGGCACTTTTAACATCAAAACACCTCTCAAAAGTTAGGTTTTGAGAAAGGAACTAGCTATTCTTCATGAAGGAAGCCTATTTGCACACAAATAAAATAAACCTGACATAGACTATACTTGCCACCATCTCTCCAATTACACTGGATAAAACTTCAGATATTTAAAGAATAAAAGTACAAAATATACTCTAACATGATGTGTTTTGGGCTTCAACATCCTGAGTTTCCTCCAATGTAAAAGAAATTATCCTGAGTTATTTCATACTTTTTTTTAAGAACAAACAGCTTATTCTCATGAATAGACTACTCTTAGTAATATGTAGGCTCAAAACTTAATGTAGCTTCCTTTTCTTTTTCTCTAATTTCCTAATCTCTTCCTCTTTATAGTTCATCTTTCATGAATATCCAGGGATTTTTAACTCATCCCCAAGCTCTACCTTGATGACACCTTCAATGACCAGAAGCCACCATAGTCAGCCTTCAGGACTCAACCCCAGCATCATTTCCTTATATACACTTCCCTCCCAATGATAGTCTCATATCTCCCCATAATTTCTTTTGTTATATTTGTCATCAATTGCAAAGCAATTTTATATGTTATTATTTGATTCATGCCTGTCTCCTCTACTAGATGAAAACTCCTGGCGATAGGTAGCGTCAGGTTTTGTTTTGTTAAAAATTCATTCTATTGCCTAGCAAAAATCAAATCCCTAGAATATAGCAATAAATAAATCTTATTAAACAAATAAAAGAACTCATAAGAATAAATTTCTTCTAGATGGTTAATTTTATTTTTTTCTGCCACAGTACTTCCAAAATTCCCTCATTGTGTTAGTCAGCTTTGCATTACTATAGCAAAATACCTGAGATAACTAACTTATAAGAGAAAAGGTTACCTAGATCACAATTCTATATGCTCTGTCCAAGACCAGGTGGATTCATTACTTTGGGCATCTGGTGGGGTGCCAGATGGAAATGATGGGAAGCACATGGCAGAGTGAACTGCTCACCTCCTGGCCAAAAAGCAAGATAAGAGCTGGAGTGTTATTCAGTGGTAGAGTGCTTGCCTAGCACACATGAGGCTCTAGGTTCCATCTCTAGCACTGGAGAGAGAGAAAGATAGATATAGATAGATGATAGAGAGATAGATAGATGATTGATAGATAGGTAATAGATAGATAGATGATAGAAACAGAAAAAAAGAGAGACCATGGCTCCATAATTCTCTTTATGAACATACCTCCAATGACTTAAAGGCCTCCCACTAAGTCCTGCCTTCTAATGATTTAATGGTACTACTCTGGGGACCAAACTTATACCAGATGTACCTTTGAGGAACTCTTTTGGAATTTCAGTAGATTTGACATTTCTATTTTACAGCCAAAATGTAATATTCACGTTCTCCTAATCCATATTTCTAATGGAATGAACGGTTCCATGCATTTATCAGACTGCCAATTAAGCCCTTCCTCTCCTCCTCTAGATAAGTCTGTGAAAACAATCCTTTTCCCCATATTACACTGCCATCTTTTATGCCTCAAATAAGCCCAGATAAAGTATGTGCTGTGAGTCAGACAGAATGGAATACAAACTCGGAGCTGTTAAAGATAAAAGATGCATTTTAGGGAATTCTAAAAAATATTCACCATGCCTCCAAATAACTAAAAATTAGTTCCTGGAATTTAGCCATGTAAACACAAATAAAGGCCACAAGATGGTGTTCCTAGTTTTAGAATATTTTAAATAAAATATAATTCAACTCTAATATTCACTAATTTAAGATATTTTTATAATTTTTATATTTATAAATTATTTTATATTATATAAAAAGAAATAATTGACTATTAACATTTGAATTTGGGGCGGGACTCTGGGCCCCAGGCAGGACTGCGCATAGCATGCCAGAACCCTGGAGAAACCGGGCCCAGTACCCTGGGTCCCGGGCAGGGGTCACGCGGGGCACGCCAGCCGGGGCCCGGGTCACGGGACTCTGGGCCCCAGGTGGAGTAGTGCAGAGCACGCTGGACCCATGGGGAAACTGACCGGGTCACAGTTCTAATGAGTGCCTGATCCCACTACCTCCTCAAACCACATATACTGTCTTTTCTTATTTAAAAAAAAAAAAAAAAGGAAAAGAAAAAGAAAAAGCAAAAATATCCGAGAGGAGTTAAGAAAGCCATGGCAGATGCCAGGACACTGGAGATTCAGACAAAACTTATCCAAATGCACTGGAACTTATGGAAAAATTTCCCGTGAAGGAAGACTGCTGTTTCTCTGTATTGTTAAGAATCCTGGACATCACCTGTAAAGAGAGAGTTTAGCGGAGACCAAGGAGAAAGACGGTGTTGAAAGTGGTCTCCGTGATGGCTGTGGAGATTTGTATTCAGGAGAAGCAGAAATCGGATCCTACCAACCTTATTTTTTTGGAGAAATTACACCAAATGTTGAATGCTACCGTTGTGCATGCTATGGAACACTGGACAACATTCAGAGTGGATAAAGACCTTGGGAAAGATTTGAAATGGTGGAGGCAGTGGCAATGGCAGCGTCCAGTACTCAGGGGAGGCAGAGATCTGATGCATTACACCTGGAACCTTTGAAATAATAACCCCAGAGGCAGAATGTTACCACCATGCACCCTCGAGAACGTGGGACAATTGGTTGGGTGAAGAGGGTGCTTGGATTGGAGCCTGCCGAGGGGTGAGGCCGGTGACAGACACAGTAAAGCTGGGATTGGAGCCTGTTGTGAGGCAAGGCCGGTGCTGGAGCCTTCGAGCCCAGGATCGGAGTCTGCTGAGGGGTTAGGCCGGTGCTGGGGCCAGTGAAGCCAGGATCGGAGCCTGCCATGAGGAAAGGCCGATGCTGGGGCCTTTGAGGCCAGGATCAGAGCCTGCTGAGGGGTTAGGCCGGTGCTGGAGCCAGTGAAGCCAGGATCGGAGCCTGCCATGAGGAAAGGCCGATGCTGGGGCCTTTGAGGCCAGGATCAGAGCCTGCTGAGGGGTTAGGCCGGTGCCGGAGCCAGCAAGGCCAGGATCGGAGCCTGCTGTGAGGCAAGGCTGTTGCTGGAGCTTCGTGACAGTGATCAGAGCCTGCTGAGGGGTTAGGCCAGTGCCGGGGCAAATGGCCAACATTGGAGCCTTCCGTGAGGCAAGGCCACTACTGGGGCCTCCGAGGCCAAGATCAGAGCCTCCTGAGGGGTTAGGCCGATGCTGGGGCCTTCAAGGCTGGGACTGGAGCCTGCCGAGGGGTTAGGCCGGTGCCAGGGCCAGCAAGGCCAGGATCGGAGCTCACCATGAGGAAAGGCCGGTGCTGGGGCCTCCAAGGCCTGAATTGGAGCCTGCCAAGGAGTTAGGCCGGTACCAGGGCCAGCGGCCGGCAATGGAGCCTTCCGTGAGGCAAGGCCACTACTGAGGCCTCGGAGGCCAGGATCGGAGCCTGCCGGGGGGTTAGGTTAGTGCTGGGGCCAGCGAGGCTGGCATCGGAATTTGCCATGAGGGAAGGCCAGTGCTGGGGACTCTGAGGCCAGGATAAGAGCCTGCTGAGGGGTTGGGCCAGCGCTGGGGCCAATGGCCAGCATTGGAGCCTGCTGTGAGGCAAGGCCGGTGCTGGGGCCTCTGAGGCTGGGATCAGAGCCTGCCAAGGGGTTAGGCTGATGATGGGTCCAGTGGCCAGCAGCGGAGCCTGCTGTGAGGCAAAGCTGGTTCTGGGGCCTCCGAGGCTGGGATTGGAGCCTGCCGAGGGGTTAGGGAGACGCCAGGGTCAGTGGCTGGCATTGAAGCCTTCTGTGAGGCAAGGCCGCTACTGAGGCCTCCAAGGCCGGGATTGGAGCCTGCCGAGGGGTTAGACCGGTGCTGGGGCCAGCGAAGCCGGCATCAGAGCCTGCTGTGAGGCAAGGCCGGTGCTGGGGCCTCCAAGGCCAGAATAAGAGCCTGCCTGAGGGGCTAGGCCGGTGCCGGGGACAGCGGCTGGGATTGGAACTCACCGTGAGGCAAGGCCGGTGCTGGGGCCTACGAGGCCAGGATTGGAGTTGCCGAGGGGTTAGGCCAGTGCTGGGACCAGAGAGGCCGGCATTGGAGCCTGCTGTGAGGCATGGCCAGTGCTGGGGCCTCTGGGGCCAGGATAAGAGCCAGCCAAAGGGTTAGGCCAGTGGTGGGGCCAGTAAGGCCGGGATCAGAGCCTGCCGTGAAGCTAGGCTGGTGTTGGGGCCTTCGAGGCCGGGATCAGAGCCTGCTGAGGGGTAGGCTCGTGCCGGGGCCAATGGCTGGCATTGGAGCCTGCCGTGAGGCAAGACTGCTACTCAGGCCTCCGAAGCTAGGATTGGAGCCTGCCAATGGTTTAGGCTGGTGCCGGGACCAGCAGCCAGCATCGGAGACTTCCGTGAGGAAGGCCACTACTGAGGCCTCCGAGGCCGGCATCGGAGCCTGCCGAGGGGTTAGACTGGGGCTGGGGCCAGCGAGGCCATCATCAGAGCCTGCTGTGAGGCAAGGCCGGTGCTGGGGCCTCCAAGGCCGGGATCAGAGCCTGCTGAGGGGTTAGGTCGGTGCCGAGGCCAGCAAGGCCAGGATCGGAGTTCACCATGAGGCAAGGCCGGTGCTGGGGCCTCCGAGGCCAGAATCGGAGCCTGCCATGAGGCAAGGCCGCTACTGAGGCCTCCGAGGCCGGGATTGGAGCCTGCCGAGGGTTTAGACTGGTGCTGGGGCCAGTGAGGCCGGCATTGGAGCCTGCCATGAGTCAAGGCCGGTGCTGGGGCCTCCGAGGCCAGGATAAGAGCCTGCCGAGGGGTTAGGCCAGCACTGGGGCCAGTGGCTAGCATCGGAGCCTTCCGTAAGGCAAGGCCACTACTGAGGCCTCCGAGGCCGGGATCGGAGCCTGCTGAGGGGTTAGACTGGTGCTGGGGCCAGTGAGGCTGGCATTGGAGCCTGTCTTGAGGCATGGCCAGTGCTGGGGTCTCTGGGGCCAGGATAAGAGCCAGCCGAGGGGTTAGGCCATTGCCGGGGCCAGATAGGCTGGGATCGGAGGTCACCGTGAGGCAAGTCTGGTGCTGGGGCCTCCGAGGCTGGGAGAGAAGCCTGCCGAGGGGTTAGGCCGATGCCGGGGCCAACGGCTGGCATCGGAGCCTGACAGGAGTCAAGGCTGCTACTGGGGCCTCCGAGGCTGGGATCAGAGCCTGCCAAGGGGTTAGGCCAGTGCTGGGGCCAGTGAGGCCGGGATCGGAGCCTGCCATGAGGTTAGGCCGGTGCTGGGGCCTTCGAGGCCGGGATCAGAGCCTGCCAAGGTGTTAGGCTGGTGCTGGGGCCAGTGAGGCTGGCATTGGAGCCTGCCATGAGGCAAGGCCGGTGCTGGGGCCTCTGAGGCCAGGATAAGAGCCTGCCAAGGGATTAGGCTGGCGCCGGTGCCAGCGGCCGGCATTGGAGCCTTCCGTGAGGCAAGGCCGCTACTGAGGCCTCCAAGGCCGGCATCGGATCCTGCCATGAGGCATGGCCGGTGCTGGGGCCTCTGGGGCCAGGATAAGAGCCAGCCGAGGGGTTAGGCCAGTGCCGGGTCCAGCAAGGCCAGGATCGGAGCTCACCATGAGGCAAGGCCGGTGCTGGGGCCTCCGAGGCTGGGATTGGAGCCTGACAGGAGACAAGACTGCTACTGGGGCCTCCAAGGCTGGGATTGGAGCCTGCCAACGGGTTAGGCCGGGGCCGGGGCCAGCGGCCTGCATCGGAGCCTTCCGTGAGGCAAGGCTGCTACTGAGGTGTCCAAGGCTGGTATCGGATCCTGCCGTGAGGCATGGCCAGTGCTGGAGCCTCTGGGGCCAGGATAAGAGCCAGCCGAGGGTTTAGGCCGGTGATGGGTCCAGCAAGGCAGGGATCGGAGCTCACCGTGAGGCAAGGCCGGTGCTGGGGCCTCTGAGGCCGGGATCGGAGCCTGCCGAGGGGTTAGGCCAATGCCGGGGCCAACGGCTGGCATCAGAGCCTGACAGGAGGCAAGGCTGCTACTGGGGCCTCCAAGGCTGGGGATTGGAGACTGCCAAGGGGTTAGGCCAGTGCTGGGGCCAGTGAGGCCGGGATCGGAGCCTGCCATGAGGCTAGGCCGGTGCTGGGGCCTTCGAGACTGGGATTGGAGCCTGCTGCGGGGTTAGGCCAGTTCCGGGGCCAATGGCTGGCATTGGAGCCTGCCGTGAGGCAAAGCCGCTACTGGGGTCTCCAAGGCTGGGATTAGAGCCTACCGAGGGGTTAGGCCAGTGCCAGGACCAGCAGCCAGCATCAGAGCCTGCCATGAGGCAAGGCCGCTACTCAGGCCTCCGAGGCCGGATCAGAGCCTGCCGAGGGGTTAGACCAGGGCTGGGGCCAGCGAGGCCATCATCAGAGCCTGCCGTGAGGCAAGGGCAGTGCTGGGGCCTCCAAGGCCGGGATCGGAGCCTGCCAAAGGGTTAGGCCAGTGCCGGGGCCAGCAAGGCCGGGATTGGAGCTCACTGTGAGTCAAGGCCGGTGCTGGGGCCTCCGAGGCTGGGATCGGAGCCTGCCAAGTGGTTAGGCTGGTGCTGGGGCCAGTGAGGCTGGGATCGGAGCCTGCTGTGAGGCAAGGCTGCTACTGGGGCCTCCGAGGCCAGGATTGGAGCCAGCTGAGGGGTTAGGCTGGTGTCAGGGCCAGCGAGACCAGAATTGGGGCCTCCCATGAGGCAAGGCTGCTGCTTGAGCCAGCGAGGTCTGGATCAGTCCACCGGGTAGCCAGGCCACTACAGGGGCCATCATGAGTAGGATTGGTACTTCCAACGTGGCATGCACAGAGAAATATTGCAGAAAATAAAAATCAGATGCTTCCCCTAATCAGCAATAACTTGGAGGAAAGGGGCAACAGGAAGAGGTCAAGGTATAGAAAGGGCCCTATAGTAAAGCAACTAAGGTGACCAATCAGAGGGTATGGAATAGGGGAGGATGGAGCCTCTTTAAAATGCAGGAGGTACAAAAACAAATGTATCAAAGTTAATCACCAAACAAGCATGGGATTGAGGGAGGGGAAGGGAATGAGATGGGGGCTAGATGAGGGCTAATTGGATGATGTGTGCTTGTATATCCTCTCAAGTCTTGTACTCCAATGTGATATATGACTACAATGCACCAATTAAAAAAATAAAAAATAAAAAAATAAAAAAACATTTGAATTTGGTATCTGTGGTTTTAGATTACTTGGAATAACTTGTGAAATTTTTTTTACAGTTTGGCTAATAATGAATATTATATTTTATATAATAATATATTTTTAGCAATTAGTAGATATATATTAACAATTCATACTCAAAGAATACATGAAGAGCATTTATCTAATAAAAGGTCTAATTTATTCACCAAAATCCTCATTTCAATTAGCTATCTGCATTGGAATTAGTAGACTTCTTGACTTGGGAAATTATAATAGTCTCTCAAGTTATTCCCTAGACAGGAGTAGGTCTGCCGACTATTTGCATAGTCCTACAATTAAACCTTTCTTTTGCCTATTAAAATTACATTATTTCTGATTATTTAATTATCCCTTAATATGTACCATTTTATGTGACAATATTCAGAAATAGAACATAAGAGTTATTTTTTAAAAAAAAGGACTGAAAGAAAACAACAGGTAAGATGTATTTTTATTTCTTGTTTTCCTTTTCCTTTTGGTGTCATCTCTGGAAGGTGGAAGATCTAAGAATAAGTGAGCTTTCAGAAAGTGCCATTTCTACACACAGAAGTAAAAGATGATCGTATCTTATGGGGTACTCAACTTTTCTCCCCAAGGAAAAAAAGCAAGGATCTCTAAATGGCAGGTTAAGTCTAAGCGACACAACATAGCATAGGAATCGAAAGCCATGGGGGAGGAGGATGGATTAAACAGTGCAGGTGGCATCTTAAGCCTTAGAGCTCTTTTGGCGTTTCAATAGATTTGACATTTTCTATGACCAATTCTAAGCCAAACAAAACAAAAACTTCAAACATTTGCGGACTATTAAAATCACCGTTCCTCTCCTAGAGGGAAAAAAGGGAAATATTGGCAAAAAAGGAGAGAATAAAATTATATCTGATAAGCAAAAGAATGAATAAGAATGAGTTCCTAGATCCCATAGACATTATAGTCTGTTCTGAAATAGAGGTCACTTTGAGTTTAAGATGGAGAAAATGTCATTATCTCTCTGGCTACATGATAAAGTTAAAGTCAAAAGGTCAGGTGGCCACTTCAAAGAGACAGAACTTTCCTCTCTGTTGTGCTTCCTGACTAGGCTCTGCTGGTGAAGGTCATGGCTGAATGGTGACAAAGAGAACATGAACTTGGCCTGCTACTGAAGAAAGGAAGGAAGCCCTTTTCCTTCAGGTTCAACACACTTGGCTTTATCTCTGTTTCCAATTTATTGGCGGCTAAGAATGATTGTTTCTGATCTTTAAACACATTCTTCCCTCTCCTAGGCACCTTTAGGAGTAAGTAAGTCCCAGTCTTCCACAGATGAACTTATTCTCTTGTGTTCTCTAGCAACAGAAAATCCACAAGAACTCAGTGAAGCTGACTTTAACAGTCTTCATATACTTGCTATATTAGATTTTTAGGGTGTCCAGTTTCTTCCTTGTTGATCTTCAGCACATCAAGCCAACATTGATATCATTTCTTGGTTTGCAACTTGGGCACATTCCCTGATGCTTGATTTGCCTGTTTGAAATTAAGGGTAGGGTTGAAGATGGTATTGTGTGTGTTTGCTGTTTCTACATTAATGACCTTGACATTTGGCTCCAGGTTTGAAATGGTGCTTAGAGCTTAGCCCACCCTGAGAACAGAGCTTCTGTAAGCCTGACAAATCTGCCTTACCTGGGATACTCTCTTCTACAGCTCAGTGAAACTCTATTTTTTAGTCAAGCTTCTCAAAGGCCTTCATCATCAAGGGACTAGAAGGGGTAGTGATGAATTTGGCAGCACATGAGCAGTTCAACCTAACTAAGATCTTAACAGTTGAAATTAACTTTTTTCCTTAAAAGAAGAGTAGAGCATGAACCAGAAAAACCCAGTAAGAGAGAACAGGGATGTGAAAACGCAAAGAATGGACTCACTTTCAGAAAGTCAGTTTCTCCATGTATTAGGTTAAAACATTCCTTCTTATCTGGTTGGCCAATGGAAAAGGTTTAATAAATTAACCTAAATGCAACTTTATTTCACATTGAAGTTTTGCTTTTAAACTGATATGTCATATATAAGAACATATTTAGAATCCTGGCTCAGTTTAGGTTAAGATCCATCTGCAAAAGTCCTATAAATACAGATATAGAATACCTATAAGATGCTGTACATTGATTTTACAGCTTCAGAATACCACTAGGATCCATTTACAGGCTATATCTCAGACACAACTTTAAGGACATGATTGCCAATGTTCTGCTATGAAACATCATGCATAGAAAACCTGCTGAAATACAATGTTTTCATGTAAGCCATTTCTTCATAGAGAGACTCTTGCATCAAAAAAGAAAATACCGTATTAAATTGTCATTATTGTGACAATCTTTTCTTTTACCAGTAATACAAGACCAATATTTTTGCATAATTAAAAATCTCTAGAAATAGATCTTTCATGTTTCTATCCTAAGTTCTGATATTCAATATACAATATTTGGAATGGGGTATACTCACAAAGCAGTCCTAGCATTCTGACCAACATTTCTTTGGAGTCTGCTTTCCCTCTAAATATAAAAAAAGTTTGTTGCAGGGCATGGTTGCACATGCCTGTAATCCCAGTACTTGGGAGAATGAGACAGGAGGATCGAAGGTTCAAGGCCAGTTACAGGAAGTAGTGAGACACTCATAAACTTTGTGAGGCCCTGTTTCAGAACAAAAATAAAATAGGGCTGGGGATGTAGCTCAGATGCTCAGATCTAGACTGCCCCTGGGTAACACACACACACACACACACACACACACACACACACACACACACACACCTTGTAAGAACCTTATTTGTTCCATATCAGAGCATTAGAAAAAGCAGTAAATATGTTGACAGATTATTTTCAGCAACAACTGGCATAATATAGTAAATACTGAAAACACTTGCATTTACTGGCATTTTCTAATATTTCAATAGGCATCACTAAGTAATCTCACCTAGGACCACAAAAAAAAAAAAAATGAGCTTGCCATCCTGTTCAGTCTCTGCCACATGTGTTCCTCTTATACTTTTTTATATCTTTGTTTTCTACTTTTTGCTGTTATGAATCTTAAGTTCAGAACTAAATACGCCTCTTTCTCTATAAATTGGCTAACTCTGCTGTCATGTTTAAACCACAGAAATGTACTAAGATACTATTCAACCCCGAAGAGAATTCTGGCTTCATTCCTTAATTAAATGATCACCAAAAAACAACTCATTTGGGCTCTAGTATCTTAGTTTTCTGAAAAACACCTTCCGGTTGGACTTAACATTACGTTCTTAACATTAAATAGGATAAAAATAAGAGGCATTCATTTCAAGAACATTCCTATAGCCTTTGTAAAAACCATTTTTTCATTGTTACTCAGTGTTCTTTATATATAACCACCAGCATGTTAAATTCCTCATGAAACTTTATGTCAGAAAATGTTTCTCTTTCTAATTTAATATCAGCCTTTCCTTTCCTCAGATACCTTAAAATCATGATTCAATATTCTTTATTCTCTTTTTAAGAGAAACCTCAAGTTAACTTATACTTTTATTAGGATATTGACTAATTTTAGGGACATATTTATTTATATTCTCTTTTCCTCTCTGATTTCTAATTCATCTTTTTATTGTCAACTTTGGCTTAACATTATAGATTGCATTGGACCTTTTTAAAATAGAAAAGATATGTGTAGTGGCCATGTATCTTGGATTCTTCAGGGGCATTTTAATTTCAAGAGACATTACTCTTGTCTTAAAGATGATTAATTGAAATATAAAAATATGCTTCCACATATATTTGCAAAAAAGTCATGAAAAAAATCACAGCATTGGAAATTGAGAGAATTTTGAATTAGAGGATATTGTCACACAGCCTTTATATCAGAAATAAGCCCAACCTCACTCAAGCATTTTATTTCCCATCAAATTCTCAGATATTGCCAGGTGTGGTGGCGCATGCTTGCAATCCCGGTATTTGGGAGGCTGAGACAGGAGGATTGTAAAGGTTCGAAGCCAGCCTCAGCTACTTAGTGAGGCTCTCAGCAACTTAGTGAGACCCTGTTTCAAAATAAAATATAAAATAGGTCTGGGAGTATGGCCTGGAGGTAGAAAGCCCCTGGGTTCCATCCCTAGTACAAAAAAAAAAAAAAAACCCTCAGGTTTTTATATTTTGACATATTAGTATTAGTCACCTTTTTATTTTTATTTTTATTAATTTTTTATTTTTGCCACTATGGCCCAACATCTAAGAGGAGGAAAAATGTATTGGCTCACAGTTTTAGAAGTTTAGTCCATTGTCAGCCAGCTCCAAGGCAGAAACATCATGGTGGTGGGTAATCACAGAGGACAGCTGCTCAGCTCAGGTAGGAAGAAAGCAGAGAGAGACAGGGAGGGGGGAGAGAGGGAGGAGAGAGAGGGAGAGAGAGGGAGAGAGGGCAAGAGAGGGTGAGAGATAGATAGATAGATAGATAGATAGATAGATAGATAGATAGATAGATAGAAGCATATAGACAGACAGACACTGAGACCAGGGACACGTATAATCCCCAAGGCCATGCCTCCAGTAACTTACCTCCTCCAGCCATACCTTACTTATCTACATTTACCACCCAGAAAGTCCATTCAAATTATTAATCCACCATCTAGTTTATCCACTGATGAGCTCAGAGCCTGGATTCATCTATTTGGCTTCTGAACTTTCTGCATTTCCAACACATGAGGTTTTCTGGGGACATTCCATATCCAAACCTTGAGTTAATGACAAAATTTTCTAAACAATTTTCCTTCCTGTTACCTCCCCTTCAAGTTAATTATCTTCATCTGCTCAATCTTTGAAATGTACAGTGTACATTTACATATACTGCTAGTTTCCTCCTTTACTCTCCTACTTTGTTTTTCTCTTTGGACTCTTCCTGTTGCTTCCCAATTGCCCCTATTTATTTTTTTTCAATCTGATTTTTTTCTAAAATGGGGTAGGAATTGGGTAAGGGCTAATTGGGTTATGTCTACATGTATGCCTATACCATCTTGTACTCTCCTAAGATGTATGACTACAATGCACCAATAAGAAATTTTAAAAATAAAATATAAAATGAAAACCTAATTAGGTCACTTTTCTTTTGGATGCAATATCAATAGTTTCTCCATTATCAACAGAATAAGGCTACTTTGCATAACTATGGTATATAGCTGTTGTCTCTGATCCTGTTCCCACCATCTCCATCTGTAACAGGAGTGTCCTTGACATGCAGGGCTCACCCCATCATCTATCCCTTTCCTGCCTCATCCTAACTCTTTTCAATGCTCACCTTCCTTTATAGGCTTGAGAGGAACTGAAGGTAAGTCAGCACACACCAGGGCCTGCTTCACTGTTACTGCCAGCTCCTAGCTGCTCCTCTTACAACTGACTTGTGCTATCACGAATTCTGAAAAGACCAGTGCCTCAACAGCTAGGATGTCAACTAAGTGGGCCTCAGCAGAGAGGCAATGCTAGCGGCTGCCCTTCTCCATGTTCCACTGAATTCCCCAGGTAGCCCCTCTACCTGAGGCTGTTATATATGACTGGGTTGCAAGAAAGGCTTGAAGATATTGAGAGAAAACATACAGACTAATTTGGAAAACGGAACAGCAGTATATTAAAACTGCAATACCACTGAGCTTCAAAATCTTTCAGTCATCTTTGCAACTGAGAACTTCCTCTTTTTTTTTTTTACTAAGTAAAAGGACTGTACTCTGGCAGAACATTTTCATCATAGATTGCATTCTTAGCCTGAGTTTCTTATTTCTATAATAAATATGTTTTAAATTTCTCCATGTTTCTTATTTGTGTGTGTGGTGTTGGAAATTGAACCCAGGAGAAATCTACCTCTGAGCTACACTCCCAGTCCTATTTTTTATTCTTTATTTTGAAGCTCACTAAGCTGCAGAATACCTCACTAAGTAGCTGAGGCTGGCCACCAACCTGGATCCCCTTGTCTCAACCTTCCAAGTACTGGGATTACAAGGTGCGCAATAAGTGCATAATGGTTATTTTTTCCTAAAAACCAAACCAGCAGTTTACTATGGATCCCAGCATCTGTTAAAATTACTGTTATGAAGAGACAAGATAATGCTGGGCGTGGTGGTGTGCAATTGTAGTTCCAGTTCTTGGGAGGCTGAGACAGGAAAATTACAGGTTCGAGGACAGCCTCAGCAAGCAGTGTGACTCTCTCATCAACCTAGCAAGAGTCTGTTTCAGAATTTAAAAAACTAATAAAAAATAGGCTAGAGTGTAGCTTAGAGGTAGAATGCCCCCAGGTTCAATCTTCAGTATCACCAAATAAATAAATAAATAAATACATAAATACATAAATGGCAAAAGATAACACCAATTACATTATAACTCTCATTGATGGGAATGTGAATTAGTACAGCCACTATGGAAAACAGTATGAATGCTCCTGAAAAATTAAAAATAGGACTACTATATGATCCTGCAATCTCACTACAGGTTATATATGCAAGTAAATGAACCATTATGTTGATAATACACTTGCATTCTCAAGCTTATTTTGGTATTATTAACTATAGCAAAGATATGATACTAATCTAAGTGTTCATCAATGGATGAATAATTTAAGAAAATGTGGCATATAATGAGATACTACTCCATCATTAAAAAAGAAGGAAATCTTGTCTTCTGTGACAACATGGATGAATCCAGAGGATAATGTGTTCAGTGAAATAAGCCAGAGAGAGATATATACTGTATGAACTCACCTACATATGGAATCTGAAAGAAGTTGAACTTATTGAAATAGAATGTTAGTGTCCAGGGGTTGAGGAATGGGGTAGAGTTGGGGAGATGTAGGGCAAAGGACATACAATTTAAGTTAGATAGGAGGAATACATTCAAGAGATCTATTGTAACATGTGGTGACTATAGTGAATGACAATATATTGAATTCTTGAATGCTGAGTAGATTTTAAATGTTCTCACAATAACTATGTGAGGTAATTCATATAGTTATTGTTATCTTAATTTAGATATACCACAATGTATATATATTTTAAAACATCATATTGGGGGCCCCAGGCCGGACCACGCGTAGCACGCCAGACCCCTGGAGAAACCGGGCCCAGTAAGACCCTGGGTCCTGGGAAGGGGTCGCGCGGGGCACGCCAGACCCTGGAACAGCCAGGGCCCGGGTTGCAGGACTCTGGGCCCCAGGCAGAGTATTGCGAAGCACGCTGGACCCATGGGGAAACTGGGCCGGGACACAGTGCTGCTGAGTACCTGATCCCACTACCTCCTCAAACCACACATACTGTCTTCTCTTATTAAAAAAAAAAAAAAGAAAAGAAAAGAAAAAGAAAAAAGAAAAATATCGGAGGGGTTAAGAAGGCTGTGGCAGATGCCAGGATACTGGAGATACAGACAAAACTTATCCAAATGCACTGGAACTTTTGGAAAAATTCCCTGTGAAGGAGGACTGCTGTTTCTCTATATTGTTAAGAATCGGACATCACCGGTAAGGAGAGAGTTTAGCGGAGACCAAGGAGAAAGGCGGTGTTGAAAGCGATCTCCGCGATGGCTGTGGAGATTTGTATTCAGGAGAAGCAGAAATCGGATCCTATCAACCTTATTTTTTTTTGGAGAAATTACACCAAATGTTGAATGCTACCATTGCGCATGCTTAGGAACACTGGACAACATTCAGAGTGGAAAAAGAGTTTGGGAAAGATTTGAAATGGTGGAGGCAGTGGCAATGTCAGTGGCCAGTACTCAGGGGAGGCAGAGATCTGATGCATTACACCTGGAACCTTTGAAATAATAACCCCAGAGGCAGAATGTTACCACCATGCACCCTCGAGAACATGGGACAATTGGTTGGGCAAAGAGGGTGCTTGGATTGGAGCCTGCCAAGGGGTGAGGCCGGCGACAGACACAGCAAAGCTGGCATTGGAGCCTGTTGTGAGGCAAGGCCAGTGCTGGAGCCTCTGAGGCCGGGATCAAAGCCTGCCAAGGGGTTAGGCTGGTGCTGGGGCCAGTGAGGCCGGGATCGGAGCCTGCCATGAGGCAAGGCCAGTGCTGGGGCCTTCAAGGTGGGGATCTGAGCCTACCAAGGAGTTAGGCCGGTACTGGGGCCAGCAAGGCTGGGATCGGAGCTCACCATGAGGCAAGGCTGGTGCTGGGGCCTCTGTGGCTGGGATCGGAGCCTGCTGAGAGGTTAGGCTGGTGCCGGGACAAGCGGCTGGCATCTGAGCCTTCTGTGAGGTAAGGCTGCTACTGAGACCTCCGAGGCCGGTATCAGAGCCTGCTGAGGGGTTGGGCTGGTGCCAGGGCCAGCAAGGCCGGGATCGGAGCTAACCGTGAGGCAAGGCCAGTGCTGGGGCCTCCGAGGCTGGGATCGGTGCCTGCCGAGGGGTTAGGCCAATGCCGGGGCCAACAGCCGGCATCCGAGCCTGACAGGAGGCAAGGCTGCTACTGGGGCCTCTGAGGCTGGGATCGGAGCCTGCCAAGGGATTAGGCCAGTGCTGTGGCCAATGAGGCCGGGATTGGAGCCTGCCGTGAGGCTAGGCCGGTGCTGAGGCCTCCGAGGCTGGGATCGGAGTCTGCTGAGGGGTTAGGCTGGTGCCAGGGCCAATGGCCGGCATCAGAGCATGCCATGAGGCATGGCCGCTTGGAGCCAGGATTGGAGCCAGCTGAGGAGTTAGGCTGGTGTCAGGGCCAGCGAGACCAGAATCGGGGCCTCCCATGAGGCAAGGCCGCTGCTTGAGCCAGCGAGGTCTGGATCAGTCCACCGGGTAGCCAGGCCACTACTAGGGCCGTCAAGAGTGGGATCGGTACTTGCAACGTGGCATGCACTGAGAAGTATCGCAGAAAGTAAAAATCAGATGCTTCCCCTAATCAGCAATAACTAGGAGGAAAGGGGCAACAGAAAGAGGTCGAGCTATAGAAAGGGCCCTATAGTGAAGCAACTAAGGTGACCAATCAGTGGGTATGGAATAGTAGAGGATGGAGCCTCTTTAAAACACAGGAGGTACATAAACAAATGTGTCAAAGTTAATCACCAAACAAGCATGGGATTGAGGGAGGGGGAGGGAATGAGATGGGGGCTGGATGAGGGCTAATTGGATGATGTGTGCTTGTATATCCTCTCAAGTCTTGTACTCCAATGTGATATGTGATTACAATGCACCAATTAAAAAAACATCATATTGTACATTATATTTACAATTTATTTATCAATTAAAATTTATTTTCATTACATCCTAAGTTTTATGAGTTTTCTGTCAACATTGGCACAGGAAGAAGTGCTTATTGATTGCCTATATGGTATTTTTTCAATACATTTCCAATTTCTTTCTCAGCATATTAACTTGGTATCACAGTGTCCTACAAAATTCTTTTGTTTTTATGGAGTTTTATTATGGCTTATCATAGTTTATTTGTTGTGTCCAAGGTAAAAAATTTTTATTGCCTACTAGTTTTTCCTTCATTAGATTTTTGCCATAGACAGATCTTGTCAGAAATTTCTCAGTCTACTAAAAGGCTCATAAACAGACTTTGTGAATATGCTGGAATACAAGGAGGATGTTCAATTTATGAGCAAAAAGCTCCATAACAGGCCACCATTAAAAATTAAAAAAAAAACCCTTTAAACTAATATGGTTTATCACAGTGAAAAAATAGTAATTAATTATTCTACTAACCTGCTTTCCTACTGTAACTGGGCAGAGGTCAACAATAAAGTTAACTTCTCAGAATAATTATAGACCCCTTGGCAGATTAGAACAGTTCTTGATTGTTAGATTTTTCCCCCTTTGACATATAACAAAATCGTAAATTCATAAAAGCCCCAAAAGAAAAGGAAGGAAAACTAAAGAAAACTAAAGAAATACAGTTCAGCATAAATAATGCCATCAAGCTTCTAGCTAAATTATTCATGGTAGCTATTTATATCGTGTAATTCCTATACTTACCTGACAATATGCTGACAAGTTCCTCCTACTATATTTTACTCAGTTGGCTTATTCAAGTCTCAGAAGAAAGGTAAAAGAACCATGGAATCTCTTTTCTTAGAAAGTATTTAGATTATATTTGCTATTCTAAGTTATAGGCAAAAAATCCTAAATTATTGTACTTACAGGAAGCAGTCTCATCTTTGTGGTTCCTTTAAAACATCAGAGCACAAATGTAATTAAAGGACAAACTGGGTCATCCGATTCTGCATGAATCACTGACTCCCAGGCCTGGCAGGGACCTTGAGAGCTACCTTCCTTCCTGGCATGAAGACATGACCTACACAGGGGAGATCCAACTCCATTTTTATAACCTTGTTGAGAAGTTCCCATATCCTCCCTTGTAACCTGTTCCATGGTAACTATCCTGAAAGTCAGAGAGTCTTCTTAACGAATAACTGGATTTCTCATGTTTTCTTCATTAACATGACTTTATTTCTTTTTCCTGTTTCAAAGGTTTTTCACAATCATAGTGCAGATAAACACATGGGCTCCAATCTTGTTTCCAACACTTAACTAGCTGCTTCAATTTCATCAATAAAACTGACATAACACTAGCACCTACCTCACAGGGGTTTTATGAGAATTAAATGAAAAATGAGTTAATATTCAGAAATCCCTTTGATTAATGCTGGTATACATTTCTTTGTTTGTGGTACTGGGGATGGAACCCAGGGGCCTTCTACCTCTGAGCTACACCTTCAGACCTATTTTATATTTTATTTGGAAACAGAGTCTCACTAAGTTGCTAAGAGCCTCACTAAGCTGCTGAGGCTGGTTTCAAACCTGCAATCTTCCTGTCTCAGCCTCCCAAGTACTGGAATCACAACCATATGCCACAATACCCAGCTTGGTATACATTAAGAGATATATAAATAATTTTTTTAAAAATTTAAAGCAAGTCAGGCGTGGTAGCACATGATTGTAAACCTAGTACTTGGGAGGCTGAGACAGGAAGATCCCAGGTTTGAGAACCACCTGAGCAAGTAGTGAGATTCTCCCTGTTTCAAAATAAAAATTAAAAGTAGGGCTGGGGTGTGGCCCATGGGTAGAATCCCTCTGGATTCAATCTCTAGTACAAAAATAAATAAGTAAATAAATAAATAAATAAATAAATAATAAGTAGGGCTGGGAGTGTAACTCAGGTAGAATTCCCCAGGGTTCCATTCCTAGTAATACACACACATACACTAAAAGCACATTTACAATAAAAAGAAATAAACAAAAAAATAAAAACCACATTCTAGATATAACATTATGTTTTAATGTTTCTGTCTTATGCATGTATAAATCACATATTATATAGCTTGTAATTGGAAGGATGCTTTATGTGCGGAAAACCCCTGCATCATCAATTTCTTCCCTTACTGCTACTTTATGAGCATTTCTGTATATTCTTAAAAAATCTTTGAAAATTATGTTTAATGATTTTATAGCAATCCATTTTATGGGGCCAACAATTCATCTACTGTTGAGCTATGAAGTTCTTTACAGTTTTCCACTCTTTTAGCTAATGTGGCAATAAATATCTTTGTACATGAATGTCTATCTCTGAATACTTCTATCCTAAATCTTCTTGAAGTAGGATACTTGGGAGAAAGGATAGTATGAAGATTCTAGGTGCATATGGTTGAATTTAATTCCAGAAAGACATACATTAATTGCTGCTCCAATGATGTACTATATGAGATAACATCTTTCATAGCTGCATTAAATATTGCTTTAAGAAGCAATAGCAGGACATAATGGTACCATCTATAATCTCAATACTTGAGAGACAGACACAGGAGAATTGTGGGTTCTAGGCAAGCCTCAGAAATTTAGTGAGGACATCAGCGGCTTAGTAAAGCCCTGTTTCAAAATTTAAAAATATAGCCAGGCATGGTGGCACCTGCTTGTAATCCCAGTACTTGGGAGGCTAAGATAGGAAGGAGGATTGCAGGTTCATGGCCTGCTTCAGCTACTTAGTGAGGCCCTCTTCAACTTAGTGAGACGCTGTTTCCAAATAAAATAAGGCTGGGGGCATAGCTCAGAAGTATAATGCCTCTGGGCTCAACCTCCAGCATCTAAATAAATAAATAAACAAACAAACAAACAAAATATGACTGGGTGTATAACTTGAAGGTAAATTGCCTCTGGGTTCAATCCTCAGTACCCCCCCCAAATAAAGTAAATAGATAAATAAAAAGTTAAAATAACAAATGTTTCCAATTTGATGGTTAAAAACGACATCAGTTTAATATTTGTGATTTGAATATTTTGATTACTCATTAGAATGAATATTTTATATATTCACTATTATAAACTAATTAGTATTCTTATTTAGCTTTTGGATCTCCAGGTAGAATCCATAGCTCTTTATGCTTTCCTTTGGGTCATGTTTTCTAACTTGGCCATTTTATTTTCTTGGGTAATTTTCTTATACTGAAAGCCAGGATATGAGACCACGACAGCATTAAAATCAGACTGATGCCGGGCATGGTATTGCACGCTTGTAATCCCCGCGCTTGGGAGGCGGAGACAGGAGGATGCGCAGGTTCAAAGCGCTTGAACCTTCGCATCCTCCTGTCTCCGCCTCCCAAGCGCGGGGATTACAAGCGTGGGCCACCACGCCCGGCTCAAGGTCATAATTTCTATAGTAACTACGCTTACTCACTAGAATCATAATTGAATGGATCTGCCTACCTCACAGGATTATTGTGAAGATTACATTAGTTCATGATAACTACTCACTAGTATTACTTTGATTATTAACCTATGTAGGCAACCGAGTTATCCACGTTAGTAAAGTAGCTGTTCATATGATATGTTAATGATTTTATATCCTAATAGATAACTATGCATGTTTAGATTGAGAACTGAGCAGATTTGGGAGTGAAAAGGAGAGGAAGTAACTAGAACTGCAAGTTTTCACCTAAATCCTGATGTGATCAACTCTTCCTTCAGGTCAGTTAGTTGTTCATTATAGCTCATGCCCCCACACCGTTGTCTCCTTCCATTTGAACTTGAGACCCTGACATTTCTCTCCAAGTTCCAGAGTCAGCTCTGATTTTTTTTAAAGATCAAATTCAATACTTTTGTTAATACAGCCTAAGCAAAAGATGTAATTAACATTTCTAAAAATAGGAATTAAAATAGAAATGCCAAAATACTAATTAAGCAAGTAGGTATTATATTAGTAATACAAAAGAGGATAAAAATTTTAGAAAAAGCAGAATACTGAATGTGAAGGCCTTAAAAAACGTGAAGACGAGCCGGGCGTGGTGGCGCACGCCTGTAATCCCCGCGCTTGGGAGGCGGAGACAGGAGGATCGCGCAGGTTCGAAGTCAGCTGCGCTGGCTTAAGAGACCCTGTTTCCAAATAAAAATATAAAAAATAGGTCTGGGAGTGTAGCCCAGAGGTAGAAGGGCTTCCAGGAACTCCAGTACCACCAAAAAAACAAACAAACAAACAAACAAACAAAAAAAGTGAAGACCCTTTTTTAATATTACTTTCTTCAAAAAGTAGAGCCAAGTTCCCCTCTCCTGGACTGTAGGCTATTATTTTAATGATTAGAATGTGGAAGAAGTGTTAATGCTTGACTTCTAAAACTCGACCTTAAGAAAATTTGCAGTTTTCTCCTTTCCATCTTGGATTACTTTCTTCAGGGAAAGTCAGCAGCCATATTGTGAGGAAAGTCAAGAAGTCCTAGAGAAATTCCTGCAACAAAGAATCAAATCAAGACCTCTGCCATCTGCCAGCACAAACCCACCAGCCATTTTGGTAAGGAATCCTCCAGTCCCAGTAAAAATGATTGAAGCTCCACCAACACGTTGACTGAAACCTTTTGCGTAAACTCTGAGCCCAAACTACACATCTAAGTTAGTCTCAAATATCTAACCAACAGAAATTCTATAGAATAATACAATTTTAGAGCAAATAAGCTTTGAGAATAATGTACCATATAACAATATATTATTTATCCACTGAACAGGATATAAACTGAAATTTTACCATAAGGTACTTAGTCTAGTTCACTTGAGAAAAAAGTGAACTAGGAAGAGATTTGGGTAAATAGAAATAAAGAAAATAATTAGAGCAAACATTAAATAGATAATTACCTATAGGCAGGTTATATATTGTGGCAGAGATTGTCTAACTATTCACCAAATTCATTTCTTCTTTTTTCTGACTTCTTTGCAGATTAGTGTGGCAGGAATATTAAGTGTTAACTAACTAGATTTGAAAACTTCCCACGAAACCCATGCTATCACTTTTTCTTCCTGCTAACTATCTAGTTAACAACCAGAGTGATCTTGAAAGCCACATGTTGAAGATTCCAGAGCTTCTATCAGCCTAAGTTTCTGGGTAATTGTAGAGTAGACAGCTCCCCAGCCCAGAAGGATATAGGAGTTGCCACCTTCTCTGTGGCTTAGAAGTTCTTCTTAGGCAGCTTTACCCAATTAACTGATTGGGGAAGAAAAGTGAGTAAAGGCACACTGGTTTCTTAATCACTTTGCCCAGTAAGTGACACACATCACTCTTCACATTCGGCTGGTGCAAAATGGTCCTTTTACCCACCTAAAAAAAATTAGAAATAAGCTGGGAAAGGTAGCCCTGGGTTAGTCTGCTGCTCTCCAGAAACAACTCTATACAGAAAAAATGGGGCATAGATCTTTGGTGAAACTGCCATGGTCTATCCCTCCCCTTATTTATGTATATATGTATGCATATATTGTGTATTTATATATATGTATGTATGAATGTATATATGTTTGTATTAATTTATGTTTGTATTTTTATTGGTACTGGAGAATTATTTAATTTAGGAACCTTCTACTTCTGAGCTGCATCCTTGGCCCTTTTTAGTTCTTATTTTGAAATAGGTTCCTGCTAAGTTGCTGAGGGTATCACTAAGTGCTTGCCTCAAACATACTCAGCCTTCCAAGTACTGGGATTACAGGTGCATACCACCATGTCCAGCTGGTTTATCTCTTCTAATACACAAAGAGGATTTTAGCCAAGAGGATGACTCGAAGACCCATCCAGATATTGCTTCCAACTCCACATCCAAGACCTCCAAAATGCACAAAATCTCTTTAAGTTTGAGATGTTTCTTCTTGTGATCTGGCAAATTGTAACTAAAAATGCTATACTTTATATAAAATATACAATGATAAATCAAGGAACTGATGACCACAATAAACCCTCTGGCAGTAATAACTTGTCTGTTAAAATGCTGAAACTTTGCCAGGAAGGCATTATGGAGTCCTTCTGACCAGGTTGGGGGGGCAGAGGATTAATCCCTTGATTAAGTCCTGTTATGCTTTCTGGAAGGAACTCTCTTGTTCACTGTTCTAGACCCCCACTAAACTGGCGAAATCTGTTTATATCATGTTCAGTGTATAACACGTACCTTACAACTTGTACTTTATTTCCTGTGGTCACATATAAAATTAATATCAGGATCATGCTTTCTTTGTGATTTGTACAACTTTTCCAGCCTGCTTCCTAATATAAGTTTGGAAGCCCATGGTTGTTTTTTTTTTTTTTTTTTTAAGACTCAAATGGTCAAAGGCTATGACTTCTTTAGCAACAAAATTCCCTGAAAAATGTCAGATTTGCACTACTTGTTTTCCATCATTTCTGTGTGCCTGTAACTATCTATACTCAAAATTTCCCATTTCTTAGCCTGAATTTCTTTGCTTCCTGAACCAATGGCACCTCTTTCTCAGATTAGATGTGGTTTTGAGACTATCCAAAACTGCTATGCCTTTAGTATTTTCTTTGAAATAAGGTTTCAAGTCTCTCTCTACCTCATCTCTTATGATATAGAGTCTAGCATCTGTCTCTTCCCATCTCCTTTGATCTGATTTCGAAGAGAAAATTCTTTCCTAAGCCCATTTTTTGTATAAGGTACACTGTAAGCCAGGTCTGAGTCTACCTTCTTCCCACTCAGTGTCACGGTTTCTCTGCTATGACCTATTCAGCAGCAGAGGGCATTGATGAATATTTCATCTAATAAAATGAGTTCGATTTTTAGCAATTATTCTTAATGTCATTTGTATTCCAGAGCAGTTTTTGCCAATTTGGCAGAATGTAGGCAATGTTAAATAAAATTCAAAGATAAGTTTAAGGACATGAACATAAAAGGAAGGAGAACCATAATTTGCCAAAGTGCTCACTGAATAGAGTAATTTAAGTTGTAACATTGTGAATGGAAAGAGAGAGGAAGGAAAAGGAAATCATGATAATTTTTAACCAAATAAAAGGACTTTTATCTATGCTAAAACCTCTTCTGTTCAAAGGATAACTGAGTTTTCTGCCACTACCATGCTAATGATTGGAATGATGACTACTCAAGGTCTGGAGGATCATGGTCCAAACTGTCTTCCTGTTGTGTCTCACAATTAAGCAAAAGACAGTCTTCCAGATTGTTTTTCTGTCTTATGCGGGAGGATATAAATCTCTTTCTTGAAAGGGTGTGTTTGTGAAGGTGGGAGCAGATGTGCTGATGAGGATAAGGACAATGATAATAATAATGCTGATGATTACAAGGAAGGAAGGCGATATAGGGCAGGGGAAACAGAGAAAGAAGAAGAGAGGAGGACAAGGAGATGGAGAACAAGAGAGAGGCAGAACAGTAGACTGGGAGGACAGAGAGGGGAAGGACTGAGTATTTTTTATGCTGGCAATGAGTAACCACCAACGACGGCCCAATTCGGTTTTTGGTCAACCAGTAATCATCATGAACATACGACTCCAAGTATCTCCCCAAACTCTGATTCTGCTGTTACAAGGGCATCCGTCTTAAGATAATAGTAGGTCTGTTGACGGAAGATCAGATGAGATTCTCTCCTAGGCTTTCTGTCATTGTCCTTATTCAAGTTTCATCAAAATCCTACAAGACAAATAGTATTGCCTTCATTTTATAGAAGATAGTGTGGCTCAGAAGACTTGACTAGAGTAGAGGAGCAGATGTTCAAACTGCAAGCCATCTGTTTCCCATTCTGAAGCCCATCCTACATGTTCTGTGAAGATTCAGAAAGATACCACACATGAGAGCAGAATGTCTGGCAGGTAGCACAGCTTCCTCTCCATCACCAGACTCCTCACTAGAGAGCATGAAAGCCCTATGTGAGCACTGTGCACAAAGGCACCATGCTTCCTTCTCAGACCCAAGGGACAGTGTCCTCACATGCCAGGCTGAGCTTCAGGAGTGGCAGTGAGTAGGATGCCTGTAAGTTTTGATAGTTGGAATTTGGTTTCATATTTTGAGAAATCACAATAACTAACACCAAAATTTGGGATGCTTTCTTTACAGAAAGGGTATCTTATTTTTCAAATCAAGTGACTGCTATTTTATAAAATACAAAATAAAATGGCTACTAATGCTGGTACAAAAAGGATAATATTCCTTCTAACTTGAATAAAAATAGGTTTCCTAGGTGCTAATTCTGTATCTATTGCTTATTAGTTATATACCTTTGGGAGTCACATAACATTCACTAGTCTTTCATTGTTAGAATGTAGAAAAAAAAAACTACATGCTTGCATGAATGTGGTGAGAATTGAATGAAGTAAGGTAGAAACTGAAAAATATATATTAAGGACTCAAAAAAGGAAGTACTTCCTTTTGTCCAAGAGCTAAAAAGCATAGGTTTTTGGCTTAATTGCCTAATTTTCATGGTAATCTTAAGGTAAATTGTTAATTTCCCTCTTAAAGTATTTTTAATAACGAACCACGAAATTATGCCTTATTTTGGCAGTACTTGGGATGGAACCCAGGGGCATTCTACATACATACACCCCCAGCCCTATTTTTTATTCTTTATTTTAAAACAGGGTCTCACTGAGTTGCAAAGGGCCTCGCTAAGTAGCTGAGGTTGTCCTTGAACCATGATCCTTCTGTCTCAGCCTCCCAAAGGCTGGGATTACAAGTGTGTAACACCATGCCCAGCTCAAATTATGCCTTTTTAAAAAAGTATTTAGAAGGACATTTTTGCCCCTTGTATAAAAGTATTAAGTTATTTGGGCATGGTGGCACATGCATGTAATCCCAGTACATGGGAGGCTGAGACAGGAGGATTGCAGGTTCACTGCCAGCCTCAGCTACTTAGTGAGGGCCTCTGCAACTTAGTGAGACCCTGTTTCAAAATAATAAATAAAAAATATGGCTGGGGGTGTAGCTTGGAGGTAGATCGCGCCTGGATTCAATCCCTAGAACTGCAAAAATAAAAAATAAATAAAAGTATTAAGTTGATCAAGTGATCCTTAGAGAACATAAGATTTTTATGCTCATTGATACATAATATACTTGAACAAAACAAAGACCTTCAAAGTTAGAATAGTCATTAGTGCCATTTGACAAACAGTTTTAACTCTCCCCATTTCAGGGCACATGGCATACATATAACTGGTCTTGGCTAATACAGTGTGAGAGGGTACAGTGTCTGTTTTAGACCTTTCAGGTTCTTTTCCTCTCTAGATTGACAATCAGTCACATTTGAAAAGGTAGCTGCATCAGATTGGGTCCCTGAAAGCATCCTTGTTAACCTATATGAGTCATTGGCAAGAGACTGTGGAATTATTACTTTACTTGCTCTGAATGATCAGACATAGTTAACAAAAACCAGAGACCTTCAGGCAAGAAAAAAAAATATACATATATGCACATATATATAAAGAAATAACTAAATTTTATTTATGATAAGACTCTTGATTCAATTTGTTTTAAAATGTTAAACAATGAAAAATGTTAAACTATATATGGGACCTCAGTTTCAACTATTACAGAAAACTTAGCCTTGACAGCACTCACAGATAATAAGGGCATAATATTTGACATACTATTAAGTTGTAAGACATTTCTCAAATAAAAATCAAGATAAAATTAGATTAAGAGAAGACTAAGAGCAGATATAGAAGCTAATTCAGTATTTGTTTCTCACATAAAAGTTTACTAAATTTTTAGGTAAGTTTTAAAAAAAATTCTATTCATATATTTTTTCCAAAATCTTACAATTCACACTCTTAAGTTCAATACTGAGCAACCTAGAAAAATCCGAAGAGCTTTAGCTGTTTTGTACATATGAGGCAATAAATAAACAAAAAGGCATAGTTTAGATTCTTTAATGATATGGTAGCCAAAAGAATGCTAGAGTTGAATTGAGGGTAAATATTAGTTTTAATATTTTTGCACAGATAATTTCA
The DNA here is from genome assembly GCF_963383645.1 of Muscardinus avellanarius. Lineage (NCBI taxonomy): Eukaryota > Metazoa > Chordata > Mammalia > Rodentia > Gliridae > Muscardinus > Muscardinus avellanarius. The sequence continues at coordinate 31,978,076 of NC_137789.1, read as the reverse complement.
AATGGCCACATCATAATCAGATTCAAATAAAAATTAACAACAATAAAAACACCATAATAAAGTTTTATTTTAAAATGACAAGACATACTTGCTATTAACCTAGAAAGAATCAGATACCATAAGGAAAAGCTCATAATCTTAATAGTTGCCCTATATAATATCAAAAAGCACGTAATCAGTATCTTGTTTGGCAAGAAAAGCAGAATTTAAAGCATGATGAGAATTACAAAGTAAAAACTCTTAACTGGACCATATAGGAATAACCCATCTTTGCTCTCTCACATGACATTTGTTTGGAGCCTGGTTAAGAAGCATAAAGATGGCAGTGGGAATGTAAGGCTGGCTGTTCCTGACATAGGAGAGTGACTATAAGTTGGTACAAAGGAATATGCTGCCTGAATTTCCCTGCAATAAGACAGTAACTTATGGTAAAATAATTTCTATGTATGCTATACTTTTATGAGCCTAAAACTGAAAGGTTAAAAATTATACATATTTGTGGGATGCTGAACAATCAAGATAAATTTACATAATTATGATATTTCATTCTGAGGTTGTTTCCAACTTCTTCATTCATGACCTGTGAGAGATATCTTGATAATATAGTCAACATTAAGGTATGCCAAATTTCTCCAGGAAGTTTACTGTCACAATAGCTTTGGGATATTTGCATTATATAAAGTATATCCTAATATATACATAAATTTTGCCCATAAATTTGAACAATAACAAACATAAACCACAAATACACTCTTAAATTTAAGCCACAGCTTTGTGAAACCAGTTTTATGTGTTTCAAAGAACATATTTCATTTTACAGCATCAATGCCACAGTCACACACATTAATTTCCAAGATGTATGATCATAAAATTTAGAAGAGAGAATATTATAAGATACTATATAGACCATGAAACAATCTAGCTGAAAATCAGCTGAAAGAAAACAATGTATTAGTTATTTGTCTTATGAACTCTTGTACACTGGGAAGCCAGTGTGATTTCATTCTAATTCTTCTCATAGTAGTCACTCTTTATGCTTAATTCTGGAAAAGGTTAAACCCATTACAGGGAACTATAAGGATTGTTCTAATCTAGCTGATACATTAAATCTTATTATAACAGGTGAGCCACTGACAAAATTTGTGAATCTCTGTCAGATCACATTTTTGTAGTAGCACCAATTGCTACAAAGGAATTTGATATTCAGATTGAAAAACTTTCTCCTAATATATATAGGCACTTTCTAAAGAAAATTCCCAATACCGCAAAAAAAAAAATCATATGACTAGTCAAGGTATGTGTGAGAGATGAAGGCCAAAACATTCAAATGCAACTGCCTATAATTTTTGCTTGTTACAGAAAAAGTAAAATAAATAAAACAAGAGTCACATGGGTTTGGCTCCTTAATTTTTGATATCTAATTGGCATGTTTCCCACTCAATTATTTGACAATGGGAAACACAGATGAGTCCATAGGTCAGTATTTTGTCCAATTGCATCTCAAAAGACATGTTCCAGCACTGGTCCAATTGGGTCCCTAAGACATCTAAGTCTGAAGGGGATGGATGCATATTTTAAGCAGACAGCAAAGATTGTGATATCAAGACAAGTATCTAGGCAGTATAGAATCACTGGTCATAGCAGTCACATTGGGTAGAAACATCCTCAGCCACAAATAACTTTATGGCTCCAAGAACCCATTGTACTCCTCGAAATCACAAATTAGCCCTGCTCTAGGGATCCTGGGAAGAAGACCTTCTTCATAGGAAAGACAAGAACATCATATGTGGATTGCTTCAGAAGCTCCCTATGGCTGGCAAAGACACACAGCATGCAAAGAAAACTCTTTGCAAACTTTACTACAAACAGTTTAAGATGCACTAAAAAGAAAACATTAAAGACATCATGAGGCTTAAACTGTCCAGTAGCAGCATACAGATCCCAACAGTAAAGAGAAACGCAGCTTTCTTGATGGTCCTCACACTGTTGGAACACTGCTGAAGGATGGGCTGTGTGATTAAGATTATGGCGATGACTGAGCCAATATTTTTAAAACCAGGTAAATAAGTTAAAGATCTAAGACTTCTGTGAGTTTTGCTTCTCTGGGTCTAACAATAAAGAACTTTCATGAGTAACAAACCGTACCATGTTGAAAAGACTGATATAAGGTCCTAAGTCTCTATGAAGGACATAAGACCATAACTACTGTCTGTTCTGAGTCTGTAATCTTTCTCACCTAGGGTAGCTGAAGTACTTCTAGCACCAAAAACGTTCTTTATTGGTTTGAAAACAATAGCGTATAAAATCCAGGATTTTCCTTTGCTTGTGTTACCATCATGTAAAATCCAAGGAATTTTCATCTTGAATTCAGGCACTGTCAGGATGGACAAGCGCCAGGGAAAAGCTGATTAAGGCAATTATCTGAATTATGTCACAGCGTGAAGGAGTCATCAGATGATTTTCTGAATTGGTCCCTTTTGGTGTAAGAATTTGTTTATAAAAGTAGAACCCTAAAAGAGTTGTGCTCTATGAACAGATTTAAATAATGTTGCTAAAATAAGTATTTATTTATTAGCCAACAATTTTAAATTTTAAGGAAAATTCTTAAGACTTCTCAAAAGGAAATGTGTGTGTGTATGTGTTTGTGTTTGTGTGTGTGTGTGTGTGTGTGTGTGTGTGTGTGTGTGTGTGTTTGAGAAAATATATTCTGACTGGTTAGGTTTTCTCTCACCTTAAATTTTTCTTTTTCTAAATGGCATTTATTAATGTTGCTTTTAGATCTCATCTATATAATTCGGTAGTACTACAAGTTTCATGAAATGCTTCCAAATGAAACACTCTGGCTTTTTCTCCTTTATCATCAATTCTATAGAACTGAAAAGGCTTTTCACACTTGATTCTCAAACTCATCCTCCATCATAAACTGAAAATCAGGCCGCAAGTTAATTCCATTTAGCCTGCCATTTGCTTAATTAATCGTTTCACCAATTAATAAAAACAAAACTCAGTTGATCTCACTTAGCTTCTATGAAAAAACATGAAAATTTTGTAATGTATGTGAAGTATTTTTTTAAACACAACTCAGATCTATTCACTCACACAAATTATTCCCTTTGGGCCTCATCATCCAAAATGGATCCTCATGCAGGTTAAAATGAGGTGATTTATAAACCTCCAGAATGTAAAATTCATACTGCTGCTAAGGCAGCCTCAACAAAAACATGAGATGAGAGTCAGGAAAACAAAAATGTCAGTCAAAGAACCATAAGGAACAAGCTAGTAACAACAACAAAATAATAATAATGAGAGGGAGGAGGAGGAGGAGAGGAGGAGGAGGAGGAGGAGGAGGAGGAGGAAGAGGAGGAGGAGGAGGAGGAGGAGGAGGAGGAGAGCTATTGTCCCAGTGCTTTCTGAATAAGTCAATACATACTGATTATGGACTTCGGTAGCATAAGGCAACTAAATTACATCTCATTTTCTCTGGTGTTCACATGATTATAACTTTTTATTAATAATTCTTTCACCCACCTGTTTTCTCTCTCTTGTCCTCTCTTTTTATATTTCACCTTAACCCTTCATAACACACAGCATAACTCACCCATCAAATCCATCTGACATCCTTAAGAGCTCATGCTCATAAATATCCTGACCACTCACTTTTCCTGCCAAAGTCATTCATGTATGTCAGTCTTCAATAACACAAATTTCAGGTGTCAGAATTCACTGGGCTTCAGAAGTTATAAAGCAATCACTTTCTCACTTTCTCATCCCTGTCCTTTTACACTCATTCTCAGCTTGTCTTCTTTAGGATGACGCCACCATCCTGGTAACACACTAACAACAGTTACCACTCCTACAGCAGGAGGCTGGGAACTCCTCAAAAAACAGTTGTGCCATGCCAGGTCTTTCTGGAGCTGCATTCCATGTGGACACTAGGTGTGTGCCTTGCACAGCTGTGGCCACTCAGTCCACCGTGCTGCTCATAGATCAAGCATTTGTACTTTATTAGGCAAGAGCACACAACTACCAAGGGGTTAGGATGATCCCTTGACCTTGTGAAGAGGTGAGTTCTGGTGATGAAGGCAGTTCCCACTGAATGGGTGCCTTTGAACTTTCTCTGATTCCATTGCAATTTTTTTGGCTGTGGGCTTAAGGAACCCTGAGGCAATGGCTTGGGTTGCAAGTGATATGGCCTGCTAGGCACAGTTCCTAAGAGTCTGGCTGCAATTGTATTGGAGGTTTTCTCCAGATAACAAAACCAAAATGTCACCTGGGAATGTGCCCGAGCCAATCATGACTCAGACCTGTCTAAATGTTTAGATGTCTGGAAATATATTTTAAAAATCTCATGCTTTGCTTTCCTGGTATGAGAAATGGCAAAGACTTCAAGAGCACAAGTAACCAGAATGATGGCAAAACCACAGACAGAAAATAAAAATTGTATCAGCAACTAATTTTACTTCATTTAGAAAAATAGTTTTGGACACTGACAAATATCTGGCACTAACACTGTGGGTTAATTTCATAATGGTCTTATGATTATTTGTGCAATTTGTTTTACTAGAAAATTTATCCTAATGATGTATGCAGGCCTCTTTTCTCAATACATGGGTAATTTTAAATGTAACATTTTTATCGTTTTAAAAAAATAATGAAACCTCAAGCTTCAAAATATTCATACCCAAAAGTCTATGTTTTAGTGTCTAGTCAAATTAGAGAAAGAAAAATTTAGCAAGAATATGGATAAGCACCTTTGAGAGTTTAATGCTAGCCTTATCATATGACTAGTGCTTATTTTTCACAAAACAGAATGCCACCTGATTCCATTATATGTAGGACCTCTTAGTACCCAAAGAATAATATGCCATATTTGTATAAAAATCGTTTGCATATTGGGTCATTAGAAGTATGTTGCTATAGAAGTAGAAGCTCATAGTCATTAAAGATTAATTCATTTATAGCTCTCAGCAAGATAGGTGTAGTTGGTTGTGTTTCCTTATGCATCTTACATGGCTTTTCTTCTAAACAGAATATATAAAGAGAACAAAAACATTGGCTGTTGGGTTGTGAAATAAGCTTCTCTTGCCATGCAAATAAATTGCAGTGTTAATTTCAAGAAAACAAAAAAACACTTTTTTTCAGATAAAACGTCGAGACAGACTTTTAAGAAGTCCACAATCAGAATTAACTTTGCACAGCGAGAGCATCTTCCTCTACCAAGGACAGCTCCAGGGTATTTTCATTAGAGCTGCTTTTCATCCTGAAATTGAAAGAACCATAGAGTTTTGCAGACTCTTTGGAAGATGCAAATCTGTTTCGACGATAAAGCTCGCCCTTCCACATAGACATCATCAGCAAACAAGAAAGAACAACCCCCCCAAGCGTGAGGAGGCAGAGCCCGGCGATCACACAGCGGTCCAGGTGAGCCCCCAGCCTTGCACTCTCCCTTTCTAGACGTTCCATCTCCCGGGCGGCCACAGTGTTAGGATCTACAGTCACCTCTCGTGGAACAATGTATGAAATGATCACCAGCAAGATGCCGGTGACCAAGAACAAGATGGCACTGATGAAACCATAGTCAACTGACTTCCCTGAAGACGTGGCTTCCGAACTTGTATCATCTTCATCTTCGGATATCAAGGATATGGCAGCCTCATGGGACCACTCACTTGGGTTCCCCCAGCCAAGGTCTCCAGAAGGATTACTCCCTTTTGCTGAAGGAGACATCCGGTTCCGCTGCTCCAAGTTGACATTTTCGTCCACATAAGTGAAAGAAGTTTCTAATTCCTGGCTGCAGCAGTTGCAGACTTTCTGTTCTGCTGTTACTTGGTTGTTCCCTGAGTCAAGAGGTCCTGGTGGGAGGAAGTTTGGCTGAGCAGCATTGTCTTGCAGAGAGGAGGAGGGGGATGCTGGAGAGGGGCTAAGTCTCAGTCCCTCCATCCTGGCTAGTCTTGGTGAAGGAGTACAGTGTTTCTGACAGCAAAGAGCAGCTCTGATGGCTGAGGCATCTGTGTGGTCACCAGGAAGCCTCCCTGGACTCCAGTCCATGGTATCGCACAGGTCCATCTGGCTGCCCTTCTTAGCAAGGTAGTGGAGCTCCATGGGAGCCAGCCAGAGATCCCCCAGGAGCTTCCAGAAGTTCTGCCGACAGCAACGAAACTGGATGAAAAGCCAGTAGAAGCTAAGGCTATAGGGCCAGGAGTACTGCTCCTAAGGTTCCCATTTCCTTTGCCACCACAGATGTCGGCATCTTGGCTCTTGTTCCTCCTAAAAGAAGTAAAAGAAGGCAAAGGGTAGGTAGTGGCAGAAAAGGGTAAATCGTCTGACATGTCATGGGGTTAACACTGAAAAACTCAGGTCAGGTAAGAAAAGGAGCGCGGAGGAAGTGGCAGTGTCTCTGGAGAAAGCGTACTGCCGTCACCAAGCCAAATTTATCCAAGGACTCACACGTTCCTGTGACAGGCTCCCTTAAACGACAAGGCAGGTTTCCTGTAGAAAGACACAAGTGAGAAAGGCAGGTCCCCTGTGCAGCAGAGATGCTGAATTTCTGGAGGGAAGCACAAACTTCTTAGCAAATCGATTAGATTGTGTGTTTACATTCTCTAGTTCAGAACAGGTTCTAGTACAGATGAGCTTTAATGAAAATAGGTTCCCATCAGCTGGATTCCACTGGAGCTCAGCATGTGTCTCAGTGGGTCTAAAGTAAAGTGAGTGAGAAGACTGGCTGAATCAGCCGCCTCTTTCAACCTTACACCTCACATATCCAGTGACCCAAGTCACACAGCCCTGGACCCTGTATTTACAAGACATACGCTGTTCGTTTACTGCCCTCTTTCCACTCTTCTCCTCCTGGGCAGCATGTGCTGGTCCCCAGAGTGTGTAGACAATACACTTCACTGTGATATTTGCAAATGCAATGAGCCAGTTCACACCTACCTATCTACACACACACACACACACACACACACACACACACACACACACAGTCAGCGCCACCTGTGTGCCTGCTGCTCCCCCTCACCGGGTCTCAGTGGGTCTGAGTTCCAACCTCTCCCTACAGTTTGCTAACAAACCAACACAAGATATGGACCATCCAGACAAAGCCAGAAGTAAGTAAAAATCATAGAAATAAGCTTATTAAAAGAGATACATTATAAAGCCACTGAGTACTGATGAGGTAGACAGGTGAGAAGCTATTCCCAGGGCACCTCTGAAACCTTTATCCAGGACACTCCATCATCTCCACTAAAGGGCAGAACTTTGGTTTGGGCGGAAGGCTGTCTGTCCATCATTCTGAGTCTACCATCATTCTAAGGAATAAAAATTCACTTTTCACAATTAATAAACATGGGAGTTTTAACCAAGGACCTCTTTTGATTCCAAATCCAGGGTGATACACAATTTCAACCCATGGCTTGGGAGTTTAATCATTCTTCAAAATCGACAGCTCCAACATCTGGTAAAGGGCTCCAACAGGACACAGGGCACCTAAGGTCAATTTGGCAAATCACTTAAAGCAGGGAAGAGAGAAGTGACATGTTTTCTGCTATATATCCAGCTTTTCTTTTTCTAATAGAGTTTCTTTGAACCTAAAACAGCAAAAACAAACAAACAACTCCTCTAAGTGCAAGAAAACCACAATGGAAAGAGCTTTCCTTCGGCAAGTGGAAAAACCCTCCTGAAAAATCCCTTCATCAGTAAAGCAATGGTCCAGGGTTTCATCAGCTACTGAAATGAGAGGCCTGAGGCACTGGGCACTCTGATTAACCTTTGGCACAATTAACTAATCACATTAGACTACTTTGGATAGAATCGGCGGGATTCCTTATAGAACTCTCAATTTATAACAAAGAGGGAGCGAAAATAACCACTCGATTCTTTTCTTCTTCCTCTACCTCTCTTAAGAGAAGGACTCTGCTTGTTCTATGAGAGATACACAAGCTGTACAGTGGATTTCCTTTGCAGCTCAGTAATCCGGGGCTTCCACCCCCAGTGGAGAACGGATAATCCCAGGGGAGCAGCTAAAGGTCTTTTCTTCCGTCCTCTCCCTCTTTTTTTCTTTGGTCTGTTGGAAATCTAGTTAACGAGATTGAGCCTCAAAGCGAGGGGACCGCACTTTCCCTTCTCTGTCTGTCGTCAATGAAAAGCATAAGGTTTGCTTAGGAACCGGCACCGGCGAGGCTGGTCCAGGGGAGACCACCCCGGGATGCGTCCTGCGCGCGGTGCAGGGAGGACCAGCGCGCGGGCTCAGTCAACCCGCCGGGGCGAACTCTGCGCGCATCCCGAGCACCTGCGGTGGGGCTGCCGGGTCCCCAGGCGAAGCGGGCACCTGGTGCAGGGCGCGGGGACACGAGGAGCCCCTGCTCCAGCTCCCTCCCTGCCGACCCTCCCCAGCCCACTCCCGGCCACTCACCTCCTGCCTCGGCCACTCGGCGCGGCTGGAGCACCGCGCTGTCGCCCCTGCGCGGCTCCGGGAGAAAGTCCCCCACTCCCCAGCCGCGGCACTTGTAGCCTCTGCGATCCGCTCCGCCGGGTGTGCAGCGCCCGCAGCGCCGGGAGCCGGTGGGCGGGGCTGGGCTGGGCTGGGCCGGGCGGGGCGGGGCCGCCGCTCCCTCTTGCCGAGCATCCCGGGAGATGTAGTTCAGAAGCCTCCAGTCTGTTTCCCCCTCACCCCTCCTGGGCTCTTTCTCTACCCTTTCCTGCTTGGCACTTCAAAAGAAAGCACTGGTTTCTAAGAGCTTCTAAGAGCGGGTATCCAGCCTCACAGATGGCCATAGAATTGTGAAAGGAAGCGGTGTAGATTTAGGTGCAACCGTGTGCCAAAGAATTTGTATGTTTTGTCTTATTTAATAGTCAAAACAAAACTTCTAAGTAAATTGTGTGTGTGTGTGTGTGTGTGTGTGTGTGTGTGGTACTTGGGGATGGGATGGAACCCAGGGGCATTCTACCTCTGAGCTATACCTTCGGCTCTATTTTTTATTCTTTATTTTTGAAACAGGGTCTCACTGAGTTGCAAAGGGCCTCACTAAATAGCCGAGGCTGTTCTCGAATGGCGAACCCCCTGTCTCAGCCTCCCAAATAAATGTTGGCTGGGATTACAAGCGTGCACCGTGGATTTTTATGAATCTTTATTTTACAGATGAGGAAGCAGGCTTAGCGAGATTAAGTCCCTCATCCATGGTTTACAAAGATAATAAATGGCAGCTTATAAAATTGCATCTGGAAGGGTAGTTTCAAAATCTCTGTCTTCCCCACAAAATTAGGAGAAATGTGACCATCGAGGGAAAGAGATTGTCCTGTTCACCAACTTCTCTATGTCCTGTGCTTAGTGTTGTATCTGGTATCTGCTGATTGTATGAATAATAGTGAGTTGAAACAATTGACATAAATAGCGTTTATTATGGCCAGACTCTCTGCAATGCCCTGTAGATACAATTCACTCATTCGATGGTCACAATTTTTAAGATATTGTAAAAATTATTTAACAGAAAAGAAAACTGAGTTAAAAAAGAGTTAATTTGCCCAGATTCACAGCTGGCATTCAGCAGAAGTGAGACTTGGACCCAACAGATCCTAAGTATTATGCTTTACTGAAAAAAAGAGAAGACCAGCAGACAGAAGGACCAGATGAGAAGGCAAGAAGAGTAGGGGTCTAAGTAAGGGAAGTTGGAGATAGAGCCTCCAAAACTATAGCAAGAGAATTTCTTTGGGTCACCACTCTCTCTCTCTCACCCAGAGAAGAGTGGACTGTAGCAGTCAACAGCTGGAGACCAGAGGGATATGTAGCTTGTGGATCACTTCCAGTTTTTCAGCATGTCTTTTGAAGGGATTCCAGGATCATTGATTATTTCCAGCTAAGGGGAGTACAGAAAGATTACACCACTTATGACACTTGCTATTGGGAGTAGTCGTGGTTAATTGCTTTCAAGAGACAGTTTCCTATAATGACAATTTTGTCGCTTAAGTCATTGTTTCATGGTTCTGGGGACTTTATAATTCAGTCCCTTTAAAAATCTCCCACCCCCATTCTCATTTAGACAGCGAGGCCCATGTAAGGCATGTGTATGATGGTTTGCTCTCTACACTGTTCTCCAGGGAAATATATATTTTCTTTGGTTCACTATTCAGTTTATCCTTCAAGGACTGACTTCTCAAGCCTCATTTACAGGGATGCATTCTATTCTATATACTATAGATTCAAAAAGAAACACAAAGACACTGTTGGGTAACCAGAAGAGAGCACCTAAGTTGTTGAAAGAAATTGAATCCATGCTGGACAAGGTTATGCTGAAGGGACACAGAATATTTAGCCAAAAGGAAACTTAAAGAAAACAAATATTAGTTTTAAATGAAGTTTGAAGTATAGAAGAGGAATTGTACATTGTGGCTTAAAAGAACAAAAAGCAAAACCAATGATATTAGTTATTAGTGCAGAGTGCTATCATCTTCTTACATAAACTCTACCTGGAAGTAGTATTATCACATTCATTTACAATGTAGAAACTGAGTACTGAAAAAAAAGTATATATATATATATATATATATATATATATATATATATATATATAATCTTTTTCCCATGGTCTGAGAAATAGTAACTGCCAGAACCAAGATTCTAAGTTGAATGTATTTGACTCCAAAAACTCTTCGCCACCACTCTGCTGAGAAGTGCTTCATAGTCTTTTTCACAGCAGAGTAGAAGCAGTGGTAAGGTTTATAGCTCTGGCATAAGTACAAACGGTTTCTCATGGCCACTGTCCTGGGGCTATGGCTTCCTCCGGCCGTGCAGGGTAGTTTGGAGGCTCTAGGAGTAATGAAGGTAGCACATCTCTAATATACTGCAGTATTCGAGAATGCCAGGACTCAGGGACCAGGAAGCTCTGGGTGGCACCGTTGAATTTAATAAGGAGGCTGATTGAGAACTTAGTATAAGGTAAGTCGTTCCTTTTAAGAATCTGGCATGGGATGTCTTATAAAAGTGAATTATTTATTACTGGAGAGGATTTAAGAAATAAAAGAAAAGACATTTATTAGTGATGTGGTAGAAGGGATTCATCTAGTTGGACTGAAGGACCTTCATAGTGTCCCTGCTGAATGAATTCTAATTCATAACTCTTTCATGAAACCTTTCTCTTCTAAGACATCCCTCAGGATTTCATCTTCTATGAACTTTACTAGGACTTCTCAGCATTGACATTTTTTGTATTTGTTATCTATTGCCTTGAGACATTTTAAATGGCTAGGTAATTCATAAATGTTGTTCAACCTTTTACTTAGGTATTTAAACATGTAATGGCAGTTGTCGGCTCCTTAAGGTCAACATGTTGAACATCTTATTATTGCCTATAGAACATCCAATATTTCTATTTAATGAAGTGGGGAAAGATGACCAGACTGCATGAGATTTGAGATGGTTATCTATCTGTTATTCGCTCTCACTTCATATTTCTATATATAATATGCTTAACTCTACATGCTCTTTAGCATTAAAAACATCAACCTTATGCCAGCATTCTACAAAACTTTCTTCAAAGTTCTTCAGAAGAATAAATTAAGCTGTACTGACTGAGCTCACGGAAAGAAAAGCTCTGCAAAAAATGATCACATGCTGATAATAGTCCCCTTTCTCCTTTGTAAGTCCATGTCTACAACTTTCCTCAAAATCAGAGCCAAGAGACATTTTCAAGATATTTTTTTGTTTGGCATCCTCAACCTCAAGTTACTCCATTAATTGCCATTCCAGTGGCAAAATACACTTTCCTTTAAACTGTCATTTCACACATACAAAAGTAACTTATGTGTATTTTATATTGCTTTCTACATAATCTCTCTTCCTAGAAAAAATTCAGGCTTCTTGAGAATCAACATATTACTTTGAAGCTATCTGTGAACATAAAATAGTCCAACACATGGCAAATAGTAGTTACTCAACATATGCTCATGAAACATTGATATTAGCAAGATGATAATATTGAAAAATCCACATAATGATTTTGATAGTATGTAGATTTTTATGTCTTTTATTTTCCTGCTTATATTCTGGTATGGCTATAGTAAACTGATGAAAAAATGAATTTTGAAAGTAATTTTTCCATGCAAATCAAGCTGGAACTTTTTTTTTTTTGCGGGTCTAGGGGTGGAACCCAGGGACATTCGATCTCCGAGCTACACCTCCTGCCCTATTTTTTATTCTTTATTTTGAAACAGGGTCTCACTAAGTTGCAGAGGGCCCCACTAAGTAGCTGAGGCTGTCCGTGAACCACGATCCTCAGGTCTCAGCCTCCCGAATGCTGGGATTACAAGCGTGCAACACCACACCCGGCTGAGTAGCGCTGGAACTTTGAACAACTAGTTTCCTATAATAATTATTGAGTATATTTTCTAATTTTCTCCTGTAATAATAGGAAGGCTAATTATAAATAAGTACCCCGTGTGGACTTAATGTTATCATAAGAGGCTGAATAGTAGGAAAATAAGAAAGACTATTTTGCAAAAGGCTAGATGATCCGTCATTTAATGGGAATAGTATAAGGAATATGACTTTCTTTCATATCCCAAGTCAGTCCTTCTAAGCTATGGAAAAATGAACATGACCATGATTAAAAGTAATGAAGATCTCGTTTATTATTAAGATTCTAGGAACAAAAAAGTTATATTAAATTTAAAAGGTTTGCTTTTAATAAGAATGCTTAAAGTGGCCAGGCAAGTATGTTAAATAAATAAAGTGACTGGATACAGACAATGGAAGAAGAGCTTAGCCCAATTGAGAGCAAGTGTTTTTCCTAAAGGAGACATTACCCTCTAACCACTTAATCTGATTGTCTTGAATGGTTTCATGTATCAATAAAAATCAGACATCCCAACGGTTATTCAAAAATCAAAATCTTCTACAAACCATATGTGTCCAAGAAAATCATGAGCAACATTTGTTTTGAGTAAGAGCAGCCTAGGTAATTTAGACCTATCCACTTGATGGTAAATAGAAAATATGGACAAAATATATGAGTTTACAGGATAAAGAAACATTGCTGGGCTAGGATTCAAAAGAGGCTTAGAGAGTCAAGTCAGGAGCTGGGAGCTTCTTTGTACTTGGGGCAGTTAGATGATTCCCAGGGAGACAGTTATAAGGTTAAGAAGCTAAAGACAGTGAGTGTAGTATTTTTTTTTTGAGGGGGGGAAGGGGTGGTCTGGAGCTCACCATGGGAAGGAGCCATAATGAATCTGGCTTATTCCCTAAACTTTGGATTGTAATATTGAAAAATTTCACCCGAACTGTGTGAATCAGGAGTTAGGCAGGCCCTCAAAGGCAATGCTCCTCAGTTTGTGAATTACTCTAAAATTTAATCAAAGTGGTTTCAGAACGCTAAGATACCAGGTACTTAGCAGAAGAAAGTATTTGTAGTCTCTAAAAAAAAAATACATCATTTCAAACGATGTTACCAATAGTTTTGGAATACTTTGCAATAATAATCATAAATAAATATAATAAATAAATAAAAATCATAAAAATAACTTCTCTAAAGGTCACATACTGTATGAATCTATATAGAGATATATAACATTTTCAAAATGACAAAATTTTAAAGATGGTGGATAGACTACTGTTTCCCAGAAATACTGGTAGTGGGGGATGAATGTGACTATAAAAGGGTGATATAAGGGGGATTTTTGTGGTCATCCAAAAATTCTATATCTTAAATAGAAAATATAATTGGACTAAATAGACACTTCACAAAAGAACTACAAATGCCATGGGGAAAAAGTTCAACATTATTAGCAATCAGGGAGATGCAAATCAAAACTATACACAGATTCCATTTCCCAATCAGAATGGCAATCATTTAGAAGTCAAGTAACAATAAATACTGGTGAGGATATGGAGGAATAGAAACTCTTCTACATGGTTGGTGAGATTACAAATTAGTGTAGCCACTAAGGAGATCAGTGTGGAGATCCCTCAAAACATTGGGAATGGATCCACCACATGATCCAACTATCCCATTCCTGGGTATCTTTCCAAAGGGACTGAAATCAGAATATTATAGTAACATATGCATATCCATGTTCATAGCAGCACAATTCTCAATAGTCAAATTATGGAACAAACCTAGGCATCCATCAATAGATGAATGGATTACAAAATTATGGAATATATACATAATGCAATTAAAGAATAACAAAATTATGTCATTTGCAGGAAAATAGATCACCTGGAGAATGTTAAGTGAGATGAGCCAGTCACAGAAAGTGAAGGGTCATGTCTTCTCTCATATCAGGAGGTTAGGGAGCTATCATGATCCTACAGGGACTTCAGATAATGGAGAAGAAACTCCAGTGGACAGAGAGGTGGTCTAGGAGAAAGGGGTGGTGATGAGAGTGATGATCAATAAAGGAATCACTTCCACTGATATTAGGTACATATGTGAGAATACCAATGTCAACCTCAATATCCTGTATGGGGAAGGAGGGGTTGGGGAAGAAACCCAGGGAAAGCCCACCAAGTGCTGTGTGCATGTATGTCACGATCACTGTGAACTGTATTATGATGAGAGACTAAATGGAACAATAAAAGCATTTTAAAAAATAAAAGGCAAATATTTATATGAAAAGGGACCTGACATCACTTTTCATAAGGAAATGCAATTTAATGCCACAGTGAAATATCACATCGTGTCTACCTAGAATAAAGTTTCAAATAGTTAACAATACCAAATTTTGGCATGGTATGAAGTAACTATAATCTTATATATTGGTGATAGGAATATAGGACCATTTTGGAAAACTCTAAACTATCCACAAAAGATAACTATGATCCAGCAATTAAACCCTAAAGTTATACACTACAGAAATACAGTAACATGAATGATGAACACCAAAACATGCAAGAAACTTCCACCAACAAGACAATAGGTAAGTTGTAAAATACTTATTCATTGGAATAGTATATAATGAATGAACTATAGTGCTGCATCCAAAGTGAATAAAAATTGTAGCATAAACTGGGCATGGTGGCGCATGCTTGTAATCCCTGTGCTTGGGAGGCGGAGACAGGAGGATCGCACAGGTTTGAAGCCAGCCACGCTAGCTTAAGAGACCCTGTTTCCAAAAATTAAAAAAATATAAAATAGGTCTGGGAGTGTAACCCGGAGGTAGAAGGGCTTCCAGGAACTCCAGTACCACCAAAAAATTTGTAGCATATAAAAATATTTTTGTGTTTATATAGAGTTTGGTTTTTTCAGTAAATTCTATACAGTTCTGGATCCTGTACTAAGAGCAAGCCTTAACAGTTTACAACAAAAATAACAAAGGAACTGAGAATAGGATCATCTAACTCTAGAGGCATTTATGCTACAGGTAGGTGTTTCCAGAAGAATGAGATTCAGGACCTTAGGAACATTTCTAGGTGGAAAAAGCTGGAGTCTCCCAGGATGATTGGTTTGGGAGAGATGTATAGATGTATGTTTAATTTAAAATATTTGGACACAGATAGTGGTGTCCAAGGAGCAATTTTAAAATTTTTTCTTGGGTGGGGGAGAGGAAGGAGAAGGAAGCTTTCTCTTGCTTTTGTATGTCAACAGATAAAATTTTCTCTATTTCTCTCCTATAATACCGACTTCAAAGTTTGTATGCAGAGGATAACTCTGCTAGTCAAATTTCTGTTACGGTAACAAAGACCTAAAATAATCAACTTCATAGAGAAAAGGGTTGTTTTGGCACACAGTGTTGAAGACTTTAGTCCCCAGTGATTGTCCCATTGTTTATGGACCTGTGACAGGTAGCAATAATGGCCAGGGTCCAGGCAGGTGGTGGAGCAATGGTATTCAGCTCATAGCTGGGGATGAAAAGAGAAAGAAAGATGGTTTTTAGTTCAGCCCTTTGGCTTAGAATTTTTTTAAATATCTGCTCTATATTTCCTGAGTACTTGTCCATCTACCCTTTTAAATAACTTCTTGCTTGCTGTTTAATTCATTTTTTTTTAGTACTGGGGATTGAACCAAGGGCCCTTCTACTTCTAAGCTACATACATCATACATCCTTAATCCTATTTTAGATATTTGTATTTTGAAACAGGATCTCACTAAGTTGCTGAGGCTAGCCTTGAACCTATGATCCTCCTGTCTCAGCCTCCCAAGTGCTGGGATCACAGATATGTGCCATCAAACCTCCTTTGCTTCTTACCTCTTCACATGACATTTTGGGGAACAGGACCACCTCTGATATCATACTACCATAGCTGTATGTATGTATGCATGTATGTGTATATATATCGGTCCTGGAACCCAGGGACCTTTTACCTCTGAGCTATACTCCCAGATCTATCTAATATATATATATTTTCAAACAGGGTCTCACTAAGTTTCTAAGGGCCTCACTAAGTTGCTGAGACTGCCTCCCATACTGCAATTCTGTCTCAGCCTCCCAATAGTGGGATTACAGGTGTGCACCCAATGACTTTTTTTTTATTTATTCAAGAAATATTTAAGCTCCTTTAAATCTTTAGGTTTTATTGCATCCCTTTCTAGAGATAAAATTCAGTTCATGGGACCATTATTGAACTGAACTCCCTTTTTAAGGTCATTAACAGCTCTTTAATAATTCCCATTCATTCAACAAATATTGTCAACAGGTTCTACGCAAAGTGCTTAGAGATAGAACAGTGAACTGAAGGGACACATTCCAGCTTTCAAAGAGTTTACGATCCGGTGGAGGATGCTCTGATTTAGCCAACAAGAAAAACACTCTTTTATAAATGTTACAATAAAGGAAATATATGGTACAAGGGAACATGCAGGGAGAATACCTACACTGGAATTAGTGGGTCAAAGTAGACTTCTTGATGATGAAATATCAAAGTGAGAGAAATACATAAAGAAACTGGCCATCAGAAGAATGAGGTAGAATGAACAGTGAGTGACATTTCAGAGGTGAATTACTGGACTGAAAAAAGTTCCTTGTGTCTTCAGAATAAAGGGCTAGAGAAGGATTGTCAGGTAATGACCGTGGACATGTCAGTAGAGGACAAATCATCTCTAGACTTCTAAGGAAGGCTAAGGTGTGTGGACTTAATTCTAAAACCAGTCGAGTATCAAAGATCATTCTGAGGAATAAATTGAAGATAAGCTAGCCCAGTATCATCAAATAGCTTATCATAGTCATCCAAGCAAGAGAGAGTGGCAATGATATCTAAATATAAAGATACAAGTGACAAGGAAAAGATAGGTCCTGCCAACTTTAATCAGAAGAAAGATTAAGTGACTATGTTGAAGTGCACTTTGGGACAAAAAATATTACCTGGGATAAAGAGAAATAGTAATGCAAAGGGGGCATGGAATTATAACCAAGTAGTAGAACTTGTGCCTCGCATGTGCAAAGCCCTGGGATCAATCCTCAGCACCCTAAAAAGGAGAGAGGAGGGGAAGGAGGTGATATATTAGGAAAATACAACAATCTTAACAATGAATGAATCCATTGCATCTTTGTGTGACCATATTTCCAGTTCTGGTGATGGCATATATGTGGGAATGATGTGTGTTAACTTCCAGGCTGCAGTATGTATGTTTCTGCCTATGTATTCTTTACACTGTCATTTTTCTCTAAATGACTTGAGTAGCACTTATAGTGGCCTCTGGCCCCTTCCAAGGGAAGAGTCTTACCTTTCTTTCATTCTTAGAAATTATCAATTATTAGAGTTTTTTAAATTTTGTACTGAGAATTGAATGCAGGGGTATTCTACCTCCAAGTTATATGCCCAGTCCTTTTTATGTTTTTAAATAGGGTCTTGCTAAGTTTCAGAGGCTGACTTTGAGCCTGCAGTCCTTCTGTCTCAGCCTTCCACGTACTGAGATTATATTTATGAACCACAATACCCAGCCCAATTATTATGTACCTAAAGAAATATTGATTTCTTTTTGTTATTGTTAAACTCTTCAGGTAGTACCTTTCTTGGATTCTGAAACTTCTAGGTCTATTTTCTTCTTCGTTTATCTTTATTTCTTTATAGCTATCACATTATCCACTTTTGTTACATTTAACAGGAATTTCTAAGTTTGATCCTCTATCAGTATAGTGGATGAGTATATGTTCTTCAAAGTTGTCTATCTGGGGTCAAATTCAGTGTTTATCATTTGCTAGGTAACCTTGAATAAGTTCTATAAATCACTGTAGTTCATTTTTCTTATCTATAAAACAGAGATAACATAATTTATTAGACTATTATGAGGAATAATTAAAATGTACAAAGTACTAAGAACAGAATCTCACATCTATTAAGTGATCCAATATATTATTACATCCAATGATATTGTTTTTCAATGGTTAATTTCTTTTTTGCTTTTACATTATGTGGTTTAGTACATCAATAAATTAAAAAAAATTTTAACAGTTATGTTTTTTACTTCCTCATCATTTAATTTTTTCTTTTCCTAACCATCTGGGCTATTTCTTATTTTATAAATGTGTTCTCCTCTCTGAACTCTCTGGATGTTAATTATACATATTGTCAACTTTATAACCACTCTCCATTTTCAGTGCTCTGCTAACGGTTTATTGGGTAGATGGTGTTCTATTTAATTTCTCTTTCACAGGATGTTTTTTCTCAAATAGAGAGCTATTTTTTTTATTGTGCTCATCCTCTTAGCAGGAATTTTCAGCTGAATTTGTTGCTTCGATTGTTTTTTGGAAGTTCCCTCAAAGTGGCTTCATATTTCTTCAACCTCACTTTGTCTGCTTTTCAAAATTGAGAAAATCCTCTTGATTTATGTCCCACTGACAGTCTTCCACATTTCTGAGAGTAGGTTGAGCTTTCAGAGAAAATCCTGCGATACCTGCCATATGCTTACCTTTTCCTATCTCGCAACATAGGTTCCAAGCTCATAAACTATATGAAATTCAATGAATGTTCCCACCTGTACCCGCACTATCCCTTTTTCTAAAATGCCTTCTCTATGTAAACTACCTAGTTATGAATTTCTCTCTTCTAGCGTGTCTGTCCAGGGAGCACCTGCATACCAGTGAACTTTACTTGACTCTGATTTTCTCTTATCAATCTTCCCTCACCCTGGATAGAATTGGTTACTACTTTGTCATCCCAGTTTAACCCAGTTAATTACACTTCTTTCAGAGCACCAGTTATATAATATTATCACTGTCTGTGAGAACAGGGAGAACTCTAGTCCTATTTTAACACATGATCTCCAACCTTCACTTCTAAAGTAAAGAGGGCCAATGATAAAAAAAAGTCTTTCAATCTACTGAGCTTGGTGATACGTAAAAAATTGCGAATTGGGAAGCTGAGCAAGATGTATATAGTGCTATATAAGGAAAGAAATGGGGGAAAGCAAATCCCAGAGTGGGAAGGAGGCTGGAAGAGAGGGACTTTGGAGGAGGAAGGAGAAAAAAACTGTTAAGGAGATTAGGGAAGATTCTTTGTGAGTAGGATGGAAAGAGACAAAAAGAAAAGGATGACTAAAAACTTTCTGTGCAAAATGTATTTTTACATCCTCAAATTCTTGAGCTTGATATATTTTAAGATTCATGTAAGTTTTCTTAAAAATTCTTTGTTTTAGTTTTAATTGACTCATAATAATTACATATATATATGTATGTATATAGGGTAGAGAAAAAGGTTTGACATAGATACTTATTGTATAATGATCAAATCAGGGTGATTAGCATATCCATTATTTACAACAGTTATCACTACTTGGTGGCAAAACCATTTAAATACCAAATAGCATATTTTTAAATATGCTTATTTATTATTGTTTATCATAGTCATTCTGGTGCAACAGAACACCAGAATCTCTTCTAGCTGTACTTTTTACCACTGAGCAACCTCTCAAACCCCTCCGTTACTCACCTCTGGTAACCACTCTTGTAAACTCTATTTCTATAAGCTCAACTTTTTCAGATTCGACAGAGAAGTGAGATCATGTGGAATTTGTCTTTCCATGCTTAGTTTATTTCACTTATACTGTCTTCCGGGTTTGGCCAGGTTATTACAAATGGCAGGATTTAATTCTATTTTTGGCTGAATAGCGTTCCATTTACATTATCCAGTCATCTGGTGGTGAGTGCTTCAGTAGGTTTTTGTTTGTTTGTTTGTTTGGGGGTTTGGAGTTGAGATTTTTCTTCTACATAATTTGCAACATTAAAACTTGCACATACAGTATATTTTGTAAAATCCCCTATGGAATCTGAGGCACCATCCTGTGGTCAATCACACTGCTGTCTTTTTCTGCAAAAAGTCTGGATATTCATACGAGTTGGGATAAATAAAGAGTGCAAATAGCCTTGCATAAGTTCAGATTGCTTTTGCTGTCAAATGAGTTGACTACCAATTAAAACAAAGTATTTTGACTGTAAGAGTTTATTAGATTTCACACTAGTGACTAAGCAATAACCCCATATAGCTTTGACTTCACCTCCCCACCAGATCCTCAGGATCTTAACTGAACTAATTCATGCCTCTATAATGAAGTGATTAGGTCAAAGACTGGTCTAGGATGTCCTGAACTGGATGACTTATCTCCTTTCTATGTGGCCTCCTATTCTCCAGTCGACTAGACCAGAACACTTTACAAGGTTCCTGCAGAGGTCAAGGAAAGTTTGTGAAAGTACACACAGCCTCCTGGGACCAGACTCAACACTGGCACATGGCCATATTCAGTACATTATTTTGCCAAGTCACCAGCCTAGCCCAGATTCCAAGAATGAAAAATATAAACTTGTTCTTGTATGGGTTTGGGGTCCTCCAGAAGGCTCATTTGTTGGCAATGCAACAGTATTCAGAGGCTAAATAATAGAATCAATCCAAAATCCATTGATGGATTCATTTCATCAATGCAAAAATCTCTTTAATGCAAACACTTACTGATAGATTAATAATCTGAATGGTTTTACTGGGTGTAACCACAGGTAGATAGTATATTACTGGAGGAGGAAAGTTACTGGGGGCATGGCCTTGGCAACTATATCTCTCTGCTCCCTGGCTAACAAAAGATAAGCTGTTGTCCTCTGCCATATGCCCTGTCACCATGATTTTTTGCCCTGGAGCCGACTGGCCATGAATTGAACTTCTGAATCTGTTAGCTAAATAAACCTTTCCTTTCAATAAACCTTGTTGGTGCCAGGTACTTTGGGTACAGTGACAGAAAAGCTAACTAACAATGTCCCATCTGTTGATAGAATTATCTACAAAGTCAGATTACCAGGGATGTAGAGCTATTGGGGCCATTTTAGTAGTCAAACTATTGTAATAATAAAGAACTAAGACTGAACAGCAAAGGCAGGCCCATGTCATCTATGGAGCTAAGGTCCCATTCATAGTTTACCTTACCAAAATCAATTTTCCCCCATTTGCTGTTGTAGCAGCATTTGGATTTCCCCAAAGGTAACCATCTTATTTTGTGTAGCAACTTTGCGGTTTGGGGAAGACTGACCCTGTCCTCTGCTTGAAGGCACAAATCAATAAGTCTAATTACATTCCACAAGCTACACTGATTGGTTCAGGGAAAGGAAGAAAAAAGTTCTAAGCAAAATCAAGTCAGGAACTTTCTTAGCCACAATTAGCTCAAAAAGAATTCAGTCAAGGTAAAGTTCAAAATTGTGATCAATGGTTGAAGACAGGAAGCATATAGTCCTTTTTTCTTCCTAGACCACAAGGTAAGTTAATCTGATGACAAAGCTGTCACACAGAAGGAGATAAGAGGCTAAAGAATCTCCAGGGAACAATGAATGCCAAGGTTAAACTGTGCAGAAGTTTCTCCCACCTTTTTCTTTTCTTTTGGTCCTGGGGATTGAACCCAGGGGCATTTTAACTCTGAGCTACACCCCAAATATATATATATATATATATATATATATATATATATATATATATTATATACCCCCTATATATGTGTGTGTGTGTGTGTGTGTGTGTGTGTGTGTGTGTGTGTGTGTGTATATATATATATATATATATATATATATATATATATTTGGGGTGTACCTCAGAGTTTAAATATGGGGAGTAGCTATATATGCATATATATGTATATATATATGGAAACAGGGTCTCACTAAGCTGTGGAGGGCCTTATTAAGTTGCTGAGGCTGGCTGAGAACCTGTGATCTATCCCCGTCTCAGCTTCCCAAGTACTGGAATTACAGAAATGTGCCAACATGGCTGCCTTAGTTTTTCCCATCTTTGAGCCTTTTGGAAACATTAGTCAACAAATTACCACCTTGAGTTGAGTTTTCTGGCACCTCTGCTAGCATTCAAGTATGATCTATTTCCATTTTATCCCATTAGACTCTTTGAGGTAGTGCTATGTTTAATTTATCTAACTCCTAGTTTTAGCATAGTGCCTGTTTTATCATAGGTAAAACATTAAGTGCTTAAGGATGACATAGAACCTGAAATCTACTATAACATAGGTGACCTGTATGAAGAAATAGAAGCCTTATCCGTATAGAAGAGACAGTACGCCAACTCAAATTTATAAATGTATCAATGAAAAAAAGAACTGAGAATCAACCATTGCATATAGTTCTCCTGTTTTGCTCTAAGCATAACTAAAACAAAATAAACAAATGAATACCTGGGGTTGATCCAGCTATACCACTCCATGGTATCATTAGAAATGAATTAATGTCCGAATACTACAGTGATAAATGTATGTCCATGCTTATAGCAGCACAATTCACATTAGACAAATTATGGAACCAACCTAGGTGTCCATCATCAGATAAATGGATTAAGAGAATGTGACATATATACACAATGTAATTTTACTCAGCCATAAAAAAGAACAAAATTATGTCATTTGCAGAATAATGCTATCAGACAGTATTATCAAGACAATTCTTACCTTGTGGAGGAAAAACAGGGACTACATGCTAAGTGATATTAGCCAGTTTCAGAAGTCAAGGGTTGTGTGTTTCCTCTCATTTGTGGAAGCTGGAGTGAAAGTAGAAAACAAAAAAGACTTCAGATAAATGAGAGAAAAAAATAGTAGAAGGGGCTGAGGAAGGTTACTCAGGAAGGGAAAATAAAAACAGATGGAGGAAACAGTTCAAATAATGCTGTATCCATATATGAAGATATCACTCCCAATCTCACTAATAAGTACAGGAAATGATGGGGAGCTGCGTGCTTGTGTGCTTGTATTGCTTTGAACCCCACTACGGTGTATAATTGAAGTGTGCCAACAAAAGTATTAAAAAACAAAATGAAATAAAACTTAACAACCCCTAAAATGCCCCTGGCCAAAAGAAAGAAAATAATCCAAAAAGAATGATTCAATATTTTTTATGGGTGACGAGTTTCAGAATAAGAGACCAACCCAAGGGAAATAAACCACGGAAGACTTGAAGAGCAAGTTCTTTTGAGAATATCATGAACTTGGCAGTTCCACAGACACCATTCTCTTTTTGTAAACTGTGTAAGCAATCTAAGGCTAATTCCCTAAGTCCTTATTAACATTTTAATGTCAGTGTTCTGAGAAAAAAGGGAATTTAGTTACCTGGCAATGACTTCTGAAAAAATTAACTTAGAGTGGATTCTTCACTAAAATAAGAACCAAGTAATAATGTGAAATGTTAGTTCTCTGAGGCAGAGCCAATGCTCTTACATGGTGAGAATTCGTTACTTCTTTCATCTTAATGAGACTTAGAATGTACTGTATCCCTTAACCTTCAAGATAAAAACCATTTCTTAAAAAAAAGAAAAAACGGACACAAAATGATTTTAAGTGGCAACAAAAATGAAGGCTTGATGTTGGGGGAACAACACCAGGAGCCATAAAATATGTAAGGACAGAGTTTGTCATTGTGCAAAATCAATGTCATTGTTCTGTCTGCTAAGCCCACGGCATACGGCGATAAAAAAGACTTTGTGCTTGTAATCTTAGTACTTGGGAGGCCGAGACAGGAAGATCACAGGTTCTTGGCCAGCCTTGGCAACTTAGGGAGGCCTTCAGCAACTTAGACCCAATTTCAAAATAAAATAGAGCTGGGGGTGTAGCTCAGGGGTAGAATGCTAGTGGGTTCAATCTCTAGCAACACACACATGTACACATGAATGTATACACACACATTAAAAAACACACTTTATATGTAGTTAAGCGGATCATTACAGTACTACTCTATCTCCTCTTTACTGTAGGGGCCGATGATTTAACTCATTACCAAATCGTCTTAACCTAGCAAAGCCCTCACTTCTATTTTTATGCATCTATTAAAGTTTTACATATTTCTTATACTCATGACACATGAGAATGCTGGATACATTTCTTCAAGATTTATGATTAGGCTGATAATCACATTTAGACAATTGTCTTTGAACAATATCAAAGAAAAATAAATTGCAAATTTCAAGTACAAAGCAACTTAATTTGCCCATAATTTGCTAGTTATAGTAGGTAAGCTTTTCATTATGATGATATTGCAGACTGTGCATTTATTTCTTCACACATGTAGTAAAATGTATTGGGCATACATTTTGGTCAGGCACTATGCTAGAGGCTAGAAATTCAAAGACAGAAGAACATCTCTATTTTTAAGTATTTGGCAATATAGCAGAGGCTAGTTTATAGAAAGAACAGTTTCTTTAACTTCTTGTGTTCCCAGAAGTGTCAGAGAAGTTTCAGTGTTTCAGTTCAGAGGCAAATGTTCTTGTGTATTAAATGTCTTTCAATGCATTTATCTACCTGAAAGATACCTTCTACAGCTCCTAAACTTCACTCAACATCTCCACTGAACCAGTTCAAATACCTCGCACTCTGCTGAGTAGAATGTGCAGATGTCTTTCATAGACTAGGAGATTCCTTTTCCTCTGTTTTTTTTCAACAACAGTGAACAGCCAAGTTCTCTTGGGGCAAGATAGGGAGAAACTACCTGGAAGCTATCAACAATGAAAGCACTCATTTTATTCTCAAGCTCGCCCCAGAGGGAAATAGTTGACATACTTTGCCATAGAAATTATCACGAAGTAAAAAAGACCAAAGAAATTCATCCATCTTGCTATGAATTAAGAATAAAAGAAAAGATTACAGACCTTTTATCCTCATAAATATTTTAAATATCCTGACCAGTTGTGCTTGCTATTTCTCCCTTAATTGAGCTGTGCGAACACAATCAACAGAGTAAATCAGCACTTCTGATGAACTCCAGGGGTTTCCTGCAATCTCTGCTGCCCCAGATGGGTTGATGATATGAGATATGCATGGATTTAAAAGTAATGTATATTTTCAGGCATCTGTAAATAGATGTGGGTAATATTATTTTAAAACAATTCTATTTTTATACTTTGTCATTTATAAAATCATTTCTATGTGGAAAAGGATGACCCAGACATGTGTGGGTGCCATAGTCGTGTATCTCAGACTTTGAATTTGTTCTCTCTTAAAGATGTATGAATACAGTGCACCAATAAAAAATAAAAAATAAAATAAAATAAAATACAAAAAAAGAATAAATTGAATAGGAAACGTAATTGCCCCCCCCCTCTCTCTCTCTCTCTCTCTCTCTCTCTTCAATCTGTTAGACACTGAGCTTTAGCCTTGCTTCAGTGCTCCCACATCCTCTGCGCATTTCTCTGCAGGCACATTCACTGCACCATTTGTCATCTTTAGCTCCCATCTTCCCCCATCAAATAGCAGGTTCCCGAGGAGCAAGGGATGTGGTTTATTCCTGTCAGTCTCCCCAGTGCCTAGTAGTGTAGAAGCAGAGAGTCGATGAATACTGGATAAGGAAGAAAGCAAAAGGAGGAGGTATTTAGAAGAAAAGAGAAAAAAATTAACAAATCATACACATGTGAAAAAAAGATGGCAATATATATGATAGGAGATGGCTTTTATTTTTAAAAATCCTCCATTATAACATTTACTTAGCAAAATTGTCATGTTTTCTAAAATATTAATGTGATATAGCTGTCAAAGAAAAAAACACTCAGGAATAAAAGATAATATCATACACAGAGTTTTACTCAGGAGTAAAAGATAACTTCACACACAGTGTTTAACTTCAGTATACTCTAAAAACACAGAGACTCCAAAAGGCTATTTTATTAAAAAAGAAGCCTCAAAAATATCACAATAACAATATGAGTTTGTGCTGTGACAATTTGACCTTATAATATGTATTTATGATGGCTGTCTAATAATCTAAGATTCAGCAATCCCATTTCTGAGTATTTATTCAAAAGAATTGTCATTAGTTTTAACCACCCCCCAAAAAATTTACCAGCATTCCTATTTTCGTTGTAATATTATTCACAACAGACAAGATGTGGAGACAATCTGAATGTCCATGGATGGATATAAACTACATGGTGTGTACATATGAGGACTATTATTTAGCCTTAAAAAAAGATTGAATACTGCAGTATGTGACCCATGGATAAACCTTAGGATCATTATGTTGAGAGAAATAAGCCAGTTATAGAAAGACAGATACTGCCGGGCTTGGTGGCGCACGCTTGTAATCCCCGCGCTTGGGAGGCGGAGACAGGAGGACCACGCAGGTTTGAAGCCAGCAACCCTGGCTTAAGTGACCCTGTTTCCAAATAAAAATAATCTAAAATAGGTCTGGGAGTGTAGCCCGGAGGTAGAAGGGCTTCCAGAAACCTCAGTAACACACACACACACACAGAAAGACAGATACTGCATGCGTCCATTTATTAGAGGTACATAAAATAGTTAAACACAAAGAACCAGAGCAGGGAATAGAGATTTCCAGGGGCTGAAGAGAAGGGGAAGTGGGAAATTGCTAATCAAGGCACATAAAGTCTCAATTATACATAAGTTAAATTCTAGAGATCTGCTACACAACATTTTCCTTACAGCTAGCAATATATATGCTAGCAATTATATTATGCACTTAAAAATTTGATTTGAGGGTAGAACTCACATTACATGTTCTTACCAAAAATTAAATAATTTCTTTAAAAGAAAATTTCCTGTAAAGGAGTGAGACCTGAGGGAGACAAGTTTAATGAGAACTTTCACTTTTGCTCCATGCAGTTCTGTTTTGCTTCAATATTTTGTCCCTGAAAATCCTCAGTCCTTTATGCAGTTCCTGGAACATGGCAGTCACAAATAAGGACTTGTGTGACACATAGTTAAAAATAGTCACAAATTTTTGACTTGTCCAAGAAGTGGTGACTGTGTTCTCCTTGAAGCTGAGTGGGGCTGCTTCTTGGTATCGGTCAATAGAATGCAGCAGAAGTGACTTCGAGTGATGTTCATCAACACGGTGGTGCTGCTTCTATCTGGTTTTCGGGAACATGGGAATCCTGCACCTCCACAAGACAAGTCTGACTACCCTGAAACCAGTATACGGTAAGGCCGTGGAGAGGCACTCAGTGACATCCCAGCTGCACCCAACTGTTTTTTGTGTAGAACATTCATCCCCATTGAGCCTTCATATAAATGCAGCCCCAGTCATGCAGTTGAGGGGGATCAGTCATATGGGGGACTCTAAGGAAATGTCCAGTTATGTTCTAGAACTTTTCCTGAGCGTACAGCCACAAAATAGTGAGCAAAACAAAACAGTTGTTTTAAAAAACACATTCTTTATTTTTAATTGACAAATAAAAAATGGTATATATGTATGACAGGAATATCTCTTCAACTTTTTTTCCTAACTGAAATCTTGTGTTCTTTGACCAACATCCTCTGTAACTCCTCTTTTCCATCTCAACTCCTGCTAACCACCATTTTACTCTCTGCTTCTATGAATTCACATTTCTTTATACCTCATATGTAAGTAAAATCGTGAAGTATCTCTTTCTGTGTCTGACATATATTACTTAATATATTGTTCTCCAAGTTTATTTATGCTGTCAAATGACAGGATTTTCCCCTCTTTAAAGGCTAAATGATATTCTATACACACACACACACACACACACACACACACACACACACACAAAGAAAAATATATAAAACAATATATATATATATATAGTATGTTATAGATATTTATGGATCCATTCATTTACTGAGGGATACTTAGATTGGTTCCATATCTTGGCTATTGTGAATAATGCTACAATAACTACATAAATACAATCATTTCTTCAATACACTGATTCATTTGATTTGGATATATACCCAATAGCAAGATTGTTAGACCATACTCTAGTTCTATTTTAATATTTTTGAGGAACTTTCATACTATTTTCCATTATGACTATAGAAATTTACATCCTCACCAATCATGTGCAAGGGTTTCCTTCTTTTCATATTCTTGCCAAATCTTATCTTTTATTTTTTTGACAAAACACTTTTTTAACAGTTGCAAGGTTATATACATCATTGTGGTTTTCATTTGTATTTTCCTGGTAATTAGTGATATTGGACATTTTTCTTATACTTGCTGGCCACTTTGTAAGCCCTCTTTTCAGATATATCTATTCCAGTCCTTTGCCCACTTGCTAATTAAGTAATTTGTTTTCTTTACATCGAGCAATTTGAGTTTCTTTTTTTATTTTGAATGTTAGCATCTTAGCTGATATATGGTTTACAATTTTTTTCCCAATCTGTAGGTTGTCTCTTTGTCCTTTCCTTTGCTATACAGAAGCTTGTAGACTGATATAATCCAATTTTGCTTTTATTGCTTGTACTTTTGGGGGTCATATGCAAAAAAAGTCAGAAAGCTTTTATCCATTAAATTTTAGGGTTATTTGTTATTTGGTAATATTAGCAAAAATACTTCCTTTTATGATCCTCTAAGTTATACTTAAAGCAATTGGGAGGTCGGGAAAGACTGTGTTTAATAACATTTTTTAAAAAATCAAAAGAATACTTAAAATTATTTGTAATTTTTAGAGAAAATTACTCTAAGTAGTGTTTATTGGTGAGAAGAATAATTAAATGAAGAGAATATTGATGAAAAGTTCATCATTTAAAATGCTTGAAATATCAGCAATTGACATAAAGTTTATTGATTTAGACAGAAAAGTTGTACAAACCTGGTAAGCTGTAATAAGATATCAATATAAAGTTTAGATATTTGTATGGATGAGAGTAATAAAATTGAGATACGTATAATGGATAAACAAAGGGAGAAACAGGAAAATCTTACATAAAATCAGGTAAATGTTTTTGAAGATTTAAAGAAGTTTATTAGAAATATAGAAATACAGAAAGTAGAAATACAACCCCATGCCAAAATGGCATGGGGGGGGTGACTCGAAATGAATACACCCCAGGTAATATTTTAGACAAAAATTCAGTTAAAATGCTGGCTTATTCACTAAGCAGTGATTACATAAGAAATATAAAACAGGGATTCCTGGGTTCCTGAAGATAGTTAAGGCATAATTCAGAAATAGTTATTTTAAAAGAGGTCACATATGCAAGAAAGAAAAAGAAATTTCATCTGGGTAAGGATTTTAAGCAGACGCAACTATGAACCCAAGGATCTGTATTACTATTTCTGTTGGTCATACTAAGACTGTTCATCTGAAGTGTCTGACCCATAAAGACGAGAAATAACTACAAGAAACTGTTTTGTACTCTGTTCAGCCTTAGTACTTTTACACATATATGGCAGGGATGGCCATTACTTTCCTTCATATAAACAACTTAAATAAAGCTCATTGTCAATCTGCAAAATAATAATAACAATAATAATAATTAATAATAATAATAACAATAATGGAAAACCTAATAAATTTTCTTAGACACTACAAAGTTTTCAATTGGTCTTAAAAATGGCCAAGGCCTTTTTTTTCTGTTTTATTTTATGGTAGTTTAATGTGGAGTCTGGTAATCAACAGATATTGAAAAACCTTTCCCTTGGCAATTCGGATTCCAAATGTCTTTTGAAATTTCAAGTAGCTCACAATATGGCAAAGTCTAGAAATGAATGTAGCACAGATCTTTCCTTCTGGGAAGAACATTAATTCTGAGAATAAAAGATCAGGACATTTAGCTTATGTGAATTGGCAGAAAGCTAATGTTCTCTGGAGAAATTTTAGGATATGGGCAATAATTATGATTGTCATAGCTCAGATTTTGCACATATACTGTGATAAGAAATGGCACAGCAAAGATATTTAAAGCACTCTCAGTCACTCTGGCTTCTGTTTCAGTCTTTCTTGCAAAGCATTTCTCATATCTCTTTGGGTCTTCCTCTGAACTCTTTCCAGTTTACTTCCCTGATTTATTGGAAATAAGATGTTATTTTTATTGAAGTATCACTTGCAAAGAAATATTTGCCAAAATATTCCCTTGATCCATTGGTCCTGCTCGCCTGGAACAGCTGCTTTCAATATATTGAGTTTAATTTCTAGGTATTTAGGTCCATGCTTTAAAATAATGACCACATACTACATTTTCTAGTATCTGGAAAAAAAATTCCAATTATGTTGTTAAAGAAAAATAAGTAGGAGGCCACTAGCCTGGGGTTGGTTTTGTACCCAGAGTTCCTATGAAAGCAAACTGGAAATTAACTTGAAATCAATTCTTGTAAATGATTTAAGAAACAAAACAACTAAATGGGCCTTAGAAAATCATAACACACTGGCCATTTGCTTATGCAACTAAAGATTAAGTCCAGATAAGGTCTGGACTAAGTCCAGATAAGGTAAATGCTCATCACCACATACTCAAATAAGTTGGGTAAGTAGCTGTAGCCAATACAGTGATTTCTCTAATTTATTTTCTTGTTTTCCTGCTCACCCTTTGAGTGGAGCTCTCTGAACCTCTCCTGGCCCTCAGTGATGCCCAATTCACAAAGTACTTCTTGCTCAAGTAAACTCAGTTAAATTTAATTTGTCTAACGTTTTCCATGTAACATGGTAAGGATTTAACTCATAATTCCTCTTCTCTTTTTTTTACCCCTCACAAACTCTCAGTCTATGTCAAATTATAGTTAAAGATGTTTTTTTAGCTAGCATAACTACATAGATATTGTTCACAGTGAAACAAGAAAATATTATAATTTAAAAATTTTTATATAACTTATCTCTTTTGTGGTTATAAAGCCCTCATGCTGTTTGTTTGTTTCTCAGTGTCTCTTGCAACAGCTGGCTAAGTGTTCTACATCACTTTCTATTAGTTCTTTAAGTGCCTCTCTGTACAGTCAAATATGTCATATAACATTGTTATTGTTTTTGTTTTTTGTGGTACTGAGGATGGAATCCAGGGACATTCTACCTCTGAGCTACACCCCCAGCCTTATATTTTATTTTTTTATTTTGAAACAAGGTCTCACTAAATTGCAGAGGGCCTCACTAAGGCGATGAGGCTGTCCTTGAACTTGTGATCCTCCTCTCAGCCTCCCAAGTACTGGGATTACAAATGTGAGCCACCACACCTGGCTCAGATAATTTATTAATTCCAGCCGGGCAGTGGTGCACGCTTGTAGTCCCAGCATTCGGGAGGCTGAGACTGGAGGATCATGGTTTGGGTACAGCCTCAGCTAATTAGTGAGGCTCTCCACAACTTAGTGAGATCCTGTTTCAAAATAAAGAATAACTTTGCTGATATTTGCCCTCCATTATCTGGAGTCCCACTGGTATCCTCTGTGTTTCCTAGTTTGGGCATATTAGAGGAAACATATGTACCTTCTCTGTCTGTGCTTGGCTGATCTCACTTAACATAATGTTTTCCAGGGATTTCCATCTTCTTGCAAATGATATAATTTTGTTCTTCTTTATAGCTGAATAGAATTCCATTGTGTGTATTTCCAAAAGTTTTGCTATCCATTCAAAATATAGTTTAAATGTATACCATTTATGTTCAATAAAATATTTGTTTAAATAAAACATAAATCAGTGATGTGTACATGTATGTACACACAAGTTTTTTACCCCAATATGATGTATGAATACAATGCACCAATAAAAAGTTAAAAAAAAAAAGAATAAAAAGTAGGGCAGGGGTGTAGCTTGGAGGTTGAATGCCTCTGGGTTCCATCCCAAGACTCGCAAAAACAATAACAACAAAAAAGATAACTTATTAATTCCAAGTATTTTTTTTAGAAATAGCTTTTATGCTCTGATTTGAATAAATTGCTTTATAAGCTACATAAACGTGTCTTTGAATTGTTTAATTTCATCTTGGAGATTGTTTCTACTATTAATCTTCCCCAAAGCATTTTTTTTTTTACTTTTTAGTTTTGGTACTGAAGATTGAATCTAGAGACAGTTTACTTCTGAGGTATAACCCAAGTTTCTTTATTTTTAATTTTGAAACAGGATTTCACTAAGTTGCAGAGGGCCTTGTTACAAGGCCAGCCTTCCAAGTACTGGGATTGTAGGCATGTGCCACCAAATGTCTTTAATTCCAACATTTTAACTAAAAACAAATCTCCCTAAAGACATGCTCAGGGAATGGAAGTTGTCCCCCACCCCTGCAAAAAATAATCTGATAATACATAAATTGGCTGGTACTGTGGCTTCACAAATATCATATTCCCATACTCCTATTTTCTCCTCTGACATATTTAACCATGTTGTTTCAGGTCCATGAGAATTGCTTAGTCTCCATCTATCATGACTTTGTTTCAACCAGGACAGAGGAAGAAGAGCAAAGAGAGTTGTAGCCTTTCCTTTTAGAATACTTTATTTACATTTTCTTTCTCAAAACACAGTTCCTCAGCTATGCCCACTTGTAACGAAGCTTAGAAAATAAATTATTTTAACTGAGCTACAATATTTCCATCTAAAAATTAGAACTGTATTATTAAGTATATATACATGTATGCATATATACTTTAATATATAATATATTGATATATATTTAATATTTAATATAATATTTAATATTTACTATATTAATTATATGATAGATAAAATTTTATTAATATATTTAATATATAAACATATTAAAGCACATATAATTTATATACATATAAATATATATAATATATATTTGCATATATATATGTAAATTTGGAGGCTATTGCCACATCTGCCATTGAAAGGATGGGAGCATCAGGAACAGACAGAAGTCCTACTATATTGGGACAGAATCCTACTGGATGGCAAATTGCCTATCCCCATTGCCAGTTATGGAGCTAAAATAGTTCCCAAGACATGTCCCAGTTGGGGTCTAAATAGCTGGTCTTTACATCCCTACTTCTATCAATCACTAGGCTGGGTCCCTCTGGGAAACAGATGATCTGGCATGAAGCAGCACTCTTTAGCTAAGGCTGTCTCTGCAAGGGCTGGCAGCAGTCTCTGAGAGCTCTACCAGCAGCCAGGATAAAAACCGCCTCCTTGAAAGAGAATCTGGAAGGCTCAGTCCCACTCTTAACATCAATCACAGGAGACTAGTTTCCTTGTAATATTTTATTTAAAAATTCCCCTTAGCTAGGAAAACATGGGTATGAATGCTTGGGTGCAAATTTAAAACAGGATCATGACATGGATACATAAGAATTCCACTGAGGTCTGAGGTCTATCACGGAGTACTGGAGAAAATATAAGGTCTTAATCTCTATCTTGTCAGGATGTTTAAGAATCTGTGCTTCCAATGCTATTAGTTAGAAAGGTGTCACCTGTCCTGAAAGGTGAAGCTTCCATCTTGGGAGCCGGGAGACCAATTTAATTCTAATGTTAGTGTATTCCAGATAAGAGGACCATGCTCCCACTCTAGGCAAATTCCTTCTTTTTATACAAGAAAAATTCCTTCTTGCTCATACAGAGCCCATTGGACTCCTTCTATATTCATGCATAGCCATGGCTTTGTACAATAGCTTTTGGGTATCAAGTTTGTGTGTGTTCTTACAGATCCTGTCTAGGCAACAGCATTTTCCACATCATCTGTTGACACTTCCTGGGTTCATCACCCCACCCTTTTGACCCTCTTTTCCACCTGGGTTATACTAACTCTGTGTCTGGCTTCTATTTGTCACTTTTTGGTGTATCATTGCTCCAAATCTCAGACTATTTTTCCAAACTTTTAGGAAACATTGACTGATGAAAAATTACTAATATTTATAGTTCCTAACTCCTTAACTTTCTTAGTTATTTGAGTTCCAAGGACGATCCTTTGGTTGATCTATCAAATGATTGGTAGATGAAGACACAAATAAGGATGGCCACTTCCTTGTCTATATAACTCTTCTTCCAGAAGCATCTTTTTAATGAACCTTTCTAGTTTTGCAAATGTGAAGGTACTGGGTTTTAATTGTCTTAGAGAAATGATATTACAAGATGTTTATGGGCATGAGGAAGCACGGTCTTGTGAATAACGATCCTGGGCATATGGCTCTGGTTGCTAGGGAGCAGGTAAACAAATGTGTGTAAGGGCTGAAGACCCATTTATTTCAAAGTTCCAGCAGCTCTCTGCTGAATGGAGGTGGTCTTACTAGTGTTTAATGGCTGAAAGGGAATACTGCTTTCCCATCATCTACTTCTCATTTTCTTTTTATTTTTTATGGTACATTCTACCATTTTTATGGAGCATTCTACCTCCAAGCTATGTCTCCATCCCTATGTTTTTTATTATTATTTTGAAACAGTCTCACTAAGTTACAGAGGCTCTCACTAAGTAGCTGAGGCTGACTGCTGTCCTCTTGTCTCAAACTCCCAGGTACTGGGATTACAAGTGGACGTCATTAATTCTCATTTTCAAAGCATACCAAAAGAGTAGAAATGTCATAAAAAATTAGTGAGTTTAGGACACAGGTAATTTATTATTCATTTCCACTTAGCATTGGAATGAAGCAATTTTGATTCAAGTCTGAGTTCTTGGTCATTTAGAAATTTTAAGCACTGTAATGTACTTTTGAGGGAGGTTTTGAAAATTAAGGGTTCTAATTCATTTCATCTTTTCAGAATAAAGCACTAATCCACTCCTTTGTATAAGTTGGAACCTATTTCATTCTCTCTCCTATGGCAAGGCCATAGGTTTTAATTCCAATAGATCTGGGTTTATTTCTGAGCTCCTTATAGCTATATGACCTTGCATATGCTCTTTTCCCCTTATCTGAAAAGCATGGTGGAGTGTTAGTGAAGATTAAATGAGAGAAGGCACAGAAAAAGTTTAACACAAAGCCCTGTACACAGTGGTCATTTGATAAATAGTAACTACTGCTGTCATGATGATTCTGCCGATGCTGCTGAAGGTGAGGACTGTGCTAAGGCAGAAGCAGGAAAGGCCTCCCTTCTCTAATTGTTCTCATCACTCCACATTGATCTCAGAGATCTGTGAAGTATCAGCCATGTGCCCAATGCTGGGGCGGACACCTGGTGTAAAGGAATAAACAAATATGATTCCCGGGTTCATTGTACTTAGAGGAAGTTCTGAGGTAGACATTGAGCTGAGATTATACATATATAGAAATACAAATAGAGATTGGCTTTCTAACGAAAAATTTATGGCGCTATCGGAGAATATAATAGGGGAATAAGATTTAACCAGGAGATAAATAATGGCCTCTCTGAAGATATATTGCAGAAAATTGAAGAAATAGAATGAGATCACAGGTAAATATCTAGATGAGGACCCTTCAGGAAGAAAGGCAGCACATGCAAAGGCCTTTGAGTAGTTGAAAAAAATATATTCACTTGAGAAACTACAAGAACAGTGTGGCTGGAATGTGGCTGGAGTGTGGGAGGGGTGATATGATAAGAAGGGAGAGGAGCAGACAGAAGCCAGATCCAACTTGTTAAAGACTGGAATTGTGTTTATGTGTTTGTTTTTTTAAATTTTAAATTTTTTGTGTTAAATGCATTGTCCAAAGAGAGAGCCTACAGAATGGAGAAAATCTTTGCCACCTATTCCTCTGACAGGAGATTAATATCTAGAATATACAACATATTTAGAAGACTTAACACTAACAAAAAACTCAATCAACAAATGAGCCACTGAACTAAATAGACACTTCACAAAAGAAGAAATGTGAGTGGCTAGTATATACATGAAAAAATGTTCAGCATCATTAGCAAACAGGGAGATACACATCAAAACTACACTCAGATGCCATCTAACGCCAGTCAGAATGGCAATCATAAAGAAGACAAGCAACAATAAATACTGGCGAGGATGTCGGGAAATAGGAACTCTTCTACACTGTTGGTAGGATTGCAAATTAGTACATCCACTACAGAGATCAGTGAGAAGATTTCTCAGAAAATTGGAAATAGATTCACCATTTGATCCAGCTATACCACTTCTGCGTATCTTTTCAAGGGAAATGAAATCAGAATATTATAGTAATATGTGCATATCTATGCTTATAGCAGCAGAATTCACAAAACCCAAATTACAGCCATCAACAGATGAATGGATTGCAAAATTATGGGATAAATATACAAGGAATTCTACTCATCAATAAAGAACAAATTGTGTCATTTGCAGAAAAATGGATGGACCTGGAGAACATTATGTTAAGTGAGATTAGCCAGTCACACAAAGTGAAGGGTCATATATATTCTCTCATATGGGGAAGCTAGGGAGTAATTGGGATACAAGAGTGACTTCAGATAATGGAAAACAAACTCCAGTGGAGCCAGAGAGGTGGTCTAAGGGAAGAGGGTAGGGGGAAGGGAAGGGGAATCAATGAAGGAAACACCTCCATGGACATTATACACATAAAGTGAGATTACCAATCCAATCTCAATACTCTGTGTGGGGAAAAGGAGAGAGAGGAGGGAGATGGGGAACGCCCACCAAGTGCTGTGTGCATGTATATCACTATGACTAGGAACTACATTATAATGTGAGAATGCAATGCACAAAAGTATAAAAAAAGAAAATTCATTTTAAATAGAAGAGTGACATGATCCAGTTACATTTTTTAAACCACTTGACAGCTTTGTGTAAATGGATAGAGAGATGAAGAGCAGAGCAGAATAATCAGTTAAGACTCTTTGTATCATTCCAGGGAGGATACCATCACATGTCAAGGAAGAAGCCTCACAGCACAGAGTACATTAATAACTGGTTTGTATGCACACACACACACACACACACACACACATATTTATATATATAGTATATATATAGTAGATACTATTTATTTGCCCTCCCATGTTTAAGTTGATAAAACAAAATTCAGAAAAGTTAAAATAATGCACTCAAGGTCACACAGGCAGAGAGCAGTGTTGCTGAAACCTGACTTTCTTCTGGCTTGATTCTGAAGCCTCTATCCTTAAGCACGATTTAATTCTGTGCCTGCCACCTGACACAGAAAACAAGCCTGGACTCCACCCCTGCGCCCTGCTTCCTTTCAGCTGTGAAACTCCAGGCTGCAGCCTGTGCCAGGACCTCTTTCTCAGTCAGTTCACAGGGGCTGGAGGAGCCCTCCTTCAGAGTGCTCTAGTATTTCAGAAAAGTGGCCTTTATCGAAAGTGAGAGGAATTATTGGAGCCTTACCCTTGTACATTAGGAAAAGTGGAATGGTAATTGCTTTAGATTGTGTGGTGCTGCAGACAATTAAACAAAGGAATCAGAAAAAGTGTTTTGCAAAGAGTGTGGAAGATCACCAAACCAGCTGTGATTTGATCAGGTGGTGAATAAGAATTCAGAGCAGATCATTAAGAGAATATGCTTTTGACGGTAGGGAGGTATTGAGCAGAAAAGTAGACTGATATAAAACATAAAGAGTTTGACATAATTGGGAAGAGGAAACATGGAAAAACAGGTCAGGTATTAAGGGAGGGGAACGAACAGCAATAATTGATACCACTATTGAAAGGTTACTATATGCGGTGAAGCACATCATTTCACTTTGTTTATTCTTATAAAATCACACCTATATTCCAAGGCTCAGTGATAGCAAGAATAGTCCTGTATCATACACGTCAGGAAGCGAAGCCTGTCTGTCTCCAGAGCTGAACTCAAATACTATATTCTCTTGGCACTGAGAGGAGGAGAAGGTCATGGCTTTTAATGAATCCTACAGACCATTCTTGCTTTAATTCTTAGCAGGAAGGGAGCCCATAAAAGCAAGTGCAGAGGAAAGGGAAATAAGTTGGCTGACTAGTCTTTAGAATGCCCTCTCTTTAGAAGAGAGCCCCGCTGGCTGACAGAAGCAAGGACGCTTGCTTGCCCAAGCAAACTCTCACAGCCGTATCTCTGGTGACAGAATGAGGTTTCTTGGGAGTTATTGCAGATATCAGATGAATGGTAGCACTTTTTGAATAATGCACCGAGAATAATACGGGTGATGAGATTTCAGCTCTAATTGTCCTCTTCTTTAGTTTGACATAATCTACTGGAAGTGAGGTCAGAGGGGATTTATATTAGAGCTTAGAGATATTAAAATCTTCGAGAAACCAACTGTCAGACAGAATACAACTGCTTGCCTTTCGATCACAGGAGCCTATTTCCAGTGGGAGAATGGATTATCAAAGACAAAAGGGATTTCTAGGTCCTAGGCCATGACCCTTTAGCAAAGAACAGAGTGTATTTCTATGGAAGTCTGCAGATTGCACTGGTCACATGGCTGGTCTTGGCTGAAATGACAGTGGCCAATCACAAGCACATTCTATGCCAGGTACTATTCTGACAGCTACGCTGGTTTTAACATCATATCATCCATTTTTCCTAAGACCGTATGTATCAGGTGCTACCATTATAATAATTTCCATGTTACAGATTGATAAACCAAGGCAGAAAATGGTTAGGAAACTTCTGTAAGATTGTATACTTTTAAAGTTGGCATTTAAGCCTAGGGGTTTTGACTTGACAGTTTGTATGTTTAACCACTATACTATCTTGTCTTCAAGTTCCAAATCTATTTATCTACTTTTCCAGTTAGATTGTTTTTCCAGACCCTCTTCACCCGGTATATATTAAATATATTTTCATATACTCCAATGTATTTATGATACTTATCACTTTAACATATAATCAAACTAGAATATTAATGAGATATTTAACCTTTTTCATTCTATTAAATCTGGTGTGTATTTTATAAAATTTAAAATTGAGACCAGAGTTACATACTCAAGCTTTTCCAGATATTTTAAAAATATAATATATTTTTATTGGTGCATTGTAACCAGATAGCATATTGAGGTTTAGTGTGATAAAAAAAAACACATGCATATAACACTTGGTGGATTTCTCTCTGGATCAGTAGCATTAGGAATTAATTTATTTCAAAGGAGCTTCTTCACTACAGAGCCCTCTACAAAAGCCTTGCTCCCCTATATAGCCA
Source organism: Muscardinus avellanarius (assembly GCF_963383645.1). Taxonomy (NCBI): domain Eukaryota; kingdom Metazoa; phylum Chordata; class Mammalia; order Rodentia; family Gliridae; genus Muscardinus; species Muscardinus avellanarius. The sequence goes on along the minus strand of NC_137789.1, from coordinate 31,938,968 downwards.
TGTATAGATTAGTGAACAGGATGAATTCTAGAAATGTACCAGTCAAGGTATAGGGAGTCATTACCTGGATCGGTAAATGGGGTTGTTGAAGCTTTTATGGGGCACCTTCTTCTGGGAGCTGTTTTGCAGCACTGACTCTATTTAAAGGACAATGGGTCATGTTAAGTGTTTCCAGATCCATTTGGAAAATGTGTCCAAGTGGAAAGAGAATGTGTAGCAGAATAGCAATACATGCTTCTTAAGTCAATTGTGACAGTTTTTCCTCAAAAATTCACTCTCATCCAGACTTGGAGCACACCTGTATTTCTAGTACTTGGAAGGCTGAAACCAGAAGATCACAGGTTCATGACCGATCTCAGTCACTTAGCAAGACACTCAGCAAGTCCCTAGGACCCTGTTTCAAATTAAACAAAATAGAGATGGATGTGTGGCTTTGAGTCAGAGTGCCCCTGGGTTCAAACTTCAAAACAACTAAAAATGTTTTTTTTTATTTTGTTCATTGTACATTTTCTATATCTTTTTTCTCTCATCATCAATAAATGCACCAAAATTTCCTCTCTTATATATGGCAAAAATGAACTTGCTGTCTTTCTCCTCTAAGATATTTTTATAGCACCTTGCAGACCCAAGTGGGGGACATGAGCTTTTCTAATTTCAGCCAAAACATATTAAATGAAACAGGACTCAAAAGAGACTTGCCACTGTATTGTTGAGAGCAGCAAAAGTTTTGCTCAGACAGCCTGGGTTCCAGATGCCTCTACTGATTACTGGTTATATGTGTGGCCTTGGGCAAGATCATCTGATAGTAAAATATTCATTACAAAGTCATAACACTGTTTGGATTATTGAGTTGAAAAATACAAATGAGCCTTGTGCATAGTATGAATCTAATAGATAGTAGCTACTGTTTTTATTGATATTACAATTAAAATGGTCAACTCTTGTAAGGTTCAAATAGAAGGGGGAAAAGAGTATATATATATATATATATATATATATATATATATATATATATATATGAAATGTGGTACATACACACAAGGAAATTTTACTCAGCAAAAAGAAGAAGATTATGTCATGTGCAGGAAAATGGGTAGAACTGGAGACTATTATGCTAAGTAAGATCAGCAAGTTACAGAAAGTCAAGGCTCAAATGTTCAAATGTTTTCTCTCAAATGTGGAAGCAAGAGAGAAAATAAGAAATAAAAAGGACTTCAGATAAATGAGGACGGAGACCAGTAGAATAGTGGGGGAGATTTGGGGGAGCTGTTGGGAGGAGAACTGATTAAAGGAACAGTCCAAATAATGGTTTGTTCATATGTGAAAGTACCACTGTGGGTCTTACTAATATGTATGGGGAGGGGAAGAAGGTGGGGGTCCAGAGGGAAACACCAAGGGCCATGTGCATAAATGTTTGTACACTTTGAACCTCACTATGATGCATAGTTGCAATACACCAATGAAAGTATTAAAAAACACTTCAGGGCATGCCTGGCTCAAAGTGAACACACAAATTTGATGTTACTGTTATCATGATCGATACATTCATTTTGTTCTGAAGTGCTGATATTTGTAGATCAGCCTTAGGAGAAGCTTGGAATCTATTCAATAAAGCGGCTTTCATCCTCCCTATACAGGAATTCTTTCTTATTCTCTTACATATGATTGTGCTTCAAGCACAGAAGATAATTATTTCTACCTTGATCCAGGACCATTTTCTAATTTAAAGCACTCAGCTCTTTATTGAAATAAAAGAAAGAAAAGAACCTATAAAGCACACTGCTTGATTTAGGTGACACTATTAATGCCATTTAATCTTTTTTATATACTTTTCTTAGTGCACTGTAATTATACATCATAATAAGGTTCAGAGTGATAGAAATATGTATGTGCACAGTACTTGGTGTATCATTTAATATTCTTAACTTGAGTTACAAATTTGGGGTCTAGATCCTTTTATCCTCAATTTTTTTTTTTTTGGTTCTGAGAGTTGAACCCAGGAGAGTTCTACCTCTGAGCTACATCCCTAGCCCTACTTATTCATGTATGTATGTATGTATGTATGTATGTATGTATGTATTTTGAAACATGATCTCACTAAATTGCTGAGGGTCTTGCTACTTGCTGAGGCTGGTCTCAAGCCTGCAATCCTCCTGTTTCAGCCTTCCAAGTATTGGGGTTACTGTAATGCCACCATTCCTGGTTCCTTCTAGACTCCATTAATAGAAATCTGGTTGCTATTAATTATGGACTTTGATTTGACAGCAGAAATTTCAAGGCTTATCTCTTTCAGTGTACTTAGAGAAATAGTTTGATAAGCTTCAGGATTAGAATAAAATAATGAGAATAAAAAGAAGAATGGATGTATAAAGAATATCTTTGGAAATAAGAAAATATATCTAAGGCATATATTGATCTAAATTTTAGAAATTCTAAATAAAAGATTTAACCAAATTTCTCATTCATATAGCCAATAAGTATTTATTTAGTGCTTCCTATGACCTATGTCATAGAAAAAATAGAATTGGTGGAAAATGGATAGAACCAGAGGATATTATGCTAAGAAAGACTAGGCAGTCTCAGAAAGTGAATAGCTATATGTTTTCTATAATATGTGAAAGCTAGAGAGAAATTGGGTAACATAAGAGACCTAGGGTAAAAAAGCAAAGACTAATGGAAGGGGGGTTAGGGGAAGGAGGAGAAGGGGCAGAAATGTAATGAAGGTAACAGTTTAAATAATGTCATGTTCATATAGGAAATTATTAATACCAATCCCAATGACATGTATGGGGAAGGAGACTGAATGGGGTGGGATCCAGAGAAAAACACACCAAGTGTTGTGTGCATGTATCTTCCTATAATTCTATTTTTTTATTTTTATTGATCATACATCTTAATGGAGTACAAGATGGTGGAGGCATACATGCAGACATCACTTTAGCTCTTCCCTAATTCCCACCCCATTTCCTTCCCTTCCCTCCTTCTCCTGTTTGGCTTAGTGATTGACTTTGATATGTTTGTGAATGTACATCATGGGCATTAGGGAGTTTCCCCTTCCTATCTATTATATCTCAGTATAATTTATACTTACAATGCACAAATAAAAGCATATTAAAACAATTATTCATTTAATTAGACTGAAAAAGGCTAATGATGTAGCATTTTGCAATAGTGTGGAATAGTACTATTCCATTTGTAATTTTTTTTAATTTAGAAAGTTTATTTCTTCTCATTTTGCCCCCAAACCCCCACCTTTCAGCCCATCCAATGTCTGCTCTTCTCTGCCCAAGGCAATGGTAGAATATTAGAGGGCAGGAAGAGAAAGTCCAAGGTATTTCTGTTCCCACGCTAATTACTCCTGCCCACACCTTCCTACTTACACGTGACCCAGGTAGCATTCTTTTCCACCTTGTTTCTTTGAAATTGGAAATGACTGACAATCCTTTTACCTGTCAGTAGTGCCTGAGTGCCCTGCACCCTTTGCTGGTTTCCTGAATTCTGTCTACTCCTCTAGAGATCATCCTTTAATGACATTCCCCCACAAATTCCATCTATGTGAGCCTTCTCTTTCCTGTCTCGGCTTTGATAGATACAGTTAGCTCTACAATCAGATAGGTGTGCCTATAGAACTAAAAATGTGTTAGCAATATAATAGAAACCCACCAAGGCATTTTAATAGTTTAGAATAGGGACCTTTACCACTGAGCATCATTGTAGTTTCACCTACATTGTAGTTTCACCACTGAGCATCAAGTAGTTTCACCTTGATGAAACCAAGTAGTTTCATCAAGGTGAAACTACTTGGCTATTGTCTTAATTCATAGTTACATACACATTTCTAGGGTTGTATCTACAGAGCATTGACCAACAGTGATTTCCAGGCAACAGTTGTTATAGCTATTATTATCTATATATGATATGATAGCTATTATTATCCTGAGATTTTTAATTATCTCACCTGTTTGGTATAGGTGAGTCCCTACAGGCCCAGACCTTTCTGATCAGGAACACGGAGACTTTTCCATAAGAGAGCTGGTTACTTCTACTCATTGCCTCACAGTTGCTTTTGACTGTAGAGTGTAGTGACAAGAAACCAAAAAGGAAACATTGTGTTTTACAGTTTAGTAGGAAAATCAAAAGGAACAGACAAGCAATCTGTTGTTCTTCTCCCATATGGGCCACAATACAATTGGAAGAATAAGTACTAATTGGCTAAATGAAAAGCCCAAGCTGTGATTGTTGACGGGTTTAACTTAAAGGCCAGCTGAGATGCTCCCCTAACCCTCAAGAGGTGTCAACAGAAAGAAAGTCACCATATCTCACCTGCAACCACTGACCCTTATTTGTCTCCTAGGGAACATCAGTGAAGTTAGAGGAAATGCTACAGTTCTGGTAGAGATTTAAGCAATTAGATTATTTACACACACTTTACTCTGAAAATGAAAGTAAAAGTTTTGTCCTGAATAATTCTTTAGTTATATTCCTTAAAAGCAGGCCATAGAAGTATACATTAGAATTAGGTACATGGTGTCACATATCTGTAATCCCAGTGCTTGGGAGGCTGAGAAAAGATGATCAAAGGTTAGAGTGAGTCCCAAAAACTTAGTGAGAACTTATTTCAAAATAAAAATGAAAAAATAGGTCTGTGTGTGGCTCAGAGATAAAATGCCCTAGTGTCAAACCCCCAGTATGATAAATAAATAAATAAATAAATAAATAAATGCAATACAAATATAACTTGGTAAACTATATAATTGCTCATAGATGTATCTTACTCTTTTCTATTACCAAAGGCAAAATTTTATTTTCAGCTACATGCTTCACATAACATTTTTTTTATGTCTTCAACTGGGACAAGCTCAGAAAATACAAATTCCTTTTCATTTAGCTTTAATAAGACATAATTAAGTGAAAAAGAAGAAATAGGTATATAAAACAACTTAAAATACTGTTTCAAACATCTATGGAACCTACTGTACAAATACATTGCCGTGGATGAAACAGCAGAAAAACACTTCTGCCTGAATCAAATGATCACCTTGAGAATAAGATAAAGAGTATAAGTATGTTCTCGCACTGCCAGAAAAAAAAAAAACATACATAAAAAGAAGCAATTGTTTTTATTTTAGGGACATTGCTAGAGACTGAATATTTATGTCACTCTAAATTCTTATGCTGAAAACTAATTTCTAATATGAGTATATTTGGAGGTGGGCACTTCGGGAGGAGATTAGCGATGGGATTAGTGCATTTGTGAAAGAGAGCTCCCTCCCCCTTCCCCCTTTCCCCATGTGAACACACAAGGAAGGACACTGCCTTCTAACAACCAGGACCTGAGCCCTTTAAATAGATGTCTGCTTCTAGTTCTTAGTTCATCTAGGACTTCCATCTTCCAGAACTGTGGGAAATGCATTTCGGTCATTTTTAAGACACCCAACCTATGGTATTTTTGTTGCTGTAGTCCAAATAGACTAAAAGAATCATTATTTGCCAATCTAATTCCTTTTCTGAAATCAAACAAGTAATTCTTAATGCTTGTTTTCCATAGTATTTTTTGTGTGTGTCTTGAAAACAAACAAATCATTTAAAAAAAAAAAAAAAACACCTCAGGATCTTCATTTTACTGCTAGTTTCCTGATTTCACATCCAGTACTTGTTGCTACTTAAACACTACTAACAAAGAATAATAACCTAATACTCAGTTTTTCTTTAGTATCTTAGGCTATAATTTTACTATGCCAGCAGATAAATTCATTTCAAGATTTTGTGTTATTGCAAACAATTCCCTTAAGGTTCAATTCTCTTTCCTCAGCATTAGATCCAGTTGATTTTATGTGATACTAGGCACTTTCTTCTGGGCACTGAAAACAAAAAGGAAACAAAATGAGAATCTGAGTAGTTGAACATGGGCTTTATTCTGGTGAGAGTAAAAGTACTGTCCCAAATAATTCTTTAGTTATATTCATTAAGAGCAAGTTATATGGTGCACGCTTATAATCCCAACATTTGGGAGGCTGAGACAGAAGGGCTGGAGGCCAGCATCACCGATACTTAATAAGGTCCTTTGCAACTCAGTGAGACCCTGTTTCAAAATGAGGAATAAAAAATAGGGCTTGAGGAGTAACTCGGAGGTAGAATGTCCCTGGTTCCATTCCCAGTACTGAAAAATTAAAAGAGAGCAGGTTATGAAAGTACACGTGAGAATTAGGTTTGTAAAAGAAAATATTGTTTGGATTTTTTGGACCCTACCATACAAATTAAATTGCTGTAGATATAACAATAGAAAAGCATTTCTGCTTGTGTCAACTGAACATGTTGAAAATGAGATGAAGAGTTTTAAGTATTTCCCCTACTGTCAGAAAAGCAAGCATATCTAAAAGGGAAATGATTGTATTTGTTCTTGAGACATTGCTAGATACTGCCTTCCTAGCTTTAGTGATCTCTTTTGAATACAAGAGATCTGACTTTGAGAAATGAGATTTTAGCATCTTTTCTTTACCTGCATTCCAACAAAGTGATTTTGACGGAGATAAGACTGGGCCAAACACTTTATTTTGAATACTTAGAAATATCAGCCTTTGAGGTAGTTAATTCTTACAACAAAATCGTGTTCCGTTTTAGTCTCAACCTTCCTGACAAAGATGCCTTAGTATATTTTAACATATCTAAGTCCTGATGCTAATATGTGCTCAGATTTTCTGAACCAAATATAGTCTATTGTTTGACATGATATTAGGAGATCAGCATGATAGAACTGGCAGTGATTTTGAAAACAATTTTTAGATTGAAAATCTCATTTGAAAAACTGCTTTCTACCGGTTTCTATAATAGAAGTAACTACATTAATAAATGCTAGAAATTCTTGATTACACTTACATATAACATTTATGTGTAATTATAATTTGTCAGTGCTAATTAGGCTTCCATTAAATCCGTGAAATTTTACTTACATTTTGGATTAAAGAAGTACACTTTATACTAAATTATCAACACTTCAGTTTTCCTTATTTTGCAATGAAGATATTTTAAATTCAGGTAGAGTCACCATTTTCCCCTGAAATTTATTTTGACTTCAACATTGCACATGGTCTGACAATGCACATAACTCGAATAGTGGAAATAAGACTTTACAAATGTTTGACTGACCTTAGGAAGCTACAAAATGCCCAACTCTCTGCTCGTAATTCTTCCAAGACAGCTTTTTTCCCCCCCTAAGTACATATCAATATAGGAAACCCATGAAATATGTAGGCAACCAAGAACTGAAATAAATAACAGAAAGCAAAGAAAAACGTACAGTATATATGTGAAACCAGACCTAAAAATAATCTTAGATAAAACTGGAATTAATATTTTATTATTTAATAAATGACTAGAGACTTAAGGAAACTTTGCCTCTGATGTAAAGGTCAACATAATCCTAAAATAAGGACATACAAAATATTACCTAGGTGAGACCTTTGTAAAAAAAAAATTATAGGAGCCAAACCTTTTTTTTTTTTTTTTTTTTTTTTTTTTTGCGGGTCTGGGGACAGAACCCAGGAGCATTTGACCTCCAAGCTACACCCCCTGCCCTATTTTTTATTCTTTATTTTGAAACAGGGTCTCACTAAGTTGCGGGTGGCCTCACTAAGTAGCTGAGGCTGTCTGCGAACCGCGATCGTCCGGTCTCAGCCTCCCGAAGGCTGGTATTACAAGTGTGCGCCACCACGCCCAGCTCACAAACCTTTTTTGGTGACCAGAATAATATTAACTCTTCTTCTTTTTTTTTTTTTTTTTTTTTTGGTACTGGGGATGGAACCCGTGGACATTCTACCTTCAAGCTACACCCCCAGTCCTATTTTTTATTCTTTTTTTTATTCTTTATTTTAAAACAGGGTCTCACCGAGTTGCAAAGGGCCTCACTAAGTAGCTGATGCATCCCAACAACCACAATCTTCCTGTCTCAGCCTCCCAAATGCTGGGATTATAAGTGCGTGCCACCATGCCTGGATTATATTGACTCTTATTTGTTTTTATTTTATAAATAATATATATATTAGGCAGCACATAATTATATTTATTTTCCATAATAATATCAATGACCTACAAGTTTAGGAGACCCATTACTACTGTATTAAGTGTAATCTGATATTTATCCTTAGTGATAGATGTATTTTCTTACTATTCATTCTTATATCCTGAGTATAGTTCTATCCAAATGGGTATAAAGTATATACCATCTTCCAAAGAGAGGCACCACTTATATACTCAAATTATAAATATATTAATCATCTTCTCACCTTCACTGTAAAATTTAATATTAGCTTCCAATACAAACTATATTAGATTCTAGCAAAAACAACGTGAGTTAGCTTTATATATTTCCTCATTAAAAATAGCAAATAAGACTTGGTAGGGTTAAATAATTTCTGAACATATTCACAAATTTTAGGCTTCTCACTATGATTTTTCATGGAGATTGGTAGCTTAGAATATAAACTTCCTAGAGGCAGAAGCTGTGCATGTTTGGTTCAATAGTATCTAACACTGTGCCTATAGCTCAATAACTATTTGTTGGCTGTTCATGTTAAATTCACCTCTACTAATAAATAAAATGATACTTCTTTCATTAGTACAAGAAAATAGTATAGGAATATTTTTTCTTGCAGTGTTCAAAAACCTTTTCCAGGTCTTTGATTTCACAGGAAAAATAAAATTTTATGCCTTTGAGAAAACTTCATATTATATACTCAGCTCTCTCATACCCAATTGTCTCATTTCCCAAGCAAAATAATTTAGTAGTGTATCCCAGGTTAATATTGCTTTTCAAAAGTGAGTGTTATTACCAGAATAAAAGTGGTTTAAATTAGGCTTTTGATTGATGATATATCCATTCTAAACAGTTTGAAACAGGGCTGTGTCTTATTTTCCCCTCTTTTTTCCTAAATATTTTGGCATAGATAATGGCTGTAGAGTTATAAGTCATCTAGTGAGCAGGGGCAAAATCGAGAAAACTACTTTTTATCAACATCAATAACAACTTAAGCCTGTTTAGTTAGTTATTATTTTCAAATAAGCTCAAAATTAATTTTATAACCTCCAAGCAAGCACTTTCTTTTAGTTTATACTTTTATTGGTGGATTATAGTCTCACACGATAATACATTGCACAGTGATAGTGACACACTTGCACACAGCACCTGGTGGGCTTTCCTCCCCACTCCCCGCTTTCCCCATACAGGATATTGAGATTGACATTTGTCTTCTCACATATTTACATAACGCCAATGGAAATGATTCCTTCACTTATTCCCCCTCTCCCTGCTCCCCTTCCCCTGACCCTTGGCTCCACTGGGGTTTCTCCTCCATTAACTGAAGTCCCTCAGGTATCCTAACAACACCCTAGCCTCTTCTGCATATGAGAGAAACCATGACCCTTCACTTTCTCTGACTGGATCATCTCACTTAACATAATGTTCTCCAGGTCCGTCTATTTTCCTGAAAATGACGTAATTTTGTTCTTAATTACTGAGTGGAATTTCATTGTATATACATGCCATAGTTTTGTAATCCATTCATCTGTTGATGGCCACCTAGGTTGTTTCTGTAATTTGGGTATTGTGAATTGTGATGCTATAAACATGAATATGCATATATTACTACAATATTCTAATTCCAGTCCTTTTGGAAAGAGATCCAGGAGTGGTTTAACTGGATCATATGGTGGATCCATTCCCAGTTTTCTGAGGAATCTCTATATTGATCTCCATAGGTGCTGTGCTGCTTTGTGATCCAACCTACAGTGTAGAAAAGTTCTTATTTCCCCACACCTTCACCAGCATTTGTGGTTGCTTGATGATTGCCATTATTATTGGGGTTAGATGGAATCTGAATGTAGTTTTGTTTTGCATCTCTCTGCTAATGATGTTGAGCCTTTTTTTCCTGTATTTATTGGACACTTGCATTTTTTATTGGGTTATTTGGTTTTTTTAGTGTTAAGTCTTATAAGTACTTAGTCTTCTATCAGAGAAATAGCTGGCAAAGGTCTCCCATTTTGTAGGCTCTCTCTTTAGACTCTTGATGGTTTCCTTTGATAAGCATTCACTTTTTAATTAAATTCCATCCCATTCATTAATTCTTGTTTAAATTTCCTGAGCTTTGGGGTCTTATTAAGGAAGTTTCTTTCTGTGCCTATATGTTGGAGTGTTCGATTTATTCTCTCTTCTAGTATATTTAGAAGACCCAAACAAATTAACCAAATACTTGGAGATGGTTAACAAATTTAGCAAAGTAGTGGGATAAAAAATTAATCTTTAAAAATCAGTAGCTTTCCTACTTGCCAACTATGAATCCACTGAAAAGAAATCCAAAAAACAATTCCATTCAGAATAACCTCAAAATAAGTTAAAACAAAATAAAATACCTAGGATTAAGTCTAATCAAGGAGATAAAAGACTTCTACAATAAACATTTTAAAACACTAATGAAAGAAATTGAAGATCTTTATAAAGACAGAAAGCTCTCCCATGCTCTCAGATAGGCAGAATAAATATCAAAATGACCATTCTACCAAAAGTGATCTACAGAGTCAACGCAACCTCTATCAAAATAACAATGTCATTCTTCACAGATCTAGAAAAATCAGTTCTAAATTTTATATGGAAGAACAAAAGACACAGAATATCCAAAGCAATTCTCAGCAATAAGAACCAAGTAGGAGGCATAATGATTCTTGATTTCAAATTATACTACAGAGCTATAGTAATAAAACATGGTATTGGCACAAAAACAAACACATAGACTAATGGAACAGAAGATACATAAACAAATCCACACACTTATAGCTAGTTGATTTTCAACAAAGATGCCAAACATGTACATTGGAGAAAAGACAGCTATTTCAACAAATTATGTTGGGAAAACTGATTATTCATTTATAGAAAAATGAAGTCAAATTTTTACTTTCCACCATACACAAGAGTCAACTCAAGATGGATCAAAGAAAGACCTAGAAGGCACTTTTAATTGGTCTATCCTCTGAAAACACACTCAACCTTCCATATGCAATTTCTACCACTGGCCTACCACAAAACTAATTTTTAAGGTTTTTATTAAATAAATTTATTTTAAATTTCAAATACAAGCTTACTATATATTAAAAATTTATATTATAGGCCATAAGTGGCAACTCATCATAAAATTAAATATAAAACAAAGCACTCTTACTAAAGTTTGGTTGCGTTCTTCTCTGCACACTGTAGACAGAGATCCAGGTTCTAGTACTAATTATTTGGATGGTGTAAGACAAGCTGAATACATGAATAAAATATATTCTTATTGGTCTAGAGACAGATTATCAGACAAAGAAGTGTATCTTAATTCAAAAGCAGAAGAAGTTAAAATCTACGGTCAATAGTAGTTACCTAAAATGTTTTAATTAATATTTTTTCTTCCTGGTTCTAAATTCTGTGTGAAAAACCACTTCTCTTGTGCTTTTAGAGAGATCAGAGTTTTTGATATGCTTTGGCAAGAGTTTGTGGCAAAATGTGTTTTATATTGCCCTTATCGAAAAAACTTGTGGTTCATCTCTTCAAATGGCAGCTGGAAGAGATAAAGCAAGTAAAAAGAAGAACCAGGGGCTGTGTGTGCTGGTACAACACTATAATCCCAGTTCTTGGGAAGCTGAGACAGGAGGATCACAGGTTTAAGACCAGCAAGTGGTAAATTAAGGTAGACTCTGTTTCAAAATAAAAATTAAATAATAGATCTGCGGTGTACCTCTGAGGCAAAATTGTACCTGAGTTCAATCCCCCATACCAAACAAAACAAACAAACCACCAAATTCATGATGAAATTCCTTGGAGGATTCCTGAGATGCCCTAGTTACTGGAACTAAGAGAACTGGTGCTGCCTTTAAGAGGGGAAACTTGGCCTTGTGAATAGCCATGACTGTGGGGATAAGGAGTTGAATGTGCAGAAAAAGTACATAATTTCTCTTATTTATTTATTTGCTTCTCTGTCACAGCTTTCACTACATGTTTATTTCCTTCATTCTGGGATCTCTGGGCTGTGTCTGCTTTATTGTCTATACTGCTGACTAGCATTATTGATCACTTTCTCTGTGCCAGAACTATATTAAGCAATTTCCGGGCATAACCTCATTTGATCTTCAAAATATCTGTATATGAATTACATATATATGTATGATATATATTATATATAATATATTAGTGATTATATATAAATATATTAAATATAATAAATAAAATATATATATATATATATATATATATATATATATATATATAATCACTAAGGAGGCAACTGTGGCATAGAGAGGTTAATAAAATTTCCCAATGATCAAAGAACCAGCAAGTGTGATAGATCAATGACCTGGAGACCCTGACACTAACAAACTCTATGGCCCAGACAATGACTTTCATTCTCCCTTGAAGCACTTTCCAGCTTGCTCCAAAGGAGAAGGAATGGCTAGTGTATTTGAATCCACACTTTATGAAGCAATCAGTAAACTGATTCATGGGTGACAATAGACCCCAAACCTATTCACTAATGGGTATACCAGCTCTTCTGTGGGGAAGAAGGTAGGCCCAATCAATGACCTGACTAACTCCATTTTGTCTCTCTGACTCTTTCTTGTATCTCAACTTGTTTATTCCTTCAGAGTTCTCTTGATTTATTTTGGACCACAGTTACAATTCCAGGAATAGTGAACCTTACAGGCAGATCACCCTCTAATGAGACTTCTGCCCTAAGTGGGAACATTACCTCGTGACAAGAACTGAGATTGCTTTTGGTATTCCAAGAGCAATTCTCATCTTATAATGAGAACCAAATTGCCCCCTCAAGTGATAATGACTTCCCCTGAGCCATCAGCAACTCACAGAACCAGCCCTGAGCTAGTGAACAACCAGACCCACTTTGCCTGCTATGCAAACACTCTGCTATGCAAAACTTCAGCCCTGGCCCCTGGCCCCTCTTTTTATTTGATGCCTTGTAATTTAACATGATATTGGAATACAAAGTGTCAGAAACACACATGCACCCAGTCTCTTGGTGCCTTCCCCACTGGGTCCTTCCCCCACCTTTTCCACATATGATTTTGAGACTGGACTAGGTGGTTTTGTATACATTCATAGCATTATTTCAACTATTATATTATTATTTCTTCTTTCCTCTTCCCTTCCCTTATTCCCCCTCAGTCACTCCACTGGAGTCTGCTCATCTATCTGATTCTTCCCCTATTTACAAATATCTCTCTAGCTCCCACATATAAGATAACCATATTTTGAGACTGGTAATACTTATTTAGAATAATATTCTTGAATTCCATCCATTTTCCTCCAAATGGCATGATTTTGTTCTTCTGAGTAAAATTCCACTGTGTGTATACAAATGGCCAAAAATATACAAAAACATGTTCAACATCTTTAGCAATCAAAGAAATGCATATTAAACTACACTGAGAGTCTATCTAACTCCAGTTAGAATGGTAGTCATAAAGAACACAAATAATAACAAATGCTGGCGAGGATGTGGAGTAATAGAAACCCTATTATACTGTTGATGGGACTGAAAACTAGTACACACTCTGTGGAGATAAGTGTAGAGGTTTCTCAGAAGATTGGTAATGGAATTAGCATATGACCCAGCAATAGCACTCCTGGACATCTTTCCAAAGGAATTAAAATCAGAATATTCTAATGATACTTGCATATTTATGTTCATAGCAGCACAATTTTACAAAAGCCAATTATGGAACCAGCCTAGGTGTCCATCAACAGATAAATGGATCCCTGTTCCCCTTTCTATAAAATCTCAAAGTTCTTATCAGCTCCTGGAAGATAGATCTTATGTCACTAGACCTTTCTGTTCTTCCCAGTACAGCCAAAGTTAATAAAGCTCATTTCCTGCCTTTTGCCATTGCTCATATCTTTGATTGGCTTTTGGGAATGAATCACTGATTCTGGTGCATTGGGACTCTCAGAGCTGGGGCCTTCACCCTAAAACTTCACTAACAAATTTTGGCAAGTCAGCCAGGAGAAAACACACCCTTTGGCTGAGAGCCACCAAGAGTTAGATGACCCTGGACATGCAGAAAAGATTTAATGGTGTCATACATCTGCTAAAATTACTTTCATTGCAAAGTTTTGAACAAAATGGTACTCTCCAGACTGGCTTTTTTAAACTGGCAAAATAGGAGTACTATAAAGTGACTAGCAGAGTCAGGTCAAGTTGACTTCAAAATCTTTTTGGAAGTTTATGGGTTTATTCTTCACTGTCAGTTGTAGGGCTTCCTGAGGGAGAATAATAATGAGAGCCCAAAGGTGGCAGGAGCCCCCAGGCCTCCTCAGTCCTCAGCAAAGTCATCACCAACTTCTGTCATGTGATGCTTCGGCTCTTTATTGAGCTAGTCTTTTTTTGCTTACAAGTTTGAGGCGGGTGTTATTTTGCCTGCTTGTTTTTTACAATTTCCATTTTAACTCTGGCCTATGCATTAATTCTTCCCTAAGCGTCTCTTTCGTTTTCAGGTAGAGTCATCAGTCCTGGGTTTCTGACTCTAGGTGCTTTGGATGAAGATGGTGGCTTGTTTGTCTTTTTAAATTTCTTTTTTTCTTTTTTTTTTTTTTTTTTTTTGGTGGTACTGGGGTTCCTGGAAGCCCTTCTACCTCTGGGCTACACTCCCAGACCTATTTTATATTTTTTTTATTTATTTGGAAACAGGATCTTTTAAGCCAGCGAGGCTGAGTACGAACCTGCGTGATCCTCCTGTCTCCATCTCCCAAGCACGGGGATTGTAAGCCTGCGCCACCACGCCCGGCTTCCTTTTAAATTTCTTGATCATTAGAGATCTCATAGGCTACAGTTTTCTCCCACTCTTTGATGGAACAGAGAAGTAGGCCTTTAGATTAGACCTCTGATAAGCCCTCTCCAAGTGTTCACATTGGACACAGCTCTTTTTCCTCTCTTTGACATTTGAGCTCTTTGTGACTATTCTGAGCTTAGGCTGTTTGGGTTTGACAAGGTACTTTGTAAGTCTACAGGAACTGTGGACCAAATAGGAAAAGACACATGAAGTATATAGAAGAGTAAGGGTGTTGGGAAAACCTCTATTGAAATTTGTGTAGCAATAGGAAATACTAAGCTAAGTCTATACCAGTAGGGAGCCCTATAAGAGGATATTAGATGACTGGTTTAATCATAGCTATGAAACTATACCTTAAAAATATAATTTATTACTATAGTCCAATATGATCTATGCATGTACTAGTCTCAAATGACATGGGAGCCCCAATGGTTCATTGCATTTTTATACTATCTCACAATTGAAATTGTAGTGTTAAATATTGGAAAAAGGAATGAATTACATATGTCCAATTTTTATGACTGCATATTATCAATATTCATCTAAGAGAGGAACCAAACTTATGTTACAAAGGACCCAGATACCAGAGCTAAAACTCGCTGCTAGATGGCGGAAAAGATGTGATAAGGGAAGAAAGAAGGTTTCCATTTTAAACTCCATATCTTCTCCCCTTCCAGTAGGTCCTTCATCCTCTTTTGCTGCTTCCCAGCTGGATCCCCCCCCCCCCCCAGTGGATGGATCTGCTTGGAGCATCAGAAAAGATGCTGCCTCCTTGATGTGCTGGTGAATTTGAAATAGCCTCTCTCTCTCTCTCTCTCTCTCTCTCTCTCTCTCTCTCTCTCTCGTTCTGGGGACTGAAATCAGAGACATTTTATCTCTGAAGTACACTCCTAACCCTGATTTATATTTTGAAACAAGGTCACAATAAATTGCTGAGGGGCTCACTACACTGCTGATAATTATCTCCAACCTGTCATCCTCTTGTCTCAGCCTCCCAAGTATTGAGATTACAGGCATGTACCAGCATGCCCAGCTGATCTCTCCCTTTAAGACCATCTAGTACATCCAAGCTGATTAGGATGTCCATGTGAACAAGGCAGGGCAATTCCCAGTGAGATGGTATCTAGTAGGGGGGATAATTGCCCAAGGCAACCAATGAGCTATTTATATTTATACCCCATTTTCAATGCCTCACTAGTTAAATTGGAAAAAACTCTAACTCTACTCATCATGGTGATCACCAAAGAATGGGGAAGCATTTTATCAGCATTTTTGCTACCACCCCTCTTGGCAAATCTACAAGTTTTGCCCAATATAGCACTGACTGAATATGAGTGATGCTCTATTTATTTTTTCTTTATTTTTCTTTACTTTTTCTTTTGGTACTAGGAATTAAATTCAGAGGCATTCTACCTCCAAGCCACATCCCCAGCCTTTTTAAAAAATTTTAACCAGGATCTTTTTATGTTGCTCAGGGTCTTGGAGAGTTGCTGAGGGTGGCCTTGAATATGCAATCCTGCTATCTCAGCTTCCCAAGTACTGAAATTACAGGCATGGGTCACAACACCTGGTGAGAGATGCCTCTTCTTAAATAAAACTATAAGGAATCTCAGATTCCTCACCAGGATGATCCAAAAACACCCTGGATCCAACAGTAGTTATACTGCTGGCAAAACCAAGTTGGGACCAGAACATCAGTGATGACAGACTTTGGATCACTATGACAGGATTAAACAGGAGGTATCCAAGCAGAAATGCTTAAATAAGACAATTATAACAGGGGGTAAATGTAGACCCCTTGGCCTGGTTAGAAAGAATATATCAAATTTATAGGCAATATACTGAGTATACTGATATACAGACCAGAAACTTCTGAAAACATATGAATGATCAATATGATCTTCACTGGACAAAATGTACATGGCATTATGTAAAAATTATAGAAAAGCATAGCCTATGAGATCTCTAATGACCAAGAAATAAAAGGACAAACAAGCCACCATCTTCATTCAAAGCACCTAGGGTCGGAAACCAGGACTGATGACTCTACCTGAAAATGAAAGAGACGCTTAGGAAAGAATTAATGCATAGGCCAGAGTTAAAATGGAAATTGTAAAAAACAAGCAGGCAAAATAACACCCGCCTCAAACTTGTAAGCAAAAAAAGACTAGCTCAATAAAGAGCCGAAGCATCACATGACAGAAGTTGGTGATGACTTTGCTGAGGACTGAGGAGGCCTGGGGGCTCCTGCCACCTTTGGGCTCTCATTATTATTCTCCCTCAGGAAGCCCTACAACTGACAGTGAAGAATAAACCCATAAACTTCCAAAAAGATTTTGAAGTCAACTTGACCTGACTCTGCTCGTCACTTTATAGTACTCCTATTCTGCCAGTTTAAAAAAGCCAGTCTGGAGAGTACCATTGTTTTCAAGATTTACAAGCTATTAATGAATTGTCTAGAATATTAATTCTGCAATATAAAAGCCTGCACTCTTCTAAATGCTTTGCTGATAGAGTATAGGTGGTTCTCTTCCCTTTACTTGAAAGATACTTTCTTTTGCATCCCAGTCAAAAGAAAATCACAACTACTTTTTGCATTAAACAGACCCCAAATCAAAACCACTCTTTACTTCTTTGGGGATTCAAAAGCTCACCCACCATCACTGAAGAAATGTTACTTAAATATTTGAGAATATTGTAATTAAAACAGGGAACTCTTTTACAATATGTAGATGACTTGTTGATCACCAATCTGACTTAGGAGCTTTGCCTAGAAAATAATTCCAAGTCTTATCAAGCTTGTTTAGTATGGTTATAAAGTATCCTCCTCTAAGGCACAAATTTAAGAACAGTCTGGTTACCTGGAATTCCAATTACAGCAAGGTCAATGAAGCCTAATGGCTGATTATAAACAAACCATCACCGGCATTCAGGTCTTCAGGACCTGGAGACAGTAATGAGGATTCCTGGGGATGGTAGGCTATTGCAGAATATAGATACTTAATTTTGGACTAATAGCAAAGCTACTACATGAGCTACTGTTGGGTCAAGTCTTTAGCCCTGAATTTGAACAGTGAAAGTGCTTTTAAAATTCTCCAGGATAAATTGATATCTACCCTGTTTTGAGACTGCCTAACTTAAAAAAGCCATTTAAAATGTGTGGGTGTGAATGGCAAGCAATAGAGTTGGGAATTCTCATTAAGTTACTGGGAAAATTCCCTAACCTTTAGCTTATTTTTCAAAGAACTTATATTACATGGCCAAACATGGCCTCCTTCTCTCAGGGCAGTAGCAGCCACTTGTGATGTTCTAAAGGAAGCTGAAAAGTGTACTTGACAATCAATTACTGTGTAAGTGTCCCATTAGATCTTTACCTTGCTGGAACAAAAGGGTGGATCCTAGCTAACTACTGAGAGGTTAGGTCAATATCAAGCTATTTAGTTAGATGACCCTAATGTTACTCTTTATAGCTTTACACTGAGCCACCCTGCTACTCACAAGTTCTGAGCCTCTAATGCTACACCATGACTCTGTCTTTTCTAGTTGACCAGAGCTGATGGATCGGTCATTTGAATACACAGACTTGGAATTCTTCACAGGTAAAACACCTTGTTGGATCGCAGAAAATGTCATGCTGTGTGCAATAGCAAACTTATATGAGGTCATCAAGTCATATCCCACACCAGCTAGTAAATCCACTCAAAGACCAACTTAGTAACCCTTACCTAGGTCCTCAAACTTTCAAAAGGGAAAAAGTCTGACACTCATACTGACTCAAAATGTGCCTATTTTGCCAGGCGTAGTGGGGCACGCTTGTAATCACAGCATTTGGGAGGCTGAGACCTGGAGGATCACGGTTCACAGATAGCCTCAGTTACTTAGTGAGGCCCTCTGCAACTCAGTGAGGCCCAGTTTCAAAATAAAGAATAAAAAAAATAGGGCAGGGGGTGTAGCTCGAAGGTCGATGTGAGATCAGAAAAAAGAGATAAATGTCTCTTTTTAGGAGATATTTAAGCAGCCTAGAAGTCTCAATAAAAACACTGAGTCTCTACCTCTGGGGCACCCTTCTAGACTCCTCAATTATATCAACTAAATTCTCTCAAGAGAAAAGATACATCCTCAGTAAATAAAGTGGTTTGGTGATGATCTCTCTTCAAAAAGAAAGAAATGTGGTTTATTTACCCTAGCTCTGACTGTAACATACACTGGGGCCAGGATTTAATGGAAAGATAAATTGAGCCAGGTTGCATGAGGTATCCTACTAAGCTGAAAGGTGTATAGGACATCTCTTGTACTGGCCTAATTTCTTCTTGGCTTATTTTTCTTCATGAAACTGTTGAATTTATGGATTTTCATAGATGTAGCCTGACAGCATTATATATCTCTCGTTTGGCTTGGATAATTTTGAATGCAATGGCATAGGATGAATGTGAATACTTATTAATGCTCCATGTGGTTCATTTTGATTAATGGTGCAGGAATTTTGCCCTTTCTTTATCCAAAATAAACATTCTAGAGAATTGTCTCTATGACAACTCAGAAGGCCCTGGCTGCTGAGCTTCAGTTGTTTTCTAAAGAAATCAACATTGGCATATTATCAATAAATTTATTCTGCTTTCTTCCCTAGTAAACTGTTTCTCTTCCCTTCTTCCTGTTCCCTCCTCTCACTTCCTCAATAAACCATCTGTGCAAAAGCCCCTGTTTTAGTTCCTGCTTTCAGGGACTGGTAGGGGGTAGTAAATCTCTGGCTAACACTGAAGATAAAAAAAGAAAAGAAAATGCAAGGTTGGAAAGAACTAAGGAGGCAAATAAAATAAAAAGGGTTGTCAAGTGACAAAATTACGGCATATTTTATTTTGCTTTTAATTCATTATTCTACAACTGGGAAATACTCCATTCTTTCTATAAAGTAAAATTGGCTTCTAATTTTGATCCCACAATTAGGCAACGTTTCAGTCTATATGATAAAAGTTGTTTTCCATTGGGCATAAGGGAACTACTGGTTTTTGTAAGGTGGAAACTAGGGAACATAACAATTAAAAATAGTATGGAATTGACACAAAAACAAACACATAAACCAAAGGAACAGGATAGAAGATGTATAAACAAATCCACACATATATAGCCAATTGATTTTTTTTTTTTTTTGGTGGTACTGGGGTTCCTGGAAACCCTTCTACCTATGGGATACACTCCCAGACACTTATTTTTTGTATTTTTATTTGGAAACAGGGTCACTTAAGCCAGCGAGGCTGGCTTTGAACCTGCGTGATACTCCTGTCTCGGCCTCCCAAGCATGGGGATTACAAGTGTGTGTCACCACACCTGGCTAGCCAATTGATTTTTTAACAAAGATGCCAAACACATAGATCGGAGAAAAGACAGCCCTTACAACAAATGGTGTTCAGTAAATTGGTTATCCATTTGTAGAGAAATAAAATTAAATCCTTACCTTTCACCCTGTACAAGAGTTGACTAGAGATGGCTCAAAGATCTAGAACTGAGACCAGAGACTTTGAAATTATTAGAGGAGAGAATAGGTCTAACAGTCCAGTACATAGGCAAAAGTAGAAGCTTAATTAAATCCCCAAGCCTCAGGAAATTAAAACAAGAATTAATAAATGGGAGGGCATTAAACTAAAAAGTTTCTGCTCATCAAAATAAGCCATCAAGAGTCTAAAAAGAGAGACTACAAAATGGGAAAAGATCTTTGCTAGCTATTCTTCCTATAGAAAGGACTAATATCTATAATATACAAAGCACTTAAGATACTTAACAATAAACATAACACAAGAAATGGGCAATTGAACTAAATAAACACTTCATAAAATAATAGATACTGCTAGGGGAAGTAGCACATGCTTGTAATCCCAGCAATCGGGAGGCGGAGACCCGAGGGTCATGGTTTCCGGACAACCTCAGCTACTTAGTGAAGCACTTTGAAACTCAGTGAGACCCTGTTTCAAAAAATAGAAATATAAAAAGACTACAAAAATAGGACTGGGAGTGTAGCCCAGAGGTAGAATGCCCCTTGGTTCCATCTCCAGTACCGGAAAAAAAAAAAAAAAAAGGTACAAATGGCAAATAAATACATGAAAAAAATTTTCAACATCATTAACAATTAGAGAAATGCAAATCAAAACAACAGTCAGACTTCATCTAACCCCAATTTGAATGGCATCAAAAAGTCAAACAATAATAAATACTGGTGAGAAAATAGGAACTCTTCTGTACTGTTGATGGGATTGCAAAGAAGAACAGTCACTATGAAGGTCAGTGTAGAGATTCCTCAGAAAATTGTAAATTAATCCACCAAATGATCCAGCTATAACACTCCTATGTATCTTTCCAAAAGGACCGAAATCAGAATATTATAATGATATATGCTTATCCATGTTTATAGCAGAACAATTCATGAAATGAATTGTTATAGCAATTCATGAAATGAATGAATAGCAGCCAAATTATGAAATGAACATAGGTGTCCATCAACAGATGAAAAGATTACAAAATTATGAGATATACACACAATGGAATTCTACTCAGTAATTAAGAAGAACAAAATTATGTCATTTGCAGAAAAATGGATGGATCTGGAGAACATTATGTTAAGTTAGATGAGCCAGTCACAGAAAGTGAAGGGTCATATGCTTTCTTTCATTTGCAGAAGCTAGGGTTTAGTGGGATATCAGAAGGACTTCAGATAATGAAGGGTAAAATGCAGTGAAGCCAGGGAGTTGGTCTAGGAGAAGGGAGGGGGACGAGAAGAAGAATCAGTGAAGGAATCCCTTCCATTGACATTATGTGCACACGTGAGAATTTCAGTGTATTCTCAATATACTTCATGGAGAAGGGGGTGAAAGGGAAGAGAAACCAAGGAAAGCCCACCACGAGCTGTGTGCATGTACATCACTATCACTAAGAACTGCGTTATGATGTGAGACTATAACCCACCAATAAAAGTATTTAAAACAATAAGATGGGTTAATATGTTACAACAGGCCATTTTTCTTAGAAGGGATAAACCAGAGGGGACTTCTCATTCTGTTCACTCAAGTAGCCTGGGCTCTTTCTTGTTGGCTGCTGTGAATATTGTTTTTAGGGGAGAAAAGCGGTCTGGTTTTGAGGATTTATCTGCTTGCTTTAAGTTCTAGTTTAATTATGTGCCATTTAGCATAAATGACTCCATTTTAGTTTGGTCTGATCTTCTAGGGCCTAGTGCAGAAGGTTAGTCCAAAACAATGACCACCAATAAATTGCATTTGGGTGTAGAAATCTAACTTACTTAAAAATATCCAAAGAGATTTTGAAACAGTTAAATATAATGTAATCATTGTAATGAGCTGAAAGACATTACAACACTAACAAAGGCAAAACTGCATTGTAAAGACAAGATCTTTGTAGAAAGTTCACAAATTAAGACCAGATTGCAACAACCTTCACATCTGAATTTCCTCGGAGTCAGAGGAAAACATGTAAATTAATACTTATTAGTGTTTAGCAGCTGAGAGCAAACTGATTAATCAGTAGAAGAAAATGCTTTCTGGATGGTGCACTTGGGATAAATTGGAGAAATATGCTTTTGTATACATGGGACACCGAATATCATAATAAATGGTGTACTTAATAACAGAGTTATAAAAAGTAGAAAGGAATTCCTAGGGGGCTGCTTTATGTATTAGCTCTTTATCAGTGCCAAAGATATAATATCTTAAATGCTAGAATTTTCTCAATAAAAAAAGTTCTGGGTCATTTAAAACATTCCAAAATATGCTCAAATATCAAGAGATTGAAGCATGAAAGAAATGACCCTTACTTGAAAAACTAATTCAAAGATCAACACTGGATAAAACTATAGTGGAATCAAAGTACGATCCTAACAGTGGCACCTGCTGAGCATAACTTCTTCTTGATGAACTTTGAGTAAGATAAAATAGTTTCATACTGCTTTCTCAGTAAACTAAATTAATTACCATGTTAAACAATCTTTCTTAATCATACAAGTATAACAGATTTATTGCAAATGTCTTTACTTCCTCCTGTATGTATGGCAGATACTCCTTTTGGCATTTTTCCTCCTGATCTTGGAAGCAGAATCTGAGCTTCTTAAAAATAATTTAATACTACAGATAAATTGAGTACAATGGGTTATTATTTGTATATTCTAACCACCTCGATGAGAAAGCATGCCTGCCAAAACTTATTTTTGTTTGGGGAAGAAAAGTAGCTCTTCTCATTCACATCAAATGGACCACAGGTCTCAAAGCTTTTTCAAACCACTCCTAGGGTGCAATGGAATATTTGCTCACTGTGTTCAAAACTGAGAAAAAATGATATGTGAAAATAAAAAAAATGCCCCAAATTTAGTGAGAGTTTCAACATGACTAAGATACCTAAGAAGAATTTCTAGATAAACTCAGCATTTTTCATCTGATCACATTGTGGCAGCACCTCCTCCATGAAATAAAAATCTTATATATTATGTTTCAATTCCTAATATCTGAAATTACAATGAGCTGCTACTTGTAAAAGGACAAGTTCTTAATAAGTGAATTATTGTCATAGATGAGATATAAAAAGAAAAGCATATAATGATAGACTTTAAATGGAATCCTCTCCATTCTTCATGTGAGTAGATCAATGAAATGTTTACAAAGTTGAGTCATTATAGTAGATGATGCTAGTTTAAAAATAAATGTGCAGATGGGCATGGTGGCACATGCCTGTAATCCCAGTACTTGGAAAGTGAGAAAAGATCACATGTTCAAGGCCAGTCTTGGCAACTTATTGAGGCCCTCAGCCATTTGCTGAGATGCTGTTTTTAGAAGTAAGTAAGTAAGTAAGTAAGTAAGTAAGTAAGTAAGTAAATAAATAAATAAATAAATAAATAGCTTAGAGGTAGAATGCCTTTGAGTTCAATCCTCAGTACCATGCATACAAAAATGTATAAATAGAAGTGTAAATAAGTAAATAAATAAAATGTTCAAAGCTTCTAAAAGATAAATAATGCTAAAATGAAATATTGACTTATTAAGGTACTAATGCTATGTATATTTCTTCTTAACAGATTTTCATTCTCATACATAGGAAAACAAAACTACATTTTAAGTCAACAGAGGTTGTATATAGACAAATAATACTGTACTCAAGCAGTTAAAGAATTATTGAGTTAGAACATTGTATGCAAATACCTCTTCTTATGAATAGCACATGAAAATATTGTCATTGTTTTAACATCCCTCATCTATTAGTCTAGTAATAGCAGTATATTTTATGCTTAAATATCTATTTCATGAATAAGATTCGGGGAGAATAATCATATATTACTGAGTTTTGTTTTATTAAAAAAAGAAATAACACAAGTAGAAATGGAACACCAAGTACTTCTTCCTTGGAAGTAGAAGGAAGGCATCCATTTATTTAGAGATGTGCAATTCAATGCAAATAAATTAGTACTTATGGTCAAATACTATTAACTCTAGACGGAACCTTAGGGATTTTGCAAGTTCAAAGGTTTTTATTTTTTATTTTATTTTTTGTGGTACTGGGGTTTCTGGAAACCCTTATAACCTCCGGGCTACACTTCCAGAAACCTATTTTTTATATTTTTATTTGGAAACAGGGTCTCTTAAGCCAACGAGGCTGGCTTCGAACCTGTGCAATCTTCCTGTCTCCGCCTCCCAAGTGCAGGGATTACAAGCATGCGCCACCATGCCAGGTTTTCAAAAGGCCTTCTTCTTAGATGTGCCAAGAGCCAGCTTCCCCCGTTCCCTATGTTCATTCTGGTTAGACTAGTTATATTAACTACTGTTCTAACTAATGGAGTGGCTTGCAATATTTTATTGAAGAATATATTTGAAACTAAAAATAGTAACTGAGCCAGCCTCATTTTACAATAATAATTGTAGGATCCCATGACATAAGGAGATTTTTCCAAGAATATACTGTTTTGGTAGTAGAGACAGGTGTAAATATTTTTTCTACTCAAGTGTGGCATTTTTCTCCACAGAAAACAGCTTCTGTTCAAAAATGTTTTCAGGTTCTTTTTAAGATCTAAAGTCTTGTTGGAGAAAAAGAATAGCTGAAACTTTTAAGTTTAGGTCTAGTTTTTATGTATGAAATTTAGTTATTTCAGAGGTCAGAAGTATTTAGCTATTTTGATAAATTTAAATAGAAAAAAATGGCAAGGAAAGAATGAAGGAAGGAAGGAAGGATAGGAAAACAAAGGAAGGAGAAGGAAAAGAAACAAGCAAGAAAAAAAGATAAATAGAAAAAGAAAATAGAGAACTAATTTTTTGGTCAATATAACTTTCTTTGGGTCTGATATCCCTAAATCTATTGTTTATATTAAGTCACTAAAATATTAAAGCTAATTTTACCTAAAATCATAAAGAAAATACACATTAGATGATAACCACTTTAAAATAAGTTCTGACATTTTATCTTTAAATTCTACATACCCTCTCTTACATGAGTGTTGGCATTCAAAAGACTTAATGGAAAGTTATTCTAAAAAAATATGAAAAGCCAGTATGAACTCAAAGAAATGTCCCAGGTTGGGAAGTCTCAACAGAAAAGATATATCTAAAGCAAAAGTAAAAATTGAAATAAAATTTTTTCCAACAAAGAAAAATTCAGAATCAGATGGATTCCCAGATGAATTTTATAAGAATTTTAAAAAAGAACTAAGCCCAATGCTTCTCAAATAATTCTATGAAATAGAAAGAGATGGAATACTTACAAGCTTTTTCTACAAAGACAGTACCACCTAATACCAAAACTGAATAAAGAAACCTCAAGGAAAGAAAATTACAGAGTAATATTCTGACTGAACACAGATGCAAAAATCTTAATGAAATTCCAGCATCTGACAAATGCTGTTGTCCAGTTTCCTTAACGTTAGTATAAGGTACTTGTATGAAATGAGTTTATATCTTTTCAATTAAATAAAAGGGTGAAGCTGGGCGTGGTGGCGCACGCTTGTAATCCCTGCGCTTGGGAGGCTGAGACAGGAGGATCACACGGGTTCGAAGCCAGCCTCAGCTACTTAGTGAGGCTGTCAGCAACCTAGTGAGACCCTTTTTCCAAATAAAATATTAAAAAAGGTCTGGGAGTATAGCCCGGAGGTAGAAAGCCTCTGGGTTCCACCCCCAGTACCACCAAAAAAATAAAAATAAAAATAAATAAATAAAAGGGTGAGATTTCTATCTTTGTAATCTCTGATTTAATACTAATTTAATTAAATACTTATTTAATCCTGATTAAATATTGATTCAATACTTATTCAATATAAAATATTTTTACTGAAAAATAATTGCTAGCAATTCACATTCAAAATCATATCAAAAAGATTGTACACCATGACTAAGTTGATTTCATTTCAGAGATGCAAGACTAGTTCAACACATACAAGTCAATAAAGAGAATGAAGGTCAGGCATGGTGGTGCATGCTTGTAATCCCATCATTTGGGAGGCTGAGACAGGAGGATCATGGTTTGCAGACAGCTTCAACTACTTAATGAGGTCCTTTGCAACTCAATGAGACCTTTCAAAATAAAGAATAAAAAATAGGGCTGGAGGTATAGCTCAGAGACATGTTAAAAAAAAAACACCTAAGAAATTAGGGCTAGAAGAAGCTTAATTCAATATCATAAAGGTAATATATGATAATTATGAACCCAACAACATATTGAATGGGGAAAAACTGAGAGTATTCCCTTTAAAGCAGGAACATTACAAGAATGTTCACTATCACTACACATATTCAATATAGTACTTGAAATTCTAGCCAGAGCAATAAGGCAAAGGAAGGAAATCAAAAGGATACAAATAGGAAAAGAAGAACTAAAATTACATCTGTTTCAGATGGCATGATCCCACTTTACTTAGAAGATTAAAAAAAAACTTAACTGAAGCCTTGTAGAGCTGATAAACAAATGCAGCAAAGTAGCCAGATATAAAATCAACCTAAAAATATCAGTAGATTTTCTATACACTGACCATAAATTCATTGAAAAAGAAATATAAAAAACAATTCTATTCACAATAGTTTCCAAAAAATACTTAGGAATAAATCTAACCAAGGAAATAAAAGACCTCAACAATGAAAATTATTGAACACTACAAAAATAAATTAAAGAAGACCTTAGGAGATTAAAAAGACCTTCCACATTATAGAATAGGCAGAATAAATATTGGCAAAGTGGCCATAATATAGACTAAATCCATTCCCTATCAAAACATCAATGTTATTATTTACAGAGCTATAAAAACAGTCATAAAATTCATATGGATAAAGCAAAAATCCCAGAATAGCTGAAATATTGAGAAATACTGAGCAATAAGAACCATACTGGGGCCATGATGATATCTGATTTCAAACTATACTACAGAGCTATAGTATAAAAACAGCATGGCATTGGTACATAAACAGACATATAGTCCAATGGAATAGAATAGAAGATACAGAAACAAATTGATTTTTGACAAAGGAATCAAAAGCATACACTGAGGAAAAGATAGCATTTTCAACAAGTGATTCTGGAAAGCTGGATATCCACAGGTAGAGAAATGGAATTAGACTTCAGTCTCTTACTCTGCACAACAGTCAACTCAGGATGGATCAAAGACCTAGAATAGACATGAAACTTTGGAATTACCAGAACAAAATATATGGGCACTGGAATTTATTTCTTCAATATGATCCCTAAAGCTCAACAAATAAAACTAAAAATCCATACATTGGATAACATCAAGTTGAAAAGTTTCTGTGCAATGACCATGAGTGAAGAGAGGGCCTAGAAAATGGGAGAAAATCTTTGCTATTTATTCCTCTAACAGAGGACTAATATTTAGAATACATAAAAACTTTAAAAACTTAACACTAAAAAACAACTCAGTCAAAAATGGGCAATTGAACTGAAGAGATATTTCACAAAAGAAATAACACTGATGGCTAATGAATATATTAAAAATTGCTATAATACTAGATGTCAACTACTAAGCCAAGCATGGGAGGGAGGGATAGGGAGAGAATGGGGTGGGGATCAGGTGGGGGCTGACTGGGCAATGTGTGCATGTATGTCTACAAAAGTATGTATCCCACTATGATGTATGAATACAGTGCACCAACTCTTTCCATTTATTTATTTATTTATTTATTTATTTATTTATTTATTTATTTTGGTGGTACTGGGGTTCCTGGAAGCCCTTCTACCTCCGGGCTACACTTCCAGACCTACTTTTACATTTTTTGTTTGGAAACACATTGATCCCAGAGCAAGTCGTCAGTGGTATAAGTTTTAACTGCTAATACATCAAAGTGGCTGAGCTTTAATTTGTGTAACTCTTGTTTAGTGTCAGTTATTGTTATTATTATTACTAGAGAAATATGGCATGTTCTTTTTAACTACAAAGTCAAAAGAAACCAAAGTGACATACTATGGTGTTAGCTTATCCCAATGGTCTGAGTTGTATGTAGGAAGAGCCTCAACACGCTCTTGTGTAAGCCAATGGAAGTTCACACCATTTTTATTTTATTTTATTTATTTTTTGTGGCCAGTGACTACTTAAGTCCCTTTCCTAGACTCAGGTTTGTCACATACTTTATATTTAACATTGCCATGTGTTTTTGCTTTTACTAATATGTACACCCTATCTAAACTCCAAACAACAGATGTAAATTTGGATACTTTAGTTCTGCTCCTTTCTTGTTTTAAATGATAGAAATCATAAAAATCAGACCTTTGGAGTGAACTTTATATTTAAATATAATCTGTTTACAGTATATTAGGTGTGATTATTTCACGGCATAGTTTTATACATGGACATAATAAAAGTATTGGATTGACCTATCTATAACATGTCTTTTATTATCCCTTTCGCCCCCTATTTATTATTACCTTTATTATCTTTAATTATTTTATTGTCCTTACTCACATTGCTAATAAAACAGTGTGCTCCCTTAAAAAAAATAAAATAAAATAAAAAAGAGCAATTAAGGTGACATATCTGAGGGGATAAGAGGCAGGGTAAGGGAAACCCTTTAAAGCACATGATGTACTTAAACATATTAAAGTCAATCAGGAAGCCAAGCATGGGTAGGTGGGAGGGGGAGGGAAGGGGTTAGAGATTGGGTGATGTGTGCATGTATATCTCCACAAGTTTTTTATTCCATTGAGATGTATGACTACAACGCACCAATAAAAATTTATTAATAAAAATTAAAAAAAATGTTCAACATCAGTAGCAATCAGAGAAATAAAAACAAACTACACTGAGAGTCCATCTAGCTCCAACTAGAATGTCAATCTTCAAGAATACAAATGATAATAAAGGATGGCAAGGCTATTGTGAAATTGGAACACTTATACACTGTTGGTGGAAATGCAAATTAGTAACAACTATCGAGATCAGTATGGAGTTTTCTTAAAGGACTAATAATGACCCAACTATACCACTTCTTAGTATCATTCCAAAAGAATTTAAGTCAGATTACTATAGTAATATGTGCATATCCATGTTTATAGCAGCCCAATTCACAGTAGCCAAGTTATAGAACCAATTTAGGTCTTTCAATAGATGAATGAATAAAGAAAATATAGTATATGAGCACAATGAAGTTTTACTCAATCATAAAGAAGAGTGAAATTATGTCCTTTGCAGGAAAATACGTGGAACTGAAGGGTATTGTGCTAAGTGAGATCAGCCAGTCTCAAAAAGTCAGTGTTACATGTTTTATCTCATATGTAGATAAGGTAGAGAGATATGTAGGAAGGTAGAGAGAAACAAAAGACAGAAAAGTGACCTCATAAAAAGGGAAGAGACCAGTAGAGTAGCAGAAAGTGATCTGGGAAGGGAACAGACCAAATTATGCTATGTGCATATAGGGACCTCACTATAATGTATAATTATAATGCACCAGTAAAAAAATTTTAAATAAAAATATTAACTAAGTATTTAAAATACTATTGTTAAATATTTGTGATTTAGGACCTCCTGTTTTCTTTCAATAGACCAGAAATGTTAACCTTACTCTGCAAATCAAATAGTCTAGTTTGTGCTTATTATAATTCTATTCATATTGTATTTTTAACTTATTTATCTCTCCTTCAAGGCTGCAAGTCTTTTAGTAAAAAGATCTTACCCCTTACTCATCTATATTTTATACCTAGCCACTCTCATAAGCATTTATATGTGCTACTAATATTTATTTAGTGACTGAAACATGGCTGAATAAATATGAGGAGCTCCAGGCACTAAGATTCTGGATTACTTCTACTTTCAGTACGTCATTAAAAGTCTATATTGTTTAGACTATTCTTAGGTAGAAGCATCTTTGGAAAAATATATGTCCGGATTTCCTCACAATTCTTTACATGTTTTAGTGACTTACATACACTATTAGACAACCAAGTTCACATGTCTTCTAAATTACCTCTGACAGCACAGAGGTATAGCATCAAACAAGTATATGCTGGTGATGTTCTTTGCACATCTTCACATTCAACTTCACAAGTGCGTATGTAAATCCTTGAGTATATGGTCAGTGCTATGCCTTTTTAAATTCTTGATAGATTTTATACTTTAGAGATAAAAATAATAGATATAATTTGAGGGTATATAACATATGCTAAACTCTATGTAAACATATGCACATATTGTTTCACAATATTCTTATGAATAGGCTCCACTATTATTCCCATCATACAGTGGAGGAAATAGAGGCTTAGAGAGGTTAAGTAGTTGCATATAGGTTTTACATTGAAAGTTTTCCAGCCCATGCATATCTGATGCCATAATCTATAATCTAGTGTTTTTCATTTTTATGTATCACCTCACGTAATCTATCCAGGGGTCTCATGTAGAGCATCAAAAAAAAAAAAAAAAGGAAGGAAGGCCCTGGAATGTCTGAAATTGGTTGGAAATGCCTCATTTTGAAAGAGAACTACAAGACCCAGATCCTTTCCTTTTTTCCCCTCTTTATTTGACTTCTGAGATTTTTTCACATCACAGAAAAAATATTCATGTGCATTAAAAAAAATCTCCAATTGGTGTTTTCATGGGAGCCGGGGTGCATGGTGGTCTTCTTCTCACATGTACAACCATCAGTAGATAGCTCAGTTTAGGTTCTTTCGAAACAGCCATCTCTTTTGTTAATTTATAAATTTTAAAGATTGGTGAAGTGTGAGAGTGAAATGAATATAAAAATACAAGAACATATGTAGGGGGTGCCAAAAGAGGCAGACAATACAGCGTTTCTCAGCATGAGGGCTGCTTTGTCGCATTACTACTGGGGACATCTGTGCCTACACCAAGCTGTCTCAGGCAGAGGCTCTGGGCCAAACCATCACACAGATCTTGTCCTCCACATGGAGTCCTGGCAATTCTACTACTCAGAAGCACTTTTCTGCAAATACAATTTGCTCATGATGCTTCAAGGAGTATGAGAATTATGCCCTGTCACCATCTAATAACACCTTTGCAGTCTCTCCCCGGCAGGGGTTCTACACGGCTCTTTTAATCTTCTCACCCTCTGTGGGAAGGAAGAACTATGATTTTTCTTCCCCTCACAAATTAAATCGTATTACCAGGTAGCAATGCTCCAGTGCCAGCTGAATAAAATTGATGGCAAATTCAGACAGAGGAATTCCAATGCCTTCAGCTGTCTTTGGGGAAGAAAGATTTTATTTTAAAAGCAGTAACTCAATGAGGCATGTGCCCCAGTGCCATGCAAGCATCCTGGTGTTGCTCACTAAATCTAAGGCCAGGTATTGGCATGGAAAAGACACCACCTGCCAACAGCCAATCAACTTAGGTGGTTCCATCAGCAACCAAGCCATGGCACTCTTGTCCCCTTGTGGATGTGTACAGTTGCTATCCTCAACATTTTTAGACTGCACTTGTGATCTAATAAGCACAAATAAAGGTTCAAAACAGGGTGTCACATTTGTCTATTAAATATTCCTAAGCACAGCCAGTAGAGTTGTCTTTCAGATTGCTAAAATCATGCTCATTGGGGAGGTAGTTAAATGACATATAAATGAGGTATGCTGTGAGAAACACTTTCAAACTGCAGAAACCCTGCTGCTTGCTTCTGAGAAGAAGATGAAAAAAACAAAAAGGTCAAGTAGTATCTTTGGGATTCATAAGTTATAAAGGCAGTCTTCTGTTGCTGTCATGGTATGCGCGCTGCATATATTCTTTCAGCGGCACATAACTAAAGCATGAATTGCTAATGTCATCACCACTGTCTTATATTGTAATAGACACTAATATTGCTCTTCCCAAAGTACATTCCTTGGAACACTAATACTTCTTAATAGGGTTCTGTGGAAATGCTCTGTCAGGAAATGTTCCTGTGGATTGATGGAAGCAAGATACGCTCCACTGAATTTTTCAAAACTAATTAGAAACTGCTTTTTCTCAAAATATTGTGAAGATTGCATACTCCATTAAAATGGCCGCTTGAGACTGTAGTGTGAGAACAAACAGCACAGATTGTCACCAGCCACATGTTTCTGATGGGACATGGGGATAGGAGAAGCACAACCATTTCCCTATTTGAATATTATTTTCCATCCCTCTCAGATTAAGATCCTGAACATTCATTTCCATCACAATTTCATTATGTTATATAATCCGACATAGAGCAAAAATATCCAAGTCTGCATGGAATTTATCTACTCTTGTATTTCTAGTGAAAGGCACATAGTAGGCACTCAGTTGGTAAATTCTCATTGAATGGGTGAATGAATAATTTAGCAGGAGAGTCTCCCTTTGCCTCTTTATAAGTGTGCTTTCCTATGATATTCCATCATCTATTTTTCAGAAAGTAAATAGGCAGTATTAGAACAGATGTTTCTAAACTGGCATGGTGGCTCTGCTCTCCTGTCTATAACTTGTAAATAATGAAATCACATGCGTATTTTGAAATGTCACTCTCTGTTGCTGGCTGTGTTGTTGCCTTGACAACTCAGGCTATGGCATTATAAGCTATGGTCTCTGCCACGGCAGCTACTTGAGAGTTATCCTGCAGAGTTCAAAAGCAAATATTGTTATTTTGGATTTCTAACTGCCCCTTAGTCTGAGCCTTGATGTTTGTAGGCCTATAAGTATGAAGTATACCTTATGTTAATTCTCGTCATTGTCTAATATTCCAGCTGCTAAATAATCATTTTATCATCCTCCATCATTAACTTTAATTTTGCTCTCAGTAGATGGCATATTGTTTAGGAAAATATCCTTGAAAATGCTGATAATAGAACATCAGGATTCTAATAGATCAAAGGAACTCATTAAACATTAGAGGAACGAATATATATTGTTCACTTTTATTATTGCTAAATAAAACTAAAAAATAATGACTCATGATTATGGTATTACTAAAAATGGACATTTTTGTCTCTCAACTGTAGGAAGAACAGTTTTAAGATGCATAACACTCTTTAATTTGAAGAGCTCTGTAAAATATCAATCACACGGTCATTTTTGTGCTTATTAAAGTGTTGAAATTTCATTGTGAGCAGGCTTTGTTCCACTGATTCTTAAAATTCTCCTTAATAGGATAGCATGAAGATAAAAGTGAATATAAAATACATGAAGCTTTACTCTAGCTGAGGCCCATGTTCTATGCAGTCTAGAATTCTATCCTATCAGTGGTGCCATGAACACACAGCGAGGCTTGTTCCCCATGCCACGCTCCAGTGTCTGTGTTCAGTTTCACAGGCATTAGCCTTCCCCACCCTCCTCCAGCTTTCACCTCTGCACTCTCCTTTCATTAAGTGGCTTCACTTCTATTTTGAGGAGACTGAGTTCATAGGTCTCATGATTCCACATGTACACAGTACCAGAACCTCTACTATCTTTTCCAGGCTTGGACCTTCTCTCAAGCCCATTTTTATAATTTTGCAACTCTTCATTGACCCCTACACTTTATTTTTCACCTATTATCACTCAGTGTTACATAGTAAAATACAACAACTGATTGTTTTTGGTCCATGTTCATTGTGCTTGAAATTACTATGGCCCCCAAAGAGGATATTGTTACTGCAATTCTCATGGAAGTTTAAGCTCTAGGACCTGGTTCCTCTGTCAAGGAGTAAGCAGATCAGGCCAGGTCTACCTCTGGTAAGCCCAACCAGGTATATTCCCTCTGTGTTCCTGCTCCTTAGCTTACCAGAGATAGACTAAATCAAGTCAGACCTGTGCTTGTGAACATGGCTGTATGTGTAAGAGGTCAGGAACCTGCTGTTTTCCAATCCAGCCATTTCTAAGGAGCCCTGAAAAAAGCATAAACTCTGATATAATCTGTCCATTTGTTCTTTGCGTATCCACAGCACTGCCCAGCATCTTGGAGAGTTAGAGTTAAGTGGTAGGAATAGGACACATGCCTGGCTCCTCATCTTCACACTTTACATCTCCAACACCACTTTCCCATCTACCCACCCACTGCAATCTGGCCTCACCACCCACAGGTCTCCACAACCACTCTGGCAAACTTCACCAGTGTCTTGCTAATTGTCAAATCTGGTGACGTGTGTCAATCTTGTAACGTTTTTACATTTTAGAAATTTTGAATCCTTAAAAAGTAATATGTGATTTTTCTCTTACATCTTGGAATCATGAAAAAAAATGTTTAGTTCTTACTTTATTCTTCCTATACCAAAAACTACTCCAGATGATTTCCTATTTGAAAGATTTCAGCAAGGTTTGTTTTTTCTTGTGTAGAAAACTCTCTTATTTTCTTCTCTAATGACTTCTTATCAGGTTCCTTTATTAACCCCCTTAAATGTTAATGTATTTTAAATTCTAGTCTATACAGTCTTCTAATCCTGTTATTGTTCTCTCATTACTTATTCTAGCTTAACTTCCACATCTACAGATCCATCTTAGGTCCTTTATTAAGCCCCTTGAATGTAAATGTATTTAAATTCTAATCTATACACTCTTCCAATCCTGTTACTGTTCTCTCATTACTTATACTAGATTGACTTCTACATCTACGTATCCAGCTTAGGTCTGTTCCTAGGCCCATAGTTCAAAAAAGTGCTCCTTGAATTAGATGGAATTGTGTCAGAGGCCAGCAGTGGTTGCAGAGGAGGTTTCAGCAGTGAGATCCCCACAGAGAAGAAAGGATGCTGAGTCAATCATCAGAAAAACAACTTTATTTTACAAATCTGTTTCTCATATAGGGTTCTTGGCAAAATGGCACAATCATGCCAGCATGGATATGTGCAGGTGTGTTGCAATTTGCCAAGTCATGCTTCCACAACTAAGTGTACATCTGCGGCTGCACAGGATGAATGCTGTCCCATCCTTGTCATCAGCTTGTATTTCTTCTGGGCACCACATTTCCACCCCTTACATGGTGGTGGTGTTCAACCTGACCTAGAGAGCATAGTATTGGGTCCAAAGACCACAACAGCCATACAGGGTGCAACAGGTGACTATTAGTCCTTCAGCCACACAAGTGAGGATTGTCAACACCCATCTCCAGGAGGATCCCAGTATGTTGCACCTGTAAGTGGGTTCTCCTGTAAAGTCTGAATAGCCTGTACCTCTGCATCCATCTCTGCTAAGGCTTGCTGAACCTGCTACTGATCTGAAATGAATGCGCAGCATTCTACATGCAGAAGAACACAGGTTCCGCCCTGAGCAGCAGTGAGCACATCTAATGCCATTCTAGTCTTTAAAATCACCGGCATCTCCATGGTTTCATCCATTAAAAGGGAGAGCCCAACAGGATATATTTAAAGCTTCTGCAACATGTTAGGCTAAGGCTTCTACCTGTACTTCTTACATCTTGGCACAAGAGTTCTCCATTTTGTGTTGTCACTCATCCCATTCTGGGTTGCTGTGTCTTCAGGTTCAGGTTTTTAAGATAGTTTAGTTGTCTGCAGTACTGGGGGCGACTCACCACAGGAGACTTTCAGCTTGAACTCAGTGCAAATTCAGCAATGGGAGATGTTATGCAGTCTTACAAAAGCATGTGCCCAGGAAAGAAGGCTGTTACCTGCCACTAACTTGGATGGCAGAGAGAGATAGACCATCATAGATAAGTCCTTCCTTTCCAGGAAAATTAAAGTGACATGCTTGTCTTGTGAGAGAACAGTGGCTGGAATAATGGCAACTCCAGGGTGATGGTACCACACCAAAGCACCATGAGTAGGAGGTCTTCCACAGAATACAAGAGAAATGACCAAAGTCTTATAACCTGCATGCCTTCCAAAAATGTGCCTTTTGCCCATGGGGGAAGTGAGACCTGTACTGGGAAGCACCAGAAAACTATCCAAGGGTCCAGTTGTAACTTTGCCTTCTGTCCAAGGCTTCATGGCTCCTGAGACATCTGCATGTGCCAGGGCTTCTACTAGTCATCTTATGGCCCCGGAGCCAGGGGTTTAGGTGCAGGGTGCACCTCTGGTCACAACCAGGGTTCCTCAAAGCTTTCTGTTACCTTTAAAGAGCGGGGCATCCTGCTATTACCTCATCTAAGGGGCCTTCCCAGGGTAGTGAGGTTGCACATTTAAAAGCCACACCATTACAGGCAATTGTGTCTACCACCTTTTCCAATGGAAGGCCAAGGCCTTCAGCTTTTCTTTATGGAGTCTGTTAAAGCATTCAGTCATTCAATCTACTTGGGGCTGGTATGGAACATGCAACTGCACTTCCAAATCCTTTTAGACTTCTCCCAGCTTGAGATATACATTGTCCCAATTTTCAGTTCCATTATTCTCCTAATTCATGATCTCATAAGAAATATTCCTTGATGTGCTAAAAGTTAAATTTAAAAGGAATGGTATTGGAATATGGTAGGGGTTAACTGAGAAATGTGTTTTATTTCAATCCAATATATTCTCTCTTATTATGTTGTGGGGATATTTTACTTAAAAAGTTGTACACAATGATAATGATCTATGCCTTATTTATTAGTCACTTTTTTCTTGTATTTATGTGGTTTTCTTATAATGATGCATTTTAAGATGAGTGAGGTCCTAAGATTATCTAGCCCAATTTTGTACTTTATTTTTTTTATTGGAGCACTATAGTTTCACATCATAATGTGGATCATGTTGACAATGGCATATATTCACACAGTACTTGGTGGTGCCCTTTCCCCCCAACTTTGTACTTTCAGTTTTATACAAAGAGTGATTGTACTTCCTACCTCTTATTATTCATTTACAAGCCATCAAAAATTCTTGTTTATTTTACTTTAATAGTTCAATAATATCTATTACTCTCTCCAATATACAATTGTTTGCAGTGACAACATATAATAATTATGAAAATTATAAAACACAAGACAAAAAAATGAAAGGATAAATAATTTATGGAAGGTTTGACTAATAATCAATATTTACAAAAATAAATATTGTGCAGGTAAAGGATTTTACTGTACATTTTAATCTATGATAATGTTGCCTATAGAAAAGAAAATTTGTTGGATGATCAGGCCTCGTGACAATGATTTGTGCATTAAACATTGAAAGAAAATTATTTTGTAATGAGAATTTTTGCTGTCTACCTGTCTGAAACATGCACTATACAATGTTTAGTGGCTGGAAAGTATAACTTGGTAGAACAAATGGCAACTCCAGAAGTTCAAACTCCCATTGATTTAGGCAGTTTTATAAACAAAGTCTAGATTGAACTCATCAAGAAGAATAGAGCTAAAAAACAGAAATCCTCAGTTTTGTAAGTATGGGAACTACTTTTTTTTTCATTATGTGAGGATGATTTGACACAAGAAAAAACTATCTTTCTCAATTGAGGTTCCTATTCACAGACAGATGTACTCTCACTGCAGGTAAGGCATACAAAAAAACAGTATAAAATGAAAGGGCTTCTCAGCCAGTACAGAAACAGAGTAAAGAGACTGAGGTAATCTTAAACCACCTCTTTGAGCTAAGGCTACATGAGGTCTCTTTCCTCACAGCAGAGACAGCTTGTCAAGGATATGGTGCTCAGGTTCATCAAACAAGATGGTCCCAGCATGGAGAATGGAGTTTGCATGTTTACGACATCATCTTCCAAGCATGGCAGTATATAGCATATGTTTGATTCATATAAAACAGCATGCAACTAAAAAGGTCTTGCAAATAATAACTGGTTGTGATTAATTTGGCATCATCTGCTTGCTGGAATGCCATTGGCTTTAGTTATAAAGTCAAATATATGGGTCCAGTACTGAGAGATTGAATATTGTTCATTTCCTGGGCCTTTAACATTTTAGACTTGTAAATTGTATATGTGCTCAACTAGTTAAACTTCCAGAAGACACATTTTTTTCCCTTCTCCATTTTTAAAGGACTTTAGTGTCACTGATATTCCTTTCTCCATACAACTCAATATATAAGGAGCACAATTTGACCTTTGCTTTCATTGAAATTGTAACCTATGCCGGGCGTGGTGGCGCACACTTGTAATCCCTGCGCTTGGGAGGCGGTGACAGGAGGATCGCACAGGTTTGAAGCCAGCCTTTCTGGCTTAAGAGATTCTGTTTCCAAATAAAAAAAATATATAAAAATAGGTCTGGGAGTGTAGCCCGGAGGTAGAAAGTTTCCATCCCCAGTACCACCAAAAAAAAAAAAAAAAAAAAAAAGAAATTGTGACATATGAGTTACTTTCCATGAAACAAATAAAACTAATTTATCCATTTAAAAATAGTTATGTACAATTTTGCATTGCATAAAATCAAGGAATCCAGTTGTCTCCACACAAGCCTGTTACCCCCAATACTTGAGATTCTGAGACAGGAAGATTGCACATTCAAGGCCAGCCTCAGAAACTTAATAAGGCCCTCAACAATTTAACAAGACCCTGTTTCCAAATAAAAATAAAATAGGATTTGAGGTGTAGCTTGGAGGTATAATGTTCCTGTGTTCAATCACCATTAAAACACACACACACACACACACACACACACACACACACACACACAAATGAATAATATTCTAAATTCTGAGAAATGTGTCTTTAAGGAATTTCACTTGTATCCAAACATCAGAGTGTAATTAAACAAACTAATATGGCTACAACATTGCTAGATGAAATAGTCTTAAGAAATCACCAATATTCATGCCATTAGTCATTATAAGACACATCATTATGCAACACTTGACTCTATTTGCAAAAAAGACATATTTAAATTCATATTACTTAATAGTCACCTCCATTTATAAAAGATGCTTCACTTTGTTAAGAGTCCAGCCAAGAATCTAATTATCTGTATATAATTTTAATCATCTTCTTATTCTTAGCTATAATAGAATATTCTTAGTCTAAGGCAGCTAGCTATCTCACCAATTTGTCAGAAGGTATCAATCAGCTATACCCAAGATGAACAATTCATGCAATGATAGGCAACTGACCTACTCTCAAATCCCTGTGTCCTCTAAAAAGATTTCTTTCTAGACTAATCTTGCAGAAGACAAGAAAGCTAGACAAAACAAATCAATGTTTTGCCAAGATGTGACTGAATGTAACAAAAGACAGCAAATGAGCAGGATTGAAAGCATAAAATACATCCAATCAAGTTAGAATTGATTATCTTCAAAACACAATAAGCAGCTAAAAGATAGATACACCACTTTTGCTATATTTTTCTAGCACTTAGGCAGCTTGTATAATCCTGGACATGCAATTCACCCATACAAATGGAAAAAGATTGCTATTTTATAATAAAAGAGCTGTAGCCACAATCAGCATTGCTAACCTTCTACTGGCTGTCTGCCATTAACTTAGTTTTCTGAGAGAGAGCATACTCTGGAAACAGATTCTTATTTGGGACTCCTGGCAGTGGCATATTTCTTGAGGTCTCTTGTTTTCCTTTTAGTCTAACACCCAGACCAGGATTTCCCAAAAATGGTGTTCCAGGGAGAACTATTTGTTGAGGAAAATACTAACAATAATGTTCAATGCTCAAAAAAATGGGAAACAGTATTAAACAAAGATAAACTTCTTTAAAAATAGAAATGCATTGCAGATGTTTCTAACTGAGATGTCATGCTTTTTATTTTTTATTTTATCACCTTTTAACTCAATTCTGGGTTTAGCATTAATTTCTAAGTAAAATATTCAGTGGACTATGCCTGGGAACTTTTGACTTAGAATAAACTCTGGTCTCTTTTGGCCCTTTACTCAAAGTCTCATCTTTTATTGTATAGTCCTATAGGTCATGTCTATCAAGAGGGAAAAGGCAGAAAAAAACAAACTAAGTTGCCCACCCTGAGTCCTTCCTGGTTTCCCAGTATGAAGCAATCTCAAACCTATCTTACCCAAGGATGCCTAGTAAAAACCCTTCTTACATGGAACAAAGATACCATGATCCCCAAACAAGGAAATTCAAAGAGGTAAAAGGGCATTCTAAAAAGACAAGGGCTCTTAAGAATTGCTTCTTGGACTGAATCTCCATATATAAGCATTGTGGTTCTTGGTTTTAAACCATATGAGTCTTTCTTCAGCTTGAGGGAAATGGGGTCTGGTGAAATGGGAAGTTTTTAGCGCCTCCTGTTGGTCATGAAACTGTCACTACTACACATCTATTCATTCATAGACACTCAATTGCAGCTATCTGTATGGTATTATTAACTTAGCAAAATGTAAGCATTGCAACTTATCGAGATTTAATGATATTTTACTAAATTAACATTTCTTTAAAAGGGACTGAAACCTAATGTATGAAAAGAACTCTGTAAATGAGCATGGTCTAGCTAAAACACCAAAGAATATCTCACGGGCTTCAGAAATCATCCAATGCCTCACTTACAAAGTGTGCCTACTGGTATGTAATGCTCAAACTTCGTACAGATTGGCAGAAAAAATAATTATTGTGACTCATCTGTGTAAGATGTGTGTGGAAGCAAGAGTTGGGTCACATAGGACTTCATTTTTAATAAAGTCTCCCTAAAAGATGAGAGGGAAGGAACTGTACACAAATTTTATTCAGCTG
The DNA here is from genome assembly GCF_963383645.1 of Muscardinus avellanarius. NCBI lineage: Eukaryota > Metazoa > Chordata > Mammalia > Rodentia > Gliridae > Muscardinus > Muscardinus avellanarius. The sequence goes on along the minus strand of NC_137789.1, from coordinate 31,898,151 downwards.
GCTAGATTGCAAGAAATTCTTCTTCCTGGAGTATGTCTTCCTAGAAAATAATAAAGCCTATATTGTGAATCAAGCTGGAAGAATAAGAAGTACATTAATATTGAAATAAAAAGACCAGTCATTAGACATTACCTGTGCCACTCTCTGGTTAATTGCCTTGGACATGTCATTAACTTTCCTTGGCCTTAGTTTTCACAACTGTAACGTGAAGATAACGATGCCTAACTGAAATGATTAGAATATGAATGCCATTTTGTAGCATTTCTTGTACATAATAGGCATTCTATAAATTAGGCTAAAATGAAATCAAAACAATAAGTAAAATAGAACACTACTAACAAGAACAACCTCTCTTGAGTCTACGATTGTTACTCTGCAATAAAATTACCTAATTTGATCATATGTCATATAATAACTCATTTCTCACAAAATGTAGCATTTACATGGTTCAAAATGAGTTATGTATCTAACAATAACATCTAACACTGGCAGAAGGTAAAGCTAATCATTCCAGCTGACAGATAGGAAGGAGCCTTAGCCTAACTTTGCAAGGTTTTCAGTAGACAGTGGATCACCATCTTGGAAATGATGTCTCCTTTGTTTTAGAGTCACTCTTGAAAGTAAAGTCTTCCGCTATTGGTCAAACAAAATAAGGTATTGGTGAAATAAAATTACAAATTAAGATTGAAATGATAACGCCCGGCATGGTGGCTCACGCTTGTAATCCCAGCATTCAGGAGGCTGAGACCAGAGGATCATGGCTTGCCAACAACCTCAGCTACTTGGTGAGGCTCTCCACAACTTAGTGAGACCCTGTTTCAAAAATAAAAGAATGGAAAATAGGGCTAGGGGTATAGATCTGACGTAGAATGCAAAAAATGATTGAATTTATAGAATCAAATATCTACTAGCTGGTTAAAATGTCTGTGTCAACTGTTCTTTGAATAATTTCACTTGTGTGATTTTGAGACAGAAGAGGTCTTAGACTTGCTTCAACCTCGAAGTGCCCTTTTGGTGTAGTCCAAAACTCATTATCCTGACACACTCAACACTCAGTTTTTATGAAACTGAATAGCAGTTACTGACATATTAAAGTTGAAATAAAAGAGACTGCTGGAAAGTAGGTATATCTTTTTGGAGGTACTGTAAGAGAATTAAAATATGAGTCAGAGTATTCTATATCAAGTGAACATTTGTTAGAAAACATATTAGGCAGGAAGTTTAACACCAGAGTAAGTGCTTGGGTTTTCTAGAGTACCAGTGGTTGAGTGGAAAAAAATAGAACTACTATAAATATCACTGGAATAAAGAATTTAATAGGTTGAGCCAGGCATGGTGGTACATACCTTTAATCCCAGTACTTGGGAGGCTGAAACCAGATGTTCAGAGGTTCAAGGACAGCCTGTTCTTGAATGTAGCAAGACTATCAACAACTTAATGAAATCCTATTCCAAAGAACAAAAAAATAAAATAAGGCTGGAGTATAGTTTAGAGGTAGAATTCCCTTGGTCCCTTGGGCTCAATCTTTAGTAACACACACACACACACACACACACACACACACACACACACACATGCTAAGGTTTACATGAACATAAATGTAGTTAGGAAAGTAGTTGGAAGGCTGCATCTGGAGTCTTGGGAAATAGGTACTGATGACTAAAGCCTGAAGCACTGGAATGGGCAGGAAACCAGAGCTCAGGAGTCTGAGAAGCCATTGTTTCTGGTCACTATGACCCAAAAGAGGGAATGCACAGGAGTAGCTACAAAAAACCACATATCTCCCCTCCATGCCCTCTGAGTATATGGGTGCCTTTTGTCACTTCTGCCTTCCAACTTTCAGAAGTCGTCAGTTCTAATCCACAGTATACACAGTTCTAAGCCAGAAGTACATACCTAAAGGGATTTGGAGAAATGTACTTCCCAGCCTTGGAAAGACATGATGACAGTATTGAGTTGTTCATAGATAACACAGTTCATCTGATTAGACTATGTCTGAGCTATCTTGGCTCCTGCTGCAGGATGGTGTCACAGAATGTTTGCCTTATATGTCCCTTATTATGGCTTTTAGCACTCTTCTGAGACTACATGAAGGAAACAGTTCAAATAATGCTACGTACAGTTCCAAAGTTATCAGCACCAATCTGAACATGTTTAGAATGTGAAAGGGAATAAAGTGGGGTGAGAAAACATACCAAGAGCTGTGGGCATGTATGTTTCTATCACTCTGAACCTTATTATGATGTGAAATTACAATGCAACAATAAAAGTGTACACACACACACACACACACACACACACTCAGTTGGTAAAAGTAGAAACAAAATGACTTAATAGAATGATTCAATCAATAAATAAGAAATTATGAAGTGCCTTTTGTGCAGGGGCACTGAATAATTTGTAGATATTATTTCATTTTCTTTTACAACATTGATTTTTTTCATATTACAGAGAAGTCAACTTCATTTCAGAGGTGAAATAGAGGCCTCCTGAGTAATTTAACTGATAGGTGATTAAGCAGTTAGAACTTAGATTTGGTTTTTTTTTTTTTTTTTTTCAAAATGGCGACTGAGGGACACAGTACTCCTCAGTAGCTGAAGCAAATAAAACTTCAGATACTTAGAAAGCTGTGTCTTAATCAACAAAAAAATACATACCAGGAACCAAAACAAATCCTGGTACCTCGGGGGAACTCTGAACTTGAAGAAGAAGAAGAACATAGACCCGGACACCGGACCAGCTGCAAACGCTGATCGGCGGCCGCGGGCTGCTTTCGCGGGCCCGCGGAGCTGCCTGCCCGATAGCCCCGTTAGTCCCGCAGCAAGATAATCCGGGACTGAAAACAGCGAGCAGCTCCCACGTCAGAATTCTGTGTACCCACCAGCGACTGGATCACAACAGCATAGAGACTCCCACGAATCCTGAACCAAGGAAGACAGGTACCCGCGGGCAACGGGAAGTGTGGACCCTAGTGTGCGCTGCACTCCAACCCCCCAGCACGCCCAAGCCTCAGACCCGAGCACTCCCCTCTGCGCACCTTGTTGGCGCCCCGGTTCCCTGCTAGCAGTCATTGCCTGTCCCACTCTCTCCACTAAATTGGAGCCTACCTGGGTGGCTAGCCCCCCCCCCACCACCTTGCCAGAGACTGCCTTCAAGGCTGCGAAAGCCCTGTGTAAACCGGAAATCTCCTTGGGGCACCCCCAGTTTCTACGTCCCGCGGGAGGCAGAGGTCTTTACTGGGCACCACGCACTGGATCCTTGAGCACCTATCCTGCACTCCTGGCCCACCGCTGGGTGTTCCCACCCTCCTGCTAGCCAGAGGCTTAATTCTAAGCGAGAAGGAGAACTCAGCTCAATACACCTTGGAAGAGCATACCAGCAGCAACAGACAGCTGCATCCACTCACTCCTGGGTCCAGTAAAAGCAGCACACCCAGCCTGCACCCTTGGAATAGGCAGAGCTCTGGCAGCAAGCGTGGGCACCCAGGAACCAGCACCCATTTGCCCAGGGTACATCTTGGGACCACACCGGCTAACCCAGCTGGAATTTCCAGAGACACAGGAAAATCCATCGGGCCACAATATCTGCACAGGACCTCAGGGGGAGGTTCTAATTATACCTTGGCCATGCTCCACCCGTGTCGTAGGGAAGCACAGGCTGGAGTCTAGGGTGGTGAGTGCAGAGGTACTGACCACAGGTTAGAATTTCGCAGAACCTGTGAATTGTACAGAATCAAATAAAAGTGAAACCAGACATCCGGACACATAAACCTAAAGCAGCTAAAGGAGAGAAGGTGTCCAAACACCCAGAGTGACCTAAGAAGATAAAAAAAAATAGAGTACAAAGAAAACTAAGAGACATTGGATGGTATTATGAAAGTTACTAAAGCAATCACATACGCACATATTATATAGGCCTGACCCCATATGCGTAAATAAGGAGGACTGTTTATTTTACTTTTAATGTGGATGTTTTGTTTTATATTGCTTTTACAGTGCTTTTGTTTTGGTATGGTTACTGCTGTGTTATTTTTTTTTCTTTCAACCCATACTTCTCTTACTTTCACATGTTGTTTTTTATATATATATATTGGATAGTTTGCCTTATTTTTTTATTTCACACAGCTGCTAGCTCCTTTTATTTTATTCTTGTTCTTTTGTCCTCTTTCTTCCTCTTTCCTTCCTTTATTTTCATTCTCCTCCTTTGATTGGTCTTCCTCCCTATTTCTAGGATTACATAATAGTCTTGGTATCTTGTGTGGATTTTTTTTTTTCTATTCTTTTTTTGTGTCTGTCTGCTCCTTCCATCACCCCTATTTACAAACCTTCCCACACTAACCCTACATACTTTTCCCCCCCAAAACTTTTCCACATAATATACCTCCTGGTCTAATACTCTAAGTATCTCTTACATTCATAATTACTCCACGAACGACAAGAGTCCTAGTAGTTAACTCTCTCTCATTCCTAGCAAGATTTCACCTTACGATACTCAAAGTCTTTCTCAACCTAAACATATCCTCTACCTAATCTGACTCCTTTACTAATCACCCCAGCTCCTCCCACATCACCCACCCTCAACACTGGAAAGGCTCTGCTGACTAGCCGATACCCCAACTCCTAATATTAAGATTTGACTAAGCATAATACTCAAGAACGATGGGTAGAAACCAGAAAAACAGGACAGAGAACGCTACAAATATGAGAACCAGGAATTACGAAGAGACAGCAGAAATCACGAATACTGACCTACTAGAAATGCAAGAAGGGGAGTTCAGAATCTTGTTGTTCAATATGATGAAAGGATTCAAAACAAGTATAGAGGAGGTTAAAGGTGAATTAGAAACACTAAAAAAGAATCAGAAAGAGGTCTGGAATGAAATGAAAGAGGCAATAAGTGAAATGAAGACAGCAATTGAAAGAAACTCTGGAAGATTAGATGAAATGGAAAACAGAATATCAATATTAGAAGACAGTACATCCCAAACCGAAAACACAGTCAGCGATATACAGAAATCTTTACAGCAACAAAACCTAAACATCCAGCAATTATGGGATAATATGAAGCGCCCTAATCTACGGATAATAGGCATTGAGGAAGGGATAGAGGTACAGACCAAGGGCATCTGTAATATCTTCAAGGAAATAATCTCAGAGAATTTTCCAAATTTGGAAAGAGACTTCGATCTTCAAGTCCAGGAGGCATACAGAACTCCACTGAGACAGGACCAAAGAAAGACCACTCCACGCCACATAATAACCAAAATGACCAATATAGAGGCCAAGGAAGGAATCTTAAAAGCAGCGAGAACAAAAGGATGGGTGACATATAGAGGCAAAACAATAAGAATCACCCCAGACTATACAACCCAGGTCTTGAATGCTAGGAGAGACTGGTATGACGTGATTCAGACCCTGGAAGAAAATAACTTCCAACCAAGGCTCATCTACCCAGCAAAACTACTATTCAAGATCAATGGTGAATCCAAAGTCTTTCACGATAAACAGAATCTCAAAAAATTCATGAATTCAAAGCCAACACTAGAGAAAATTCTTAAAGAAATAAACCATAAGGAAGAAAAAAGAAGCAGACTTCAGAATCAGAGAAGAGAGGAAGTTAATAAGTGGGCCACTTAAGTAAAGAAGAAAGATCACACCACCCAAGAGTAGACAGAACACAAAATGGCAGAAAACAAAAATCATATATCAATAATATCTCTTAATGTCAAAGGACTTAACTCACCAATCAAAAGACATAGATTGGCAATGTGGATTAGGAAACATAATCCAAATATATGCTGTCTGCAAGAAACACACCTCACAGCCAAAGACATTCACAGGCTGAAGGTGAAAGGATGGAAAAAGATATACCATGCCACCAGTGACCAAAAAAGAGCAGGGGTAGCAACCCTAATATCCAACAAAACAGACTTTAAACTAAAACACATCAAAAGAGACAAATCAGGGCACCTCCTTTTACTAAAAGGAACACTATACCAAGAAGATATAATGATAGTAAATATTTATGCCCCAAATATGGGTGCAACCACATTTGTAAAACAAACCCTTCTGGACATAAGATCCCAAGTAGACCCAAATACAATAATTCTGGGAGACTTTAATACGCCTCTCACACCACTGGATCGATCTTCAAGGCAAAAGATGAGTAAAGACGTTTTAGAACTAAGGGAAACCATAAACCAATTGGACCTAATAGACATTTTCAGAGTATTTCAACCAGGAACTACAGAATACACTTTCTTCTCAGCAGCCCATGGAACCTTCTCCAAAATTGATCACATCCTGGGACACAAAGAAAATACCAGCAAATTCAAAAAATGTAATATAATTCCTTGCATCTTTTCAGACCACAACGGAATAAAAGTAGAAATCAACAACAGGAAACTCGAAAGAAAGTATTCAAATTCATGGAGAATGAATGATACACTATTGAATGACGAATGGGTAAGAGCAGAAATTAGGGAAGAAATAAAGAAATTTATGGAAACAAACGAAAACAGAGACACAACCTACCAAAACCTATGGGACACCATGAAGGCAGTACTAAGAGGAAAGTTTATTGCATTGAGTGCCCACATAAAAAGGACGGAGAACCACCAAGTAAAGAACCTAATGACACAGCTCAAGGATCTAGAAATTCTGCAACAGTCTATTCCCAAAGCCAGCAGAAGGCAAGAAATCATCAAAATTAGAGCAGAAATAAATGAAATAGAGAACAAAAAAACAATTCAGAGAATCAATAAAACAAAAAGTTGGTTCTTTGAAAAGATTAATAGAATTGATAAACCCCTGGCCAACCTAACCAAAAGAAAAAGAGAATCAACTCAAATTATCAAAATTAGAAATGAAAAAGGAGATATCACCACAGATAGTGAAGAAATTCAAAATATTATCAGAAACTACTTTAAAAATTTATACTCCAATAGACTTGAAAACCTGGAAGAAATTGATAGATTTCTAAGCACAGTTAACCTTCCTACACTTAGCCAAGAGGACATAGCAAGCCTAAACCAACCAATAACAACCAAAGAAATAGAAATGGCAATAAAAATTCTTCCACCAAAGAAAAGCCCAGGCCCAGATGGGTTCCCAGCTGAATTCTACAAAACCTTCAGTGAACAACTAATACCAATACTGCATAACATGTTCCGGGAAATTGAAAGAGATGGAACTCTTCCAAATTCCTTCTATGAGGCCAGTATCACATTAATCCCCAAACCAAATAAAGATACCTCAAGAAAGGAAAACTACAGACCAATATCCTTAATGAACATAGATGCAAAAATTCTAAACAAAATACTAGCTATACGCATTCAAAACTATATCAAGAAAATAATACATCATGACCAAGTCGGTTTCATCCCAGAAAAACAAGGCTGGTTCAACATACGCAAATCAATACATGTTATTCACCACATAAATAGAACCAAGAACAAAAACCACATCATCATAGCAATAGATGCTGAAAAAGCATTCGACAAAATCCAACACCCATTTATGTTAAAAACACTGCAAAAAATTGGGATAGAAGGAAAGTACTTCAACATCATTAAGGCAATATACTGCAAACCCAAAGCCAACATTATATTGAATGGGGAAAAACTGCAAGAATTTCCGCTACAGTCAGGAACAAGACAAGGATGCCCACTATCACCACTCCTTTTCAATATAGTCCTTGAGACTCTTGCTGCAGCAATCAGACAAGAGAAGGAAATCAAAGGAATTCACATAGGAAGAGAGGAATTAAAATTATCCTTATTCGCAGATGACATGATCCTTTATCTGGAAGACCCAAAGAACTCAACCAAAAGACTTCTGGACCTGATTGACAAATTCAGCAAAGTCGCAGGTTACAAAATCAACCTAAAGAAATCAGTGGCTTTTCTTTATGCCAACAACGAATCCACAATGAAAGAAATAAAAACAACAATTCCATTCACTATAACCTCAAAACCAATAAAATACCTAGGAATAAACCTAACCCAAGATGTAAAAGACCTCTACAACAAAAACTATAAAACATTAAAGAAAGAAATTGAAGAAGACCTTGGAAGATGGAAAGATCTCCCGTGCTCATGGATAGGCAGAATAAATATCATCAAAATGGCCATTCTGCCAAAACTGATCTATAGGTTCAATGCAATTCCCATTAAAATACCAGTGACATTCTTCAGAGACCTAGAAAAATCAATCATGAATTTCATATGGAGAAAGAAAAGACCTAGAATAGCCAAAGCAATTCTCAATAACAAGAAACACGCAGGAGGCATTACAATCCCAGACTTCAAACTATACTATAGAGCAATAGTAGTAAAAACAGCATGGTACTGGCACAAAAACAGATATACTGACCAGTGGATTAGAATAGAAGATACAGAAACAAACCCACACATCTTTAGTCAATTAATCTTTGACAAAGGGGCCAAACACATACGCTGGAGAAAAGACAGCCTTTTCAACAAGTGGTGCTGGGAGAACTGGCTAACCATTTGTAAAAAGATGAATCTAAACCCCTATATCTCACCAAACACAGGAATCAACTCAAGATGGATCAAAGACTTAGAAATTAGACCTGAGACTGTGAAGCTAGTAGAGGAAAGCATAGGTTCAACACTACAACATATTGGCACAGGCAGTAACTTTCTCAACAAAACCTCCAAAGCTCAGGAAATTAAAGCAAGAATAAACAAGTGGGATAACATCAAACTAAAAAGTTTCTTCTCATCAAAGGAAACTATCAATAACCTAAAGAGGAAGCCTACAGAATGGGAAAGGATCTTTACCAGCCACCATTCTGATAGGGGGCTAATATCCAGAGTATACAAAGAGCTCAAAAGACTCTACACTAGCAAAACAAACAACCCAATCAAGAAATGGGCAAATGAACTAAATAGACACTTCACAAAAGAAGAGATACAAAGGGCTAATAGATACATGAAAAGATGTTCTTCATCACTGGCCATCAGGGAGATGCAAATCAAAACTACACTGAGATTCCATCTAACCCCAGTCAGAGTAGCAAGCATAAAGAAATCAAATAACAACAAATGCTGGCGAGGATGTGGGGAAAGAGGAACTCTTTTACACTGTTGGTGGGAATGCAAACTAGTTCAACCACTATGGAGATCTGTGTGGAGATTCCTAAGAAAGGTGGGAATAGATCCACCATATGATCCAGCTATACCACTCCTGGGTATCTTTCCAAAGGAGTTGAATTCAGAGAACTACAGCAACATATGCATACCTATGTTCATAGCAGCACAATTTGTAATAGCCAAAATATGGAACCAACCCAGATCACCATCAACAGATGAATGGATAGCAAAACTATGGGAAATACACACAATGGAATTCTATTCAGCCATAAAGAAGAACAAAATTATATCATTTGAAAGAAGATGGAAAGCCCTGGAGAACATTATGTTAAGTGAGATCAGCCAAGCACAGAAGAAGAAGATACATATGTTTCCTCTAATATGCCCAAACTAGGAAACACAAAGAATACCAGAGGGACTCCAGATATTGAAGGGGAAATACTAGCTAAGTTTGGATGGTAAGATAGGAGAGGAGGAAGGCCGGTCTCGATTAATAAGGGTCTACACTTGAACATGTGTAAAATTATGAATAAGACATGGTTAACCTGGACAACCATTGGTGTGTGTGTGGGGGGGAAATGTGGGCGGGGGGGAGGGCACCAAATATAGTGTAAATGTATACTATTTATGTTCAATAAAAAATTGTTATATAAAAAAAAAATAAAATAAAATAAAAGTGTGCACCACCAAAAAAAAAAAATAAATAAAACCCATAAAAAAAATAAAAAAATAAAAAATAAAAAAATAAAAAAATTAAAAAAAAAAATTTCAATGCAACCATTCTATCTCTATGAAAAATCTTTGCTAAATCTTTGTGTTATAAATACGATAGAGATTTTACCACACCAATTATTTTGAATTGCAGGATAGATTTCTAAGAATTTCTATTTCACGCAGAAATATAATTATCCAAAGACAAAGTATTCCCTTTCCCAGAAGAAATTCCTTTATCGATTGTTTTGAGCTTGCTAAAAATAAGGAAAAAAGATTATTCTACTTTGCTAATTTGAACAAATAGCTAATTAAAATGTACCTAAAAAAAAGAAAAAAAACAAAAAAAAAAAAAAAAAAAGAACTTAGATTTGGATTTATATACAGTGCTACTTCTATCATACCATCTCACATCCTGGGAAAGGGTAGAAATTTTGATGTTGCTCTTAGTAAAGCATAAGCAATTTTGTTAATTCAAGTCTATGTTGGAGTTTATGTAACCTTCAGTGTATATTTGTGGCTTACCTGCATCAGAATGGGAAAAATCAATATTTTAAACTATCTCTGTGGTTGACTGGTATTTTTCCCTACAGTTTTTGTATTGCTGATTTAGATCTTCCCATAATCATTAGGGTAGTCATAGAATTAGAGAAAAGGGCACATTTTACTGCAACTAATATAGGAGATGTTAAAATACAGAATTTGCAAGGGTACAGTAGCACACATAATTAAAAGTAGTTTAATTCCTACCTTCTTTGTCAGTATTTTTACTTTCTACAATTGTCTTCCTGGAATTAAATATTTGCAATTATGTCCAAATAAAAAGGACTCTCAAACAAGCAAACTAAAACATAAATATCTACTTTTCTAAGAAAATTAGTACAGTTATCTAATGCCCTAATGTTTTAAAATATATATTAAAATAATTTGATTATTTTTTTCACCCCCAACTACCACTGACACAGGTTTAGAGTTAGCCAAATTACTAAAGTCAACTAGCAATGCACACTTGAGTTCATTTGGGTTTTCTACATTATGACCTAGTACACTCAGTACTCATACCTTGGCAGGCACAATAGTGTTTTTTATACTTAAATCATCACTTAGGAACTCTTAGTACATCTTGTAATTTTGGTCCCAATTTCTAAGTAAAGTGTAATGGCTTTAATTGGAGATGTGTCTGTTTTGAAGATGTTTGCAAAATGAAGCTTATGTCATAAATACATGCATCAACATGAGAAAAAACATAGTAAGAAAATAATCATAAAACCTAAATCACCTAGAGGATTTAAGCAAGAAAGCAAATGCCTACGTTTGCCGTTCTTCATGTAGCTGAACAATTACACCTTTGATTTCCTTATTTTGTATCCACCATATTAAAAAAAAAAAAAGGCAAGATGTTATTAGGCCCAGGATGTCTTCCCAAAATGAAAGGACAAAATATTGAGATTCAGTAACCTCAAGAGAATATCAGATAACTTTAGCTAGTTAAGTTTCAAAATTGAGAAATGTACTGGGAAATATTTATTTCCAAACTTCATGAAGTAAACATAAACTAAAGGTTCTTATAAAAAATTTAAATCAGAGAACTGGTCCATTTGAAGCTTTTAGCAATCCTCTTCCCAAATATCCTACTCCGATTCCTCAGCCTCCAGTTGTCTGATTCTGCCTGAGGATGGGTTTCTCTTGCTTAAAAGTCTCAAATACCAGAACCATCTACCATAACTGCCATCCTGGTCAAGTCTGCTTGGTGATGGTTTACACTGTGCTCACTGACACCTCATTCCCTCAGTTCCTACAGATGTATCATTTTGGTCATTTAATCTAAACTTCTGATATTGTGACCCTGTCATTTTTTAATTTTCTGGTACCCTTCTCACCTGCCTTGCAATATTCTTAATTTTTCCCAGGTAACTGATCCTTTGTTCTACCCTGGAAGTCTTTGTGGTTTCTCTAATTTGCTCTGTTACCTCACCTATGGCAGTCTCATGGGAGCTTACACCTGATTCTCATAGTTATCCGACTCACCCCTCCTTCAAATAAGAATCCACTGCTAAGAAAGCTTAAGTAACACGTCTTTCTCCAGGCTTTTATTTTCCCATGTTTTATGTGGGAATTTTTCTACTCTTTCCTAAAGTAGCTTTGCCAATTAAATGAAACAACACATCAAAGTATCCAGTGTCTGTCTACACACACACAGCACCTGTCACTTGGTAAGTACTCAAAAACTAAGGCTATGTTTTCTCCTTTTTATTACTTTCATGGTATTTTGACACCTGTGAAATTTTTTTAGTTTTTGTACTTCATGTGATAATTGATCTACTCTTAAAAAAAACACAGCATCGTAGCATTAAGTAAATTTTAAAAAACCTCTATGGTAAGAACTATATGCTTTACTTTATTTGGAAGCTTACTGCCTAGCATGAGACTGGGCCTGTTAGTATGTATGCAATAAATAATTACTGAAATGAATTAAAGTGAACGTGGAGCTGGGAGAGTTTCCATGGCAGTTGCCAGGCTGCCTGTTACATGTTATTCCTGACAGAATGTCTTCCATGAATTAATGATTCAGAACACCAGGTGGTTAGCAGACTCTTCCTAAAAAGGGGTACAAGCAGAAGGAGAAGAGGATTTTAGCGTGAGAGTCGAAGTTTCACCACTGTGAATTCAACATCTTCCCTGATCACTTCCCAAACCAGGCAGCTGCTGTCATAGCTTCATTCCAACTATTCATGACAATGGTGGCAGTGGTCTCCCGGGGCACAGGGCAGGATGGCACTGGGTTCTCTCACCCTGCTATGGGCTCTAAAGATCCCAATGATTCATTTGCAATAAAGTCAACAGTGTTGTGTACAGCATTTAAGACTATATTTCTCATTTGTTTTTTTTTTTCTAAGTAAAAGTCAATGGAAAACTATGAATGATTTTAAAACTCCCTAGAATACAAATTTGAGAAGAATATAGCAGTTTGGAAGAAAATTTTTACTGGTACTAGGAATTGCCTTTACTTTATATCTATAGCCCTTTGGAGTCCTGAGAGTCATATAATATTAGATCAATTAAGAACTTTGGAAAATTTTATTAAACTCCTCTCTCCCCTGATAATGAGAATAAAGCCGTAGATCTCTTGATTCAAGTACACAAAATACATTTTTACCAACAGTATTTAAGCATGCACATGTGCACACATATAAAATATTTTGTTAAAATACTGGATATTGATCTTTCCTATAAGCATCCCTTTTCTTTACCATAGTGACCTCTGGCCCAGGAAGATGAGTTTAAGATGTATTTTATGTGTGTCTGTCCATAAACACAAATATTTTCAGAGATTGCACTCTGCTTTACATCTCACATTTCTAGGTTTAGGAGAATTAGATCAGACAAACATAAAGATCATACAAACTACATACAGACCTAAATAAGGAAGAAAATGAAATTATAACATGTTATAAGAGAGTACATATAGTTACAATCAATATAAATTTAATTTGTAAAAATTAAAATAAGAAATTAAAAATAAATCTAATGATATTCACCCTTTTATCTATTTTAAAATAAATCACAAGTCTAATGACAATAAAATGCTCTTAAACATTTCCCAGATTCTCTACTGTGACTTTTTCTTAAATATTTTAAATATCTCACATAACACAAAAATTCACAGTAATTTTTTTAAATTTAGAAATGTAATAGAAAAGTATCAACAGCAAGAATTTGGTATGCTTTTCCATTATCTTTATGCTTTTTTCTGCATTTTTCCAAGATCTTTGTTATTAGACCTGCAATCTTTACAAATATATATCTACTTTAAAATGTAACCAGGGACTAATCCCCACACTTGGGTGGCTGAGACAGGAGGATCGCACAGGTTTGAAGCCAGCCTCAGCTACTTAGTGAGGCTCTCAGAAACTTAGTGAGACCCTGTTTCCAAATAAAATATAAAATAGGTCTGGAAGTGTAGCCTGGAGGTAGAAAAGCCCCTGGGTACCACCCTCAATACCACCAAAAAAAAAAATGTAACCAGGGACATTTGTACAAAGTCTTTTAAATTTATTGACTAAGGGTCTTTTCACATATTGGCAGTAGATATTAAAGAAGGTATCAGCACCCTACAAACTTGGGATTCAAGATATAATTTTTGACTCTTAAATTTATTTTTTATAAAATAGTTATAATTCTACAGGGGCAGTAAAATTCCCCTTCACCTCTTTCCCCCACCCCTTTTCCCAGTGTCATTTTAGTCTCATAAGGCATCAGGCTTTTGTGGACCAAAGGAAGCAATCCATTTTTCCTTTGTTTTCAAATACAAACATAGTTTTTAAGTGCCATGGCCAAGTTGATAGAATGTGGAAAGAAGGCATATGAATAGAGCAAATAAATGCATTATGAGTAAAAAAAATCTATATAATAAAATTTGTATCCTGTTAGAGTACCAAAAGTCATACAATTTTGTAAGCTTCATTAGCCATTTCACTTCTAGAAAGTACTTTTCAGAAATTATTCATGCATAGAACCATGTTTTAGCTGAAGGTTATCCATTGCAGAGTATCCTCAACAATGAAAACTATTAGCAATCTAAATGGTCAGTAAAAGATAATTGTGATCTAATCTCTCAAAGAACATGCAGTCATTAAAATGATGTAAAAGAATATTAAAGGACATGGGAGAATTCAGAATATGCTATTATGTTAAAAGAAATCTGGTTATGTATGATTCTATATTGAACAAATAATTTATACATATTAAGGAAAGACAAAATATATTTATTTCTAAATATATATCTCCCCAGTTTAGATTTGTCTCCCAAACTACAGCTATCTGTATCCCATTGCCTACAGAATATTTTTAATATAAAATTTCATAGAATATCAAAATCAGCATGTCCAAAACTGAGCACATATTGTTTCCCTCCAAACTTGTTTATTATGTTTCCAATCTCAGTGGATGGCATAACCATCCATACAGGTATTCAAGCTGGACATATGGATGCCTTTGGGTTGTCCATCTGCCTCCCACATTCATATTCAACAAATATTAAGTCACCACCTGCTGTTTTCGAGAACTGGCCAGGCCCAGAGCACTACATTAAAAAAAAAAAGACTTGTATTCATGAAACTTATTTTCTAGTAGGAAACAGACATTAATTTCATCACCACAAGTAAATAAAGTAATTACACATTTTGACACTACTATGAAAAAATAAAATGACGGTGTGACACCAGGAAGAATTTAAAATAGGTGGTCAGGAAAGTCCTGAGATGACAATAAGCTGAAACCTGAAGTTTTCAGTCACAAGAAAGGTAGTGTGATAAACAGGAGAAAATTATTGGAAAAGAAAAGAGAAATAAAAAATATCCCTCAAGAAGACATTCAGAACTAAACTGATTTTTATCTTCTAAACATTTTTTGAATCTGTCCTCTTTTCTCTACTATTAGCAATCTAAATTCAGTCAGAATGATATCTTGCCTGAATTATTCAACATCCCTAAAGTGGCTTTGTTCCCATTCATCACATTGTAGTCAAATTGATCTGGTTCACGTGACCCTTCCAGACTTAAACCCTACAAGGTGCAACATCACTCTAGAAACTAAGCCCAAACTCTACCCTGTAGTCTATAGGCTTTACAAGGTCTCATTTATTCACTAAGCCAACATTTTTTCACCAACCACCTTCCATCTTATACTTCAGCCATAGTGCGCTTCTTGTACTACCTCCACACTATTCTACTTCACCTCATAGACTTTGCCAAAACTGTACCCTTTATCTGAAACAACCCTCCTCACTCCCTTTCATTTTATTATATATTTTACATTTTCCAATTCCTACCTAACTCTCACCAGAAGAATTTTCCTTGAAGCCCAGGTGTAAGTGCCCTTCTTAGGTGAGACAAGTGTACTCTCCAAACCCTCCCTCCCGTACCTTGTGGTGGATTCACCTGTTTACTCTCTGGGCCACTAAATTATAAAGTTCACAACACAAACACATTTCTTTTCTTTCCCTGCTAAAACTCGAAAACCTGAAATATGACCTGATATATTCTGAATGTTCAATAAAGACATAGACTCATTGAACATATGAATAAACAAATGAATGAATGAACCAAAAATGTTTATCATTGAGTGATGAAAAGCATGAATGGCTTTTGTTTCTTTTTGAAATTCTGTATATTCTCAATTGACTACAGAGAACACATATTACCATTTTACAGAGGAAAGAATACAAGTTTTCAGTGACCATCTAATCCATTACTTTAGGCTGATCTATGTCTAGGAACAGACTCAAAATTCAAGGTCCTGTGAGTGGTTAGGATCTTAGGTAAGGCGATCACCTGTGTCTATGCTCAATGAATGGCACTGAGATGGGAGAGCCCAATGGATAGGGAGAGACAAAATGTAAATCCAGGGTCACCCATCCAACTGAACTATCCTCCCACAGGAATGGGGCAAATAGACTGCACCCAACTATTAAGCAATGGTAAAAGTCCTAGAAATCCATATAGGGGAACATGATATGGATGGCGGTGGAACCAACCTGGAAAGTATTTCTGAAACAAAGATTACATTAATTCTTTTTTTATGAGGAAATTCACATCCTCAGCATTTGTGGAGGGGAAACTTTTAATGCTACTGACAGTAGGAGGATCATTGCATGGTACAAAAACCACTGGAGTAGTTGTCATGAAAACTGTATTGAGGCTCTTTGACATTTGTGTGACTCCAAGAGAGAAATTTGGATCTTGATTTTTTTCTTTCTTTGTAGAACTAGTGGATTATACCAGCTGATGTCTTAAAGGTTCTATTTTTCCCCAATTATAATATTCTGTGTTCTCTCATTCTAGGCAGAATGCCCAAGGTGTTCCACAAAATAAATTTGTTTTGAAGTGATATAGGAGAAAAATGATTCACCTGCATTTATTTCTGAAGCATGAAGTGAATTTTCTGACTTCAGATAACACCTTGACACATGCTTGATAGTTTCTGAATAAACTTGCTTTATATGTGTTGAAACTTACTAAATTTAAATTGACTCTAGTTCAATCTAAATGCCACAGCAATTTGACATATTCATTCCCATAGAAAATGTTAGAAGGATTCATTTACTGCTAGTGCTTGGTGCTAGAAAGTGTTGAGAATCAAACACAAGTCACTTATTTTATGACTCATTTCTAGAAACTTGGGAAAATGCATTTCGTAATTTTGTATCAAAGCTATGAGAAGTCAAAATAAAGTAGAAATATTGAAACTTTCTCTACAGCATTAGAGAAAACCACATCTAAATGGATATTCTGCATTGGGTCTTCATTCTCAAAGTCCGTTTGTCCTTGAGACAATTGTGGGAGCCATTAAGGTTTCCCCCCAAAAGAATATTTCTGACTCAGCTGATTGTCCTTCCCCAGAGTCAACAAGGTTTTGGGGTCATAGAAGGTTCAAAGTAAAAGGTCTGAGAGAAGATCAGGTGGTGATGGCACAAGGATATTGATTGACCTACCTGTAATGTATGTGCTTTGGACTGGTCTTATATTGTATTCTGGTGGTGACAGCACGAGGATATTGACTGACCTGTAACTGTATAAATACCTCAAGAGAAATAAACCCATAATTGGACCAGTTGGAAATATTGACCCAGGAGCAGGGGTCGGCCAGTAGAGATATCGACTCAGGAGTAGGCTGGTGCCCCCTCCCCACATTAGAATTAAGAATTCTTGGAATCAAATTCTTAAGAGTTAAATTCTTTCATCCTCACTCCTCTCTTCAGAACCCATTCTTTTGAAAGCTGGCTCCGGCAGACAATCCCATTATGAAATGCTCTTGCCCCTTTCTTGCTTGGTGACAAAGGGCGGGGGGCTTAGTCTTTAGTTACATCTTAAGATCATCTTTTCATCAGCCTTGCTCTGATCTTGGAGCCCTGGAGACACCTCCCCAAACCCACTTGAAATTCTGCTCTAACCTTGATTTATAATGTTCAAGGCCCCCTGACCAGTATTTTCCTCACTGATATCCCTACCGTGGATCTGTGTTCCTGCCTGGAATTTTCAGAATTCTTAGAGTCACCAGGAGAAATTATGCACAGATTTTCCTTCTATAGTGATCGCTCATGGTAGGCATTCTCTGGTAATATAGTATGAACATCAGTGTTACATCGTATCCAGGATATGCAAGACCCAAAGTGCAGTACACACTATGAGTACTGGAACAATAGCTAGATCTTATCTGCCAAAACAATATTCTTTTCACTTCCTCTCTATTTTTATTAAATTTAACAAGAAGAAATGATGTGCTTGTTCTGGGTCACTATGACTTAATTGGGATTAGAGGCAGATGACTTCTCTTAGTGTCCAAACATTTCAGATAATGTACCAGAACTCAGCCAAATTACCTATAGTCTGGGTAGCAGGATGGATTTCACTTCATCCGCAAGGCATCATTATCATATGAGCCCGAAGAGAATTTTGGGGCTTCTTACTTCAGAATGGAGTTATACAAGTGAGCAGGAACTTGGATGATTTATGAAACCTTATGACTGAATAGATTTCAGATGAATAGGAAGTACAGTTAGTAAACAAAGGTGCTAAAAATCCATTAATGATCTCTGCACATCCATCCGTCTGAGGAAGGAGCCACGTGTCTTCTCCCCCAAGGGATCCGACAGTCTTGACGGCTGATATCACTCTGATGTATTTAGAGACTGTGTAAGACCAGATCCATTATGTCTGTTCTGCACAGAAGCCTCACTGAGGATAAGCAGTTGTAAAACTGTGCCCATATGTTTTAGGGTATAATTTACTCTATAGAAACTGATATAATTTTATTAAATCTAAACAATAAGCAAAAATGTATCTACTCTTGCTTTCTACCATTAAAGTAGTGATACAGATAGGCATATCCAAACATACAAAGAAAGAGGCATTATAAAAAGGGCTTCCTGCCGGGCGTGGTGGCGCATGCTTGTAATCCCCGCACTTGGGAGGCAGAGACAGAGGATCGCGCTGGTTCGAAGCCAGCCGTGCTGGCTTAAGAGATCCTATTTCCAAATAAAAAAATATATATAAAAAACAACCTCAGAGAAAAAGGGCTTCCTAAATTCACTCTCTAAAAAATGAAGAGCTTAGCTTAACAAAGTTGAACCTGGTATCCTGTTAAAACCATGCATTTCAAAGCTAAATGTATCATGTGAGTAGAGTTGGAAGTTAAAAAAAATAGTGAGAGAAGGTTTTTAATGATTTATAAATCATTTTTCTATTTGTTGTGATTGTTGATATGCTTAAATTTATTTTATCTTGTAATATGTTTCCTAAATATAATCTTTCTCTCTCTCTCTCTCTCTCTCTCTCTCTCTCTCTCTCTCTCTCTCTCTTTCTCTCTCTGTTGTATTTATCTTTTTTTGTTGGTTTTCCTCTCTGTCTTAAAATCATTTGGGAGATTAACCATGCTATTTCTTTTATTTTAGTAATTATCTTTATATTTTTTAACTTAAAACTCACTATGCTTTAATTTTTCTGCAGTTTTATTTTTCTTCTTTATAAAAAAAACAAAAAATGCTGCAAATATGGCCACCTTTCTCTGTCCTCAAGAAAAAGTTTTATTGTTTTTAGTTGCACTTTGTTGGTTTTTTTGTTTTGTTTTGTTTTTTGTGTATGCATGTGGTACTGGGGATTGAACTCATGTGCATTTTACCTTTGAGCTACCCCTCCAGTCTATTTTACTTTTTTATTTTGAAACAAAATCTCACAAAGTTGCTGAGGACCTTGCTAAATTGCAGAGACTGGCTTCAAACCTGTGATCCTCCTGTCTCAGCCTCCCAAGTATCAGGATTATAGGCATGCACCACCACGCCTGGCTTCATAAACTCCACAGTGTTTTATTTATGTTATTTAAATTTGCTTGAATCTTTCTCAATTTCTTTCCTTGCCATTGCTTTTTCCATGTAGCTCATTCCTTCTAAGTGCATTCTTGCTGACATATATGTTTAGTGATTCTCTCCTAACTGTGCCTGAGTAATTAAAAAAACCCTGTATTTTGTACCCTTTCAATGTTTTTCACTATAGCTAGGATAACCACCTAAAATAAAAATCTGATTGTTTTACTTTCTGCTTGAAACATTGAAGAACTTTTTGTGTTCCTGAAATTAAAGACCAAAAATTCTAAGCCAGAAATACAGGTCCTAAATTCTGCCTCTGTCCAGAATTACCTTGGACAACCAGAATTACCCTTTGCCTTCTGACATAAAACTACATTGACCTTCTCTTTGTTCTTTCCCTCCTTTGAGCAGTTAATTGCTAATCATTTCTGGGATTTCACTTCAGTATTACTCCTAAAATGAAGTCTTTTTTGACCCTTTGAAATACTTTGGCTCTTTCTAAGGTATGCTCCCTTAACTAACTGGATTTCAATTTAAAGGGAGAACTATATAAATATATGACTGTATGACTGTCTTTCTTGTCCTTTTGAGGCAGAAACTCTTCCTATTTCACTCAACACTGTAACCCCAGCATCTAGAATAATTCTTTTTGCCAGTTAGTGGTTATTTTAAAAGGCTAAAAAGAAAGCAACATTAAAAATAAACACTTCCTAGTTTCTTCTCTCCTACAGGCATGAAAGGTATCTATTGCTTATTAACTTAAGAAATTGCTTTTTAAGACTTAGCAGACCCAATATATCATTTCTATCAGTCCTTAAACCCTGTTATATTTGCAAATTGCCTTACACGTGACTATATTTTTATGTAGTTAATCATCACTTCTAATCCTAAAATAGGTGAAGGTCAGTGCCACAATAGTTTACTTTAGAAAATGCTTACTAAAGAAGAATGCTGATGCCTTCTTTATAAAAATAATTCCTTAGTGTTTGACTTTTTTGCCAAGTGGTCATACAATTAAACATTTGTTATACAAGTATGCATAAAAGTAAAAATGTTTTAAAAAATATCAAACTCTATTGTTGGGATCATAGTCTCAGCTACACAGGAGGCTGCCATGTATGGAAACGACTGTCACACTTTGGTGACCGAAGTGACCTCATAGCACCAAGTGTGACATGCCTCCTTCGCTTCTTTTCTTATTAAATGTCATGGCTTTGAAGGAGTCTTTAACTAAAAATATAATTCTACTGATATACTACAAGGAAAATACAGCCTTACAGAAAAAAGTGGAAAGTTGATACCAGTTTTTAAATACAGGGTGATTAGCTAATTATGTGGTTAATCATTAGCCTTTGTTTGAAATGCACCTGTATCTTTGGTTTCTACTCCAAGGATATGGAGTAATTTGAAATTCTTAGTTTTATAATTTTATTTTTTGGGGAGTGTACTAAAGATTGAACCTAGGGGCATTCTACCTCTGAGCTACACCACCAGCCCCTTTTGTTTTCTAGTTTGAAACAAGGTTTCACTAACTTTGGAGGACTTCCCTAAATTGCTGAGGCTTGTTTCAGTCCCACAATCCTCCTGTCTCAGCCTCTCAAGTACTGAGATTATAGGTGTGCATCACCACACTTGGCTCTAGTTTATTTATTTATTTATTTATTTATTTATTTATTTATTTATTTATTTTTCTACTACTGAGGGTAAAACTCAAGGGCATTCTACCTCTGAGCTGCACCCCCAGTCCTATTTTTATTCTTTTTTGTTTTTAAAAATTTTATTTTATTTTTATGTGGATCATATTGAAAATGGAATACATTCGCACGGTGCTTGGTGCCTCCCCCCACCCTGCTTTCTCTATCCCCCCTCCCAACAATGAGTATCCAGACTGACCATGCTACATTCACATTTATACATATATTTGAATGTAGCTCCTCCAGTTATTCTGTGTGTGTGTGTGTGTGTGTGTGTGTGTGTGTGTGTGTGAAGATGGAACCCAGTGGCATTCGACCTTCAAGATATACCCTCTGCCCTATTTTTTATTCTTTATTTTGAAACAGGGTCTCACTATGTTGCAGAACTGTGATCCTCCGGTCTCAGCCTCCCCAGTGCTGGGAGTACAAGCATGAGCTACCACGCCCGGCCAGTTATTCTTTATTTTGAAACAAGTTCTCACTAAGTCGTGCAAGGTCTCACCATGTAACTAAGGCTGTCCATGAACCATGATCCTCCAGTCTCAGCCTCCCAAGTACTGGGATTACAAGTGTGCACCACTACAAAGAGAACAAAACAATCTTAGTTTTGCATTGAACAAATGTAAATGATATCCTCCTCTAAGACTGCATGCATGGATAATAGAATCATATTGTTTCCTTTTAACCCATGACCATTGCTGATGGTGTGACCAACAACTTGAGGTAATGCTGGTCAATTTAGCAAAGAAAGTATCCCATAGCAATCACAACAAGGTAACTGGGTCATGTTTATCCATGTAACAATCTCAAGAGGCATATAAAATTATATTTACATATGAACACTAGAAGACAGGTCTAGGAAATATTGGTTCAGGACCATTATTGTTTTTTCTAATCATGTAACTCCCTATTTAATGTATTAAATACGGCATTCATGTCTCAATATGTTCTTTTCTGTTAATTGAATAATATTTAAAATGTACTAGGGAAACTCAAAAACTAAACAAATTACCTGAGAATTTCTTTTTAAAAATCCAATTTGTATGCTAAATTTATTTTAATAGAAATCCTATTCAATTTCATTTTTCTTCATTTCAGTAAAAGTAAAAAATATCAACTAAGCAATAGTAAATTAATAGGTTATATGAATTAATTCTTTGATAATGATGCTTAATTTATGGAGTAAACATGAGGATATTGAGCTCATGTATAAAACATGTCCATCTCAGTACTGACTAGTGCCAGAAAGTTAGGAGATATTTCTTTTCCACCTCTCCTATCTGCTTAAAATAAAATAAATAAAAATAGAAAAAATGATGTGCTATTAAAATATTAAGTCAAGGTGTATTCATTTCGAGTCACCCCTCCATGCCATTTTGGCATGGGGCTGTATTTCTATGTTCTGTATTTCTATCTTTTTAATAAACTTCTTTAAATATTCAAAAAAATTTAAGTCAAGTATGGTGGCACACACCTGTAATTCTAGTGCTTGGAGACTGAGACAGGAGGATCACAGGTTTGAGGCCAACATCAAAGTCTCAGTGAGACTTTCAGCTACTTAGCAATATCATGTTTCAAGCATAATAAGTACATAAATAAAAGATCTAGAGGTGTATCTTGGAGATAGACTTCCCTCTGGGTTCAATCCACAGAACAAAGAAAAAAGAGAAATATTAATTAAATATTTAGAACCTGCCTATCTAAAGAAAGGGTTTCTCCACATCTTTTCCATGATAAGAAGCCCTGTTCACATTTCTCTTCTTTTCACCAAGAAATATCTGGCTCTGTAGATAACCAAAGAAAGTAATGACAGACCATTTTTACTAATGATGTAATTGGCTAGAAAACTAAGATACAACATGTTATATAAAACATAGGACATAAGGTCAAAATAAAAATCTGTGAGGCCTGTTTTTCATGATAGAAATTGATGACTCAAATCAGCTCTCAATTTCATGTGGCCTATATTTGTTCCTTGAGAAACACAAATTTCTTGTACCAGAAAAATCAAGAAATACAGTGTGGTTCCCAAAGCAGTCTTTGATATATTGTCAAAGTATCTAGGCAACCCTGACCATGGGATTTTCCAGGTGTGACTCAGACACCTGTCCACTCTGGATTGCGTGAGACATGTAATGAGTTTCTCAAAACGTCTCTTCATGAGTTTCAGGGAAAAACATCTTTCAACCCTCTTTTTGCAAACTCAACATGTGACTTTTCCCGAAGCAATTTCCCTATCCTAATTTCTCACTCTGAATATGGTTACACCATTAATATGAGTAAAGAGGTAAGACTTGCACAGGTGCCTTCTTGATGTCCTATTTAGAAATTTTGCACATAGTCCAGTACCTCCTTTGAAATGTGGTAGCTTCAGTCTCATGGTGACTCAGCAAAATTTCCATTTCAAACTAAACCATTACTTTGGCCCACCCACCACAAAGTGGAGCAGTAATGCTAGTAATGGAGGCAATGGCCAAAGTAAAATTTTGTTATACCTGTTGCATTCTTTTGTATAGTAATAATTAATTCATATATTTTCTAAAAAGTAAAATAACTTTCCAAAAGTAATATTTTTTCTATGGAGACAATAACTTTTTCAATATTATTTACTAAGTAGATCATTTTCTCCGTCTGCAAGGTGATATCTGTATACAAGTTCTACAGATATCATTTACTTCTAAATTCTCACTCTTTGGTCAATTTGCTCATTTCTGTGATAGAATTGCACTATTCTAGTTACTATAGCTTTATGCAAACATATTGTCCAATAGAAAAATTTCACACACACACACACACACACACACACACACACACACACACGCTATAGTCAAAGAAGTTCCTGGTTTTCCTTGAACATTTCTCCATCAAAATTTTAGAATTAGCATCTCATAATCATAATCAATGATTTAAGGAATATGCCTTCCCCCAAAACTCTAAGAAGAGAAAGAAGAGATCCCCCAAAATCAAACATATATATCAATCTTGTTTCTCTCTTAAACAGAACCTCTTTACCTTGCTTCCCAGATATTTGATGGTGATGGTAGAAAACACTGACCAATAGACTTCTCTCTAATCGGTTGTATTAGACTTAAATAACAGGCCCACAGGATGTTATGATTTAATTCAAAATAGATGTAAAGACTTCAGAAGATTTCACATTCAGTTTCATTTCCCTTCTTACATTATAACTTAGATACCATGTAGAACCATTTCATGTTCTTTCAGTAATGGTTTTGCATGCCATATTGTCATAGATAAACATTGTAACATGGTAAGCAGCCAAGAAAGCTCCTAATACATTTTTAAAAGATTTGCCAATGGCAAATCTTTTAAAAGAAACACACTCTGTTTCTTGTTTTTCTTATTTAAAATTGTGGTCGTATTTCCAAGATGAATATTAACTCATGTAATTGCATGGTATTCATTATTAGTGATACCACAATGAGCAGAATAGAAAAGGCCACCAAACAAAATTTTGACTGTGAAGCATCACCAGATTCTCCTCTGCTTCTTCCATGTAAAGTGCATTGACGCTTCCTTGTGCCATCATTTTTCCAAATTTATGTCTCTGTTGGTGCTTTGTCTTAACACAATTAGTTTTCATCTTTCAATTCTCACTTCATGCATCACCTTCTTATACCTCCTCTTTTCTTCTTTTGTTGGGTTTTGAACATTAAGTTCTTTATTGTATCATATTTTTGCCAAGTCCTTTTCTACAGCTAATTGTGTTCATGAAGTTTCTTCTCAGGAGATGATAAACATAATCATTCTTTGTATATCACTTTTGGCCTAATGCAAAGAACATTGGCATACAGAATTCTCTCAAGTTTTTAACCAGTATCCTCCAATGAAAGGACCTAAACCCCTTATACACAATGTTTTGTTTTTTTATTTATTTTTGTGGTACTGGGGTTCCTGGAAACCCTTCTACCTCCAGGCTACACTCCCAGACCTATATTTTTATATTTTTATTTGGAAACAGGGTCTCTTAAGCCAGCGTGATTGGCTTCGAACCTGCGTAATCCTCCTGCCTCCATCTCCCGAGCGCAGGGATTACAAGCGTGCGCCACCAACACTTGGTTTATACCATGTTTTAAATAAGTTATTTTTATCTAAAGTCATTTCATCTCCAAAGTCTTTCTTTTTTTGGTACTGGAGATTGAGTCCAGAGGCATTCAACCTCTGAGCTACACTACTGACCTTATTTTATTCTTTATTTTAAAACAGAACTTCACTAAATTGCTGAGGCTGGCCTCGAACTGCTATCCTCCTGGGTCAGCCTCCCAAGTACTGGGATTATAGATGTGTGGCACTACACCTGCCTTATAATCCAATATCTAAAAGCTGATGTTTTCTCATCATTATCCTTCCCTCTGTAAATTCTGTCTCTTGATTTCTTACAGCCACCATTGTTTTTAGTCAGTCCTAACTCATTGTTTCTGTTTCTCTCACCTTATACACTGTTAGTTATCAAAAGCTACTGATGAAATTTTTCTAAGATTTTTTAAATCATTCTTTCCCTTATTCAATTAGCAGCCAAATTAAAGGTGTGCAGGTTCTTGTGCTTGGCCTGTTGCTACCGTTATTAATAATGAGGTGACCATTTGTCTACATTTTGCAGTGCCCTAATAGATGGTCACCAAACTTTTTGAAAGGATGGAAGGCATCAGGAAGGTTTACTTAAAGAGATCACGATCCATGGACGTTAGTCATGAGGTGGAGGACCAAGGCAAGTTGGAGTCACCGGGGATATTTCTGCCACCAGGCTAGCCTTAGAAGAAATTATAAAGGTTCATTGAGGGCAATACTAGGGAAGCTGGAGATTATTTTGGTCCTTTTGATTTCATGTCCTTATTCATTGGGCCTTTCTCAGAACCTTCCTCCCCTCTCAATGCCTGCTAAGCCACCCCTCTTCTACCATTCTTTCTTTTAGTTCTCTCTAGCCTGCGGCAGTGTTCAAAGCTCAAGACTTCCCACTTTTCCACCGAGTTCCATCCTTTTACATCTGTTATCTTCTTATAAGGCAAATAGCTAGTCAAATTTAGATTCATCCATCTATCCATCTACCCATTCTGTAAATATTTAATGAGCACCTGCTGTTCCCAGGATTGATTTAGGCACTGAAAATAAAAACAAGCCCTTGCAAAAACAGAGTTGGCTACTTTGCTAACTACTCCCTTTGGCCTCCTCAGTATTTCAAGTTCCTAGATAGGAGTGTATCACAGTTAAGAGCATTATCTGAAGACAAGCTGTCTGGGTTCACAATCTTAGCTGTAGTTTTTCAGTAAGGAAAGTAGTGCAATTACTTAAAGTCTCTGTGTTCACTCACATCATCTATAATAATAATTGTACTTACTTCACTTGGAGAGTACAGTAAGCATTATATTAGAAAATACTTCAAATTATTCTAATAATTCTACTACATACTAAGCATTCACTAAATGTTAGTTCACAAGTTAGCCCTAAATATTCTAGGCATTTCAGGTCTTGAGATTTGAAGACCAGGTGGAAATAAGGAAGTCACACCAATGTTTTCTGTACCAGTTATAACATCTCTGCTTATATATTAAGCAAGGGTTATTGATAATAATTCTTTGATTATCAGTTGATGGCTTTGTGATAGTGAGTGGATTTTAAAAATTAATCCATTAACAAGTCAGGCATAACTGATCTTTAAGACAGAAGGAACTATGGTCAAATCTTTCTTCACTGCTGAATGCTGCATGATCTTATAAGAAACGGGGTTAGCCACGCGTGGTGGCGCACGCTTGTAAGCCCAGTACTTAAAGGCTGAGACAGGAGGATTGCTCAAGTTCAAAGCCAGCCTCAACTAGTTAGTGAGGCTCTCAGCAACTTAGAGAGACTCTGTTTCCAAATAAAATATAAAATAGGTCTGGAAGTGTAGCCCAGAGGTAGAAAGTCCCTGGTTCCATCCCCAGTGCTGCAAAAAAAAAAAAAAAAAAAAAAATGGGGCTAATGATTCTACCAATCATTCATAAATTTGGTTAGTATTCACTGGGCACTTTCTGCATGCCAGAATGCCAGATGCTATTATGTGCCCTGGGAATAGAGCAGTGAGCCAAAGCGGTGTGATTCCAGCATTTGTGGTGTTTATAGTTTGGTGAGGAAAGGAGAAGAAAATATGCAAACAAATACATATAAGAGATAGTTTAAGCCACCACCATGAATGGTTGGACAATTTGTAGATTATCCATGTCTAAAACTTACAAGGATGAAGGATGCTCTTAGTTTGGTGTGGGGGGAACCAAGTGCACAAATAGAGATTTGTAATTCCACGCGGGAAAACAATGATAACAGCATTAGTATGGAGACTGAGAAAAAAAAGTGAGCTCCAGAAACTGGTAGATCCTTGGGCCAGCAAGTCCTTGTATGGTGATTGGCTACAGGGTAAATAGCAGTGAACTTCTTGGATCAATGTGCAATGTAAGGCCATCCTTTCTTGTATCTTGGCCAGGAGTCACTACCTGAATTATTTTCCAAATGAAAACCACTACCTGAAATATTGGCCAAGAACCACTACCTAAATTATTTTCCAAGCTTTTCCACATTAGACCTCTCCTAAAATGTTTATCTTTTAGATCACTCTTTCCCAAATGCTTAAGGCTACACTTTCTCTGTATTTTTTTTTGACCTTTCAGAAATAAGACAATGGATTAAAGAGCCTGACCCAAAGACTGTTGAATAATTCCTTTTTAGTTCTGATGTCTCACCAGGATAAATCTTTTGGGAGCATGCTATCTTTTCCTTCTACATCTTTCTCTGTGCCTTTTCCATTTCTTTATATCAAACTCACCTTTGAGAACTCCTACCTGGTGAGAAATTACAACAGTTCCTAACCAAAACAATTATGACAAGAATTTGGCTTCATAAGCCAGACAAAGCAGAGTCACTTCAAAGAGTTATTTCTGTCCCTGGTACAGGTAAATAAAACAAGATCAATGAAACAAGTGTGCTGCAAACACCAAAACCCAAATCTAGACTTCCAAAACATTCATGCAGTTTTGTGCAAAGCCTTGAGGCTCCGATGAAAATCTAAAAATATTTACAAGAAAATCTTTTTTCGAAGGCTAGGCAATATATGTGGACAATAACTTGTCATTTTAAAGCACTTCTTTCTCCTTTAGGACAAATTTTCACCTAATAATTTATTTTGTATTGAATTTTAATAATTTATAAATTGGTAATTAACAAATTGTAAGATCCTCAAGGGTTCTCCTGGACATATTTGACAAAAATGTTTGCATCATTTTAATGTTGAATTCATGAAAGGCATCTTATGTTGATTCCAAAGCCTGCATCAATCTGTGGATATTAACCACCTTTGAAGTCCATCCACCTGCAACATTGGATGTCAATTGAGCACTTCAGCCAAAGAGTGAGATACAATTTAAGCTGGAATATCTCTACCTTGCAGAAAAAGTTAGTAATCTGTATAATTGTTTGCCTCTTCCATGTATGCCCATGGTACCATGAAGAGAAACAAGTAGATTAGAAGAAATTCCTTCTGATATTTTTTTTCTGCTCTCAGTTGCCTGGAGGATTCTAACAGCTGGCTAATGACTCGCAAACCTACATTATATGTATCACCTGACACCTCTCTTGAGATCCAAGCCACACCAGTAATTGCTGTCCCAGGCCCCTGAAACTCATCATGTTCAAAACTTAAATTCATCAACTTCCTTACCACCCACTCATACCTTAGATTAATGCTCCACAATTCAGACAGCTGAACTAAACTAAAATCTTACTGCTTCCCAGCAACTCTTGAGTATGTGACAAAATCCATATTCCAGGACTCATAAAGGACAATCACAACAGAGTAATATTACCATAGAAAGATCCAAATATCTCTCTGAAGAAAGTCCTTTGATTTGGTGACACTCACCATTCTCTGCCACGTTTTGGTCGTTTGCCGAAAAGTATAAATAACTAGTGCTATTACATAATTGAAAAATCAACTTCAACCATGTCGTTTATTTTTTTAGGACTCAAGGATTTATTGCTTTTTTAAAAAAAAAAAACTAAATTCCAGGTTTCTTTTATTTCACTGGTGTTTTCATTAATGCCTTTTTTTTGTTTCAGGATCCAATCCATGGCACCACCATGGGTTTAGCTATCATTTCACATCCCATCCTCTGCTCTGTGACAGTTTCTCAACCTTTTCTTTTTTTCATGACCTTGAGGTCTACTGATCATGCATTTGTATAATGTTTCTAAGTTTGCGTTTGTCTAATATTTTCCTCAGGATTATACTAAAGTTTTGAATTGTTTGAAAGGATACCCCCAAGGTGAACTGCCTCTCCCATTACATATTGGGGGCATACAGAAGGCCACAATCACTGGGGATGTCTACCTTTAACACCTGGCTAGGTGATGACTGCTAGGTTTATCCGCTGGAAAGCTACTATTTTTCCCTTTCCATACTCTATCAGAAATAAATTTTTATGTTTAAAAGATTAAAGTTTTCAAAAACACCTTACTTGCATTTCTCTTTTATCTTAACACATAGTGCCCTTTTCCAGAAAAAAAAAATTAAAGAAAAACAAATTTATTTCAATTTCTTCCTGGAATCTAGCATAATACCAAGTCAACTTTTTAACAGATACTTGTTCAATATCAAAATATAATTCACCCCAGTGCTGTTTCATATAGAACATTTACATCAATATTATGACTCATAGTTGTAATGCATTGAAGCTATTTTTGTCATTGATTGACTAGATTTCCTAGAACTTATAAAAGCTAACTTATATGGAGAGTCTTTATGACATCAGTCAATCAGAAAAGCTCTCACAATATCCCTTTTTTATAGAAAGGCACACGTAATATATTTATGTAAAGCCTTTAAAAAGTTCCAAATAGGAGAAATATATTTGAAATATGTATAAAGAATCCTGATTTGCTGCAGTAAGATGAAAATATTCAACTAAAAGCATTTTAAATTTAATTTAAAATGATCTATAATTCCCCCAAACTTTCAGTTGTCGGTGAAAATATGTGTATATAATTATTAAATTACAATATTAAAGCCAAAATGCTTACATTTACTCCCTTTTCATTAGTGGATACCTAGGTCAAGGTTTGGCAACCATGTTCAGCTGAGCATTATCTGTGCACTTCCTGAACCTCCAATGCTGAATAGACTGGGGACAAGGCTCACGGAAACAAGGTCACATAACTGCCACATTAAATTTACACTCAAAACAATACACTTGTCACCAACTTACATTTTGACAAACTCCTTAGCAAAATTTACAGCCCTGTCTTTATATACCTGTAGAATACTTGTATAATTGCTACAACATAAAGCGATTCAATTTTGAAACTTAAAGTACACGTTCAGTATGAAGAAGTGATGCCAGCTTACACCAAGCGTCTGTGCATGTATAAATGTGTCCCTTTGAATTTCACCATGCTGTATAGTTCTAATGCACCAATTAAAGTATACCAAAAGACAAAATAAAAAGAACTAGTGGTATTTTGCTGCTAGAATGCAAGCATTTCTGGTGACAAACTTCCAGAATCCCATTTAATTCAGAGTTTGATTTGATGCTGGAGTTCAAGGCATCCTTTTGTATTTATGAGACTAAGCATTCCATTAAAAAAAAAAAAGAAGACATCCTTCCAGCCTTTGCGGGTAGTGAGGGATACTGAGTGTACAGTTCAAGAACAGAGTGTTGGTCGGCACAAAGGCATTAGCTGTGGTTGCAGAGACTCGAGAATGTCCAGCTGCAGGAACATCAGCCAGGGGCCAAGAGAGCAGTAGTGATGTCCCGTGTGTGGTGCTCAGGAATACATGCTGGCTTTTGACTAAACAGGCCTTGACAGAAGGTAGAGGCCAAAGTGAAGGGACCCAAATTTGTTGGATGCTAAAGCCAGTTTTCCATAATTTCCATGCTACAAACTCAGGTCAGAGGAGGCCATGCATGCCTCAGTGATGTCAAGAACCTGAAAGGTAATTACATCATCTCAGATGCATAGGCCAATGCCAGCAACAGAACTAGGAATAAGGCTAAAATACAAACATTAAAAATTTGGTAGCCCTACTCGTACCTCTTACCACAATATCCAGTCAATAAATAGTCAAATGGCAAGAAATAAAATAATGCATCCCATGAAATATGCATTTATTTTATTGGATTTTTATTTTCCCTCGATGGGGCCACCAGTCTTAAAAATATAAAAAGCAGTACATTGAGTGACCACATGGTGTCAGGAGCTGCATACTCTTCTTACAAAAGGACTAGCTTTTCCATCTGGAAACAGAGTACTTTTTTAAAATCCCTATCATTTTTTTTTTATTGGTGCATTGTATTTATACATCATAATGGGATAAAAAAAAAACTTGTGTAGACATATGCACTCATTGCCCAGTTAGCCCCTACCCAATCCCTTGCTGTCTTAATTTTCTCCAACTCTGATGCTTTATCTTCTTAGTATTTTAATACAGTTTTAAACAATTTTGGCTTAATGTTTTCATCATTAGAGCTATTTGTACTTTACCAATGTTAAAATTATTAATAAATTTCTGTTACAAATTAACCTAAAATTTGTGATGATCTCTTTCTTTTATATAACTGTGACAAGTAACTACTCTAGGTATACTTAGACACATTTCTTTTTTTCTGCCATTACAGGGTTGGTATATGAGGAGCAGGATATACTAGAAAGAGAAGGAGTTGGAAAAACCTGGGTTCAAATTCCTGCTGTGCCATTTTCTCTGCGCCTCAGTGTATATTAGGAATGCATATTTTATGTAAGAGGGAATATATCTGTCAAAAATAGAAAGGAAGGAAGGAAGTTATTTGTCTCAACTCATGGCAAGGGTCCCACCTGCGGCACTGTCTAATTGTTCCTTCCTGACATACCTGAATGAGGGTGCATTCCAATATCCCCTAAACCTGCACCTTCATCTTCTGAGCTTCTGATGTGATTGCGTGAGCTTTTGATGGCTCTAGAGATCCAGTTCCTCAGATCTTTGCCTCTGGTGAGGTATAAATGATGAGGTCTGAATTCTCTTTATGTCATTATTTCTCAATAAAATACCACAAGTCCCCATAGAGTTCATAGAGTTCTCCCAGCTTGGATCCCTTTTATTTTCCTGAAAGTTCAGATTCATGCTTTAATTAACACATATTAGAAGCCAGGATTAAGAGTTGATTTTAACATGTAGTGTTTCTCAGTCTCCACCTGCAGTTGTCAAGGAGTGTTTCCATAATATCCACTTAATTTTGTCTTCATCCCACAATGTCTGAAGCAAGAGAGAAAGAGTTAAGTCCTCCATAAAGATCTCTTTGCATTGGTATGGAAACATTTTTAATGAAAGCAAACAAGGCACAGAATAGAGTGTGTCATGCAATGTCATATGTAAGAAAAAGGTGAACTCTTAAGGATGTCTGCTTGTAATTGCAAAGGGAATCTCTGGGTGGATAGAAGAAAATGAGGGGAAAAAACTATTTCTTGGTTGAGCTTTCAATCTGGAACAGGGTTATATCAACACTTTTCATTATATGCCTTTTTCATATAATAAAAAAATGTGCAGAATCATATGTATTAAGTATCCAAATTTTAAAAATACAATATGTTTTTGCACTATAAATTAAATAACTAAACAAGATGCAAAAATGAAAGCGATGTTGCTGCACTGATCTTGTCAACATTTGTCTGTAATATAACCACTTATTTTTTAACCACTCAAGCAAATTATAATTGCACTATCTTTTCTTTTACAATTTAATGAGCTATATAATTTTCCTTTTAAATGAAAACTTGATGGTAACTAATGTGATTACTTATTTATTTTCTATACTAGCACAAAACAAATCCAATATAACACTACTTAAACTGTGGAATTACAATATTAATATTAATATTATATTTTCTTTTGGCAACCATCCTTTGAATACATTTTACAAACATTGCACTCTCAAATTACTTTGTTTTGAATCAACAGCACTAATTCCTCATTCTGTAATGGTTATGTCAAATTTCCCATTAAATCCTATGCTCCAAATTTTAGGGTCATCTTAAATTTAAAATAGGTATCATTACTGTAACTGCAAGTTTTTACTTTACCTACTCCCCCTTATATAAGGACTTGTGAAAGTGAGTTCTGTTTCTCCAAGGATTTATATTCCAAGTCATGTATTAAATATTTTTAATCACTGTTTCAGTGTTCACTGATATTATAGCCCCTCTCCCCACTTTTTTTGGTATTGAGGATTGAACTCAGAGGCATTCTACCTCTGAGCTACACCCCTAACCCTCTTTTACTTTTATTTAGAAACAGGGTCTCACTAGGTTAATGAGAATCTCACTACCTACTGAGGCTGTCTGTGAACCTGTGATCCTCCTGTCTCAGCCTTCCAAGTACTGGAATTACAGGCATGTGCCACTTCTTAATGAAAAAATAGTCAAATACCTTTACTCAACTTTTCTTGCTATTAAATGTGATTATTTGACAGTATTCTGGCCAATAAATTGTGAGGACAGTGATATTGCTATTTGCAGGCCTGACTCATAGAGACCTCTTACCTACAACATTCACTACTTTTTATTTTTCTACCCATGAAGGAAATAAAAATGTCCTTGACTTAGAAGAGGAAGATGAATAAGATGATAGAAGATGTGATCTTTGAATGAGTGCATACAATGGGACCTACAGGATTCGTTTTCAACAGCCTACATTGGGTTTACCTAATAGACCATGTCTATGGTATTAAGATGATTAATAACTTGAGGTTGGCATAGAATTAGCCTTCCTAACAAATACAGAAAATAATCTGGTACATATGAAATTACTTCAAGGTATTTATTATATGTATAAGATTTACTTTCATAAATTATTGTAATTTTTCTTCTACTAGAGAAAAAATTTAATACATATTCTAGTTTATTACTCAATATTGAAAGCGGACTTTAAAATTTGACCTATAATTACAGTTAACCATATATTAAAGGCCCAAGATCATATTGCAGTATATTTGATCAAAGCATAATAGTAAATTTGATTGTTCAGCTGAAAGTATAAAATAGGTCTGGGAGTGTAGCCCAGAGGTAGAAGGGTTTCCAGGAACCCCAGTACCACCAAAAGGGGGGTGGGGCTTTTGAAATACCATTAAATGTGTACATAATGGGAGTCCTAGAGGAGAATTAAATGGGAATAAAATATGTTTAAAATAACAATGGCTGAAAACCTTCAAAATTTGATAAAAGACATGAAGCCATACATGCGAGAAGCTGAAAATAAATTCCAAATGGGATAAACTCAAAGATTCACTTTATTTGTTCAGGCTGCTATAACAAATTATCATAGACTAAATGCCTTATAAACACAGAAATCTATTTCTTACAATTCTAGAGACTGGGAATTCCAAGATAAAGATGAGAGCTTGCTGCTGGCTCACAGGTGGCACTTCCTTTCTGCATCCTCACATGATGGAAGGAGTGAAGAGTCTTTTGAGCCTAGCTTATAAAAACACTAACCCTCATGAAGGTCCCACCTTTTAATTCCATCATATAGTGGATTAGGCTTCAACTGCAAATTTTATAATGTTACAAATATTCAGACCATTGCACAAAATCACAGTATAGTCAAACTTTCAAAAAGCAAAGAAAATTTTCAAAGTAAAAAGAACAACTTTTCATGTATGAGAATCAGGGTGATAAACAGATGATTTTCTATCAGAAACCACAGAGGTCAAACATCAGAAAATAAATAGCAAAGTGGCAGAAGTACCCATTGTTTTCAGTAATTACATTAAAGGCAAGTGAATTAAAATCAATTAAGCTGAAGGGATTGGCAGAATGCAGGACAATCATGATCCTACTAGGTGCAATGTACAAGAATCTCATTTGAGATCTGAAGACACAAATTGAAAGTGGAACAATGGAAAGAGATACTCCATACAGATATTAGCCAATGTAGCAGTAAGCAGCAAGATAGCTCATACAATATCAAACAAATTAGACAATCAGCAAAAGATACTAGAACAGATAATGCTAGAACAGATAATGAAGGACATTATATATTGGTAAAATCATTAATACATCTAGAAGATATAAAAATGATAAATACAAGCTAGGCCTGGGGTTGCATGCCTGTAATTCCAGTACGTGGGAGGCAAAGATAGGAAGATTGCAGGTTCAAGTCCACTTCAGGGAGCTCCTTAGCAATTTAGCAAGATTCTGTTTCAAAATATAAAAATGAGGGCTTGAGTGTAATTCAGGTGTAGAATGACCCCCAGATCAGATTCCCAGTACTAAAAATAAAATAATAATACATGAAAAATTTACATCACCTTCCAAGTCCTGTTAAGAATTCAGTCATATGACCCCAATTAGAAAACAGAGAGCATTGTGTCTAGTAAGTAATAATCATCTCTTCCATTCTTGTCTTCTCAACCTCTCCAACTCATCCTTTGCAATTTCAAAGCAATTGAATAAAAGTATAATTATATCACTGTAAAAATAGTTTCTTCTTGTGAAATACTATCCAGACTCCTCAGCCTATCACCAAATGCCATTCCCAGCCGGGACCTAGCAGCTTCCCTATGTCAGCTTCTGCCTTTTCCCCAGTCACCTGGAGTAATTACTTTTTCAAAAATTTCAACAACATCCTTCTTCCTTTGCATTTTGAAATCCTACAAGTGAAATGTCTTGTACAAGTAAGATCTTTTCAGCATTATTTTCCTAATTGCTTTGATCAAAATTAGTTGTTCGCACATCTGGAACCTCAGGTGCTACTTGTTTACATTTCAGATATAGCACTTACTAAAGTCTCGCTTGTATAATTCTCGCAGTCACCTTCCCACTAAGCTACGCTGCTCAAAGAAACTCTTGTGACCTATTTTGCCATTCATTCGGGAAATAGCAGGCAAGGGGAATTTATTTTTCAGGACAACTTATTAAGTCACAAAACATGGAAGAGTAGGAGAGAAACAGACTAATTCTCTTGGAGGTATCTGATGGATAAAAGGGAATAAGGAGGCACAATAAGAGAACAAGAATCTTGATGGCATCATGATTATAAATTATCAGAAGAACAGTGTAGGTTTAACTCTAAGAAATCACAAGCAACCTGAATGTTTGACTTTCTGCATTGAACTCAGAGCATCAAACATAAACTCTAATTACATCCACAGACAGAATCTATTATTTAGTCAATCCCACAAATAATTGCTGAATCGTATATTACATAGAATGACATTAATTAGGGAGGAAACTAGGCTGAGAAATAAAATATAGTTTTACTACTTTTCTCCTGAAGCAGTAATTCTAGGAGATAAAAGAGGATGACTGTTGCTGAGGTAAAGTTTCCTCAAAATATGTATTGCTATTAACAATATTTATTAAGCGCCTACTTGTGAATCATGAAGTGGTGACTCTCACATAGGCACTTAATAAAAAAGATATGCATTTAATTTGGAACCACAGTATTCACTGAATTTTTATACTTGATTAAATCTTGCTCCTAGATCTCAGCAGAATACTGAGGATACACGATGAAATGTATTATTTGTAAATAATAGTAAATAGTAAATTTATTATTGAATAGTAAACATATACTGCTGGCATATCTGTAGTTATTCTTAAGATTAAATTGCATCAACCCTGTAAAAACTAACAAAATGTAAATGTAATTTCATGAAATTCTTTCCTAGAACTTATCTTGATTTTAGGGAGAGAGATATTGCAAAACAGGAGTAATAAAATCACAAAATAAAAGCTTTTGGGGATTCTATTACAAAGGCTTCATCCTAGCAATTTAGGAAACATGTGAGCAAGAAAACCATATATTTCTTTTCCTTCTCTGATAGTCTTTGAGTTAATTGACTCCCCGTATTTTGTCCCTTCAAAAGGAAAGATGGGGATCTGATATGAAGTTGTAGGACTTTTAGAAGAATAAAAATCCACCTGAACTCTTAGCTTCTCATGTGCAGTTGTAGTGAAGATTTGAATCAGGAGCAGAATTCAAACTGGAAATGAGAAAGAATGTCCCACTGCTCAGCAAGTGAACTGTTGTTCACTCTGAATCCTGGCAGAACTATAGAGTTTGCTGCAAATGTGGGCAGGATGTGTGTCTAACTTCCTTCTGTATACAAGGCAGGAAATTAAACACTAGGTTGCCAATATTCTCTTACATAGCATCCAAACCTACACAATTTCCCTCATGATTTGTAACCTGGGAGTTACTAGACTCACGCATCCTCATATCAAACTCAAGCTGTATTAGAAGCCAGGGGCTCTGGATAAACCTAGAAAATATTTTTGAAGATATACTTGGGGAATAAAGTACATGAAAGGTAAAATACATACTATTGTGCAAATCTATTTGCAAGACAAGACTATAGATAGTGTCTTTGACAAAGGTCTGCTGGATGTTTCCTCTAAGTGAGCTATACTTAGATCTTTAGATTCTTCCAATTAAGTTTTAAAAAATTAAAAATATAGCCGGGCGTGGTGGCACACGCTTGTAATCCCAGCATTCGGGAGGCTGAGACCGGAGGATCGCGGTTCGCGGACAGCCTCAGCTACTTAGTGAGGCCCTCTGCAACTCAGTGAGACCCAGTTTCAAAATAAAGAATAAAAATTAGGACAGGGTTTATGGCCCAGAGGTCGAATGCCCCTGGGTTCCAAACCCGGACCCGCAAAAAAAAAAAAAAAAAAAAAAAAAATTAAAAATATAACTGATTTCAAAAGAAGAATCCTGATCTTAATATAACATAAAATTACCATAGCTTTACAGGACAGAAATAATAAATTAAAATCAACAGATGGCCAATTCAGCACTATTTCTATGAAGAATGAAGGGAAGGACTGTTTTTTTGTAACAGATTACATAGAGTCATCCCTTAAGTATGCTTTTATACTTTATAGTTACTGCCAATATTTTATATGCTTCATGTGATATCAAAATATCTCCAGGTGCACTGGGAATGTATCTCGGTGGTAGAGTGCTTGTCTGGCATGTGCAAGGCCCTGAATTTAATCCCTGGTACCCCCTCTGCATATATATATATATAGTCTCCAGGCTCCAACTACTTCTCAGCACCGCTGATGCCCCCAAGCCACTTACATCTCTTAAGTGGATCGCTGCAATGTCCTCCTCACCCATTTCTCTGCCTTCCTTCTTTGCTCTCACATGCATTTTCTCAGCACCAGTGTGAAAAGAGTAATTCTAAATATAAGCCAGACCATGTTACTTCTCCAACTCTGTAATGACTCACATCTCACTTCCAGAATAAAAGTCAGTCTTTACAACAATCGACTTAAATGGGCACTGGATATGAAGAGTCTTGAGAAGATGCAACAGTGAAGGTGTGATCTCAGGCACTACTCATAAGGGAGAGAGTGAAGCAGGGTAGTGTGGGGGCGGGGGGGAAGCCAAGGAGGAATGTCAGTGCAGTAACGCAGACCCAACTATGGTGCACAGAGGGGGTTCTGGTGCATAAATGGATCACAGAACTGCCCTTGAGGCAAGGAGACCGACCTTTAAAACCCTCTTATCCGCTGACCACTGGCTCTAGGCAAGGGATACTTCCCAACTCATGCAGACACTAACTGCTAACACTCAGGGCAGTTGGGAGAGCAGGGTGTAGGGGGTAAATCTGGCCCCAGACCATCCACTAAGGTGACCCATATGGTTTTGCAGAATGTGTCTCTCAGCACCTTTTCTGTCCGCACTACCTGCCACTCAAACAAATAGATTTTCATTATTTCATTCAATAAATCTTTACTGGATGTGACATAAATGGCAGGCACTATTCTAGGTCCCAGTGGATGCAATAGAAGAGGTCAGGTAAGGTCCATAAAGCCACAGAGCTTATATCCGAATGAGAATGACAAGCACTATTTTAAATAGTTAAGTAACATAAAAATATGAGCAGAAATTCATTCTGGGGAGAGATTTAAAATGGCATGAGACATAATAGTTACTGAGTGGTTAAACTGGATGTTATGAAAGGGCTTTTTCCTGGAATGTTACTCAACCTTAAGTTATAATCTTCAAATATATTCCATAAGAGGAAACAGGTAATAAAAAGAATGTGATTTTAAAAAACAAAAATAATAGAAAAGACCAATATTTCTAGAAATCAGACGTAAAAGGGATGATGGCATTAGGTAGAAACAGAAGTCTAGGTGAGAACTACAAATAATTCTAAGAATTTTTCTGTAAAAGGAAATAGAAAAGAAAAGTGAGTTGAAGTGAGTTGCTGGAGGAGAAATGGGGGGAGGTGTTTTATTGCTGTTTTTCAAAACAAGGATTATATTTTAGTAAGTTTCTGTGCTGCTAGGAACAGTCCAGTGGAGAGAGAAAAATTGATGACTGGGATGCACTGATATATTCAGGAATGAGATCTTCAGAATTCCCTGTAATGATGTTGATTTGATAACAGCAAGGACCCCATGTTCACAGGAAGGTGAGCAGATGGGTAAATACATTTAGTTATGAAAATATCTGTTTTGCTAGTGTAGAGTCTTTTGAGCTCCTTGTATATTCTGGATATTAGCCCTTTATCTGAGTTATGGCTGGTAAAGATCTTCTCCCATTCTGTAGGCTTTCTCTTTAAGTTCTTGGTGGTTTCCTTTGGTGAGAAGAAACTTTTTAGTTTGATGCCTTCCCACTTATTAATTCATGCTTTAATTTCTTGCATTTTGGAGGTCTTGTTGAGAAGTTACTGCCTGTGCCTATATGTTGGAGTGTTGAGCCTATGCCCTCCTATAATAACTTCATAGTCTCTGGTCTAATTTCTGTCTTTGTTCCATCTCGAGTTGATTCCTGTGCATGGTGAGAGGTAAAGATTTAGTTCCATCTTTCTACAAATTGATAGCTATTTCTCCCATCACCATTTGTTGAAAAGGCTGTCTTTTTTCCAGCATATGAGTTTGTGAGTTTGTTTCTGTATCTTCTATTCTGTTCCACTTGTCAGTATGCTTGTTGTTGTGCCAGTACCATGCTGTTTTGCTCTATAGTATAATATGAAGTCTGGGATTGTGGTGCCTCCTGCCTGGTTCTTATTGCTGAAGATTGTTTTAGCTATTCTTAGTCTTTTCTTTTTTATGTAAAATTCATGATTGATTTTTCTAGATCTATGAAGAATGTCATTGGTGATGATAGCCAAAATATGGAACCAACCTAGGTCTCCATCAATAGAATGAATTGAAAAATTATGGGAAATACACACAATGGAATTCTATTCAGCTCTATAAAGAAAAACAAAATCATATCAGTCACAAGAAAATGGAAAGATTTGGAGAACATTGTGTTAAGTGAGACCAGCCAAGCACAGAAAGAGAAGGGACATATAATTTCTCTAATATGCCCAAACCAGGAAATAGTGAGGCTACCAGAGGGACTCCAGATAATGGAGGATAAATCTCAGCAAAGCTAGAATGAAAGGATAGGAGAGGAAGGAGGCTGAGGTTATAAAGTGGTTGTTGGAGTTTGGGGAAGAGAGAAAAAGATACAGAAGGATATTTAGAATGTGGGAAAGTGAGCATTTAGAAAAAATGTCAAAGAAAACAAAAACCTTCTTGCACTGCTGAAAGTGTAAATAATGTAGTTATTTTGGATGGCAATTTGGCAGCACTCAAGGAAACAAAGGATGTGTGTATATGCTATTTCTCAGCTCTTCCATTCTTGGCAATATATTCCACAGAAACTTTTAAACAATCATAAAAAGAGCCAAGGGCAAGAATCTGTATCCTGGTCTTGTTTCCACATTATAGAAGTTGTATCATTTGGGCAGTGGTTATAGGAAATGTCAAAACTGCCTGTGGCAGGCAGTGAAGAAGGGATGTATTCTCTCTTCTCTCTCTCCTCTCTCCTCCCTCCTCCCTCCTCCCTCCTCCCTCCTCCCTCCTCCCTCCTCTCTCCTCTCTCCTCTCTCCTCTCTCCTCTCTCCTCTCTCCTCTCTCCTCTCTCCTCTCTCCTCTCTCCTCTCTCTCTCTCTCTCTCTGGCTAGACATCTCAAATGTAGTGTTCAAACTAACGAGGCTGAGGGGCAGAACAAGATATACAATTCAGCTTCTTAAAATTCAACACACAAAGCAATCATGCAAATCATTCTTTGACACAAATGTATTAAACTTGGCCTAGCTGATGAGGAAAGAAGCCTAGATGGAAGATGAAGACAAATATTGCAAATGAAACAAAAGGAAGGGCTGATGAATCCATGACAACAGTTTGAAATTACTGGGATTAGTCTATTGAATATTCAAGACCTTTAAATAGTAATAACAATAATAATCAGAAGACTAGATATAAAACATTTTAATGCACATATTATTTATGGAAAAAACAAATTTATAAGCATCTGCTGGAA
The DNA here is from genome assembly GCF_963383645.1 of Muscardinus avellanarius. Classification (NCBI taxonomy): domain Eukaryota; kingdom Metazoa; phylum Chordata; class Mammalia; order Rodentia; family Gliridae; genus Muscardinus; species Muscardinus avellanarius. The sequence goes on along the minus strand of NC_137789.1, from coordinate 31,856,421 downwards.
TTTTCAGCATAGGAAGATCTAAGCTTTCAAATGACCAAGACTGTCACTACCTATTATTTCTAATTTGAGCCTCTTAAAAGCTCACTGATAGCCAGGCATGATGGCCCACGCTTGTAATCCCAGCATTCGGGAGGCTGAGACTGGAGAATAGCGGTTTGTGGACAGCCTCAGCTACTTAGTGAGGCCCTCTGCAACTTAGCAAGACCCTGTTTCAAAATAAAGAATAAAAAATAGGGCAGGGGTTATATCTCAGAGGTCGATGCCCCTGGATTTTATCCCCAGACCCGCAAAAAAAAAAGCTCATTGATAATAAAATTAGTTGGTGTGTCATGTTCTTTGTCCTATTTTAACCAACTTAAATGTTGATAAGCGCTTCTTAAAATATGTGTTCTAACTTTTAATTCTATCCATGTTTTTATCTGTTTGTTTTCTTTTGGTGTGTGTATATTTTATCATAAATTTGAGTAATTCAACAAAGACCTATATAATGAATGTTTGGGGAGAGCTAACCTCAAGGTGTAGAATGAATAATTGTATTATTGTTACATGTAATAGTATTCTTCCAATTATATGTATTATTTCCTTTTGTGTGTTCAATGCAGAATTTATAAAAATGGCACTATTTACATTTGGGGCCAAATAACTCTTTGCTATTGGAGGACCATCCTGCATATTCTAGGATTTCAGCAGCACTCCTAGTCTCTACTCACTAGATGCCAGTTGCACCACAACAATATATGGATATATCTCTATATATTGTTAAATGTCTCCTTAGAATTTGTCAGAAAGCTAAGCCAACAGCGAATTAGTTCCTAAGAAGATGACCAAATTATTGTTGTATATTCTTTCATAGACTGCCTGCTCTCTGTAGATACTCAATGCATACCCAATACCCTAAGGAACCCATGTACTAGATTATTCAACTAACAGAAATATATAACTCTAGTGTCTGTGAACATACTCAGCAAACATACTTTAAAATTTAGGTTATTGGGTTGAACTATGTTCAATACTAAAATGGAACCTATTTTGTAGTTACAGATGTGTTAGCTTTACCAACTTAGTAGTTATGCCTTCTAATTATCAAAATCTCACTTTATTCATTTGCTTTTTCTTATGAGATTTACTTTTCATCTTCATTCATTGTTATATCCCCTCATTACAGTATCTAACAGATTGTATACTCTGTAAACATATAAACATTTATCATAAATATTAGTAAATAATATACAAATATAACTAAATATTTAACAATAATTGCTGCAGGGATCTAAGACAGTACTTAATGGAAGAAAATATCTGTTGCTCTAGGATTCGGAAGTTTCATGACTCCCCAAAATAATCAAAATGCCTCTCAGTCTATCTAGCAGTTCTAGCATGGACTTTGGAATGAAATATGCCAACGTTTGAATCCTGGCAGCATTAAATGCCAGATGTGATTTTGTCTATAAAAGAATGTGACAATGCTTACTTCAGCGGATTGTTGAGAAGGTTAGATGTAACAGCAAAAATAAAGCACTCAGTTCAGTGTCAGCTTGGGGTGGCATGGAGTACACCTTAAATGCTTTTACTTTCTCCAATTTACCCACTTCTACTAACTGAATGTCTGATTATTTCCCCTTTTTTGTTTTTGTTGTTGTTGTTCCTTTTTGGTTTTGACACTTTTCCTCAGTTTGGATATTTTTCAGCTAAAGATTTATTCAATCTCAGTAGGAAGTTGGAGACTCTGTTGCTTATTAAATTATTAAAAATAATTTTCCATAACTACACATATGGATTTAATTGCATTCTATATCTGGGTGATGTACAAAATTTTATGATGTGCTTATTATTAGATTCTAACATAATGACCTCTCACTGTAACCATTGAATTGCAGTTTCTTTAATCTTTTAAAATGAAGGATAATTATATTGAAATTGTACAATTGTTAAAAGATATTATTAAATGCATTTATACATTTTCTATTATACACTAAACATAGTAGCTTGAAAAACATGTGTCCTTTCTGTTTAAGATACTTTTTCTTTAACCCAGGTGTAGTGGTGCAATTTAGTAATCCCAGCATTCAGGAAGCAGAGACCGGAGGATTAGGGTTGGAGGACAGCCTCAGCTACTTAGGGAGGCCCTTTGCAACTCAGTGAGACCCTGTTTCAAAAATGTAAAGAATAAAAAATAGGGCTGGAGTGTAGCTCAGAGGTAAAATGCCCCTGTATTCCATTCCCAGTACTGTAAAGTATAAATAAATAAAAATAAATAAACTACTTTACCTTCTTAGAAATTTTAAATCCTGGGATTAAAAAGATAACCTGTTATCTTGAAAATATTACGTAGTTTGTGCACAAACCAATTATTTTCTCTATAGAATTATTTTTAAGAAGAGCATTTACCTAACACAACTGGTTTGCCAAAAAAAGAGTTGCATAAGCTGTCTGCTTCCTTATGAATTGCTTTCTTCTTTTGATATCACATTCTAATTTATCAGCAGGTTCAATGTCTGTTCCTACATAAACTCTGCCCTTTTTAACCAGAAATACTTGCCAGAAATCTAGCATAGCTCTCTGTATCAATTTAAAAATATACTTCATAGAGCAAGTAGGAGATGCTTTAAAAACATACATAACCCCCCCCCCCAAAAAAAAAGTCAAGTTAAAAAAAGACTATCTTTCTTGCAAAAAATATACGAGGACTACAGAAACCCATTTTAACTCTACTTGGTTTATCATGGTCTACGATCCTGAGATATAATCCTGTATTATTATTTGCATCCTGTTGTAACTGTGCACACTTTAGACGTAAAAACAAAGGATGAGGATTCCTCCACTGGTAATGCTATATCAACACTTCTCCAGTATATAGTTGACCATGATGCATGTGTGTTCTCTCTCTCTCTCCAATAATCCAACCACTTCTTTTCCTAGCTTAGCAGAAGTGCCTGGACCCTCCTTTTCCTATCTGATATAATCCATCTCCATCCGCTTCCCACATTTTCCTTTTTTCTTTATTAATCATTATATTATCAGCTTTAAGTACCTGCCTCTTTCTTCCCAGGAAGGTGTTTTGTGAGAAGGTACTTTTAAACCTCTTTCTCCTCATGGAGAAAGGATTTCCCTTGTTTTATTCATCCATTGATTTGGCAGCTCTTGGCATATTTTAAATGGAAGTTCATAGAGAAGCCAAGATGAACAATTTTAAATTAGCCTCATCTAGCTCTATATTATACATTTCTATTTGTCATGTCATATATACTCTGTCCCACTTACTTCTCACAAGGACATATTCATTTTTTCCCATTTCAGAGGAAAGAAAACCATTCCATAAAAGTTTAATAATGTTTCCAATGTCACACAGCTAGTAGGTCAAATTGCTGAATTAGTAGCCCAAGTTTCTGACCCCAGAGCCTAAGGTCCTTCTTCTGTTCTGCTGATTTTTCTGATCCAGTGATTTTTTTAAAGCACATTGTATCTGCTTGTGAAGGGACATTAGATCTGTATACTAGAACACACTACTTTATCTATAGGCTGTGGGGGCTGTTGAAAGTTTTACCAGATTTAAAGGGTGCAGTAATCTTTTCAAAGATCAAAATCTCAGTACATATCTCCCAATACTTCCTAACTCCTCCTTCTGATTGAATTTTACCTTCTGGTATCTTGTAATCCTCCTTCTACCCAACCTGCCACACACAGAGTTAACACGCTTATCTTTACACAATTTGCATATGGTGAGGGCAAGTCAAAAGTAATTTATTACATTATAATACTGTATCAATACTTGGTTTTAGATTTTCAAAATTTGTTTATAGAAGAGACAACATAATTGCTATATATTGATCTCCAGTGATTTACTAAGAAGCATTCTATGTTGTTATTAAACCCAACATTTTCTTGCACTTAGTAGAAGATTTGAAAATTCCTCTTGACACCCCACAGAAATCTAAAGTCTATAACTCACTCTCCTTTCTTGCAGTTCTCTCTCCTTGAAAAGTGGATTCTTCCAGGTCCTTAGCAGCTGCTTCACTATAAATTATTCTGTGATAACTTTTTTTTTCTTGTATATATTGATTTATTCTAAATAATGTTTGTGTGATTCATGCATTTTATTTTATTTATTTTAATATTTTTTTAAAATTTTTATTGGTGCATTGTAATCATACATCACATTGGAATATAAGACTTGAGAGGATATACAAGCACACATCATCCAATTAGCCCTTATCCAGTCCCCATCCCATTCCCTCCCCCCCCTCGATCCCATGCTTGTTTGGTGATTAACTTTGAAACATTTGTTTATGTACCTCCTGCCTTTTAAAGAGGCTCCATCCTCCCCTATTCCATACCCTCTGATTGTTCACCTTAATTGCTTCACTATAGGGCCCTTTCTATAGCTCGACCACTTCCTGTTGCCCGTTTCCTCCTAGTTATTGCTGATTAGGGGAAGCATCTGGTTTTAATTTTCTGCGATATTTCTCTGTGCATGCCGTGTTGCAAATACCGATCCCACTCTTGACGACCCCAGTTGTGGCTTGGCTACCCGGTGGACTGATCCAGACCTCGCTGCCTTAAGCGGCAGCCTTGCCTCATGGGAGACCTCAGTTCTGTTCTCGCTGGCCCCAGCACTGGCCTAACTCCTCGGCAGGCTCCGATCTCAGCCTTGGAGGCCTCAATAATGGCCTTGCCTCACGGAAGGCTTCGATGCCGGCCGTTGGCCCCAGCACCGGACTAACCCCTCGGCAGGCTCCAATCCCAGCCTCGCTGGCCCCAGCACCAGCCTAACCCCTCGGCAGGCTCTGATTCCAGCCTCAGAGGCCTCAATAGCGGCTTTGCCTCATGGAAGGCTCCGATGCCGGCTGTTGGCCCCAGCACCGTCCTAACCCCTCGGCAGGCTCCAATCCTGGCCACACTGGCCCTAGCACCGGCCTGACCTCTCGGCAGGCTCCGATCCCGGCCTCGGAGGCCCCAGCACTGGCTTTGCCTCACAACATGCTCCAATCCCGGCCTCGGAGGCCCAGCACCGGCCTTGCCTCATGGCAGGCTAGGATCCCAGCCTTGCTGGCCCCAGCACCGGCGTAACCACTTGGCAGGCTCTGATCCCAGCCTCAGAGGCCTCAATAGCAGCCTTGCTTCACGGAAGGCTCCAATGCCAGCCAGTGGCTCCAGCACTGGCCTAACCCCACAGAAGGCTCTGATCCCGGCCTCGGAGGCCCCAGCATCGGCCTTGCCTTGCAGCAGGCTTCAATCCCGGCCTCGTTGGCCCCAGCACCAGCCTAACCCCTCGGCAGGCTCTGATCCTGGCCTCAAAGGCCTCAATAACGGCCTTGCCTCATGGAAGGCTCCAATGCTGGCCGTTGGCCCCAGCACCAGCCTAACCCCTTGGCAGGCTCCGATCCCAGGCTCGGAGGCCCCAGCACCATCCATGCCTCACGGCAGGCTCCTATCCCAGCTTTGCTGTGTCCGTCACCAGCCTCACCCCCTCAGCAGGCGCTAATCTGAGCACCCTCTTCACCCAACCATTTGTCCCACATTCTCAAGGGTGTGTGGTGGTGGTAGCATTCTGCCTCTGGGGTCATTACTTCAAAGGTTCCAGGTGTAATGCATCAGATCTATGCCTCCCCTGAGTACTGGCCACTGCCATTGCCGCTGCCTCCACCATTTCAAATATTTCCCAAGCTCTTTTTCCACTCTGAATGTTGTCCAGGCTTACTAAGCACGCGCGATGGTGGCATTTGACCTTTGGTGTAATTTCTCCAAAAAAAATAAGGTTGGTAGGCTCCGATTTCTGCTTCTCCTGAATACAAGTTTCCACCGCCAACGTGGAGACCGCTTTCAGCACCACCTTTCTCCTTGGTCTCCACTAAAGTCTCTCTCCTTACAGGTGATGTCCAAGATTCTTAACAATGTAAAGAAGAAGCAGTCCTCCTTAGCGGGGAATTTTTTCAATAATTCCAGTTCATTTGTATAAGTTTTGTCAGCATCTCCAGTATCCTGGCATCCGCCACCTCCTTGACCCCTCTCTGATATTTTCCTTTTTTCTTTTTCTTTTCCTTTTTTACAGGGTCCTTCCAGGAGGAGAGGGGTTCGCCTAGGGGTGCCCTGCCAGCGCCTGCCCACCCGCCCAGGGTCAGGGCCAGGGGCCCAGACCACGGGGTCCTTCCGGGTGGAAAGGGGGTCACCTAGGGTTGCCCCTCCAGCGCCTGCCCACCTGCCCAGGGTCGGGGATCCAGGGGCCCGGACCACTGGGTCCTTCCGGGTGGAACCTGCGATAACTTTTGAGTTACTTTGGAAACCTAGTTTCCAAGGAAGTGTGGCTTGGTTTTAATCAGAAGTAACTATAGTGCTTTCTGACAGCCTGCTAAGTGCTTTGGCTGAAATCCATTTTTATCTTTTATTTGTTACCTTGATTTTAAGATGATGAAACTTCGCCCACACACAAAATTGGGAAAAGAAAATAAAAGCTTAACTCAAGAGTTTCATGATATATTATTAGTTTTTAGCTTAATATTTTTGATCAGACATATATAAAAGCTTATCATAGACATATATAAAGAGATGCTAAAATAAACACATAAAGAGAAAAGAAAAAGTCTCTATACATCATCAAGGCAACTTACTTCAAAACTTAGGCAAATGTTCTTTTATTCCCCTATGCATTTTACTGAAAAAGGAAAAAAATTAACATAAAGGTAATAAAATGTATTGTCTATTGATATATGTCTGATTTGGACAAGTTAACATTCTATGAGAAATTATTGTCTTAAGAAAACTTTAGACAAAAACTGAAAGTTTGATTTAATGACACCAATGGGAATGCTAGGAGAATGCCAAGTCTGCCTGTCTTTGGAAAAGCTAGGAAAAGAAAGACGGTTCCCCCACACCTGAATCACCACATCCTTATATAGCATCACCCAAGATGCCAGCTTGGATCTCTCTACTCCCTGAGATCTTCCATGTGGATAACTTTGTCTGTCCCCATGGCATCCCATGTGTAAAATAACGAGTAAACTTACAAACTAGTGAAAGGGAGAAAATATACAAAATAAATATACTATGGGGCCAATACTAAAAGAGAGATGATTAAAAGTTGAGTGCATTCATAAAAGAGGAAGAAAATACAGGAAACTTTCCTAAAGAAACAGAGACAGAATATAAGGATGGTTGACACACAGTTGGTTTGGTGCTGGGCATGGAAGATGGGCAAAATTACTCCAGATGATAATGGAAGAAAAGTGTTTTCACTATTCTGGCCCCAGGCTGGAGAGGCAAGAAGGAGAATCAGTTACTGAAGACTGGAGCATTTGTAGTAGGTTCTCTGGCGGCAGCTGTGACCTGAGGTGAGAAGATGCAGCCAAGTGAAGATGGCAGTATCAGAAGCCATTGGTATAATGACCCTCTCCTCTCTCTCCTTCAGCCTGTTGATCTTCTGAAAGTACTTTCCACTGGCCAAAATCAACAGAAAGTAGCAAGGGAGCCTTGTTGATTCATACATAAATTCTAAAAGCTTTTAATATTTTTTTCAATCAGTTTAGAGATAACTTTTTTGAGAAATGCTCACCATCTTATCATCATTCAAATAATTTAAAAAAATTGAATGCATAGCCAGTGTTCTATGGACTGTGGATAGAATCATAATAAGAAAAAACCTAGGTGCCCATCCTAAGTTAGCAGATAGTCTAGTAGGGAACAGCAAATGTTCCAGAGCTTCAGAGAACCCCCTTTGTTGAAAGAAAGTAATAAACTACGGAATCAAAGGGAAACAGTGTTTGATGACTAACCTATTTTCGAGCAAGCCTCAGCTTCATCCATTGGAAGGAAATCATGACATCTGTGTATTAGAGTTAATATATGATTTAGATGCCATCTATGTAACACATTTAACCTAGGTTCTGGCAAATAGCAGCCAATTTAAACTTCAAGCCCAGGGCACCCTATGTAGTGTGGCAGCAGGTATCTAGACATTACAAAGTCCTTATCAGTAGCTCACAGCTTCCTCCAATCTCTTTTTCTTAGGCAGCTTCTGCCTTTGTCCTCTTCAATTCATTTCTCTGCATACAAAGAGCTAGAAAGCATTCATCTAAACCACATTTTGGCTCTTGGAAAAGGTCACACCTGTAGCTTTCCCATTCCTTTAAAGGATAAAATCTCTCCTGCATTTGGGAGCAGATTGTCAGTAGTGAGTGCAGTTTTGTGTTTCCAAGGAACCCAGGAAGTGGAGAACCCCTGATTTGAAGGCTTGGGGATACTCAGTAATAAGAAATTCTTCTGAAAAATAAATATATAAATATATGATAGTTTCACCTAAAAAAAAAAAGAAAAAAATATTCTCTGGTAAGAAAGAAAGCAAAAAGAAATACTGAAATGTTATCTTTATGTTATCAAAAGCTTGGTATCAGACAAATGAAACTGTTATGTGAGATTATCATTTTTAATTTTGGATAAATTGCTATAATACTAGATGTCAACCACTAAGCCAAGCATGGGAAGGAGGGATGGGGAGGGAATGGGGTGGGGATCGGGTGGGGGCTGACTGGGCGATGTGTGCATGTATGTCTACAAAAGTTTGTATCTCACTATGATGTATGAATACAATGCACCAATAAAAAATTGAAAAAAAAATTAAAAGAAAATATTCTTTTTCTTAATTTATTAGTGATACATGACCTTGTTTGGGATATTCTATGCTAGATGCTGCAAGGAAATTTTATTTAAAGATTCAATACAACTATGATAGAAACAAAAGAAAAAATTCAAATTGTGTGGTATGAAAAGTATAAAAATAAAAAAACTACCTCAGCAACAACAGAACAATATGAGTGACTTCAGTGACCCATACTCCAAAGTACTTGCTCTGTTTTTCTTTCCAAACACCTTGGAGAGTAAACAGATGCTTTATTTTATTATATTAACTTTTTCCACATTTAACATTTTCAAAATGACACTGAAAGTTGCTTAGTCTATCTATCTTCAATTTTTTTCTCCAACAACATTTTTATTAGTTCATTGTAACACTGTGTTACTATGGTGGTCAGATTTCAGTTCCTTTGGGTAAATATCCAGCAGGCATTGCTGGGTCATATGTTAGGTTCATTTCTATTCTTCTAAAAACCTTCACAGCAGAGGCCACTATCAAGAACCTTAAGAAAGAGCTGATATAATGGGAGAAGATCTTTGCCAGCAACTCCTCCAATAAGAGACTAATATCTAGAATATACAAAGAACTTAAGAAACTCACCACAAAACATAAACAATCAGAAAAATAGGCAATTGAACTACTCTACTAAAGAATAAATATAAACAGTCAATAAATATATGAAAAAGTGTTCAACATCAGTAATAACTAAAGAGCTGGGCATGGCGCTGCACACTTGCAATCCCAGCATTTGGGAGTCTGAGACAGGAAGATCACAGTTTGCAGACAGCCTCAGCTACTTAGGCTCTTTGCAGCTTAGTGAGACCCTGTTTCAAAATAAAGAATTAAAAATAGGGCTGGGGGTGTAGCTCAGAGGTAGAATGCCCCTGGGGTTCCATCCCACTTCCACAAAAGAAAGTAATAACTAAAGAGATACCCATCAGAACTACACTGAGATTTCACTTAACCCCTATTAGAATGACAATCATTAAAAAGACAAATAATAATGCTGGCAAAAATGCACCAATAAAAAATTTTAAAAATATATGGAGTGATGAGAGCATCGTTAGTCATCTGCTTTGAGGTCACCTTGGTCTGGCTTGGGAAGGACACAAACTGTTCATCCAAGTGGGAATTGTTTACACACAGGAATGAGACCAATAACTAGGAACCCTGACCAATAAACAAAGATCCTGACAGTTTGCTTTTTTATCCTTTCTTTTACTGACTTATCTGTGACTACCTTGTTGGTATTTCCTGACCCACCCTATGATTACTTTGTTATTTCTTGTGATTAATAATATCTTATAATGTTTTGGTTATAACCCTCAATTAAAGCAAGATGCTAGTGGGAGAACAGTAGGAGTGGTGGCATCTCTCCTCCTTGGCCTCCCCAGTTGCCATGTTGACTCTGTTGTCATTCATGTGAGAGACTACTCATCATCAATCAACATCAGCACCATCCACTGCAGGGGAGTGGGAATTCTGTTTGTCTTTTAAAATGCATTTTCTTAAGCATCAGGGCTACTTACAAGGAGCCATTTCTGTGATCCTCTTGTTTTGTTCTTTGAGTTTTAAAATTATACACAAAGGGTCTCCCCCCACTGACTTTAATCTTAAAATTTCTATAATTTCTGATGAATAAAATAAAATTTTCAAAAATTTTCAGAAACAACAGGAATTACATACCTATTTGCAAGGCTCTGCAAACTCAATTCCTGCATATCTCTTTTGCATGTAACCATACAGTATAAATGCTCTATAGCTTGTATATAAAGTGAGTATTGTGTATATGCCTTTTATAGGCCTTTACAAAACAAATCATAAGGCTACATTTGCCAGGTATCTGTAGAAATAAGGCAGTACACCTAAAAAGGTACACTGAGAACATATGACCACAGCTTCAATCGTTTGGCAACATTCTTCATTTGTTAATTTACCTCTCATTCATTTGGTGCTGATTTTCTCACAGGTACAAAAAATGATTCTAAATAAAGTTAGAGTTAGCTGCCATTGCACCTGCTTTGGTGTGGTGGCGCACACTTGTAATCCCAGCATTTGGGAGGCTGAAACAGAAGGATCGTGGTTCACATACAGCGTCAGCTACACAGTGAGCCTTTTGCAATTGCACATGACCAGTCTCAGGTAGGTGATTGTCCCAAAGCTATTACAGAAGTCAAGCTGTGTCTAATATTTTAAATTTTAATTTTATATAAATGGTAATGTCACCTCCAACATGCAACCATCTTCAGAGTTTGAGAGAATGAAATATAAAATTATTAGGATCATCAAGTGCAATTGATGAACAGCTACTTTCTTTTAGCTAATAATATCTAAAGTGGTTTGCATTACATAATCAGGAAACTATGAGCACAATTTTTTTTATTTGTATGCATTGTTTGGTGGGGCTCTACCACTCCTACTATATTGTATTATCGATATCTAATTTTATTCTGAGGTTATGTGTGCAGATGATCTACTCTTTTTCATATCCTTCATATCTTATATTCAATATTCCTTGCACAAGTAATACCATATAACCTTTCCCTTGTTGGGAGTATATGAGAATAGATTGCTTTATTGTCTCATGCTGTATAGTCAGCTGTTAAGAAATCTAGTTTCCACCAAGTACAGCAAGCATGGAGGTTATGTAGCACAGGTATTTCTCTCCTTTCAGTTGCACAGGGGACTCTTTGAAGTCTTTGTCCACACTGCTTTTTCAAAAGCAAGATTGATTTTTTTTTATTGTCCTGCTTAGTACCTCTCAGTTGTGTTCAGTTGCTATTAAGATAAAAACAAGTTGTTTAACACAGCCACATGTTTCTGTCTCTGCCAGCCTCTTGGGATTAGTGACAGCAAAGAATGTAGCCAGCAGGGCCACTGTATCAAGAAAGAAAGACTGAAATAGGTCAGAGAGATGGAGAACAATGAACTGGGGGGATGAATCAGAAGTTCAGAAAGGGTGTACACAGTACATTGCTCATAAAGAAACTTATAATTTTCCTAACAGTGTCTCTATAATTGGAACAAAGTAATAAATGATAGGAGGTACAGATGGACGCTCCTTGGAAAACTGTACGTGTATCCTATACTTACACAGTGAATTGATAGGTTCTGAGTATTCAGTAACCTCTTTTATAGTTTTCCCACATCTGTTTCTAAGAACACCAAAAGTATTAGCCTTGCATCAGAACATTTCTGATTGATCTATTTCTTCCCGAACATTCTCTTCATTTATCTTTTATCTTCCCTTACTTTCTTCTTCAAGGCAGAAATCAATTCTGTTGAACTCCACATGCCTACTTCTTAGCGTACATGCTCATTTTGTTTCTAAAAAAAAATGAATTGGCCTATATGTGATAAGCTTTTTGTTATTTCTGCATAGGTTACCTTTCTTCTTTTTCTTTCCTTTTTCCATCTTTAGCAATTAACCCTAGAATGGTGCTACTGATTTCTTCTGTGGTGATTCAGTCTTTCTGCAATAGCTATAGACTGGCAGAAGATGTCAGTCTTACAACTCAAACCGATTCTTTGTCCCTGTCTTGAGTAGACTAAAACTAAGTCAACTTAAGATACAAGGGCAAAGACTTTTGAAATACCCTAAAACTCCAAGGGATAGGCATATGGTTCTAAGTACTAAAGATTTCTATATCAAAACTAAATACATTCTGTCCATTTGAGTTTTACGGAAATGTAAGCAGTTACTACTTAAACCTTTTCTATATAACTAAAACCAAAACAATGTTGAGAAAAAGAATCAGAACTGTGCATCTGGAAGGGCCTTGGAGTTAGTGAATACAGCTCACCCTCTTGCTTCTCTACATGAATCTATTTATAGATGAATGTAATATGTATTTCTTAACATAACCTCATTGCCACATTCATACATTCATTTATTTATTAAATTGTTATGAATATGTTCCAGGTATCTGACAATAAAATAATTGCCAAGGATATAAAAATAAAACAATAGGATACAAACAACCATTGCCTACTGCAATGGGTCAAATTATGTGACCCCTCCAAAAAAAATAATTGCTCTAATGTCTTAATCTGACTATCTGAGAATATGAGCTTATTTAGAAATAGGGTCACTATAGATGCAAGCAGTTAATATGGCTTCATACAGGTAGAATGTCCCTGGGTTCGATTTCCAGAACAAAAAGAAATTAATAAATTAAACTTTAAAAACTAAGTTCTTGCAGGAGTGAGGCAGGCAATATGAATGGTGTCTTTATAGAAGAGAGAAGTACATGAAGAGGAAATGCCTTGGGACAGCAGAGGCGGAGACTGGAACCATCCATCTTCAAGCCAAGGAATGCTGAAGCAGCCGGCAAGTGCCAGACGTTAGGAAGTCAAGGAAAGACTCTCCTCTATGGGTTTAAAGGGAATATGGCCTTGCTGACACTGTGATTTCAGACTTCCAGATCCAAGAACTGGAAGGTAAATTTCTGCTGCTCTATGCCACTAGTGTGTGGTACTTTGTTCTGACAGCCCTAAGAAGTAAATCTCCCACAAAAGATAATACAAGACAAACAGGCAGGTCTAATGCAGTATGATAAATGCTTTTGGAAGTCAAGTGTGAGAAGGGATGAGAAATTAGGAAAAAGTGCTCATCATAGAGGATCAGGGGACATATTTCTGGCAGAGGTGACCTTCATTCCAAAATCAAACAGGTGGCAAAGAAATGCCCCAGTAAATGGTTGTGCAGCAGCAGTACCATTAGTTAAGTGGAGAGTGGCACCTAATCCTCTCACCTCTAATCCTACTTACAGCTCTTCTTTGTCCTGCTCAAGCTTCAGTCAACCATCAAACTATTATTAGATAAGACTCTCAATCCCAAAGTTTTGAGATCCCGGTCATACCAGAATTAACTTATGATCATAGTTATTCTCCTATATTATGTCACTAAGAGACACATCCATCTCTTGCCTACCTCTTAGGAGGGGAACCAATTTGCCCTGGAACCCTTAACAGTTCCCCATGCCTTCATCCTCACCATCCACTCAGGTCCTTCGGCCCCTGCTCTCTACCCTCCCCTGTCCAGTCAGAGCTCAACATTTCTGAGGTTCCCTCCACTTTGCTTTGCCTGGGATTGGACCACATCTCTGCAGCTTTATCACCACACCTTACTCAAGGCGCATGCGTTTTCTAGCACCTCGGTTGCCTACCAGCGTTTTAGTACACCGCCGCCACCACCACCTCCTCGCCACCACTACCACCCCCTGTTTTTTGCGAGATCATCATCTTCCTCCTAAGCCTTTAAGTTTTTCTGGGGCTTCTCCTCGCTCTTGTCACTGCAGCTGTCCTTGTAAAAGTTCTCAGAAGCCTGGGCCAAGGACTATCCACGTTGGGCCGCCCAGTGGAGGGGGGCTTACTCAGAGCGCTTCTATTGCACACCTTTCTAAGCACTAAAGGACATAACTAGTCCACCAGCTTTCCCTTAAGAGTGGACCGCTCAATTCTGTAGGTCCTCAATTTCAATAGTGACTGCAGTGGACAGTATCTCTCCCAGATGGGGAAATCTTGACATAGAGTGATTTGGATGGAAGAGTGGAAGAAATAGATGGTTCAGGGTGCATAAACTCCTCGTGTACGGAGCCCTTCATAGTGCTCCGTATATAGCACATACTGCCTCTCCTTTCTGCCCAGCCCAAAACTAGAAAAATGTTAATATAGGCTTTTAAAAATAATTTAATTAATTCAGATTTGGTGGTGCACACTTATAATTCCAGCATTTGGGGGACTAAGGGAGATGGGATGATCTCTGGTTAGAAGACAGATTCAGCAAAGTAGTTAGACTCTCAGCAACCTAGTAAGATCCTTTTTCAAAACAAAACAAAACCAAAAAACAAAAATACAGTAAATAAAATAAAGGCCCTTTATTTTATTTTAAAGATGTGGTGTACCTCAGAGGTAGAATTCCTCTGACTTGATTCCCCAATACTGTACACACACAAATGAATATATAAATATAATTACAATACTATAAAAACAAGAACAATGATTAAGTGATTCAGGACTGAAAGTATTGCAAATACATTTGAAAAATAGTTATGAAAATATTTGTAGCAACCTAACAAAATTTTTTTTATAAAACTAAAAGAAAAAACGTAGATACAAATATTCTATACAGCTAAGATTTTTAAAAAGAGGGCAAAATATTTTGATCATGTAAATGGTATAAATCATAACTTTCATTTCTTTATAAAAGCCCATGAAAAAGTTACCTATAATTACACACTCTAGAAAGTAAAATATTTTTAGTTTTTTTCTTTGACATATTTGGTCCATTCTGCATTAGCCAAATTCACAAAAAGAACCTAACATTCATAGTTTTCTCCTCCACTTCTTCCTTCTAAACCCCTCTTCCACATATATCTGTACTTCAGTGTAAGCAAAGAAATGACTTTCTTTGTCAGACTTCCCCCCAAATTCAAAATAAGGATATAAAAAACTGCCACAGAAATATATATATATATATATATATATGTATGTATATATATATATATGTGTGTGTGTGTGTTTGTGTGTGTGTGTGTGTTAATAAACTACCTAATAGGTGCTCTCAAATTTATTCTATAGGAATGTTTAAATTATTTATTTCTTTGTTTAAAGCAATATTGCTTGGTCCTTTTTGATGATGGTGATTTGACTTTTGTAGTAAGTAAAGAGACTCCTCACCAAATATTTCATATGTAAAGATGCCATGATTTCATGGTCTTTGAACTTGTATGGAGAGTCAACCATTCATTCATTTATCCATCTATTCACTCAATTTTTTGTGAAATAAACACTCTTTGGATGCCTATATACAAGGCTAAGACTAGGTTAGAACAGATATTAATGAGATCATCTCACTTGCTCTTAAGGGTCTCACACTAGAAGGAAAGATAAAATAAGTGAAGTGGTTGAGTTTGGTGTTATTTAACTCTAGCTATTCAAAGGCCCAGTATTGGTATGCCATTGTCATTTTAATTAGCATTTCTCTGCTATCGAATCACATAGGACACATTTTCCTGTGTTCTTTGGCCATCTGTACCTTTTCTTTTGTGAATTGCATGCTGTCTTATTAAGAACGTATAAAGCTTAGTATGATATAATTACAATGCACCAAATAAGAGTATATAAAAGAAAAGAACTTGTAAAGATGTTTTTTAATATATATTCTGAGTTGGGCATGGTGGCATGTGCCTGTAATAATGGTACTTGAGAGGCCAAGACAGGAGAATTGTAGGTTCCAGGGCAGCTTTAGAACTTAGCAAGACCCTTAGCAATTTAAGGAGACCCTGTTTCCAAATAAAACACAAATAGGTCTGGGAGTGTAGCTTGGACGTAGAATGGCCCTGTGGTCAATCCCATGAGCCAAAAAACAAAAAAATGAATGTATTCTGATATTTATGTATTTTGAATATGTCCAGAATATATACACACATATATGTACATATATTATAGTCTTAAAACAAGTTAGGACTTTTTTTGTAAGATATATTGAAAATATTTTTATTGGCTTGCAGTTTTATTTTCTTAATAGTATCTTTTAAAATTAGAAATGTTTAAGTTTTATGTAGTTCAGTTTATCGATTTGTAGTGGTTTACCTATTTTTCTTATATATAAGAAAGATTTGCACAATCTTTTTATATATATTTGATACAATAATTTTTCATTTTTTCTAGAACTTTTATAATTTTAGCTTTTGTTTTTTATATCTACGTTTCATTTAGAGTTGATTCTTATGTGTATGGTATGGGGTTCACATTTTCCATATAACTATTCATATTTTCTAGCATAATTTGTTGAAAAACTTATCTTTTCCCCATTAAAATGGCTTAGCATATTCTAAAAACTAAATTGACTACCATGTGGAGTCTATATCTGATATTTCTATGCATGTGCATGTTTATACTCACATCAACTGTGTAATTACTGTTGTTTTATAGTAAGCTTTGATATCACATAGTAAAAGTTTTCTTTTTCCAAAATTATCTTGACTATCCAGGGCCCTTTGCAATTCTATATGAGCTTTAGAATCAACTTGTCAATTTTTAGCCAAAAAAGAACTGATGAAATTTTAATTGAAATTATATTTAATCTACAGATCAATGTGAGGAGAATTCATGATATGTATCCTTATTTAAATAAGTCTTTCGAGCTGGGCATGGTGGCACAGACCTTTAATTCTAGTACCTGGGAGGCTGAGATAGAAGAATTCAGTTTTAAAGCCAGCCTCAGAAATTTAGTGAGATCCTGTTTCCAAATAAAAAAATAAAATAGGGCTGGTGGTACATCTCAGAGGTAGAATGTCCCTGGATTCAATCCCCAACATCACAAAGAGTAAATAAATTATTAATAAGTCTTTAACTTTTCTCAGCAATTTTTATAGTTTTGAGTATATAAGCCAAGAATATATTTTATTATGTTTAGCAATATTTTATATTGACCTTAGAAAAATAAGACTCTTAATGGACATCAAATTAACCATATCCTCTTCTCAACCTGTGATAAAGTAAGCCTAGGCCTTAGCTTCAGTAACACCATGATGTTATCCTTGGTGACCCCAAGGCACTAATGTTCGTCACCAGGTACCTTGCTAGTCATGCATAGCTGCCTGTTTGGCTTCTGTCAATCCTGCTTAGCTTACACCTGCAGAGAAACAAAGGCTTTTAGGAACTTTCTATCCTTAGAACAATAAAAAGTTGGCCAATAGAAGGGACTGACATGGGTTGTTGAGCTCCTGAACAATGCTCTTTCTGGTTTCTGTACTTTCCACTTCACTTGCACACCCATTGAGAGAGACTGTTGGGAGCTGTCTGTATCTGTGAGAACCTAAACTCTTTACTCCTTAACTTGTGATTTTGATGTATAATTGGAGTCCTGAGAAACAGCTCGGGGCTGGGCTCTGGACTAAACACCCTGCAGTGTCGTCGCTAGACAGCTAATAAAGACTTTCTATTCTTTTTAAACTCAGTATGAGTGGTCTTTTCTGGTGGCCACTCTATAACAAATCTAATTCTGTATAATTTTATAGTAATCCTTAGCATTGATTTTACTTATCTTTCCAGTTAGTAACTGATCAAAGTATAATGTTAGCAAGCAACAAAAAATTTTAAGGTATATGATTTTTATGATTTGGACTTTTATGTACAGAAATCCTCAACTGGTCAAAGTTTTCTACAACCACGGAGAATTGAACTTCTGCAGGAATTCATGAGTGAATGCTCATCTCCTCTCATACCATTTATACTCTATGTCACTCTTTCAAAAAAACAGCATAGAATATATTGTACTAAAAGACAGGAGAACCTGACATCATCTAGTCTTCTATTTTGTTCTTTTCTATTTGCATAATTTTAAGAAAACTGCTTAGGCCTTTTAGTATATTGTTTTCTCACCTTGAATAGTCCATTATAATACATCATGTGCACAGAGGCAAAGGCCAGTATCTAGTGACCTCTGGATGGTGTTTTCTAGTTCTACAACTTAACAGATATTATCAGTGACATGTAACAAGGGAGCTTCTTGTCGTGCGCAGTGACGACTCTTACACGATCTTCCTCAAGCAGTTTTATTACCCCAGGTTCTTATACAGTTCCCGTTCCTCTTTAATGCTCTCTCAACGCCCTCTCAGGTAAAAACAACATCAGTCTTCTATCTCCTCCCTCATCACTCCACCAACCCTCTTCCGTGGCACTCTACGTCTCTGCTGCAGCACACACCGGTCACAGTGGTGGCTTTGTGAACATGTCCGTCCCAGCTCGGAGCCCAGAGCAGTCCGCCAAGGAACCGCTCTTCCTGTCCACCAACCCTCTTAGCTCCTTCTCCTTCCCCCCGCTAGGGCATGCGCGCTTTTTTAACCTTCTCCTGGGCGGGCAGGTGGTAGCACGAGGCGTTGCGTCACTAATTATCCGTAAGGCGCCTGATAGGGCTCACTGCGCAGGCTCAGGGCACCGCCAGCCTCGTGAGCCTCGTGACTTGGCTGCAAGCCCAGGCGCCATCTTGAGTCCACGCTGGCAACAAGCCTGGGTGCCACCTCGGTCCTGCCGAGTGGTCCCCAACAGCTTCTTATGATTTTAATTGAAAGAATCCACTCCTTGGTACTTTGTATGTGCTTATACTTAATATTTATATTGTGCCATAGTTATTAGTTGGGCTCATGTTAAAGACTCATATTAGACACCTGGTAATTGGTTGCTGAGTGAGACTGGCCTTCTAGTCATGTTTTATAGGATGTAGCTTAGCAGCTTCTAAGATGGATGATGCAGAAATATAGCTTCAATTTGGCCTGCCTTCCTCGTGTGAAAAACACATTTAGTCCTGACCATTGGATTTGTAGGAAGTATTTTCAGTGAGACTATAAAATGTAAGATCTGGTCTAGTCTGATTATACAGTTTATGTCCTGTGGCCAACCATTAAGTCGCACTGTGCTTGATCAAAACCAGACTTCCATGCTGTGTACTGATGTTGCTGTTACTGAGAGATGATTATGGTTTATTTTTTTATTTTTTTATTTTTATATTTTTGCCTGACTCATGGAGCTCTTTTATTTGTAGCAAAATGAATTTAAAAATGTAAATATCACAACCATGTAGTTATTTAGCTTAAATAATGAAATGAGGAAAAGAAGACAAAGTCCAAGATTTGTGGAACTATTCGATCTTGAAAGATGTTCCTTTTCATAATCTATAAGGGCATGATCCAAGTTATTTGAATTTCAAGGACCTTCAGAAATAATTCTGTGGGCATCCGCCTAGACATTTTAGACAAGTCATCTATTGATCTATCCTAGATTTGGATGAGTCAGGGAGTAGCTGTACAGTGCATTTATTCTTCATCACATCAAGAACTAAGAGTAATATCCTTTTCCTGGAAATGGATTTTAGGTAGCAGTTGATATTCTAGCTCAAAACTAAAGGTATTTCCTCCTCCTTTTGGTGAATATCAGTCAGAAAAAAAGAGAGTAGTGGTGCTATTGATTTATGATCAGTCTCTCTGAAATTACGTACTCAACAAATGAGGATGCAAAGCATAGATAGTCTAAAATGCATACACATGTCTTGACACCCAAGTTCTATGTAATGTCTCCCTAATTGTCATCAATTAGCAATTCCTCTGCTTCTGATCCTTCTTCCCATGCATCCAGTTGCTTCACTAAACAAACCTACAATGTTCCAGGCACTGTTTAGGTACTGGAGAGAATCTCCGAACAAAAGAGACCCCTTTTTTTGGGGGGGTGGTACTGGGGTTGGAACCCAGGGGCTTTCTACCTCTAGGCTTTACTCCCAGACCCATTTTATCTTTTATTTGGAAAAAAGGGTCTCACTAAGTTGCTGAGAGCCTCACTAAAGTAGCTGAGGCTGGCTTCGAACCTGTATGATCCTCCTGTCTCAGCCTCCCAAGCATGGGGATTACAGGCATGCGCTACCATGCCTGATCGAGACCCAGTTCTTCTAAATCCATGTTCTTTAGATTATCTTACTCATGACAATAGTTTTTGTTTGATTTTGCACTCTACTTAAATGATGCCTTCCTTTATCATGTCCTGTTTACCCTTACTCTTCTATTTAATGTTATATAGAAGATTTTGTGACCTGGAAATGATAGTTTTATATTAAATGATTTGAGAATATTTGTTTTAAACTTTTAGATGTTTAGTTTTTTTTTATTTCAGGGATTATTTATACAATATATGGTTTTATAGAATATTTGCTTCCAAGCTATTTTAATTACTTTACATTGTATGGCAAAATGTAAATTGCAGTAATGTGTTATGTTTAGTACAGTTTAAAATAATACTTAAAATAGCTTTTTTCCATGTCTATTATAATCTTCTTTCTCTCAATAGATACAGACCTACACATATACACATATAAACACATAGATATATATTAATATACATACATATGCATTTATGCATCTACAGTATATATACATAGTGTTTATCTAATCTGAGTGAATAATAGCTCTGCAACTTACTATCTCTATACCTCTATTAAAGTCATTTCATTTTTTTGTTTTCCTCATGTGAATAAAGGGGATAGAAAAATCCATTTCAGAAGCTATGTTGATCTCACTATATGGTAACTATTATCATGTTCACCATTATTATCAACATTATTATGTTTGGCAATCCCTACCTGGTTAAATATCTTTCAAATGCACTGTCATCAAATAAGTTTGCTAGTTCAGTAGAAATATAAAATGTGCTAACCACATCTGAAGTCTTTCCCATCTTCACCATAAAATCGAATCTATATCTCAAATTATGCCTCTATTATCACTGGCTCATAACCTTAACACAAGTTGCAACTACACTTGACAGCTACCCTCCTCAGCTCAGTCTTTCTTCATTTCTAGTTTATTTTATATCTTTTTCTCCCTTCCATTGCATTATGGGATTGTCAATCCTATTATCAAAAAACAAAAAAATCTTTCTTTTATTTTAATTTTTCTAGGATGTTTTTACTTTCACATCATAAAGCCTTGTTCTATGTTAAGAACAGATACTATGCAAAGCTTTTTACAATTTTGCCACTTCAAAGAATATTTTTCAGACATATAAAATGGGGATATCTATGAAAGACTTCCTAATTTGTCCAAGATATTGCATACTTAAGGCCATATTAACATACACTGGAAAAAAGATAGCCTGTTCAACAAATGGTGTTGGCAAAACTGGTTAACCATATGCAGAAAAATGGAAATATATCTCACATTCTCACTCTGCACAAGAGACAATTCAAGAAGGATCAAAGACTTGGAAATTACACCAGAGACCTTGAAGCTCCTTGAAGAGGGCGTAGGTCCAACACTGCAACACATAGGCACAGATAAACACTTTCTCAACAAGGTCCCAAAGGCACAACAAACTAAAAGGTGAATCAATACGTGGGATTGCATAAAACTGAAGAGTTTCTGTACAGCAAAGGAAACTGTCAAGACCATCAACTGGGAGCCAACAGAATGGGAGAAGATTTTTGCCACCTACTCCTCAAATAAATGATTAATATCTAGACTATACAGAGAACTCAAGAAAGTCAACACTAAAAAAACAAATAACCCAATCAAAAAATAGGCAAATGAATTAAATAGACACTTCACAAAAGAAGGAATTCAAATGGCTAATAAATGCATGAAAAAATGCTTAACATCATTGGCAATCAGAGAGATGCAAATCAAAACTACCCTGAGGGTTTACCTAATTCCAACTAGAATGGCAATCATTCAAAACACAAATAATAACAAATGCTGGTAAGGATGTGGAGAAGTGTGAACTCTAAAACATTGTTGGTGGAATTGCAAATTAGTGCAACCACTATGGAGATCCTCCATATGGAGGATCTTCAGAAGAATGAGAATGAGATTACCATTTGATCCAGCAATACCACTTCTGGGTATGTACCCAAAAGAAAGGAAACCAAACTACCAAACTAATGCATGCGTATCTATGTTCATAACTGTACAATTTACCATAGCCAAACTATGGAATTAATCAAGATCTTCATTAGCAGATGAATGGATTACAAAACTGTGGGATATGCACACAATGGAATTTTACTCAGCCATACAGAGAAACACAATTACATCATTTACAGGGAAATGGAGGAAACTGGAGGACATTATGCTAAGTGAGATTAGTCAGTCACAAAAATAAGAAATCGGATGTTTTCCATAATATGCAAAAGCTAGGGAGAAATGGGTAATAGGAGGAACTCTAGATGAAGGAGATTCTATAGAGGAGCAAATAAGGTGACCTAACTGAAGAGAAGGGAGAGGGGAAGGAGGAAAACTCTCTAAAGCACATGATATACTTAAACAAACATATCAAAGTCAGTCACTAAACCAAGCATGGGAAGGAGGGATGGGAGGGAATAGAGTGAGGACTGGGTAAAGGATAAATGGGCGATATGTGCATGTATGTCTCCACAAGTCTTTAATCCCATTAAGATGCATGACTACAATGTACCAATAATTTTTTTAAAAAAAAGAAAGGCCATATTATGTAAGCTAGGCATGGTGATGTATGCTTATAATTTTAGTACTTGGGAGACTAAGACAGGAGGCTCACGGGTTTGTGCCTAGCTACAGCAAATTAGTGAGGCCCTCTACAACTTACTGAGATTATGTTTCAAAATAAAAAGTAAAATAAAATAGAGCTGGGGGTGTAGGTTTGAGGAAAATGTACCTGGGTTCATTACCCCAAAACACCACACACACACACACACACACACACACACACACACACACAGGGAAAAAAAGACTATAGTTTGGTAAAAAGCAGAGTCAGGAATATGACTTGGGTTGGTCTAAACTCAAGTTCCACCCCCATTTTGCACCGCCTTTGAGACCTACTTGTAAAGACCATTCATAATTGTGCTAAATCTGTTGGCTCCATGGAGATGTTGATGGTATCTTCATTTCCTAGCCTCTCATTCAAAACCATTAGGTTTATACATTAGTTCCATAATACTTTCTTCAAAAACCACATATTAAAATCTTAAAATTATATTTCTACAAATCTCCAAGTCATAAGATTTAAATTTTGCTTATTATATTAATAATTTTCCAGAAATGTAAATAAAGTAACTTCGTTTCCCAAATGATTTATTAGTATCCAGATGCATAATTCTTTTACCTCATCTTTTCTAAGAATCTTCATCTTTTTTCCAATTCAGTGATGAAACCACAGTTATGTCCTAAGCAATTTCTCATCACCAGAAGTTTTTCACATCTGGTATTTCACAACTTGAAATTTCTGACTCCAATCTTCCACATTTTCTCATTCATAAGTAATATGCTTTATACTTCTACTCTTTCCATAGCTCATATTCTCCCAAATTATTTTGGCTTTGCTTCCTTCCTTTTCACCATTTCATCTCTGTTTCAGTAGCCTCCAGGTTTCCCTTTCCCCTTCATATTTCACTAGTCACTGCCAGTGTCCAAACTCAGACAAATCACCTACTCACTGTCTCCAGGCCCCAGAGCTAAGTGGTGGGATTGTGCCAAAGAACATCATATGATTTTTATGACTACATCCATTACAAAAGAATGTGACCCAAATACAGATGAGTGTTTAATATTACTTATCAATCTCTTTACTCAACCTGATTTTAATGCTCTATTGATCATTTCTCAAGTTATCTTTTGTAAGATATTAATACATGCTTCTGCATATATGAGTTCTAGAGGAAAATGGATGTCTAAATATTTAATTCTTACAGATGCACAATTTTTATTTGCATGGTCAATCTCTGAGAATTATCACAGTAAAGACTTTATGAAACTTTATATAACATAAGCTTTCACACATTTACTTGACTTTGAAACCCTTATTTGTTTTTTTAATTTGTAGAAGTAATAACTAACACCTCAGTCGATAAATTTGAGGAAAGGTTGGACTATTTCAGAGGATTTTATTAGGTTACCACTAAAAGTTGGATTAGAATTAGGTGCACAATACAGATGGAAATATCACTATGTTGTTGAAAGCCTATGGAAATATTGAATGAATAAATAAGCAAAATAACTATAACACTTTCTCTGAACTTTTTTTAACCGTTTCCACTATTTTTAACCACATCTTCATTATCAAGTTAGGCCAGTCACCTTGAGTTTTTCCAATTCCTATAATCTCAATATCTATTCCTGCCATTCATTATCTCTTCATGATTCCCACTGTCTCAGAATTTGTTTGGGTTTCTGTATTTATTGATAATAGATACTCAGGTCATTGAGCTAGATGAAAGCTTCCTTCAGATATTTCATTTGATCTTGTAACCCTGTTATATTAATAAAATTATCCTTTTTTTGTTGTTACTGAGTATTGAGCCCAGGAGAATTCTACTTCTGAGCTGCCTCCCTAGACCTCTTTTATTTTTATTTTGAAAGGGGTCTCACTATGTTGCTGAAAGCCTAAGTTGCTGAGACTAACTTCAAACCTCAGCTCAGCTTCCCAAGCACTGGGATTAGAAGCGTGTGCCACCACATCCAGCTAAATGATCATTTTTATACTGGCAACAAAATAGAAACTCATAGGCACCAGAATCTGGATCAAAGTCTGTTTTCTCCAAGGCACTGCTCCTTCCTTAGCCTCATTGTTATCCCCCCTCTCCAATGCTAATAACATCATTTCATTAGATTTTATACCAAGCACAGTTTGTATGGCATCTAGATCTACTACACCCCGAGACTTAGGTTAGATTGCGGCCCTAGGTAATGTCTTGATTTCATCCTAGTGAACTCTAAGTTAGCCCAAGTCTAGACTTTGCATCTAACAAGGGAGAGAGATAATGAGAAGGCATTAAGATACTAAATTTGTGGCAATTTGTTACACAATAGAAAACTAATACAAAAAGAAATAAGAGATGCAATGAATAGGACATAAATAGTCTGACATACCTAAATACATCAGTAATTTCACTATATATGTAGTATGTAAATATTCTAAATGTTAAATTGGATATACTAAAATATGTATCATATTTATAAGAGAGAAATTTTAAGAATAAGATATTAAAAATTAAAATTAAAAAAAATAAAAATATGTACTAAGCTAGGTATGGTGGCACAAACCTGTAATCCCAGTATTTGGAAGGCTGAGAAAAAAGTATCACAGGTTCAAGGCAAGCCTCATCAACTTAGCAAGATGAGTAAAAGGGCTGGGAGTGTAGCTTAGAGGTAGAATGCCCCTGAGTTCAATTCTTAGTACAAATATAGTATACATACACACACAGTGTGTGTGTATGATACAAATCCTAACTAAAATAAAGAAGGTATATCTTAATATAAATCAAACATTTTAATGCAACAGTGAACAGTAGATATATAGAAATTCTCTAAGTGTATGTTTTTAAATAATTCATGAGTCAAGTTAGAAAAGCAGACACATGTTTCCAAGTCATTCATGAGTCAGGTAAAATCTCACCCTGAAAATTACTTTCTATGGGATAATTAAAAAGTATTTTGTCCTGAAACTATGACATATCAAAATTTGAAAGATGTAGTGAAAGTAGGGATTTGGGGGAATTTATGACTTTATATGTATATGTTTAGACAGGAAGATGAATCAGTTATCTAAACACCCAATTAAAGAAGCTAGAACAAAGAGAAAATTGTACCTGAAGGAAGTAAAATATCATAAAATACACATGTAATTAAACAAATATACTATAAAGTCAGTAAAATAAAAATTGATTATTTTAAAATTTATAAAAACAATACTTCAGTAACAGTAAACCTTTTAGGAACAAGTATCTGAATAAGAAGGTATTAAGAAAAAAATCTATTTAATATATTTGGCAAATTAGATGAAATTAATGAATAAATTTCTTGAAAAATATTATTCAAACTGACAAAAATTTTGAAAAATCTAATAGCCTTTTATTTATGAAATAAATTTAAACTCTATTTTAAATCCTTCCTACAAAGGTTTCCCTGATGAAATCAACTTGAAGAAATTGATGAAAATATCTTAATGACCTTGGAATGTTTTTTAAATGGGACACAAAAATACTATGAAAGAAAAAATATTTTGTTTATTGAATCACACCACTTAAAATACTAAAGAATTATATCAATGATTGAATCAATAATTTACAATACAAATATTTGTTAAAGGATTTATAAAAATGTATACTGAACTATATGGGAAAGAAAGATGTACTTTTTTCAGTGAGTAAAAGACTTGAACAAATACTTCACAAAAAAAGATATTAAAATCATTAGTATATGTATTTAAAGGCACTCAATATCACTAATCATAAAAAACCAAATGGAACCTACAGTGAGATACAAGAATGTACCTTCAGAATCATTTAATTTAAAATATGAACAATGGCAAAATTGATGAGGATTGAAAGTACCTGCAAAATTCTAATAAGAATATGAGTTTGCCCATCCATTAGGGGAAATATTTTACAGTAGCTATTGAAGCTGACCATTTGAATACCCTTTGATTATGCAACTTGAGCATATGCCCCCCAAAAGTAAGTGCTTATGTCCATTTAAATTCATATAAAATATTTATACCAGGTTTACTCATGGTAGCTAAAAATGAAAAAGAACCCAATGTCCAATAAGCAAAAGGGTTAAATAAATTTTGGGCTACTCATACTGAACATTTCCTGGGGGAATAAAATAAAGGAAGAAGTTATACCAGATGATATAAGCAAATGACAGAAATATTACTGGTTATAATTATGCGATATTTTAAGGATATAATTTATCTCCAAATTGATCTATAAATCAAATTCATTTCATTTCAAAAATTCTAAATTTTTTTCTTTGAGGTAGATAATAAAGCTGATCAGACTGAAATAGAAGAGCAAATTGCCAAGAGTTGATAAGTGACATGGATAGGGGTTTGCCTCAGGTTCTGAGTCTAGCCTACTGCAAAGTTAGACTTATCATACATCTACAGTCATCCTGTCTGCTGTGAGTAATGGTAAACAAATCAAGCAATGTAATGGAATAGAGAATTTGGAAGCAGATTCACACAAGTAAGAAATATACTAACAGAAATAAAAAAAAGTGTCTTGCCAGTTGGTATTACTAACCAGTGATCATTATGGAAAAGAATAGAATTAGCCATATTTTGTATCATAGTGAAAGTAAATCCCAGAAGGATGAAAGATGTAAATTATAAATAATAAATCTTTAAATTTTTTTGAAGAACATATTGAAAATATATTTATGACTTCAGAAGAGAAATGCTGACAAAATAAAATACAAAGAGTCAAATCTATAAGAAAAATGTCAAATCTCATAGCAGTAAACTTTTGATTTTTTTTACACAAAATCACAAAGAAAGACAAACCAAACTAAGATATCTATAACTCATACCAGCACACACACAAAAAAAAACCATTAAAATCTGGCCATACATTATGACCAAATTAATTCACAATAGAGAAAACAAATGCTAATTATCATATTTGAAGATGCTTACCCTCATCCGTAATTAAAATGGAAATTAAATAAAAATAGGCTACTATTTCCCTGCTTCCCAATTGCACATCCCCCATCTCCCAAACTGGCAAATAATTAAATTTGTTGGTGCAAATGTTATTGTAAATGTGCAGCAAGGGAAATTTCCATCGAAAAATGTTGGGATTTGGAAATGGTGCAAACTTTTGGAGAATGATTTGACAATACATAGTAAGTTTAAAGGTGTACAATACTTTCAACCAGAAATTCCACATCTAGATATAAATTTTAGGAAATTTTCATATTTATGCACAAGGAGATATGTACAAGTTTACTCACTGCAGTGTTGTTAGTAATACTGAAAATTTAGCTAGCAATATAAAAGTTTATCAAAGGTTGTGTAATTAAGTTTTCTATGTTTATATACTGTGATACGATGGAGAAATTAAAATACATGAACTATAACTATAACACTGTGTACTGTGGATAAATCAGATGAAAATAGCATTAGGGAGAAGGTCTAGTTCCAGGATAACATGTACCACTTGACAACATATACACAAAGTGGTGTATATTGCTTATAGAGACACAATTATGTAGGAATTGTACAAAAGCATATATAATACTATTTTTATTTTCGAATGCTTGGGTGACATTTTTAACATATTTCACATGACACTTAATAGCCCATAATCATTTCACTTGCTATGTTAGTTACTATAAAATCAAGATGGGCTTTCAGAACAAAATGCCCATTATATATAACTAGATATTTGTTGGACTGTATTGGCCTTTGAGATTCCCTTGATAGGGCAAAGATTTTAGAGGTACCACAAATATTAATCAAAATCTTTGTTATGAAATTGTAGGACAACTATTCAACGAAATCTATTATAGACTTGAGCAATCCTTGCCTGGAATAAACTAAATTTCTTTATAAAATTCTGTATCAGAGCTGTCTTACTTTGATCTTCCCTAAATTGAAAAAAAAATCAAAGAAAAATGTGTTTGTGGCATTGGGGATTGAATCCAAAGGTGCTCTAAACTAAGCTACATCCCCAGCCCTTTTAATTTTTTTTTAATTTTATTCTGAGGTGGGGATTTGCTAAGTAGCCTAGGCTTGTCTGTAACATTGATAAATTTTGGCTTCAGAAAAAAATTACCTTTGGAGTGAAGAAGAAAAGAAATCAGGGAGGCCTTATTTTTATCTATGTTACTTAAAATAGTGCTTTAAATCATATAATAAAGCATTAAGATACGATGAGTATGATAAATGTTTTTATTACTATAACTGCCTAAATGTTTAAATAATTCATACTTCAGATATCTAAATATAGCACTGTTCAGCACCCTTGCCATTTGTAAATGTCCTTTATAATTGAAAAATATCTTACAAAAGAACATTTCATTAAATTTCACTACTATTTTTCTCTTGAAGAAGGGTCTCTTTATAAAATTAACTCATTTATAGGTTACTTGGTGTATCTTTTTGGTTTCTATTGAGCGTTAAGAGATATTTCATTTCTATGAAACACAATCAACCGAAAAATGACGCTATTGCTGAAATTCATAAAGTCCATCACAAAAACTGAAGCTAAATTCTCCATCCTCAGGCCAGTTCTATTTTCACTGAATCACACTGTTCCCCCTTTTAAGAGCTTTACATATGAGATGTGAAACAGGGAACAAAAAAATTACAATAACATCTTTTTCTGTTCGGCTTCATGAATCATGATAATATATGACATTTTCGAGTGCCACAGTTTTTTTTTTCTTTCAAAGCCCTGCTACACAGCATTATCTTGTTTAATCATGAGGCATCACTGAAGAGTAAAAGTGTAGATAATTTGGGTCCATTACTTCTCTTCATTTTCATTCCTGCTGCTTCTTTTTCACTGGTCACTGTACAATAAGAAAAAAAAAAAAAGGAAAACAAAACTGGCAAGCTAGAGAACCTAGGAAAAATCCTGTCTCACCAAGGGAAAAGACTGTATAAAAATGAACTCTTTAATGATCTGTGCCAAATCCCTCTCTTATTCCAAAGATTTCTGTGGTTTCCTGTAGAGACCCCCACGATATGAGAGTATATGGAGCAATGTGAGGTCTATTCATTTTAATTTTCACTTTAAATAAAAGGAAAAGAGACTTAGGCCAGGCTGTCTAGACATCTTTTTTCAAGTCGCAAGAGTATCTTCAGGGATGGGTCTGAACTTAGCATGGCAAAAAGTTCTTTTCGGTTCTTTCCTTGGAAATAAAAAATTTTCACCCTGTGCTAGGAAGAAATTGAGCACCTTTTCTATTGAGAGTGACTCAAACATAGTCAAGAAATTGGGTAGTTTAGTAACAAACATCTTCCTTCCCCACTCTCTTCCATGAAAAAGCGTTATTTTGTGTTTTTCTATTTGGCAAAGATCCCTGACTCACAGATCATCCATTCTTTTTAACAGTTCTAGTTTCCACATCACAGGATGACTAAGGACATTAAGGATATTAACGACAAATTTTCAATGTGTGCAAATCACTATGACTGACTGTGGGATTCTGGAGCGAATATACGCAGTAGCAGAAGTATACTGGAAAAAACGAGAAAAAGTGAACACAGCATAAAACAAAATTAAAATATAAATATGTAAAACAACAAAATCTCCATAGTGATTTTAAGATTAACTCTTATACCTAATCTATAACATAGCAACCCAAACTAGGCTGCAGGAATGCTTTTCCTAGTCAGTTGTGGTACTGAGAAGACAATCCAAAGCTCTATGTGTATACAAACCAGTTCCGATTCCACAGCTTTCCTAACCACATCCTTCTCCAAGCCCTCCAAAGACCGTTGTCCTGCGAGCTCGGAGAAAATATTTTAGATATTTGTATGTTCTAGCATCATGCTATTTGAATACCATTTTCTCACTTTCGTCTTAGAAGGTAATATAATTAAGCAGATAGACACTGTATTAATAATATAACATGTTACTGCTTCTGCAAAGAAGTCATGATTCTGGTGTTAAGAATATACACCTAGATAAATTAAATGTGGCAGAGTGGCCTGCACCTGTAATCCCAGTACTCAGGAGGCTGAGACAGGAGGATCACGGGTTTGAAGCCAACCTCAGCAACATTGTGAGACTATTAGCGACTTAGTGAGACCCTGTTTCAAAGTAAAAAATGAATAGCTTCTGATGAGCAAACTTACCTGCTATCAAGGCTCAATATCTAATCTGTATTTATTGTCCCAAGTCTCCATTTTTAGAATTTTTAATATTTATCCAGTATCCCAGTTCTATATGTACAACCCAACCAGTAAATGTATTCATTTAGAAATTCCACAGCACCTCAAACTCAACCTGCCTCAACTGAACATCTCTTTCCATCTAAACCTACAGTCCTGTCTTATTGTCTGAGATGATGACTGACACCACCATACCTCAATATCAATGGCTAAAATCCTGAACAGCTTAGACTTTTCTTTCATTTTGTACAACCCGTTCCACCATTCTCAGAGCTTACAAATCCAAAGATGTTTTTGTTTTCATAATAGTCATTGTCCAAATCCTAATAACTTCTTGCCCATATTAGTAACATGGACCCCCTCAATCTATTTTAATTGCATAACTAATAAATAGATACTCTCTCATTGTAAAGAGCCAAAAAACATTACAAAGGGTAGATGGTATCTTTTCTTATCACCTCAGCTCACCCAATCTTTCTCTCCTTCCACTGATATATCCACTGTGAAGCTTTTGGCGAGAAACCTTTTGGTTCTAATCATTTATATTTGCATATACAAATATATGCAAATGCAAAGATATGGGATTCAAGCATTTTATTTGATACAGGTGAGAACATGCTTTACATGACAATCTCTTGCTTAAATATTTTGCTTAATAAAATGTTTGTCGAAATTTCCATTTCAGTACATGTAAATAAATGTGATGCTTTCTCTTTCCTTTCCTTTTCTTTTTTTTTTTTTTTTTTTCAGTACTGGGGATGGAACCCAGGGGCATTCTACCTCCAAGTTATACCCCAAGCCTTATTTTTTATTCTTTATTTTGAAAGTGTCTCACTAAATTGCAGAGGGCCTCACTAAGTAGCTGAAGCTGTCTTCAAACCATAATCCTCCTGTCTCAGCCTCTCATGTACTGGGATTACAAGTGTGTGCCACCATGCCTGGTTCATGTGATGCTTTTAATGGATACTCAGTATTTCATTATGAGGAATCAGGATATATAAGTAATTTAATAACTCCCCTTTTGATGAGAATATAGCTTGTTTCTCATGTTTTACTATTATAAGTCACTCTCATCTTTGTGCATATGTGCATCTTTGTGCACCAGCATTCTTATAGCCATACCTAAATATGACCAATTCAATTAGTAGAAAGAAAATTTATTTTCTTACGGTTTCAGGCTCAGTCCATATGAGGCTGGGGATCACAGATGTCAGGGCATGGCGGCAGGAAGTAGAGGGAGAGAGCAGATGGGATGTGATCCTCACAACACAGAGGCCAAAAACACGGGGTGGGGGAAGAAGGAACTCTTTATATAATCCTCAAGGCCACACCCTCATGCCCCAACTCCAGCCACACCCTACTGTTCTACCAGGTACCACCCAGGTAAATCCATTACAATGGATTCGTCCACTTCTGGGATTAGAACCCTCATGACTCAATTACATCAGCTCCAAGCATTAAGTGAGGCCTTTAGGGGACATTTTATATCTAACTCTAATAGGGTACTTTCAAAGGTGAGATTCCTAGTAGCAGGTGGCAGTAGGTGTCTGAGGTTCCTACCTGCTCACGCTACCTCTAGTCTCAGTCCTTCCAATGAACCTCTACTTACTGTCAATCGGCAACAAAAGCACAAGTGGAACAGCTGCTATCCTGCAGGCACCTTGTGTCTGCTTTCAGGGAGTTCAAAATAAAATGGGAAGCAGACAGATATGATTAAAGTACAGCCTGATGAGATTAAAACAGAAACATGTACAAGGCACTTCTGAGTATATTTTAAAACATCACTTCATTCCAGTGGCACCAAGCAAGTAGGTGAGATACTAGATAACCCTTGAAAGTTTAAAATGGCTTGGTGTAATGTCAAGCCAAAATGATGGGACTTCGGCTTTACTAGATGCCAATGCTCGAGTCAATGATGATACAGGCAATGTTCCATGGAGCTTTCCTTCCAACAAGGGAAGTGGTTAGTACAAATATGAACAAGAAAATATAATACAAACTAAAACCATAGATACTATTATAAGTGCAATGAGATGTGAAGCTGTTAGGGAAAAGGTATTAAGAGAAAAAAACAAAATAGTTAAGGCTTCCATTGGCCTGGGATCTGAGTGGTAAGAAGGAGTTAGAGTTAGCTACAACAAAATCCCGGAGAAGAGATGGAGGCAAAAGCAAGTGAAGGACCAGAATTAGTCTGCAGAGGGGATCATTGATGATCTGGTCTGGCTCCCACCCCACGTCTGCCCTTCTTAATCTGACCCGTAACCTCCAGACACACAGTATGTGTCTAGTTACCTGCAGCCCACACCTGTTCTTGCCTTGGCCCATGCTGGTTCCACGGCAATGAATGCACCTTTGCCTAGTTAGGAATCCTTCCCCTGCCGTCCCAGGCAGTGGTAGGAAGTAGGTTTCTCTAGGATATAGTAGCGTGTGCATAAATATCCCTCCTTGGAGTTAGGGCTTGAAGTTTCCCTTGAAGGCAGGGCTTCTGTAATTTGCACTCCTGTCTATAGTGTTTGGCACAGAGCCTGACACTGGTGAGTGTGTCCACTGATCGGATCTGACTCCTAGTCCATCTTTCTTCTAAGTCATCTGAGTTATGAATCTCATTCTAGAATCCTTCCTTATTTTGGTATAAGATACCAAATAAGCTTTCTCATGTTTTCATACCTCTCTGAGCATAACATCATAGTAAAAATTATCTTAAGTAAGTCTCAACATACACAACATTTTCAGAGTTCTGTGTCCTTGTCACACACTATAATTCTTGCTGAATTTGCAGTTTCTCAAAGAAGTTTGCAAAGCTTAGGTTTTTTTTTTTCCCCAATTTCTTTTTCTTACATTTTATATTTCCAAAAGTAAATGAAAACAATTTTCTTTTAAAACCTTAATTGTAAAATAATAACTACATATATTTATAGGGTACAATATGATGTTTTTATCTATGTATATACTATGGAATAGTTAAATCAGGCTAAATAATATATTATCCACATCAAATACTTCTTTGTGTGTTTTGTGTATGTGTGTGTGTGTGTGTGTGTGTGTGTGTGTGTGTGTGTGAGAGAGAGAGAGAGAGAGAGAGAGAGAGAAATTCTTGAAATTTACCCTCTTAGCAATTTTGAAAGATGCACTACATTATTGACTCTAGTTGCCCACCCACACAATAGATTTCAATAACAAATTCCTCTAAACAAAATGAAACTTGTGTCCTATAACCTGCATTTCTCCATCTTCCACTAACCCCCTGCCTCAAAAACTTTGTGTGTTTCCATGTATCTTGTGCAAGTCCATTGTCCAAGTCTCTGCTTTTTACCATATAGAAGTCTCAAAGCACCACTAAGAAGGATTTGTCTTTATCACCCAAAGAGGAACTTGAGCCTCAAAGGGGTAAAAAGGCTGATTTATGATTTGAGCTTAAGTCGGACTAACTTTCTGCTGCAGTGAAATAACAAGAGGCCATGTATGAAGTGAGAAAAACCTCTTTATTAAAAAAATCTTAATTTAAAAGAAACAAAATGAGGACATTAACACAAATAACAGACGCTATCTTGATATAACAATTTCTGAAATTAAAAATCATTGAAAAACTAAAAAGACTTGGAAAATAATATAATTGTTATATAAAAACAAGCTACTTTTCCTAGCTCAGATTTTTACCCATAAGTATAAACCAGAGGAACAAATGTCAAACTGAGCAACAAGACAAAAAGTGTATTTTTTCTTTTTCTACTACCCAAATCAAAAGCAAAAATGACTATAAATACTGGTCACGGCAATGAATGCTTTAGGGTTCTTTATTTCGAGTAGTTATCTTTATAACTAGGACAAACAGTTATCTTGATGCATGTCTAAGGTTAGGTTGCACTTGAGAAGTACTTCATTTTCCAGAAAAATAGTCTTCAAATGATCATTTATTGATCCTAAGCAACACTATATGGAGAATATCTTCCAATTTGTTTCCTGTAGAATTCTTCTATTTGCATATGTCAGAAATTCAAGAATTTCAACATTATATGTAGGAGCCATGGAAGATTTTTCAAACAACAAAGTAAATTTCAATTTCAATCGGTGTGAAATACCTCCTATTAATTTAACTGTGTACTGTGTCTCAAACATGAAGTCAAGGAAAGTATGGCCTCTGCTTTCAAGAAATAGAAAATCTAGTGAGAGAGACCAATAAATTTGAATTGGATATGATTTCATTTAAATTGAATATGATTTTACATAGTCATGGTTTGCTGTAAGAAAGGATTCTTTATGGGGACATTTTTCGAGGTTCTTAAGGAGAATGATGTGGCACTTATGGGGATGTTGCTGTGTGGACAACATCCCACAGTTGTCAGGCGGTTTCAGTTCAACTGTTCATCACATTAGGCTTGTTCTATCAGGCTAAAGAAATACAATATGTTTATGATCTCAAATACTTAAATACATATGGTAATGTATAGAGAATTCATTAAGGACCAAGTGTGATGCCGCACAACTGAAATCCCAGTACTTGAAAGACTGAGACAAGAGGACCGTACAGCCCCAGAAACTTAGTGCGACTCTCAGAAACCTAGCAAGACCCTGTTTCAAAAGAAAAAATAAAAAAGGATTAAGGGTGTAGTGGAGGTAGAATACTCCTAGGCACAATTCCCAGTATCACACATAAGAAAAAAAAAGGAAAGAAAGAAACAAAAAAAAAACTCATTGAGGAAATATCCAAAATACTACCAAAACAATTTCTTCATATCGATACTACAAGACTAAAAATTTTCTCTGTAGTTGTAATATTATAATCAGATAACAATAAACACTATCTTAATAAGAGAAAAAATATTTCTTACAAAATAGCAAGGTAACTATGAGCTCAGACTTCAGAGACAAATCAAAGTTTTCATTCTGTTCTTATAAATTAATAGCTGTGTGAAGCCAGGCCTATTGGGACATACCTGTAATCTCAGTACCTGGGAGACTAGGACAGGAGGATTGCAGGTTTAAGTTCAACCTTAGCAATTTAGTGAGATTTTCAGTACCCTAATGAGACCTTGTTTCAAAAATATATATACTAAATGGGGGCCGAGGTTGTAGCTCAGCGATAGAATACCCCCTGGGTTCAATTCCCAGTACCACACACAGTACAAAAGAATAAAGTGTGAACTTCAGAAATTTACTTTTTAAGCCCAATTTTTCTTGTATTTAAAAAAGAGAAAATAGTACCTAGAGCAGGGTTGTTGCAAGTGTTAAATGAGATTATTGTGTGATACAACCAAAGATACTAATCGAAAATCATTAGAAGTCTTTGTCTTTACCATGAAAAAAGCAAAAGTTCTAAAGGAGATCCTTTGATTTCATTAAAAAATGTCACAAAGCCGGGCGTGGTGGCGCACGCTTGTAATCCCCGCGCTTGGGAGGCAGAGACAGGAGGATCACGCAGGTTTGAAGCCTGCCGCGCACGCTGGCTTAGGAGACCCTGTTTCCAAATAAAAATGTAAAAATAGGTCTGGGAGTGTAGCCCGGAGGTAGAATGGCTTCCAGGAATCCCAGTACCAAAAAAACAAAATTAAATTTAAAAAATTTAAAAATGTCACAAAGATACAAGCCATTTATATTCCATATATGACTGAGAATTAAAAGGGCATTAAAATCAATTAAAATTATATATTTTGACTGACTAACTAGTTTATTATTCTAATTAGCCTATGAAATAACTCTGTTCAACCTTATTTTCACAAACAAATCTCTATGTAAAATATAGCAAAATAAAACTTACAGTGATTACCTTACCAGTAGAATAAGGGCATAATAACTGCTTTTTTACATATTTGTTCACTTTAATCATTTTCTTAGCAGTGTCCATTTTTAATCCTGATTCTGGCAATTATTCAAATATATTATATTTTCCAGTGGAATAACAATCTTATTTTTTTAGGTTTCAAATATTTAATTTTTTAAAATTTTTATTGGTGCATTATATTCATACATCATATTGGGGTAAAAAACTTGTGTGAAGAGACATGCACACATCACTGATTTAACCCCTACCCAATTCCCACCCCATTCCCTCCCCATCCCTCGCTCCCTTGCTCAGCTTAGTGGTTGACTTCGATATGTTTAAGTACATTGTGTGTTTTAGAGATTTTCCTCTTCCCCCCTCCTTTCTCCTTCTGCAATCTTCAAATTTACATACTAGGGTGAATAAATTTGATATTTTGATGTCTTTAATTCACTTTTCTCTGTAAGACAGAGTTTTGACTGGGAAAAAATGATATTAGTCTTCTGTTTAGAAAGAAATCTGCTGCATGGAGAAAATTATCTGTTATCTTTCCTAATATGTAAATATTTTCATGGATACAATCTATTTTCTCTATTTAAAGTATATTTCTTCAACAAATATTCTTATGGAATAAAATCTATGAAATAATTTGTCCCTACTTATGATTCTCTTAAACATGTGGCAAAATTTACATGATTAAAAACTATAAACCTTCTCAATTGTTTTATATTTTGATGAAAACATATACATAATATAATTTAAAGTAGTGGCTCCATCAAAGGACCTTTTCACAAGTTGAGACACTTAAAAGTACACTTTTTAAATTTTAAGACTGAATTTTATACATCAAGCTAAAAATTTTAATTTATTCTGATTATCTCTTGCTTTTGAAAAAATAAATTTTAATAACTCATGCTTGCAAGCTCTTTTTTAGTGATTGAAAAATGCTAATAGCTTCAAACACTGAATTTTTTGAGCACTTCATTTCTGAACTTACTGATTAAATTTTCTCACTAACTTTGAATAAAGTACAGTTAAGGTGTAGAGGATTTATTTTTAAAAAGGTCTGATAATAATATAGAATATAAGTTCATTTATACTTATTCAGATATTCAAACAAATGTGAAATATGATTGACATTGAGTACAAAAAGAGAATACTATCAGCCATAATTATACTTTTTTATGTAACTATTAGGGATTTTTTTGTAAGTATAGTTTCAATACTTTCACTGGCTTTTAAATTTTATACATGGACTCTATTTTGATTGAACCTCATTTGGATATTTGGATGCTGAAGAATTAGGGTAAGCATTGGCAAACAACAGTCCTCTGGCCAAATTTGGAACACTGTCTGTTTATTGGAACACAGCCATGCTCTTTTGTTTATGGATTGTCTAGGGCTGCTTTTGCACTCAACAACACAATTTATTAATTTTGACAAAGACAGAAAGGCTTGCAAAGCCTACAATGTTTACTATCCAGCCCTTTATAAGACACAGATATGCCAAATTCTAAATTAAAAATGCACTGCAACAAATTCCATGTATATTTCCACATTATGTGTTTCATAATTGAGTAGTAATATTGTGTCTTTACAATGATCCTGTGCACCACTTAAACTTATATGCATATTTCTTCCATAAAACAAATAATTTGATCTTTAACAATGTACTTGTAACTAAATTTACAATAGTGGTCACAATGTGAGGAATAAATTTCTAAGAGTTTTACTTTGATTCCATGAAACAGATGGAAAAAGAAACCAGTAATGAGAATTGACTGATTTTCCATTGAAAGCACTAGATAACTGTTGGAAGAAGCAAATCTCAACAATTTCAATTCTTCGAAGGTACAGTATTACTTCTGGGATCAATTCCTGTGGATGAGAGTGGAAGGAAGCAGGATCAGGCAGATGAAGAGTCAAGTTGTCCCAAAGACAACCTCTCCCAACCCCCTCAGACTTACTATGTTTGGGAACAGACCTTTCAAACTTTTTGTTGTTCAGTTATCTCCAGAAAGAATGTGACCTAAGCACCTCTCTGCAGTGAAACCAACTCTTAAAGGACCAGACATGTGAAAGCTCTCTGCCAGCAGCCCTCCCATAGCTGAAACAATTTCTTCTTTGAAAATGGAGGCATACCCTCATGTCTACCATGGCCCATCCCTTATGTCATGCTTGTCTACTTCTTTATATATATTTGATCAACAACTCCTTCAAGATGAAAGACCTCTTCCCTAAA
Organism: Muscardinus avellanarius; assembly: GCF_963383645.1. Lineage (NCBI taxonomy): Eukaryota > Metazoa > Chordata > Mammalia > Rodentia > Gliridae > Muscardinus > Muscardinus avellanarius. Next base: position 31,817,649 of record NC_137789.1, on the reverse strand, counting down.
GGAAACTCAGAGCTGGATGCTTAATAATAATGTCACTGTAATTCCTGCAACTGCCGCTAATCTAAGACTCTTTGTCTCCCTCCTCTGCTATTTATTCCAAATTCCCCTTACCTTAGGTAGCAACTCTGACGATCCCAAGCATTGTGTTTTCTTAAGGTTGAAGTTTCCTGATAATTGTGAATTTTCTATCAAAATTGGGCAAGGGCATTTCAAGCAGTGCCCAGGTGGGTGATCTAGGTGTCAATAATATTCTACCAAGGCTTAGCAGCAGTCCTTGTTTATCCTTTGCAAGATAGTAGCTCCTCTTATTATTCGATAATCTCTGGATTTAAGGACCCTGATATGTTCATATCAACTACAGCTTTTCTGTCATCTGGCAGAAATATTTTCTCTTAAGGAACCCAGACTTAATAATTCTAAAAAGCCTAGAGTTATAGAGACAGAGGCACAAATTCTCCCAGTTAGTCATTGAAATTGTAGTAAATAAGGAATTTTAATTTCTACCCCTTAATTCTTGAATCAATCATTTTTTCTTTCTATTCAAGACACAGTTCTATATAAAGGCATATGACTCAAGACATGTAGAATGGCTTAGATCTTTCTGCTTTATCTTTGCAAAATTACCACCTTTCAGCTGAGCTAAAACTTAAGGTATGCCTTTAAGACTGTCTCCTACATTCCACCATGTGGCACCTTCTAGGTGGCACAGAATGTGATGTAACCAAGGGGTTCCATGGTCATGGGTTTATTCTCATAACTTTTTTTCTCTTAAGCGGGTCCCTATTTTGATGAGATCCTATGCTGACGGGTCAGATGTGCCATTTATTTTCAAAGAATAATGTTGGTTGAGGCTCTGTGGGCAAAAAAGGTAAACTCATGCCCATAATGTGTGTCTATTCCTACCTCCGGGCTGGAAAGTTGACATAGTCATCTTTCTACCAAAGGTCAATTGAGCTGAGTGATTATATCATATCAAGAGCTCATCACTATTGTCAGCATTAGAAATAGTCCTAGCAAGTAAGATAGGCTTGGTTCTAGTAAATGGAAGCCCATGTTTTGCAATAACCATGGCTAATCTACTCACTCAGACAGTGACAAGAGTGTGAGGAACATTCACTGACTGGAGTGAGATAGATAAGAGAGGTCTATAAGTCACAAAATTTAAGGAGGCATTCACTCTAGGGTAATACATGTGCAAGGTTGGGACCTAAAGGTGAGTGTCACCTCAAAGCTTTACACCCTAAGTGATGGTCTTGCCCAAATGCTAGTTTCAGCCTTGTCAAAGTTTTGTTTACTTGGTTATTTAGTATGTCTTCCATAGTGGTGGGAGTCAGCCTACTTTGTTCCCATTTCCCTGTGCTCCTCTAGAGCATCTGCCCCACATCTTGATTGCTTCAATATTTCACCTATCTCCTTCCATAATCACTATCAAAACAGCTATACCATTTTTCATTGCCTGTGGGTTCACCATCAGTAGATCACTCAAGAGTGGGTAAATTTTCTTCCAAACAAAGTAGGTGACGTGTACACAATTAGAAGTGATCTTCTTACCCATGTCTTTTAAGGTCACCTCAATTCAGCCTTTGAGTCACTGTCCATTTTATACTTGCATCCACATACCAACCTGAGTCACCTTTGAAGAAATAACTCAAGTTTTTTTTCTCCATTAACTGATCATAATAGATTCCTTATATGACATTATGTATGAGCTAAAAGTAGGGTATTGGTGCAACAGTGTTGGGGGACACAGGAGTCCAGGCTACCAGCTTGTGAATTTTTTTCATGCCTTCTTATTCTTCTAACGCTTGATCCTGATGTACCATTCCAGCTTACAGAGAACTGCTGTTGGGTCTTCAGGACTCAGCATGATGTCATCTATGTAATTGCTCAAAGTGATCTGTGGAATGTCCAGCTGGTCCTCCTGGATGGTTGCCAATTTACAGTTGGTCCCACTGGAATGGATTTCGCAGCATATTCAGGCTGAGATGCAAGAAAACCTAACACTTATGCCATTTAGATCTGACAGTATCAAAGCCATCATGCTAATTAGGCTATCTTAACAAGAAGTGGCTAGGGCATTGGGCTTGTCAAAACACATGTAATCCAGATGCTAGAGAGATATGTTTTACAAAAAGTTAGAGGCCTGATATATCAGTAAAAGATTTCCAGGTTTTAACACTCAGAAACTTTCTAAAATATGCTATCCAAATTACAGGATTAATTATTACATTATGCATTTTATACCATGAAAAAGCAAACAAACATGGTAGGGCTCTTCAGATTCTGGTGGTAGCATATTTCACTTCAGTTCTTCTGTTATACCTCTGGGATGTCCAGATGATGCAGATCCTCTTGGACTATATTACAATACATAGCGCAAAAGTTAATCTAGGTCAAGGTCACGATCATAAATGTGTGTAGTGTTCTGTTCCATGGAAACACTAGCTATTTCTGATCTTCTTCTCATTTTGGATGGCTGCAAGTATCTTAGGTCATATTAATCTACTCTAGTGAAATGCCAAGTCCTGCACAGCAGCTGCAGGCAAGGCTATTAATCAATTGGTCTTTCAGCAGTCTACAGTTATTCTGGTTTCTGCATGGGCCAGACTAGAAAATTAAATAGAGATATAGTAGGAAGTACCACCTAAATGGTAGGACTAATCTTTGCCATTCTTCTTCCTCTTATGAAATATTTACTCTCTTGGCTTCAAGAGATAGTTTCAGAAACTCCCACTTAGCCTTATCTATTATGATATAATTCATAGGTTAAATACCCAATGCAGAGACTGGGCCAACTACCAAGTGTTTCTTCTCAGTTAATATTGGAGAACTGAGGAAGTAATCACAAGGTACATCTGTGCTGCCAATGAACTTGCTGTAAGGTCAACCATGGAAAGAATCCCATTTATAATATGATTGTTATTTGTTCCTACTCTTACCAGAGATTTGGAAGAGAATATGAGGATGCTTTGAGTTTCCTAGTATCATTACATGTCTTTATTTATGCTTTGTTTTCTATGGTACTGTGATTGAACCCAGAGGCATCTTACATCTAAGCTACATCCCCAGCCTCTTTTTAAACTTTTTAAAATTATTTATTTTGAATAAGGTCTCACTAGATTGCTGAGAGTATCACTGAGTTACTGAGGCTTGTCTTGAACCTGTGATCCTACTGTCTCAGCCTCCCAAGTACTGAAATTACAAACATGCTCTGCCATACCCAGCTATATCAATACACACCCAACAGTCCTCAAAACCTTTGGTAATTCTCTTTTCCAGTGTTTTGTTACCTTAATAAATGTCCTATGTCCTTTTTGAAGGAAAACTGGATTCATCTTTACCATGTGCATTTGCTAAGATTCTTTTTTTATGATTCTTTTTGATCAATGAGTTGGAAAACAAACAAACAAACAAACAAACAAACAAACAGTACCTAAATTTGTAGAAACGAGTAAAGAGATTGTTGCTGTTTATTGAGACACTCCACTATTTGCCTCAGACTTCTAATTACCCAGCCTAACTTTTTCTAATGGGATGAGTTGACTTCCAGTTAAGAAAGCTAAAAAGCAAACTACAGACTGGTTATTATAAAGAAGATATGTCTAATAAGTTTAAATGACATCACAATAAAATATTCAGAATGTATAAATTTAAAATGTGAAAAAGAGCAAAGATACTTGAGCAAGGATTTTAATGAAAAGATAGATAAATAGTAAACATGTAAAAAAAAAAAAAAAGGGTTAGCCGGGCGTGGTGGCGCACGCTTGTAATCCCTGTGCCTGGGAGGCTGAGACAGGAGGATCACACAGGTTTAAAGCCAGCCTCAGCTACTTAGTGAGGCTCTCAGCAACTTAGTGAGAACTTGTTTCCAAATAAAAATATAAAATAGGTCTGGTAGTATAGCCCAGAGGTAGAAAGCCCCTGGGTTCCACCCTGAGTACCACCAAAAAAAAAAAAAGTGTGGTTAACATAGACTCTTGTCCTGTGTATATTGAAGTAATTGGTATTGAATTACATTCCTTCCATTAATAACTCTGAAACTGTGAAAAAAAATTTAAAAAGCTCTCAGATATTAGATGATATTAGAGAACTGTAATCCCTATTATTATGATCAGAACAAAAGAAACAAACAAAAAATCTAACAACCCGGCACTTGCCTTTGTTTTCTGTTTCAAGGCAACTTCTGGACTGAGGCTTGGAAGGGATACCTTATTAAGGCACAATAGTCTCTCCAAGTCATAGAAACAAGTTTGCAATTTGGAGCTGTTAAGTAAGCTAGAATTTACCAGGCAGGTTATCAGAGGTATGGAGAATGGTACTGAGAAGGAGATGCAGAAATCTTCAGAGAAGTCCCTGGAGTCTGGTTGAATATCATGCTGTGTACCAGCAGCATATGCATAACACTAAGAAAAGAAAGCTGCTGGGGAAAGAATAATTACCAAAAAGTTGTAAGTCAAATAACTATTGAAATTCATAGTTGCAGTTGGAGTTGAGAATTCTGATTGAATACTTTGACTTTTAGTCTAAAAACTAAAAAAAACTCAGTCCTGTAGAGTGGAGCTTATCTAGCCCCAAGTAAAGGATATTTTAACTTCCTCACCCAAATTAAATTTACAAGTAAACCTCAAAAGGAGCAATCTAATAAATATGCAAGTTAAATGTCTGTTAGAAAAATATTTATCCTAAAAATCAGGAAATCTACACACAACAATATAGAATTCTTGATATCCAATAGGCAATAAAAATTACTAGACATGCAAAGAAGAAAGAAAATGTGATTTAGACTATGAAAAAAATGAAAGTATTTACTCAAAATAATAGAACTGACCAAATTAGCAAATAATGACTTCAAAATACTATTATCAATATGCTTATCACTATAAAGTAAAACATAAATATACTAAGGAAACAAACAGAAAACTTCAATACAGGAATTAAAACTACAAAAAGGAATAAAAAAGAAAATCAGAGCAATCTCAATTTTCTCTATATAGATTGCAACAAATGCTTGTTGATTTACAAATAAATTTATTTATTTATTTATTTATTCATTCATTCATTTATTCATAGCACTGGAGATTAAACCCAGGAACATTCTACCTCTGAGCCACACTTCTGCCCTATTTTATTTTTATTTTGAAACAGACTCTTGCTAGGTTAATGAGTCACACTACTTACTGAGTCTGTTCTCAAACCTGCAATCCTCCTGTCTCAGCCTCCCAAGTACTAGGATTACAAGCATGTACCACCATGCCTGGCTTGATTTTATTTACTTAAAAATAAAACTTATTCGCCTTTGGGGTCTTGTTGAGAAAGATTTTATCTGTGCCTATGTGTTGCAATGTTGGACCTATGCTCTCTTCAAGGAGTCTCTAATTTCCAAGTCTTTGATCCATCTTGAATTGACTCTTGTGCACTGTAAGTAAGTGGGGTTTACTTCCATTTTTCTGCATATGGTTCACTAAAATTTGCTAACACCATTTGTTGAAGAGGCTATCTTATTTTCCAGTATATGTTTTTGGTCCCTTTGTCAAAAATCAATTGAATATAAGTGTGTGGATTTGTTTCTGAGTCTTCTATTGGTCTATGTATTTGTTTTTGTGTCAGTACCGTGTTGTTTTTATTACTATGGCTTTATAGTATACTTTAAAGTCAAGTATTGTGATTCCTCCTGCATGCTTTTGTTGCTGAGAACTACTTTGGCTATTCTGTTTTGTTGTTGTTCCAAATGAATTTAAGGATTGATTTTTCTATGTCTGTGAGAAATGATCTTGGTAATTTAATGGGTATCACATTGAATCTGTAGATCACTTTTGGAAATATGGCCAGTTTGATGATATTTTTTCTGCCTATCCATGAACATGGAAGATCTTTACATTTTCTAAGGTCTTCTTCAATTTCTTTGTTCAATGTTTTATAATTTTCTTGTAGAGGGCTTTTACCTCCTTGGTTAAGTTTATTCCTATGTATTTTTTGTGAGAAATCCTACATGATAGTGTTTCATGGATTTATTTTTCAGTGGATTTATAGTTAATATACAAAAAAGCTTCCAATTTTTTAAGATTAATTTGTATCCAGACACTTTTCTGAATTTGTTGATCTGTTCTATAAGGCTTTTGGTTGAGTTTCTTGGATCCTCTAAGTATAGTATCTTATCTGCAAATAGTGAAAGTTTGAGTTCTTCTTTTTCTATTTGTACTCCTTTGATTTTCTTGTTTTGCATTATTGCTCCGGCTAGAGTCTCAAGTTCTATACTGAAAAGAAGTGGTGAATATGGGCATCCTTGCCTTGTTCCTGTTTTTAGAGGAAATTCTTGAAGTTTTTCCCCATGTAATATGATGTTGGCTGTGGGCCTATTGTAGATTGCCTTTGTTATGCTGAGATATGCTCCTTCTATTCTGATTCTCTACAGTGTTTGTAGCATAAATAGATGTTGGATTTTGTCAAATGTTTTTTCAGCATCTATTGAAATGATCATATGATTTTTATCTTTGTTTCTGTTTATGTGATTAATTACATGGATTGATTTTCATATGTTGAACCATCATTACATCCCTGAGATGAACCCTACTTGGTCATAATGTATAATTTTCTTGATGTGGTTTTGAATGTGTGTTGCTAGCATTTTGTTTAGCAGTTTTTCATCC